>NC_050589.1:39866426-40507214 GCF_013368585.1 Megalops cyprinoides | reverse complement strand
TGAAAGTGTTGAAAACCGTTGTTTCTGGCAATATAGTTGAAACTGCACGTTGAATGAGTTAAAACCCAGGAATGCGTTTTTGCGTTTGTGAAAGTGTCGAAAACGGCGTTTCTGATGCACTTCTGGAAAATGAATGCTGTGTGTTGTTCAAAGCTGGGAACAGAGTTTTTGGGCTTGGAGAGGGTGAAAATTGTGTTTCTGACAGTCTACTGAAATCTGAATGCTGAGTGTTGTTCAAAGCTGAGAACAGAGTTTTTGGGCTCTGAGTGACTCCAAAAACCTTTTCAGGCATTCTCCTTTAAATTGAATGCTGAGCGATGTTGAAAACGTGGGAATCGTGTTTTTGCGCTCTGAAAGTGTTGAAAACCGTGTTTCTGGCAATATAGTTGAAACTGCACGCTGAATGATGTTAAAACCCAGGAATCGCGTTTTTGCGCTCTGAAAGTGTCGAAAACAGCTTTTCTGATGCACTTCTGGAAAATGAGTGCTGTGTGTTGTTCAAAGCTGGGAACAGAGTTTTTGGGCTTGGAGAGGGTGAAAATTGTGTTTCTGACAGTCTACTGAAATCTGAATGCTGAGTATTGTTCAAAGCTGAGAACAGAGTTTTTGGGCTCTGAGTGACTCCAAAAACCTTTCCAGGCATTCTCCTTTAAATTGAATGCTGAGCGATGTTGAAAACGTGGGAATCGTGTTTTTGCGCTCTGAAAGTGTTGAAAACCGTGTTTCTGGCAATATAGTTGAAACTGCACGTTGAATGATGTTAAAACCCAGGAATCGCGTTTTTGCGCTCTGAAAGTGTCGAAAACAGGGTTTCTCGCAATATCATTGAAACTGCACGCTGAATGATGTTAAAACCCGGGAATCGCGTTTTTGCGTTGTGAAAGTGTAGAAAACGGCGTTTCTGATGCACTTCTGGAAAATGAATGCTGTGTGTTGTTCAAAGCTGGGAACAGAGTTTTTGGGCTTGGAGAGTGTGAAAATTGTGTTTCTGGCAGTCTACTGAAATCTGAATGCTGAGTGTTGTTTCAAAGCTGAGAACAGAGTTTTTGGGCTCTGAGTGACTCCAAAAACCTTTTCAGGCATTCTCCTTTAAATTGAATGCTGAGCGATGTTGAAAACGTGGGAATCGTGTTTTTGCGCTCTGAAAGTGTTGAAAACCGTGTTTCTGGCAATATAGTTGAAACTGCACGCTGAATGATGGCTAAAACCCAGGAATCGCGTTTTTGCGCTCTGAAAGTGTCGAAAACAGCTTTTCTGATGCACTTCTGGAAATGAGTGCTGTGTGTTGTTCAAAGCTGGGAACAGAGTTTTTGGGCTTGGAGAGGGTGAAAATTGTGTTTCTGACAGTCTACTGAAATCTGAATGCTGAGTATTGTTCAAAGCTGAGAACAGAGTTTTTGGGCTCTGAGTGACTCCAAAAACCTTTCCAGGCGTTCTCCTTTAAATTGAATGCTGAGCGATGTTGAAAACGTGGGAATCGTGTTTTTGCGCTCTGAAAGTGTTGAAAACCGTGTTTCTGGCAATATAGTTGAAACTGCACGTTGAATGATGTTAAAACCCAGGAATCGCGTTTTTGCGCTCTGAAAGTGTCGAAAACAGGGTTTCTCGCAATATCATTGAAACTGCACGCTGAATGATGTTAAAACCAGGGAATCGCGTTTTTGCGTTGTGAAAGTGTCGAAAACTGCGTTTCTGATGCACTTCTGGAAAATGAATGCTGTGTGTTGTTCAAAGCTGGGAACAGAGTTTTTGGGCTTGGAGAGTGTGAAAATTGTGTTTCTGACAGTCTACTGAAATCTGAATGCTGAGTGTTGTTCAAAGCTGAGAACAGAGTTTTTGGGCTCTGAGTGACTCCAAAAACCTTTTCAGGCATTCTCCTTTAAATTGAATGCTGATCGATGTTGAAAACGTGGGAATCGTGTTTTGCGCTCTGAAAGTGTTGAAAACCGTGTTTCTGGCAATATAGTTGAAAATGCACGTTGAATGATGTTAAAACCCAGGAATCGCGTTTTTGCGCTCTGAAAGTGTCGAAAACAGCGTTTCTGGCAATATAGTTGAAAATGCACGTTGAATGATGTTAAAACCCAGGAATCGCGTTTTTGCGCTCTGAAAGTGTCGAAAACAGCGTTTCTGATGCACTTCTGGAAAATGAGTGCTGTGTGTTGTTCAAAGCTGGGAACAGAGTTTTTGGGCTTGGAGAGTGTGAAAATTGTGTTTCTGGCAGTCTACTGAAATCTGAATGCTGAGTGTTGTTCAAAGCTGAGAACAGAGTTTTTGGGCTCTGAGTGACTCCAAAAACCTTTTCAGGCATTCTCCTTTAAATTGAATGCTGAGCGATGTTGAAAACGTGGGAATCGTGTTTTTGCGCTCTGAAAGTGTTGAAAACCGTGTTTCTGGCAATATAGTTGAAACTGCACGTTGAATGATGTTAAAACCCAGGAATCGCGTTTTTGCGCTCTGAAAGTGTCTAAAAGAGGGTTTCTCGCAATATCATTGAAACTGCACGCTGAATGATGTTAAAACCCGGGAATCGCGTTTTTGCGTTGTGAAAGTGTAGAAAACGGCGTTTCTGATGCACTTCTGGAAAATGAATGCTGTGTGTTGTTCAAAGCTGGGAACACAGTTTTTGGGCTTGGAGAGTGTGAAAATTGTGTTTCTGGCAGTCTACTGAAATCTGAATGCTGAGTGTTGTTCAAAGCTGAGAACAGAGTTTTGGGCTCTGAGTGACTCCAAAAACCTTTTCAGGCATTCTCCTTTAAATTGAATGCTGAGCGATGTTGAAAACGTGGGAATCGTGTTTTTTGCGCTCTGAAAGTGTTGAAACCGAGTTTCTGGCAATATAGTTGAAACTGCACGCTGAATGATGTTAAAACCCAGGAATCGCGTTTTTGCGCTCTGAAAGTGTCGAAAACAGCTTTTCTAATGCACTTCTGGAAAATGAGTGCTGTGTGTTGTTCAAAGCTGGGAACAGAGTTTTTGGGCTTGGAGAGGGTGAAAATTGTGTTTCTGACAGTCTACTGAATCTGAATGCTGAGTATTGTTCAAAGCTGAGAACAGAGTTTTTGGGCTCTGAGTGACTCCAAAAACCTTTCCAGGCATTCTCCTTTAAATTGAATGCTGAGCGATGTTGAAAACGTGGGAATCGTGTTTTTGCGCTCTGAAAGTGTTGAAAACCGTGTTTCTGGCAATATAGTTGAAACTGCACGTTGAATGATGTTAAAACCCAGGAATCGCGTTTTTGCGCTCTGAAAGTGTCGAAAACAGCGTTTCTGATGCACTTCTGGAAAATGAGTGCTGTGTGTTGTTCAAAGCGGGGAACAGAGTTTTTGGGCTTGGAGAGGGTGAAAATTGTGTTTCTGACAGTCTACTGAAATCTGAATGCTGAGTGTTGTTCAAAGCTGAGAACAGAGGTTTTGGGCTCTGAGTGACTCCAAAAACCTTTCCAGGCATTCTCCTTTAAATTGAATGCTGAGTGATGTTGAAAACGTGGGAATCGTGTTTTTGCGCTCTGAAAGTGTTGAAAACCGTGTTTCTGGCAATATAGATGAAACACGTTGAATGATGTTAAAACCCTGGAATCGCGTTTTTTGCGCTCTGAAAGTGTCGAAAACAGTGTTTCTGGCAATATCGTTGAAACTGCACGCTGAATGATGTTAAAACCCGGGAATCGCGTTTTTGCGTTGTGGAAGTGTCGAAAACGGCGTTTCTGATGCACTTCTGGAAAATGAATGCTGTGTGTTGTTCAACGCTGGGAACAGAGTTTTTGGGCTTGGAGAGTGTGAAAATTGTGTTTCTGACAGTCTACTGAAATCTGAATGCTGAGTGTTGTTCAAAGCTGAGAACAGAGTTTTTGGGCTCTGAGTGACTCCAAAAACCTTTCCAGGCATTCTCCTTTAAATTGAATGCTGAGCGATGTTGAAAACGTGGGAATCGTGTTTTTGCCCTCTGAAAGTGTTGAAAACCGTGTTTCTGACAATATAGATGAAACTGCACGTTGAATGATGTTAAAACCCAGGAATCGCGTTTTTGCTCTCTGAAAGTGTCGAAAACAGGGTTTCTCGCAATATCATTGAAACTGCACGCTGAATGATGTTAAAACCCGGGAATAGCGTTTTTGCGTTGTGAAAGTGTCGAAAACAACGTTTCTGATGCACTTCTGGAAAATGAATGCTGTGTGTTGTTCAAAGCGGGGAACAGAGTTTTTGGGCTTGGAGAGTGTGAAAATTGTGTTTCTGATAGTCTACTGAAATCTGAATGCTGAGTGTTGTTCAAAGCTGAGAAAAGAGTTTTTGGGCTCTGAGTGACTCCAAAAACCTTTCCAGGCATTCTCCTTTAAATTGAATGCTGAGCGATGTTGAAAACGTGGGAATCGTGTTTTTGCACTCTGAAAGTGTTGCAAACCGTGTTTCTGGCAATATAGTTGAAACTGCACGTTGAATGATGTTAAAACCCAGGAATCGCGTTTTTGCGCTCTGAAAGTGTTGAAAACCGTGTTTCTGGCAATATAGTTGAAAATGCACGTTGAATGATGTTAAAACCCAGGAATCGCGTTTTTGCGCTCTGAAAGTGTCGAAAACAGCGTTTCTGATGCACTTCTGGAAAATGAATGCTGTGTGTTGTTCAAAGCTGGGAACAGAGTTTTTGGGCTTGGAGAGTGTGAAAATTGTGTTTCTGGCAGTCTACTGAAATCTGAATGCTGAGTGTTGTTCAAAGCTGAGAACAGAGTTTTTCGGTTCTGAGTGACTCCAAAAACCTTTCAGGCATTCTCCTTTAAATTGAATGCTGAGCGATGTTGAAAACGTGGGAATCGTGTTTTTGCGCTCTGAAAGTGTTGAAAACCGTGTTTCTGGCAATATAGTTGAAACTGCACGTTGAATGATGTTAAAACCCAGGAATCGCGTTTTTGCGCTCTGAAAGTTTCGAAAACAGGGTTTCTCGCAATATCATTGAAACTGCACGCTGAATGATGTTAAAACCCGGGAATCGCGTTTTTGCGTTGAGAAAGTGTAGAAAACGGCGTTTCTGATGCACTTCTGGAAAATGAATGCTGTGTGTTGTTCAAAGCTGGGAACAGAGTTTTTGGGCTCTGAGTGACTCCAAAAACCTTTTCAGACATTCTCCTTTAAATTGAATGCTGAGCGATGTTGAAAACGTGGGAATCGTGTTTTTGCGCTCTGAAAGTGTTGAAAACCGTGTTTCTGGCAATATAGTTGAAACTGCACGTTGGATGAAGTTAAAACCCGGGAATCGCGTTTTTGCGTTGTGATAGTGTAGAAAACGGCGTTTCTGATGCACTTCTGAAAATGAATGCTGTGTGTTGTTCAAAGCTGGGAACAGAGTTTTTGGGCTTGGAGAGGGTGAAAATTGTGTTTCTGACAGTCTACTGAAATCTGAATGCTGAGTATTGTTCAAAGTTGAGAACAAAGTTTTTGGGCTCTGAGTGACTCCAAAAACCTTTCCAGGCATTCTCCTTTAAATTGAATGCTGAGCGATGTTGAAAACGTGGGAATCGTGTTTTTGCGCTCTGAAAGTGTTGAAAACCGTGTTTCTGGCAATATAGTTGAAACTGCACGTTGAATGATGTTAAAACCCAGGAATCGCGTTTTTGCGCTCTGAAAGTGTCGAAAACAGGGTTTCTCGCAATATCATTGAAACTGCACGTTGAATGATGTTAAAACCCAGGAATCGCGTTTTTGCGTTGTGAAAGTGTAGAAAACAGCGTTTCTGATGCACTTCTGGAAAATGAATGCTGTGTGTTGTTCAAAGCTGGGAACAGAGTTTTTGGGCTTGGAGAGTGTGAAAATTGTGTTTCTGACAGTCTACTGAAATCTGAATGCTGAGTGTTGTTCAAAGCTGAGAACAGAGTTTTTGGGCTCTGAGTGACTCCAAAAACCTTTTCAGGCATTCTCCTTTAAATTGAATGCTGATCGATGTTGAAAACGTGGGAATCGTGGTTTTGCGCTCTGAAAGTGTTGAAAACCGTGTTTCTGGCAATATAGTTGAAAATGCACGTAGAATGATGTTAAAACCCAGGAATCGCGTTTTTGCGCTCTGAAAGTGTCGAAAACAGCGTTTCTGATGCACTTCTGGAAAATGAATGCTGTGTGTTGTTCAAAGCTGGGAACAGAGTTTTTGGGCTTGGAGAGTGTGAAAATTGTGTTTCTGGCAGTCTACTGAAATCTGAATGCTGAGTGTTGTTCAAAGCTGAGAACAGAGTTTTTGGGCTCTGAGTGACTCCAAAAACCTTTTCAGGCATTCTCCTTTAAATTGAATGCTGAGCGATGTTGAAAACGTGGGAATCGTGTTTTTGCGCTCTGAAAGTGTTGAAAACCGAGTTTCTGGCAATATAGTTGAAACTGCACGCTGAATGATGTTAAAACCCAGGAATCGCGTTTTTGCGCTCTGAAAGTTTCGAAAACAGGGTTTCTCGCAATATCATTGAAACTGCACGCTGAATGATGTTAAAACCCGGGAATCGCGTTTTTGCGTTGTGAAAGTGTAGAAAACGGCGTTTCTGCTGCACTTCTGGAAAATGAATGCTGTGTGTTGTTCAAAGCTGGGAACAGAGTTTTTGGGCTCTGAGTGACTCCAAAAACCTTTTCAGACATTCTCCTTTAAATTGAATGCTGAGCGATGTTGAAAACGTGGGAATCGTGTTTTTGCGCTCTGAAAGTGTTGAAAACCGTGTTTCTGGCAATATAGTTGAAACTGCACGTTGGATGAAGTTAAAACCCGGGAATCGCGTTTTTGCTTTGTGATAGTGTAGAAAACGGCGTTTCTGATGCACTTCTGGAAAATGAATGCTGTGTGTTGTTCAAAGCTGGGAACAGAGTTTTTGGGCTTGGAGAGGGTGAAAATTGTGTTTCTGACAGTCTACTGAAATCTGAATGCTGAGTATTGTTCAAAGTTGAGAACAGAGTTTTTGGGCTCTGAGTGACTCCAAAAACCTTTTCAGGCATTCTCCTTTAAATTGAATGCTGAGCGATGTTGAAAACGTGGGAATCGTGTTTTTGCGCTCTGAAAGTGTTGAAAACCGTGTTTCTGGCAATATAGTTGAAACTGCACGTTGAATGATGTTAAAACCCAGGAATCGCGTTTTTGCGCTCTGAAAGTGTCGAAAACAGGGTTCTCGCAATATCATTGAAACTGCACGCTGAATGATGTTAAAACCCGGGAATCGCGTTTTTGCGTTGTGAAAGTGTAGAAAACGGCGTTTCTGATGCACTTCTGGAAAATTAATGCTGTGTGTTGTTCAAAGCTGGGAACAGAGTTTTTGGGCTTGGAGAGTGTGAAAATGTGTTTCTGGCAGTCTACTGAAATCTGAATGCTGAGTGTTGTTCAAAGCTGAGAACAGAGTTTTTGGGCTCTGCGTGACTCCAAAAACCTTTTCAGGTATTCTCCTTTAAATTGAATGCTGAGCAATGTTGAAAACGTGGGAATCATGTTTTTGCGCTCTGAAAGTGTTGAAAACCGTGTTTCTGGCAATATAGTTGAAAATGCACGTTGAATGATGTTAAAACCCAGGAATCGCATTTTTGCGCTCTGAAAGTGTCGAAAACAGCGTTTCTGATGCACTTCTGGAAAATGAATGCTGTGTGTTGTTCAAAGCTGGGAACAGAGTTTTTGGGCTTGGAGAGTGTGAAAATTGTGTTTCTGGCAGTCTACTGAAATCTGAATGCTGAGTGTTGTTCAAAGCTGAGAACAGAGTTTTTCGGCTCTGAGTGACTCCAAAAACCTTTTCAGGCATTCTCCTTTAAATTGAATGCTGAGCGATGTTGAAAACGTGGGAATCGTGTTTTTGCGCTCTGAAAGTGTTGAAAACCGTGTTTCTGGCAATATAGTTGAAACTGCACGTTGAATGATGTTAAAACCCAGGAATCGCGTTTTTGCGCTCTGAAAGTTTCGAAAACAGGGTTTCTCGCAATATCATTGAAACTGCACGCTGAATGATGTTAAAACCCGGGAATCGCGTTTTTGCGTTGTGAAAGTGTAGAAAACGGCGTTTCTGATGCACTTCTGGAAAATGAATGCTGTGTGTTGTTCAAAGCTGGGAACAGAGTTTTTGGGCTCTGAGTGACTCCAAAAACCTTTTCAGACATTCTCCTTTAAATTGAATGCTGAGCGATGTTGAAAACGTGGGAATCGTGTTTTTGCGCTCTGAAAGTGTTGAAAACCGTGTTTCTGGCAATATAGTTGAAACTGCACGTTGGATGAAGTTAAAACCCGGGAATCGCGTTTTTGCGTTGTGATAGTGTAGAAAACGGCGTTTCTGATGCACTTCTGAAAATGAATGCTGTGTGTTGTTCAAAGCTGGGAACAGAGTTTTTGGGCTTGGAGAGGGTGAAAATTGTGTTTCTGACAGTCTACTGAAATCTGAATGCTGAGTATTGTTCAAAGTTGAGAACAAAGTTTTTGGGCTCTGAGTGACTCCAAAAACCTTTCCAGGCATTCTCCTTTAAATTGAATGCTGAGCGATGTTGAAAACGTGGGAATCGTGTTTTTGCGCTCTGAAAGTGTTGAAAACCGTGTTTCTGGCAATATAGTTGAAACTGCACGTTGAATGATGTTAAAACCCAGGAATCGCGTTTTTGCGCTCTGAAAGTTTCGAAAACAGGGTTTCTCGCAATATCATTGAAACTGCACGCTGAATGATGTTAAAACCCGGGAATCGCGTTTTTGCGTTGTGAAAGTGTAGAAAACGGCGTTTCTGCTGCACTTCTGGAAAATGAATGCTGTGTGTTGTTCAAAGCTGGGAACAGAGTTTTTGGGCTCTGAGTGACTCCAAAAACCTTTTCAGACATTCTCCTTTAAATTGAATGCTGAGCGATGTTGAAAACGTGGGAATCGTGTTTTTGCGCTCTGAAAGTGTTGAAAACCGTGTTTCTGGCAATATAGTTGAAACTGCACGTTGGATGAAGTTAAAACCCGGGAATCGCGTTTTTGCTTTGTGATAGTGTAGAAAACGGCGTTTCTGATGCACTTCTGGAAAATGAATGCTGTGTGTTGTTCAAAGCTGGGAACAGAGTTTTTGGGCTTGGAGAGTGTGAAAATTGTGTTTCTGACAGTCTACTGAAATCTGAATGCTGAGTATTGTTCAAAGTTGAGAACAGAGTTTTTGGGCTCTGAGTGACTCCAAAAACCTTTTCAGGCATTCTCCTTTAAATTGAATGCTGAGCGATGTTGAAAACGTGGGAATCGTGTTTTTGCGCTCTGAAAGTGTTGAAAACCGTGTTTCTGGCAATATAGTTGAAACTGCACGTTGAATGATGTTAAAACCCAGGAATCGCGTTTTTGCGCTCTGAAAGTGTCGAAAACAGGGTTTCTCGCAATATCATTGAAACTGCACGCTGAATGATGTTAAAACCCGGGAATCGCGTTTTTGCGTTGTGAAAGTGTAGAAAACGGCGTTTCTGATGCACTTCTGGAAAATGAATGCTGTGTGTTGTTCAAAGCTGGGAACAGAGTTTTTGGGCTCTGAGTGACTCCAAAAACCTTTTCAGACATTCTCCTTTAAATTGATTGCTGAGCGATGTTGAAAACGTGGGAATCGTGTTTTTGCGCTCTGAAAGTTTTGAAAACCGTGTTTCTGGCAATATAGTTGAAACTGCACGTTGGATGAAGTTAAAACCCGGGAATCGCGTTTTTGCGTTGTGATAGTGTAGAAAACGGCGTTTCTGATGCACTTCTGGAAAATGAATGCTGTGTGTTGTTCAAAGCTGGGAACAGAGTTTTTGGGCTTGGAGAGTGTGAAAATTGTGTTTCTGGCAGTCTACTGAAATCTGAATGCTGAGTGTTGTTCAAAGCTGAGAACAGAGTTTTTGGGCTCTGCGTGACTCCAAAAACCTTTTCAGGCATTCTCCTTTGAATTGAATGCTGAGCGATGCTGAAAACGTGGGAATCGTGTTTTTGCGCTCTGAAAGTGTTGAAAACCGTGTTTCTGGCAATATAGTTGAAACTGCACGTTGAATGATGTTAAAACCCAGGAATCGCGTTTTTGCGCTCTGAAAGTGTCGAAAACAGCGTTTCTGGCAATATAGATGAAACTGCACGTTGAATGATGTTAAATCCCGGGAATCGCGTTTTTGCGTTGTGAAAGTGTCGAAAACGGCGTTTCTGATGCACTTCTGGAAAATGAATGCTGTGTGTTGTTCAAAGCTGGGAACAGAGTTTTTGGGCTTGGAGAGTGTGAAAATTGTGTTTCTGACAGTCTACTGAAATCTGAATGCTGAGTGTTGTTCAAAGCTGAGAACAGAGTTTTTGGGCTCTGAGTGACTCCAAAAACCTTTTCAGGCATTCTCCTTTAAATTGAATGCTGATCGATGTTGAAAACGTGGGAATCGTGGTTTTGCGCTCTGAAAGTGTTGAAAACCGTGTTTCTGGCAATATAGTTGAAAATGCACGTTGAATGATGTTAAAACCCAGGAATCGCGTTTTTGCGCTCTGAAAGTGTCGAAAACAGCGTTTCTGATGCACTTCTGGAAAATGAATGCTGTGTGTTGTTCAAAGCTGGGAACAGAGTTTTTGGGCTTGGAGAGTGTGAAAATTGTGTTTCTGGCAGTCTACTGAAATCTGAATGCTGAGTGTTGTTCAAAGCTGAGAACAGAGTTTTTGGGCTCTGAGTGACTCCAAAAACCTTTTCAGGCATTCTCCTTTAAATTGAATGCTGAGCGATGTTGAAAACGTGGGAATCGTGTTTTTGCGCTCTGAAAGTGTTGAAAACCGTGTTTCTGGCAATATAGTTGAAACTGCACGTTGAATGATGTTAAAACCCAGGAATCGCGTTTTTGCGCTCTGAAAGTTTCGAAAACAGGGTTTCTCGCAATATCATTGAAACTGCACGCTGAATGATGTTAAAACCCGGGAATCGCGTTTTTGCGTTGTGAAAGTGTAGAAAACGGCGTTTCTGCTGCACTTCTGGAAAATGAATGCTGTGTGTTGTTCAAAGCTGGGAACAGAGTTTTTGGGCTCTGAGTGACTCCAAAAACCTTTTCAGACATTCTCCTTTAAATTGAATGCTGAGCGATGTTGAAAACGTGGGAATCGTGTTTTTGCGCTCTGAAAGTGTTGAAAACCGTGTTTCTGGCAATATAGTTGAAACTGCACGTTGAATGATGTTAAAACCCAGGAATCGCGTTTTTGCGCTCTGAAAGTGTCAAACAGCGTTTCTGGCAATATAGATGAAACTGCACGTTGAATGATGTTAAATCCCGGGAATCGCGTTTTTGCGTTGTGAAAGTGTCGAAAACGGCGTTTCTGATGCACTTCTGGAAAATGAATGCTGTGTGTTGTTCAAAGCTGGGAACAGAGTTTTTGGGCTTGGAGAGTTTGAAAATTGTGTTTCTGACAGTCTACTGAAATCTGAATGCTGAGTGTTGTTCAAAGCTGAGAACAGAGTTTTTGGGCTCTGAGTGACTCCAAAAACCTTTTCAGGCATTCTCCTTTGAATTGAATGCTGAGCGATGTTGAAAATGTGGGAATCGTGTTTTTGCGCTCTGAAAGTGTTGAAAACCGTGTTTCTGGCAATATAGTTGAAACTGCACGTTGAATGATGTTAAAACCCAGGAATCGCGTTTTTGCGCTCTGAAAGTTTCGAAAACAGGGTTTCTCGCAATATCATTGAAACTGCACGTTGAATGATGTTAAAACCCAGGAATCGCGTTTTTGCGCTCTGAAAGTGTCGAAAACAGCGTTTCTGATGCACTTCTGGAAAATGAGTGCTGTGTGTTGTTCAAAGCGGGGAACAGAGTTTTTGGGCTTGGAGAGGGTGAAAATTGTGTTTCTGACAGTCTACTGAAATCTGAATGCTGAGTGTTGTTCAAAGCTGAGAACAGATTTTTTGGGCTTTGAGTGACTCCAAAAACCTTTCCAGGCATTCTCCTTTAAATTGAATGCTGAGTGATGTTGAAAACGTGGGAATCGTGTTTTTGCGCTCTGAAAGTGTTGAAAACCGTGTTTCTGGCAATATAGATGAAACACGTTGAATGATGTTAAAACCCTGGAATCGCGTTTTTGCGCTCTGAAAGTGTCGAAAACAGTGTTTCTGGCAATATCGTTGAAACTGCACGCTGAATGATGTTAAAACCCGGGAATCGCGTTTTTGCGTTGTGGAAGTGTCGAAAACGGCGTTTCTGATGCACTTCTGGAAAATGAATGCTGTGTGTTGTTCAAAGCTGGGAACAGAGTTTTTGGGCTTGGAGAGTGTGAAAATTGTGTTTCTGACAGTCTACTGAAATCTGAATGCTGTGTGTTGTTCAAAGCTGAGAACAGAGTTTTTGGGCTCTGAGTGACTCCAAAAACCTTTCCAGGCATTCTCCTTTAAATTGAATGCTGAGCGATGTTGAAAACGTGGGAATCGTGTTTTTGCCCTCTGAAAGTGTTGAAAACCGTGTTTCTGACAATATAGATGAAACTGCACGTTGAATGATGTTAAAACCCAGGAATCGCGTTTTTGCTCTCTGAAAGTGTCGAAAACAGGGTTTCTCGCAATATCATTGAAACTGCACGCTGAATGATGTTAAAACCCGGGAATAGCGTTTTTGCGTTGTGAAAGTGTCGAAAACAACGTTTCTGATGCACTTCTGGAAAATGAATGCTGTGTGTTGTTCAAAGCGGGGAACAGAGTTTTTGGGCTTGGAGAGTGTGAAAATTGTGTTTCTGATAGTCTACTGAAATCTGAATGCTGAGTGTTGTTCAAAGCTGAGAAAAGAGTTTTTGGGCTCTGAGTGACTCCAAAAACCTTTCCAGGCATTCTCCTTTAAATTGAATGCTGAGCGATGTTGAAAACGTGGGAATCGTGTTTTTGCACTCTGAAAGTGTTGAAAACCGTGTTTCTGGCAATATAGTTGAAACTGCACGTTGAATGATGTTAAAACCCAGGAATCGCGTTTTTGCGCTCTGAAAGTGTTGAAAACCGTGTTTCTGGCAATATAGTTGAAACTGCACGTTGAATGATGTTAAAACCCAGGAATCGCGTTTTTGCACTCTGAAAGTGTCGAAAACAGCTTTTCTGATGCACTTCTGGAAAATGAGTGCTGTGTGTTGTTCAAAGCTGGGAACAGAGTTTTTGGGCTTGGAGAGTGTGAAAATTGTGTTTCTGACAATCTACTGAAATCTGAATGCTGAGTGTTGTTCAAAGCTGAGAACAGAGTTTTTGGGCTCTGAGTGACTCCAAAAACCTTTTCAGGCATTCTCCTTTGAATTGAATGCTGAGCGATGCTGAAAACGTGGGAATCGTGTTTTTGCGCTCTGAAAGTGTTGAAAACCGTGTTTCTGGCAATATAGTTGAAACTGCACGTTGAATGATGTTAAAACCCAGGAATCGCGTTTTTGCGCTCTGAAAGTGTCGAAAACAGCGTTTCTGGCAATATAGATGAAACTGCACGTTGAATGATGTTAAATCCCGGGAATCGCGTTTTTGCGTTGTGAAAGTGTCGAAAACGGCGTTTCTGATGCACTTCTGGAAAATGAATGCTGTGTGTTGTTCAAAGCTGGGAACAGAGTTTTTGGGCTTGGAGAGTGTGAAAATTGTGTTTCTGACAGTCTACTGAAATCTGAATGCTGAGTGTTGTTCAAAGCTGAGAACAGAGTTTTTGGGCTCTGAGTGACTCCAAAAACCTTTTCAGGCATTCTCCTTTAAATTGAATGCTGATCGATGTTGAAAACGTGGGAATCGTGGTTTTGCGCTCTGAAAGTGTTGAAAACCGTGTTTCTGGCAATATAGTTGAAAATGCACGTTGAATGATGTTAAAACCCAGGAATCGCATTTTTGCGCTCTGAAAGTGTCGAAAACAGCGTTTCTGATGCACTTCTGGAAAATGAATGCTGTGTGTTGTTCAAAGCTGGGAACAGAGTTTTTGGGCTTGGAGAGTGTGAAAATTGTGTTTCTGACAGTCTACTGAAATCTGAATGCTGAGTGTTGTTCAAAGCTGAGAACAGAGTTTTTGGGCTCTGAGTGACTCCAAAAACCTTTTCAGGCATTCTCCTTTAAATTGAATGCTGATCGATGTTGAAAACGTGGGAATCGTGGTTTTGCGCTCTGAAAGTGTTGAAAACCGTGTTTCTGGCAATATAGTTGAAAATGCACGTTGAATGATGTTAAAACCCAGGAATCGCGTTTTTGCGCTCTGAAAGTGTCGAAAACAGCGTTTCTGATGCACTTCTGGAAAATGAATGCTGTGTGTTGTTCAAAGCTGGGAACAGAGTTTTTGGGCTTGGAGAGTGTGAAAATTGTGTTTCTGGCAGTCTACTGAAATCTGAATGCTGAGTGTTGTTCAAAGCTGAGAACAGAGTTTTTGGGCTCTGAGTGACTCCAAAAACCTTTCCAGGCATTCTCCTTTAAATTGAATGCTGAGCGATGTTGAAAACGTGGGAATCGTGTTTTTGCGCTCTGAAAGTGTTGAAAACCGTGTTTCTGGCAATATAGTTGAAACTGCACGTTGAATGATGTTAAATCCCAGGAATCGCGTTTTTGCGCTCTGAAAGTGTCGAAAACAGGGTTTCTCGCAATATCATTGAAACTGCACGCTGAATGATGTTAAAACCCGGGAATCGCGTTTTTGCGTTGTGAAAGTGTAGAAAACGGCGTTTCTGCTGCACTTCTGGAAAATGAATGCTGTGTGTTGTTCAAAGCTGGGAACAGAGTTTTTGGGCTCTGAGTGACTCCAAAAACCTTTTCAGACATTCTCCTTTAAATTGAATGCTGAGCGATGTTGAAAACGTGGGAATCGTGTTTTTGCGCTCTGAAAGTGTTGAAAACCGTGTTTCTGGCAATATAGTTGAAACTGCACGTTGGATGAAGTTAAAACCCGGGAATCGCGTTTTTGCTTTGTGATAGTGTAGAAAACGGCGTTTCTGATGCACTTCTGGAAAATGAATGCTGTGTGTTGTTCAAAGCTGGGAACAGAGTTTTTGGGCTTGGAGAGGGTGAAAATTGTGTTTCTGACAGTCTACTGAAATCTGAATGCTGAGTATTGTTCAAAGTTGAGAACAGAGTTTTTGGGCTCTGAGTGACTCCAAAAACCTTTTCAGGCATTCTCCTTTAAATTGAATGCTGAGCGATGTTGAAAACGTGGGAATCGTGTTTTTGCGCTCTGAAAGTGTTGAAAACCGTGTTTCTGGCAATATAGTTGAAACTGCACGTTGAATGATGTTAAAACCCAGGAATCGCGTTTTTGCGCTCTGAAAGTGTCGAAAACAGGGTTTCTCGCAATATCATTGAAACTGCACGCTGAATGATGTTAAAACCCGGGAATCGCGTTTTTGCGTTGTGAAAGTGTAGAAAACGGCGTTTCTGATGCACTTCTGGAAAATTAATGCTGTGTGTTGTTCAAAGCTGGGAACAGAGTTTTTGGGCTTGGAGAGTGTGAAAATTGTGTTTCTGACAATCTACTGAAATCTGAATGCTGAGTGTTGTTCAAAGGTGAGAACAAAGTTTTTGGGCTCTGAGTGACTCCAAAAACCTTTTCAGGCATTCTCCTTTGAATTGAATGCTGAGCGATGCTGAAAACGTGGGAATCGTGTTTTTGCGCTCTGAAAGTGTTGAAAACCGTGTTTCTGGCAATATAGTTGAAACTGCACGTTGAATGATGTTAAAACCCAGGAATCGCGTTTTTGCGCTCTGAAAGTGTCAAACAGCGTTTCTGGCAATATAGATGAAACTGCACGTTGAATGATGTTAAATCCCGGGAATCGCGTTTTTGCGTTGTGAAAGTGTCGAAAACGGCGTTTCTGATGCACTTCTGGAAAATGAATGCTGTGTGTTGTTCAAAGCTGGGAACAGAGTTTTTGGGCTTGGAGAGTTTGAAAATTGTGTTTCTGACAGTCTACTGAAATCTGAATGCTGAGTGTTGTTCAAAGCTGAGAACAGACTTTTTGGGCTCTGAGTGACTCCAAAAACCTTTTCAGGCATTCTCCTTTGAATTGAATGCTGAGCGATGTTGAAAATGTGGGAATCGTGTTTTTGCGCTCTGAAAGTGTTGAAAACCGTGTTTCTGGCAATATAGTTGAAACTGCACGTTGAATGATGTTAAAACCCAGGAATCGCGTTTTTGCGCTCTGAAAGTGTCGAAAACAGCGTTTCTGATGCACTTCTGGAAAATGAGTGCTGTGTGTTGTTCAAAGCGGGGAACAGAGTTTTTGGGCTTGGAGAGGGTGAAAATTGTGTTTCTGACAGTCTACTGAAATCTGAATGCTGAGTGTTGTTCAAAGCTGAGAACAGATTTTTTGGGCTTTGAGTGACTCCAAAAACCTTTCCAGGCATTCTCCTTTAAATTGAATGCTGAGTGATGTTGAAAACGTGGGAATCGTGTTTTTGCGCTCTGAAAGTGTTGAAAACCGTGTTTCTGGCAATATAGATGAAACACGTTGAATGATGTTAAAACCCTGGAATCGCGTTTTTGCGCTCTGAAAGTGTCGAAAACAGTGTTTCTGGCAATATCGTTGAAACTGCACGCTGAATGATGTTAAAACCCGGGAATCGCGTTTTTGCGTTGTGGAAGTGTCGAAAACGGCGTTTCTGATGCACTTCTGGAAAATGAATGCTGTGTGTTGTTCAAAGCTGGGAACAGAGTTTTTGGGCTTGGAGAGTGTGAAAATTGTGTTTCTGACAGTCTACTGAAATCTGAATGCTGTGTGTTGTTCAAAGCTGAGAACAGAGTTTTTGGGCTCTGAGTGACTCCAAAAACCTTTCCAGGCATTCTCCTTTAAATTGAATGCTGAGCGATGTTGAAAACGTGGGAATCGTGTTTTTGCCCTCTGAAAGTGTTGAAAACCGTGTTTCTGACAATATAGATGAAACTGCACGTTGAATGATGTTAAAACCCAGGAATCGCGTTTTTGCTCTCTGAAAGTGTCGAAAACAGGGTTTCTCGCAATATCATTGAAACTGCACGCTGAATGATGTTAAAACCCGGGAATAGCGTTTTTGCGTTGTGAAAGTGTCGAAAACAACGTTTCTGATGCACTTCTGGAAAATGAATGCTGTGTGTTGTTCAAAGCGGGGAACAGAGTTTTTGGGCTTGGAGAGTGTGAAAATTGTGTTTCTGATAGTCTACTGAAATCTGAATGCTGAGTGTTGTTCAAAGCTGAGAAAAGAGTTTTTGGGCTCTGAGTGACTCCAAAAACCTTTCCAGGCATTCTCCTTTAAATTGAATGCTGAGCGATGTTGAAAACGTGGGAATCGTGTTTTTGCACTCTGAAAGTGTTGCAAACCGTGTTTCTGGCAATATAGTTGAAACTGCACGTTGAATGATGTTAAAACCCAGGAATCGCGTTTTTGCGCTCTGAAAGTGTTGAAAACCGTGTTTCTGGCAATATAGTTGAAACTGCACGTTGAATGATGTTAAAACCCAGGAATCGCGTTTTTGCACTCTGAAAGTGTCGAAAACAGCTTTTCTGATGCACTTCTGGAAAATGAGTGCTGTGTGTTGTTCAAAGCTGGGAACAGAGTTTTTGGGCTTGGAGAGTGTGAAAATTGTGTTTCTGGCAGTCTACTGAAATCTGAATGCTGAGTGTTGTTCAAAGCTGAGAACAGAGTTTTTGGGCTCTGAGTGACTCCAAAAACCTTTTCAGGCATTCTCCTTTGAATTGAATGCTGAGCGATGCTGAAAACGTGGGAATCGTGTTTTTGCGCTCTGAAAGTGTTGAAAACCGTGTTTCTGGCAATATAGTTGAAACTGCACGTTGAATGATGTTAAAACCCAGGAATCGCGTTTTTGCGCTCTGAAAGTGTCGAAAACAGCGTTTCTGGCAATATAGATGAAACTGCACGTTGAATGATGTTAAATCCCGGGAATCGCGTTTTTGCGTTGTGAAAGTGTCGAAAACGGCGTTTCTGATGCACTTCTGGAAAATGAATGCTGTGTGTTGTTCAAAGCTGGGAACAGAGTTTTTGGGCTTGGAGAGTGTGAAAATTGTGTTTCTGACAGTCTACTGAAATCTGAATGCTGAGTGTTGTTCAAAGCTGAGAACAGAGTTTTTGGGCTCTGAGTGACTCCAAAAACCTTTTCAGGCATTCTCCTTTAAATTGAATGCTGATCGATGTTGAAAACGTGGGAATCGTGGTTTTGCGCTCTGAAAGTGTTGAAAACCGTGTTTCTGGCAATATAGTTGAAAATGCACGTTGAATGATGTTAAAACCCAGGAATCGAGTTTTTGCGCTCTGAAAGTGTCGAAAACAGCGTTTCTGATGCACTTCTGGAAAATGAATGCTGTGTGTTGTTCAAAGCTGGGAACAGAGTTTTTGGGCTTGGAGAGTGTGAAAATTGTGTTTCTGACAGTCTACTGAAATCTGAATGCTGAGTGTTGTTCAAAGCTGAGAACAGAGTTTTTGGGCTCTGAGTGACTCCAAAAACCTTTTCAGGCATTCTCCTTTAAATTGAATGCTGATCGATGTTGAAAACGTGGGAATCGTGTTTTTGCGCTCTGAAAGTGTTGAAAACCGTGTTTCTGGCAATATAGTTGAAAATGCACGTTGAATGATGTTAAAACCCAGGAATCGCGTTTTTGCGCTCTGAAAGTGTCGAAAACAGCGTTTCTGATGCACTTCTGGAAAATGAATGCTGTGTGTTGTTCAAAGCTGGGAACAGAGTTTTTGGGCTTGGAGAGTGTGAAAATTGTGTTTCTGTCAGTCTACTGAAATCTGAATGCTGAGTGTTGTTCAAAGCTGAGAACAGAGTTTTTGGGCTCTGAGTGAGTCCAAAAACCTTTCCAGGCATTCTCCTTTAAATTGAATGCTGAGCGATGTTGAAAACGTGGGAATCGTGTTTTTGCGCTCTGAAAGTGTTGAAAACCGTGTTTCTGGCAATATAGTTGAAACTGCACGTTGAATGATGTTAAATCCCAGGAATCGCGTTTTTGCGCTCTGAAAGTTTCGAAAACAGGGTTTCTCGCAATATCATTGAAACTGCACGCTGAATGATGTTAAAACCCGGGAATCGCGTTTTTGCGTTGTGAAAGTGTAGAAAACGGCGTTTCTGCTGCACTTCTGGAAAATGAATGCTGTGTGTTGTTCAAAGCTGGGAACAGAGTTTTTGGGCTCTGAGTGACTCCAAAAACCTTTTCAGACATTCTCCTTTAAATTGAATGCTGAGCGATGTTGAAAACGTGGGAATCGTGTTTTTGCGCTCTGAAAGTGTTGAAAACCGTGTTTCTGGCAATATAGTTGAAACTGCACGTTGGATGAAGTTAAAACCCGGGAATCGCGTTTTTGCTTTGTGATAGTGTAGAAAACGGCGTTTCTGATGCACTTCTGGAAAATGAATGCTGTGTGTTGTTCAAAGCTGGGAACAGAGTTTTTGGGCTTGGAGAGGGTGAAAATTGTGTTTCTGACAGTCTACTGAAATCTGAATGCTGAGTATTGTTCAAAGTTGAGAACAGAGTTTTTGGGCTCTGAGTGACTCCAAAAACCTTTTCAGGCATTCTCCTTTAAATTGAATGCTGAGCGATGTTGAAAACGTGGGAATCGTGTTTTTGCGCTCTGAAAGTGTTGAAAACCGTGTTTCTGGCAATATAGTTGAAACTGCACGTTGAATGATGTTAAAACCCAGGAATCGCGTTTTTGCGCTCTGAAAGTGTCGAAAACAGGGTTTCTCGCAATATCATTGAAACTGCACGCTGAATGATGTTAAAACCCGGGAATCGCGTTTTTGCGTTGTGAAAGTGTAGAAAACGGCGTTTCTGATGCACTTCTGGAAAATTAATGCTGTGTGTTGTTCAAAGCTGGGAACAGAGTTTTTGGGCTTGGAGAGTGTGAAAATTGTGTTTCTGGCAGTCTACTGAAATCTGAATGCTGAGTGTTGTTCAAAGCTGAGAACAGAGTTTTTGGGCTCTGCGTGACTCCAAAAACCTTTTCAGGTATTCTCCTTTAAATTGAATGCTGAGCAATGTTGAAAACGTGGGAATCGTGTTTTTGCGCTCTGAAAGTGTTGAAAACCGTGTTTCTGGCAATATAGTTGAAAATGCACGTTGAATGATGTTAAAACCCAGGAATCGCGTTTTTGCGCTCTGAAAGTGTCGAAAACAGCGTTTCTGATGCACTTCTGGAAAATGAATGCTGTGTGTTGTTCAAAGCTGGGAACAGAGTTTTTGGGCTTGGAGAGTGTGAAAATTGTGTTTCTGGCAGTCTACTGAAATCTGAATGCTGAGTGTTGTTCAAAGCTGAGAACAGAGTTTTTGGGCTCTGAGTGACTCCAAAAACCTTTTCAGGCATTCTCCTTTAAATTGAATGCTGAGCGATGTTGAAAACGTGGGAATCGTGTTTTTGCGCTCTGAAAGTGTTGAAAACCGTGTTTCTGGCAATATAGTTGAAACTGCACGTTGAATGATGTTAAAACCCAGGAATCGCGTTTTTGCGCTCTGAAAGTTTCGAAAACAGGGTTTCTCGCAATATCATTGAAACTGCACGCTGAATGATGTTAAAACCCGGGAATCGCGTTTTTGCGTTGTGAAAGTGTAGAAAACGGCGTTTCTGATGCACTTCTGGAAAATGAATGCTGTGTGTTGTTCAAAGCTGGGAACAGAGTTTTTGGGCTCTGAGTGACTCCAAAAACCTTTTCAGACATTCTCCTTTAAATTGAATGCTGAGCGATGTTGAAAACGTGGGAATCGTGTTTTTGCGCTCTGAAAGTGTTGAAAACCGTGTTTCTGGCAATATAGTTGAAACTGCACGTTGGATGAAGTTAAAACCCGGGAATCGCGTTTTTGCTTTGTGATAGTGTAGAAAACGGCGTTTCTGATGCATTTCTGAAAATGAATGCTGTGTGTTGTTCAAAGCTGGGAACAGAGTTTTTGGGCTTGGAGAGGGTGAAAATTGTGTTTCTGACAGTCTACTGAAATCTGAATGCTGAGTATTGTTCAAAGTTGAGAACAGAGTTTTTGGGCTCTGAGTGACTCCAAAAACCTTTCCAGGCATTCTCCTTTAAATTGAATGCTGAGCGATGTTGAAAACGTGGGAATCGTGTTTTTGCGCTCTGAAAGTGTTGAAAACCGTGTTTCTGGCAATATAGTTGAAACTGCACGTTGAATGATGTTAAAACCCAGGAATCGCGTTTTTGCGCTCTGAAAGTTTCGAAAACAGGGTTTCTCGCAATATCATTGAAACTGCACGCTGAATGATGTTAAAACCCGGGAATCGCGTTTTTGCGTTGTGAAAGTGTAGAAAACGGCGTTTCTGATGCACTTCTGGAAAATGAATGCTGTGTGTTGTTCAAAGCTGGGAACAGAGTTTTTGGGCTCTGAGTGACTCCAAAAACCTTTTCAGACATTCTCCTTTAAATTGATTGCTGAGCGATGTTGAAAACGTGGGAATCGTGTTTTTGCGCTCTGAAAGTGTTGAAAACCGTGTTTCTGGCAATATAGTTGAAACTGCACGTTGGATGAAGTTAAAACCCGGGAATCGCGTTTTTGCGTTGTGATAGTGTAGAAAACGGCGTTTCTGATGCACTTCTGGAAAATGAATGCTGTGTGTTGTTCAAAGCTGGGAACACAGTTTTTGGGCTTGGAGAGGGTGAAAATTGTGTTTCTGACAGTCTACTGAAATCTGAATGCTGAGCATTGTTCAAAGTTGAGAACAGAGTTTTTGGGCTCTGAGTGACTCCAAAAACCTTTCCAGGCATTCTCCTTTAAATTGAATGCTGAGCGATGTTGAAAACGTGGGAATCGTGTTTTTGCGCTCTGAAAGTGTTGAAAACCGTGTTTCTGGCAATATAGTTGAAACTGCACGTTGAATGATGTTAAAACCCAGGAATCGCGTTTTTGCGCTCTGAAAGTGTCGAAAACAGGGTTTTTCGCAATATCATTGAAACTGCACGCTGAATGATGTTAAAACCCGGGAATCGCGTTTTTGCGTTGTGAAAGTGTCGAAAACTGCGTTTCTGATGCACTTCTGGAAAATGAATGCTGTGTGTTGTTCAAAGCTGGGAACAGAGTTTTTGGGCTTGGAGAGTGTGAAAATTGTGTTTCTGACAGTCTACTGAAATCTGAATGCTGAGTGTTGTTCAAAGCTGAGAACAGAGTTTTTGGGCTCTGAGTGACTCCAAAAACCTTTTCAGGCATTCTCCTTTAAATTGAATGCTGAGCGATGTTGAAAACGTGGGAATCGTGTTTTTGCGCTCTGAAAGTGTTGAAAACCGTGTTTCTGGCAATATAGTTGAAACTGCACGCTGAATGATGTTAAAACCCAGGAATCGCGTTTTTGCGCTCTGAAAGTGTCGAAAACAGCTTTTCTGATGCACTTCTGGAAAATGAGTGCTGTGTGTTGTTCAAAGCTGGGAACAGAGTTTTTGGGCTTGGAGAGGGTGAAAATTGTGTTTCTGACAGTCTACTGAAATCTGAATGCTGAGTATTGTTCAAAGTTGAGAACAGAGTTTTTGGGCTCTGAGTGACTCCAAAAACCTTTCCAGGCATTCTCCTTTAAATTGATTGCTGAGCGATGTTGAAAACGTGGGAATCGTGTTTTTGCGCTCTGAAAGTGTTGAAAACCGTGTTTCTGGCAATATAGTTGAAACTGCACGTTGGATGAAGTTAAAACCCGGGAATCGCGTTTTTGCGTTGTGATAGTGTAGAAAACGGCGTTTCTGATGCACTTCTGGAAAATGAATGCTGTGTGTTGTTCAAAGCTGGGAACACAGTTTTTGGGCTTGGAGAGGGTGAAAATTGTGTTTCTGACAGTCTACTGAAATCTGAATGCTGAGCATTGTTCAAAGTTGAGAACAGAGTTTTTGGGCTCTGAGTGACTCCAAAAACCTTTTCAGGCATTCTCCTTTAAATTGAATGCTGAGCGATGTTGAAAACGTGGGAATCGTGTTTTTGCGCTCTGAAAGTGTTGAAAACCGTGTTTCTGGCAATATAGTTGAAACTGCAGGTTGAATGATGTTAAAACCCAGGAATCGCGTTTTTGCGCTCTGAAAGTGTTGAAAACCGTGTTTCTGGCAATATAGTTGAAACTGCACGTTGAATGATGTTAAAACCCAGGAATAGCGTTTTTGCGCTCTGAAAGTGTCGAAAAAAGCTTTTCTGATGCACTTCTGGAAAATGAATGCTGTGTGTTGTTCAAAGCTGGGAACAGAGTTTTTGGGCTTGGAGAGTGTGAAAATTGTGTTTCTGATAGTCTACTGAAATCTGAATGCTGAGTGTTGTTCAAAGCTGAGAAAAGAGTTTTTGGGCTCTGAGTGACTCCAAAAGCCTTTCCAGGCATTCTCCTTTAAATTGAATGCTGAGCGATGTTGAAAACGTGGGAATCGTGTTTTTGCCCTCTGAAAGTGTTGACAACCGTGTTTTTGGCAATATCGTTGAAACTGCACGCTGAATGATGTTAAAACCCGGGAATCGCGTTTTTGCGTTGTGGAAGTGTCGAAAACGGCGTTTCTGATGCACTTCTGGAAAATGAATGCTGTGTGTTGTTCAAAGCTGGGAACAGAGTTTTTGGGCTTGGAGAGTGTGAAAATTGTGTTTCTGACAGTCTACTGAAATCTGAATGCTGAGTGTTGGTCAAAGCTGAGAACAGAGTTTTTGGGCTCTGAGTGACTCCAAAAACCTTTTCAGGCATTCTCCTTTAAATTGAATGCTGAGCGATGTTGAAAACGTGGGAATCGTGTTTTTGCACTCTGAAAGTGTTGCAAACCGTGTTTCTGGCAATATAGTTGAAACTGCACGTTGAATGATGTTAAAACCCAGGAATCGCGTTTTTGCGCTCTGAAAGTGTTGAAAACCGTGTTTCTGGCAATATAGTTGAAACTGCACGTTGAATGATGTTAAAACCCAGGAATCGCGTTTTTGCACTCTGAAAGTGTCGAAAACAGCTTTTCTGATGCACTTCTGGAAAATGAGTGCTGTGTGTTGTTCAAAGCTGGGAACAGAGTTTTTGGGCTTGGAGAGTGTGAAAATTGTGTTTCTGACAATCTACTGAAATCTGAATGCTGAGTGTTGTTCAAAGGTGAGAACAAAGTTTTTGGGCTCTGAGTGACTCCAAAAACCTTTTCAGGCATTCTCCTTTGAATTGAATGCTGAGCGATGCTGAAAACGTGGGAATCGTGTTTTTGCGCTCTGAAAGTGTTGAAAACCGTGTTTCTGGCAATATAGTTGAAACTGCACGTTGAATGATGTTAAAACCCAGGAATCGCGTTTTTGCGCTCTGAAAGTGTCGAAAACAGCGTTTCTGATGCACTTCTGGAAAATGAGTGCTGTGTGTTGTTCAAAGCGGGGAACAGAGTTTTTGGGCTTGGAGAGGGTGAAAATTGTGTTTCTGACAGTCTACTGAAATCTGAATGCTGAGTGTTGTTCAAAGCTGAGAACAGAGTTTTTGGGCTCTGAGTGACTCCAAAAACCTTTCCAGGCATTCTCCTTTAAATTGAATGCTGAGTGATGTTGAAAACGTGGGAATCGTGTTTTTGCGCTCTGAAAGTGTTGAAAACCGTGTTTCTGGCAATATAGATGAAACACGTTGAATGATGTTAAAACCCTGGAATCGCGTTTTTGCGCTCTGAAAGTGTCGAAAACAGTGTTTCTGGCAATATAGTTGAAAATGCACGTTGAATGATGTTAAAACCCAGGAATCGCGTTTTTGCGCTCTGAAAGTGTCGAAAACAGCGTTTCTGATGCACTTCTGGAAAATGAGTGCTGTGTGTTGTTCAAAGCTGGGAACAGAGTTTTTGGGCTTGGAGAGTGTGAAAATTGTGTTTCTGACAATCTACTGAAATCTGAATGCTGAGTGTTGTTCAAAGCTGAGAACAGAGTTTTTGGGCTCTGAGTGACTCCAAAAACCTTTTCAGGCATTCTCCTTTGAATTGAATGCTGAGCGATGCTGAAAACGTGGGAATCGTGTTTTTGCGCTCTGAAAGTGTTGAAAACCGTGTTTCTGGCAATATAGTTGAAACTGCACGTTGAATGATGTTAAAACCCAGGAATCGCGTTTTTGCGCTCTGAAAGTGTCGAAAACAGCGTTTCTGGCAATATAGATGAAACTGCACGTTGAATGATGTTAAATCCCGGGAATCGCGTTTTTGCGTTGTGAAAGTGTCGAAAACGGCGTTTCTGATGCACTTCTGGAAAATGAATGCTGTGTGTTGTTCAAAGCTGGGAACAGAGTTTTTGGGCTTGGAGAGTGTGAAAATTGTGTTTCTGACAGTCTACTGAAATCTGAATGCTGAGTGTTGTTCAAAGCTGAGAACAGAGTTTTTGGGCTCTGAGTGACTCCAAAAACCTTTTCAGGCATTCTCCTTTAAATTGAATGCTGATCGATGTTGAAAACGTGGGAATCGTGGTTTTGCGCTCTGAAAGTGTTGAAAACCGTGTTTCTGGCAATATAGTTGAAAATGCACGTTGAATGATGTTAAAACCCAGGAATCGCGTTTTTGCGCTCTGAAAGTGTCGAAAACAGCGTTTCTGATGCACTTCTGGAAAATGAATGCTGTGTGTTGTTCAAAGCTGGGAACAGAGTTTTTGGGCTTGGAGAGTGTGAAAATTGTGTTTCTGACAGTCTACTGAAATCTGAATGCTGAGTGTTGTTCAAAGCTGAGAACAGAGTTTTTGGGCTCTGAGTGACTCCAAAAACCTTTTCAGGCATTCTCCTTTAAATTGAATGCTGATCGATGTTGAAAACGTGGGAATCGTGGTTTTGCGCTCTGAAAGTGTTGAAAACCGTGTTTCTGGCAATATAGTTGAAAATGCACGTTGAATGATGTTAAAACCCAGGAATCGCGTTTTTGCGCTCTGAAAGTGTCGAAAACAGCGTTTCTGATGCACTTCTGGAAAATGAATGCTGTGTGTTGTTCAAAGCTGGGAACAGAGTTTTTGGGCTTGGAGAGTGTGAAAATTGTGTTTCTGGCAGTCTACTGAAATCTGAATGCTGAGTGTTGTTCAAAGCTGAGAACAGAGTTTTTGGGCTCTGAGTGACTCCAAAAACCTTTTCAGGCATTCTCCTTTAAATTGAATGCTGAGCGATGTTGAAAACGTGGGAATCGTGTTTTTGCGCTCTGAAAGTGTTGAAAACCGTGTTTCTGGCAATATAGTTGAAACTGCACGTTGAATGATGTTAAAACCCAGGAATCGCGTTTTTGCGCTCTGAAAGTTTCGAAAACAGGGTTTCTCGCAATATCATTGAAACTGCACGCTGAATGATGTTAAAACCCGGGAATCGCGTTTTTGCGTTGTGAAAGTGTAGAAAACGGCGTTTCTGCTGCACTTCTGGAAAATGAATGCTGTGTGTTGTTCAAAGCTGGGAACAGAGTTTTTGGGCTTGGAGAGTGTGAAAATTGTGTTTCTGACAGTCTACTGAAATCTGAATGCTGAGTGTTGTTCAAAGCTGAGAACAGAGTTTTTGGGCTCTGAGTGACTCCAAAAACCTTTTCAGGCATTCTCCTTTAAATTGAATGCTGATCGATGTTGAAAACATGGGAATCGTGGTTTTGCGCTCTGAAAGTGTTGAAAACCGTGTTTCTGGCAATATAGTTGAAAATGCACGTTGAATGATGTTAAAACCCAGGAATCGCATTTTTGCGCTCTGAAAGTGTCGAAAACAGCGTTTCTGATGCACTTCTGGAAAATGAATGCTGTGTGTTGTTCAAAGCTGGGAACAGAGTTTATGGGCTTGGAGAGTGTGAAAATTGTGTTTCTGACAGTCTACTGAAATCTGAATGCTGAGTGTTGTTCAAAGCTGAGAACAGAGTTTTTGGGCTCTGAGTGACTCCAAAAACCTTTTCAGGCATTCTCCTTTAAATTGAATGCTGATCGATGTTGAAAACGTGGGAATCGTGGTTTTGCGCTCTGAAAGTGTTGAAAACCGTGTTTCTGGCAATATAGTTGAAAATGCACGTTGAATGATGTTAAAACCCAGGAATCGCGTTTTTGCGCTCTGAAAGTGTCGAAAACAGCGTTTCTGATGCACTTCTGGAAAATGAATGCTGTGTGTTGTTCAAAGCTGGGAACAGAGTTTTTGGGCTTGGAGAGTGTGAAAATTGTGTTTCTGGCAGTCTACTGAAATCTGAATGCTGAGTGTTGTTCAAAGCTGAGAACAGAGTTTTTGGGCTCTGAGTGACTCCAAAAACCTTTCCAGGCATTCTCCTTTAAATTGAATGCTGAGCGATGTTGAAAACGTGGGAATCGTGTTTTTGCGCTCTGAAAGTGTTGAAAACCGTGTTTCTGGCAATATAGTTGAAACTGCACGTTGAATGATGTTAAATCCCAGGAATCGCGTTTTTGCGCTCTGAAAGTTTCGAAAACAGGGTTTCTCGCAATATCATTGAAACTGCACGCTGAATGATGTTAAAACCCGGGAATCGCGTTTTTGCGTTGTGAAAGTGTAGAAAACGGCGTTTCTGCTGCACTTCTGGAAAATGAATGCTGTGTGTTGTTCAAAGCTGGGAACAGAGTTTTTGGGCTCTGAGTGACTCCAAAAACCTTTTCAGACATTCTCCTTTAAATTGAATGCTGAGCGATGTTGAAAACGTGGGAATCGTGTTTTTGCGCTCTGAAAGTGTTGAAAACCGTGTTTCTGGCAATATAGTTGAAACTGCACGTTGGATGAAGTTAAAACCCGGGAATCGCGTTTTTGCGTTGTGATAGTGTAGAAAACGGCGTTTCTGATGCACTTCTGGAAAATGAATGCTGTGTGTTGTTCAAAGCTGGGAACAGAGTTTTTGGGCTTGGAGAGGGTGAAAATTGTGTTTCTGACAGTCTACTGAAATCTGAATGCTGAGTATTGTTCAAAGTTGAGAACAGAGTTTTTGGGCTCTGAGTGACTCCAAAAACCTTTTCAGGCATTCTCCTTTAAATTGAATGCTGAGCGATGTTGAAAACGTGGGAATCGTGTTTTTGCGCTCTGAAAGTGTTGAAAACCGTGTTTCTGGCAATATAGTTGAAACTGCACGTTGAATGATGTTAAAACCCAGGAATCGCGTTTTTGCGCTCTGAAAGTGTCGAAAACAGGGTTTCTCGCAATATCATTGAAACTGCACGCTGAATGATGTTAAAACCCGGGAATCGCGTTTTTGCGTTGTGAAAGTGTAGAAAACGGCGTTTCTGATGCACTTCTGGAAAATTAATGCTGTGTGTTGTTCAAAGCTGGGAACAGAGTTTTTGGGCTTGGAGAGTGTGAAAATTGTGTTTCTGGCAGTCTACTGAAATCTGAATGCTGAGTGTTGTTCAAAGCTGAGAACAGAGTTTTTGGGCTCTGCGTGACTCCAAAAACCTTTTCAGGTATTCTCCTTTAAATTGAATGCTGAGCAATGTTGAAAACGTGGGAATCGTGTTTTTGCGCTCTGAAAGTGTTGAAAACCGTGTTTCTGGCAATATAGTTGAAAATGCACGTTGAATGATGTTAAAACCCAGGAATCGCGTTTTTGCGCTCTGAAAGTGTCGAAAACAGCGTTTCTGATGCACTTCTGGAAAATGAATGCTGTGTGTTGTTCAAAGCTGGGAACAGAGTTTTTGGGCTTGGAGAGTGTGAAAATTGTGTTTCTGGCAGTCTACTGAAATCTGAATGCTGAGTGTTGTTCAAAGCTGAGAACAGAGTTTTTGGGCTCTGAGTGACTCCAAAAACCTTTTCAGGCATTCTCCTTTAAATTGAATGCTGAGCGATGTTGAAAACGTGGGAATCGTGTTTTTGCGCTCTGAAAGTGTTGAAAACCGTGTTTCTGGCAATATAGTTGAAACTGCACGTTGAATGATGTTAAAACCCAGGAATCGCGTTTTTGCGCTCTGAAAGTTTCGAAAACAGGGTTTCTCGCAATATCATTGAAACTGCACGCTGAATGATGTTAAAACCCGGGAATCGCGTTTTTGCGTTGTGAAAGTGTAGAAAACGGCGTTTCTGATGCACTTCTGGAAAATGAATGCTGTGTGTTGTTCAAAGCTGGGAACAGAGTTTTTGGGCTCTGAGTGACTCCAAAAACCTTTTCAGACATTCTCCTTTAAATTGAATGCTGAGCGATGTTGAAAACGTGGGAATCGTGTTTTTGCGCTCTGAAAGTGTTGAAAACCGTGTTTCTGGCAATATAGTTGAAACTGCACGTTGGATGAAGTTAAAACCCGGGAATCGCGTTTTTGCTTTGTGATAGTGTAGAAAACGGCGTTTCTGATGCATTTCTGAAAATGAATGCTGTGTGTTGTTCAAAGCTGGGAACAGAGTTTTTGGGCTTGGAGAGGGTGAAAATTGTGTTTCTGACAGTCTACTGAAATCTGAATGCTGAGTATTGTTCAAAGTTGAGAACAAAGTTTTTGGGCTCTGAGTGACTCCAAAAACCTTTCCAGGCATTCTCCTTTAAATTGAATGCTGAGCGATGTTGAAAACGTGGGAATCGTGTTTTTGCGCTCTGAAAGTGTTGAAAACCGTGTTTCTGGCAATATAGTTGAAACTGCACGTTGAATGATGTTAAAACCCAGGAATCGCGTTTTTGCGCTCTGAAAGTTTCGAAAACAGGGTTTCTCGCAATATCATTGAAACTGCACGCTGAATGATGTTAAAACCCGGGAATCGCGTTTTTGCGTTGTGAAAGTGTAGAAAACGGCGTTTCTGATGCACTTCTGGAAAATGAATGCTGTGTGTTGTTCAAAGCTGGGAACAGAGTTTTTGGGCTCTGAGTGACTCCAAAAACCTTTTCAGACATTCTCCTTTAAATTGATTGCTGAGCGATGTTGAAAACGTGGGAATCGTGTTTTTGCGCTCTGAAAGTGTTGAAAACCGTGTTTCTGGCAATATAGTTGAAACTGCACGTTGGATGAAGTTAAAACCCGGGAATCGCGTTTTTGCGTTGTGATAGTGTAGAAAACGGCGTTTCTGATGCACTTCTGGAAAATGAATGCTGTGTGTTGTTCAAAGCTGGGAACACAGTTTTTGGGCTTGGAGAGGGTGAAAATTGTGTTTCTGACAGTCTACTGAAATCTGAATGCTGAGCATTGTTCAAAGTTGAGAACAGAGTTTTTGGGCTCTGAGTGACTCCAAAAACCTTTCCAGGCATTCTCCTTTAAATTGAATGCTGAGCGATGTTGAAAACGTGGGAATCGTGTTTTTGCGCTCTGAAAGTGTTGAAAACCGTGTTTCTGGCAATATAGTTGAAACTGCACGTTGAATGATGTTAAAACCCAGGAATCGCGTTTTTGCGCTCTGAAAGTGTCGAAAACAGGGTTTTTCGCAATATCATTGAAACTGCACGCTGAATGATGTTAAAACCCGGGAATCGCGTTTTTGCGTTGTGAAAGTGTCGAAAACTGCGTTTCTGATGCACTTCTGGAAAATGAATGCTGTGTGTTGTTCAAAGCTGGGAACAGAGTTTTTGGGCTTGGAGAGTGTGAAAATTGTGTTTCTGACAGTCTACTGAAATCTGAATGCTGAGTGTTGTTCAAAGCTGAGAACAGAGTTTTTGGGCTCTGAGTGACTCCAAAAACCTTTTCAGGCATTCTCCTTTAAATTGAATGCTGAGCGATGTTGAAAACGTGGGAATCGTGTTTTTGCGCTCTGAAAGTGTTGAAAACCGTGTTTCTGGCAATATAGTTGAAACTGCACGCTGAATGATGTTAAAACCCAGGAATCGCGTTTTTGCGCTCTGAAAGTGTCGAAAACAGCTTTTCTGATGCACTTCTGGAAAATGAGTGCTGTGTGTTGTTCAAAGCTGGGAACAGAGTTTTTGGGCTTGGAGAGGGTGAAAATTGTGTTTCTGACAGTCTACTGAAATCTGAATGCTGAGTATTGTTCAAAGTTGAGAACAGAGTTTTTGGGCTCTGAGTGACTCCAAAAACCTTTCCAGGCATTCTCCTTTAAATTGATTGCTGAGCGATGTTGAAAACGTGGGAATCGTGTTTTTGCGCTCTGAAAGTGTTGAAAACCGTGTTTCTGGCAATATAGTTGAAACTGCACGTTGGATGAAGTTAAAACCCGGGAATCGCGTTTTTGCGTTGTGATAGTGTAGAAAACGGCGTTTCTGATGCACTTCTGGAAAATGAATGCTGTGTGTTGTTCAAAGCTGGGAACACAGTTTTTGGGCTTGGAGAGGGTGAAAATTGTGTTTCTGACAGTCTACTGAAATCTGAATGCTGAGCATTGTTCAAAGTTGAGAACAGAGTTTTTGGGCTCTGAGTGACTCCAAAAACCTTTTCAGGCATTCTCCTTTAAATTGAATGCTGAGCGATGTTGAAAACGTGGGAATCGTGTTTTTGCGCTCTGAAAGTGTTGAAAACCGTGTTTCTGGCAATATAGTTGAAACTGCAGGTTGAATGATGTTAAAACCCAGGAATCGCGTTTTTGCGCTCTGAAAGTGTTGAAAACCGTGTTTCTGGCAATATAGTTGAAAATGCACGTTGAATGATGTTAAAACCCAGGAATCGCGTTTTTGCGCTCTGAAAGTGTCGAAAACTGCGTTTCTGATGCACTTCTGGAAAATGAATGCTGTGTGTTGTTCAAAGCTGGGAACAGAGTTTTTGGGCTTGGAGAGTGTGAAAATTGTGTTTCTGGCAGTCTACTGAAATCTGAATGCTGAGTGTTGTTCAAAGCTGAGAACAGAGTTTTTGGGCTCTGAGTGACTCCAAAAACCTTTTCAGGCATTCTCCTTTAAATTGAATGCTGAGCGATGTTGAAAACGTGGGAATCGTGTTTTTGCGCTCTGAAAGTGTTGAAAACCGTGTTTCTGGCAATATAGTTGAAACTGCACGTTGAATGATGTTAAAACCCAGGAATCGCGTTTTTGCGCTCTGAAAGTTTCGAAAACAGGGTTTCTCGCAATATCATTGAAACTGCACGCTGAATGATGTTAAAACCCGGGAATCGCGTTTTTGCGTTGTGAAAGTGTAGAAAACGGCGTTTCTGATGCACTTCTGGAAAATGAATGCTGTGTGTTGTTCAAAGCTGGGAACAGAGTTTTTGGGCTTGGAGAGTGTGAAAATTGTGTTTCTGACAGTCTACTGAAATCTGAATGCTGAGTGTTGTTCAAAGCTGAGAACAGAGTTTTTGGGCTCTGAGTGACTCCAAAAAACCTTTTCAGGCATTCTCCTTTAAATTGAATGCTGATCGATGTTGAAAACGTGGGAATCGTGTTTTTTGCGCTCTGAAAGTGTTGAAAACCGTGTTTCTGGCAATATAGTTGAAAATGCACGTTGAATGATGTTAAAACCCAGGAATCGCATTTTTGCGCTCTGAAAGTGTCGAAAACAGCGTTTCTGATGCACTTCTGGAAAATGAATGCTGTGTGTTGTTCAAAGCTGGGAACAGAGTTTTTGGGCTTGGAGAGTGTGAAAATTGTGTTTCTGACAGTCTACTGAAATCTGAATGCTGAGTGTTGTTCAAAGCTGAGAACAGAGTTTTTGGGCTCTGAGTGACTCCAAAAACCTTTTCAGGCATTCTCCTTTAAATTGAATGCTGATCGATGTGAAAACGTGGGAATCGTGGTTTTGCGCTCTGAAAGTGTTGAAAACCGTGTTTCTGGCAATATAGTTGAAAATGCACGTTGAATGATGTTAAAACCCAGGAATCGCGTTTTTGCGCTCTGAAAGTGTCGAAAACAGCGTTTCTGATGCACTTCTGGAAAATGAATGCTGTGTGTTGTTCAAAGCTGGGAACAGAGTTTTTGGGCTTGGAGAGTGTGAAAATTGTGTTTCTGGCAGTCTACTGAAATCTGAATGCTGAGTGTTGTTCAAAGCTGAGAACAGAGTTTTTGGGCTCTGAGTGACTCCAAAAACCTTTCCAGGCATTCTCCTTTAAATTGAATGCTGAGCGATGTTGAAAACGTGGGAATCGTGTTTTTGCGCTCTGAAAGTGTTGAAAACCGTGTTTCTGGCAATATAGTTGAAACTGCACGTTGAATGATGTTAAATCCCAGGAATCGCGTTTTTGCGCTCTGAAAGTGTCGAAAACAGGGTTTCTCGCAATATCATTGAAACTGCACGCTGAATGATGTTAAAACCCGGGAATCGCGTTTTTGCGTTGTGAAAGTGTCGAAAACGCCGTTTTCTGCTGCACTTCTGGAAAATGAATGCTGTGTGTTGTTCAAAGCTGGGAACAGAGTTTTTGGGCTCTGAGTGACTCCAAAAACCTTTTCAGACATTCTCCTTTAAATTGAATGCTGAGCGATGTTGAAAACGTGGGAATCGTGTTTTTGCGCTCTGAAAGTGTTGAAAACCGTGTTTCTGGCAATATAGTTGAAACTGCACGTTGGATGAAGTTAAAACCCGGGAATCGCGTTTTTGCTTTGTGATAGTGTAGAAAACGGCGTTTCTGATGCACTTCTGGAAAATGAATGCTGTGTGTTGTTCAAAGCTGGGAACAGAGTTTTTGGGCTTGGAGAGGGTGAAAATTGTGTTTCTGACAGTCTACTGAAATCTGAATGCTGAGTATTGTTCAAAGTTGAGAACAGAGTTTTTGGGCTCTGAGTGACTCCAAAAACCTTTTCAGGCATTCTCCTTTAAATTGAATGCTGAGCGATGTTGAAAACGTGGGAATCGTGTTTTTGCGCTCTGAAAGTGTTGAAAACCGTGTTTCTGGCAATATAGTTGAAACTGCACGTTGAATGATGTTAAAACCCAGGAATCGCGTTTTTGCGCTCTGAAAGTGTCGAAAACAGGGTTTCTCGCAATATCATTGAAACTGCACGCTGAATGATGTTAAAACCCGGGAATCGCGTTTTTGCGTTGTGAAAGTGTAGAAAACGGCGTTTCTGATGCACTTCTGGAAAATTAATGCTGTGTGTTGTTCAAAGCTGGGAACAGAGTTTTTGGGCTTGTAGAGTGTGAAAATTGTGTTTCTGGCAGTCTACTGAAATCTGAATGCTGAGTGTTGTTCAAAGCTGAGAACAGAGTTTTTGGGCTCTGCGTGACTCCAAAAACCTTTTCAGGTATTCTCCTTTAAATTGAATGCTGAGCAATGTTGAAAACGTGGGAATCGTGTTTTTGCGCTCTGAAAGTGTTGAAAACCGTGTTTCTGGCAATATAGTTGAAAATGCACGTTGAATGATGTTAAAACCCAGGAATCGCGTTTTTGCGCTCTGAAAGTGTCGAAAACAGCGTTTCTGATGCACTTCTGGAAAATGAATGCTGTGTGTTGTTCAAAGCTGGGAACAGAGTTTTTGGGCTTGGAGAGTGTGAAAATTGTGTTTCTGGCAGTCTACTGAAATCTGAATGCTGAGTGTTGTTCAAAGCTGAGAACAGAGTTTTTCGGCTCTGAGTGACTCCAAAAACCTTTTCAGGCATTCTCCTTTAAATTGAATGCTGAGCGATGTTGAAAACGTGGGAATCGTGTTTTTGCGCTCTGAAAGTGTTGAAAACCGTGTTTCTGGCAATATAGTTGAAACTGCACGTTGAATGATGTTAAAACCCAGGAATCGCGTTTTTGCGCTCTGAAAGTTTCGAAAACAGGGTTTCTCGCAATATCATTGAAACTGCACGCTGAATGATGTTAAAACCCGGGAATCGCGTTTTTGCGTTGTGAAAGTGTAGAAAACGGCGTTTCTGATGCACTTCTGGAAAATGAATGCTGTGTGTTGTTCAAAGCTGGGAACAGAGTTTTTGGGCTCTGAGTGACTCCAAAAACCTTTTCAGACATTCTCCTTTAAATTGAATGCTGAGCGATGTTGAAAACGTGGGAATCGTGTTTTTGCGCTCTGAAAGTGTTGAAAACCGTGTTTCTGGCAATATAGTTGAAACTGCACGTTGGATGAAGTTAAAACCCGGGAATCGCGTTTTTGCTTTGTGATAGTGTAGAAAACGGCGTTTCTGATGCATTTCTGAAAATGAATGCTGTGTGTTGTTCAAAGCTGGGAACAGAGTTTTTGGGCTTGGAGAGGGTGAAAATTGTGTTTCTGACAGTCTACTGAAATCTGAATGCTGAGTATTGTTCAAAGTTGAGAACAGAGTTTTTGGGCTCTGAGTGACTCCAAAAACCTTTCCAGGCATTCTCCTTTAAATTGAATGCTGAGCGATGTTGAAAACGTGGGAATCGTGTTTTTGCGCTCTGAAAGTGTTGAAAACCGTGTTTCTGGCAATATAGTTGAAACTGCACGTTGAATGATGTTAAAACCCAGGAATCGCGTTTTTGCGCTCTGAAAGTTTCGAAAACAGGGTTTCTCGCAATATCATTGAAACTGCACGCTGAATGATGTTAAAACCCGGGAATCGCGTTTTTGCGTTGTGAAAGTGTAGAAAACGGCGTTTCTGATGCACTTCTGGAAAATGAATGCTGTGTGTTGTTCAAAGCTGGGAACAGAGTTTTTGGGCTCTGAGTGACTCCAAAAACCTTTTCAGACATTCTCCTTTAAATTGATTGCTGAGCGATGTTGAAAACGTGGGAATCGAGTTTTTGCGCTCTGAAAGTGTTGAAAACCGTGTTTCTGGCAATATAGTTGAAACTGCACGTTGGATGAAGTTAAAACCCGGGAATCGCGTTTTTGCGTTGTGATAGTGTAGAAAACGGCGTTTCTGATGCACTTCTGGAAAATGAATGCTGTGTGTTGTTCAAAGCTGGGAACACAGTTTTTGGGCTTGGAGAGGGTGAAAATTGTGTTTCTGACAGTCTACTGAAATCTGAATGCTGAGCATTGTTCAAAGTTGAGAACAGAGTTTTTGGGCTCTGAGTGACTCCAAAAACCTTTCCAGGCATTCTCCTTTAAATTGAATGCTGAGCGATGTTGAAAACGTGGGAATCGTGTTTTTGCGCTCTGAAAGTGTTGAAAACCGTGTTTCTGGCAATATAGTTGAAACTGCACGTTGAATGATGTTAAAACCCAGGAATCGCGTTTTTGCGCTCTGAAAGTGTCGAAAACAGGGTTTCTCGCAATATCATTGAAACTGCACGCTGAATGATGTTAAAACCCGGGAATCGCGTTTTTGCGTTGTGAAAGTGTCGAAAACTGCGTTTCTGATGCACTTCTGGAAAATGAATGCTGTGTGTTGTTCAAAGCTGGGAACAGAGTTTTTGGGCTTGGAGAGTGTGAAAATTGTGTTTCTGACAGTCTACTGAAATCTGAATGCTGAGTGTTGTTCAAAGCTGAGAACAGAGTTTTTGGGCTCTGAGTGACTCCAAAAACCTTTTCAGGCATTCTCCTTTAAATTGAATGCTGAGCGATGTTGAAAACGTGGGAATCGTGTTTTTGCGCTCTGAAAGTGTTGAAAACCGTGTTTCTGGCAATATAGTTGAAACTGCACGCTGAATGATGTTAAAACCCAGGAATCGCGTTTTTGCGCTCTGAAAGTGTCGAAAACAGCTTTTCTGATGCACTTCTGGAAAATGAGTGCTGTGTGTTGTTCAAAGCTGGGAACAGAGTTTTTGGGCTTGGAGAGGGTGAAAATTGTGTTTCTGACAGTCTACTGAAATCTGAATGCTGAGTATTGTTCAAAGTTGAGAACAGAGTTTTTGGGCTCTGAGTGACTCCAAAAACCTTTCCAGGCATTCTCCTTTAAATTGATTGCTGAGCGATGTTGAAAACGTGGGAATCGTGTTTTTGCGCTCTGAAAGTGTTGAAAACCGTGTTTCTGGCAATATAGTTGAAACTGCACGTTGGATGAAGTTAAAACCCGGGAATCGCGTTTTTGCGTTGTGATAGTGTAGAAAACGGCGTTTCTGATGCACTTCTGGAAAATGAATGCTGTGTGTTGTTCAAAGCTGGGAACACAGTTTTTGGGCTTGGAGAGGGTGAAAATTGTGTTTCTGACAGTCTACTGAAATCTGAATGCTGAGCATTGTTCAAAGTTGAGAACAGAGTTTTTGGGCTCTGAGTGACTCCAAAAACCTTTTCAGGCATTCTCCTTTAAATTGAATGCTGAGCGATGTTGAAAACGTGGGAATCGTGTTTTTGCGCTCTGAAAGTGTTGAAAACCGTGTTTCTGGCAATATAGTTGAAACTGCAGGTTGAATGATGTTAAAACCCAGGAATCGCGTTTTTGCGCTCTGAAAGTGTTGAAAACCGTGTTTCTGGCAATATAGTTGAAACTGCACGTTGAATGATGTTAAAACCCAGGAATCGCGTTTTTGCGCTCTGAAAAGTGTCGAAAAAACCTTTTCTGATGCACTTCTGGAAAATGAATGCTGTGTGTTGTTCAAAGCTGGGAACAGAGTTTTTGGGCTTGGAGAGTGTGAAAATTGTGTTTCTGATAGTCTACTGAAATCTGAATGCTGAGTGTTGTTCAAAGCTGAGAAAAGAGTTTTTGGGCTCTGAGTGACTCCAAAAGCCTTTCCAGGCATTCTCCTTTAAATTGAATGCTGAGCGATGTTGAAAACGTGGGAATCGTGTTTTTGCCCTCTGAAAGTGTTGACAACCGTGTTTTTGGCAATATCGTTGAAACTGCACGCTGAATGATGTTAAAACCCGGGAATCGCGTTTTTGCGTTGTGGAAGTGTCGAAAACGGCGTTTCTGATGCACTTCTGGAAAATGAATGCTGTGTGTTGTTCAAAGCTGGGAACAGAGTTTTTGGGCTTGGAGAGTGTGAAAATTGTGTTTCTGACAGTCTACTGAAATCTGAATGCTGAGTGTTGGTCAAAGCTGAGAACAGAGTTTTTGGGCTCTGAGTGACTCCAAAAACCTTTTCAGGCATTCTCCTTTAAATTGAATGCTGAGCGATGTTGAAAACGTGGGAATCGTGTTTTTGCACTCTGAAAGTGTTGCAAACCGTGTTTCTGGCAATATAGTTGAAACTGCACGTTGAATGATGTTAAAACCCAGGAATCGCGTTTTTGCGCTCTGAAAGTGTTGAAAACCGTGTTTCTGGCAATATAGTTGAAACTGCACGTTGAATGATGTTAAAACCCAGGAATCGCGTTTTTGCACTCTGAAAGTGTCGAAAACAGCTTTTCTGATGCACTTCTGGAAAATGAGTGCTGTGTGTTGTTCAAAGCTGGGAACAGAGTTTTTGGGCTTGGAGAGTGTGAAAATTGTGTTTCTGACAATCTACTGAAATCTGAATGCTGAGTGTTGTTCAAAGGTGAGAACAAAGTTTTTGGGCTCTGAGTGACTCCAAAAACCTTTTCAGGCATTCTCCTTTGAATTGAATGCTGAGCGATGCTGAAAACGTGGGAATCGTGTTTTTGCGCTCTGAAAGTGTTGAAAACCGTGGTTTCTGGCAATATAGTTGAAACTGCACGTTGAATGATGTTAAAACCCAGGAATCGCGTTTTTGCGCTCTGAAAGTGTCGAAAACAGCGTTTCTGATGCACTTCTGGAAAATGAGTGCTGTGTGTTGTTCAAAGCGGGGAACAGAGTTTTTGGGCTTGGAGAGGGTGAAAATTGTGTTTCTGACAGTCTACTGAAATCTGAATGCTGAGTGTTGTTCAAAGCTGAGAACAGAGTTTTTGGGCTCTGAGTGACTCCAAAAACCTTTCCAGGCATTCTCCTTTAAATTGAATGCTGAGTGATGTTGAAAACGTGGGAATCGTGTTTTTGCGCTCTGAAAGTGTTGAAAACCGTGTTTCTGGCAATATAGATGAAACACGTTGAATGATGTTAAAACCCTGGAATCGCGTTTTTGCGCTCTGAAAGTGTCGAAAACAGTGTTTCTGGCAATATAGTTGAAACTGCACGTTGAATGATGTTAAAACCCAGGAATCGCGTTTTTTGCGCTCTGAAAGTGTCGAAAACAGCGTTTCTGATGCACTTCTGGAAAATGAGTGCTGTGTGTTGTTCAAAGCTGGGAACAGAGTTTTTTGGGCTTGGAGAGTGTGAAAATTGTGTTTCTGACAATCTACTGAAATCTGAAATGCTGAGTGTTGTTCAAAAGCTGAGAACAGAGTTTTTGGGCTCTGAGTGACTCCAAAAACCTTTTCAGGGCATTCTCCTTTGAAATTGAATGCTGAGCGATGCTGAAAACGTGGGAATCGTGTTTTTGCGCTCTGAAAGTGTTGAAAACCGTGTTTCTGGCAATATAGTTGAAACTGCACGTTGAATGATGTTAAAAACCCAGGAATCGCGTTTTTTGCGCTCTGAAAGTGTCGAAAACAGCGTTTCTGGCAATATAGATGAAACTGCACGTTGAATGATGTTAAATCCCGGGAATCGCGTTTTTGCGTTGTGAAAGTGTCGAAAACGGCGTTTCTGATGCACTTCTGGAAAATGAATGCTGTGTGTTGTTCAAAGCTGGGAACAGAGTTTTTGGGCTTGGAGAGTGTGAAAATTGTGTTTCTGACAGTCTACTGAAATCTGAATGCTGAGTGTTGTTCAAAGCTGAGAACAGAGTTTTTGGGCTCTGAGTGACTCCAAAAACCTTTTCAGGCATTCTCCTTTAAATTGAATGCTGATCGATGTTGAAAACGTGGGAATCGTGTTTTTGCGCTCTGAAAGTGTTGAAAACCGTGTTTCTGGCAATATAGTTGAAAATGCACGTTGAATGATGTTAAAACCCAGGAATCGCGTTTTTGCGCTCTGAAAGTGTCGAAAACAGCGTTTCTGATGCACTTCTGGAAAATGAATGCTGTGTGTTGTTCAAAGCTGGGAACAGAGTTTTTGGGCTTGGAGAGTGTGAAAATTGTGTTTCTGACAGTCTACTGAAATCTGAATGCTGAGTGTTGTTCAAAGCTGAGAACAGAGTTTTTGGGCTCTGAGTGACTCCAAAAACCTTTTCAGGCATTCTCCTTTAAATTGAATGCTGATCGATGTTGAAAACGTGGGAATCGTGTTTTTGCGCTCTGAAAGTGTTGAAAACCGTGTTTCTGGCAATATAGTTGAAAAATGCACGTTGAATGATGTTAAAACCCAGGAATCGCGTTTTTTGCGCTCTGAAAGTGTCGAAAACAGCGTTTCTGATGCACTTCTGGAAAATGAATGCTGTGTGTTGTTCAAAGCTGGGAACAGAGTTTTTGGGCTTGGAGAGTGTGAAAATTGTGTTTCTGGCAGTCTACTGAAATCTGAATGCTGAGTGTTGTTCAAAGCTGAGAACAGAGTTTTCGGCTCTGAGTGACTCCAAAAACCTTTTCAGGCATTCTCCTTTAAATTGAATGCTGAGCGATGTTGAAAACGTGGGAATCGTGTTTTTTGCGCTCTGAAAGTGTTGAAAACCGTGTTTCTGGCAATATAGTTGAAACTGCACGTTGAATGATGTTAAAACCCAGGAATCGCGTTTTTGCGCTCTGAAAGTTTCGAAAACAGGGTTTCTCGCAATATCATTGAAACTGCACGCTGAATGATGTTAAAACCCGGGAATCGCGTTTTTGCGTTGTGAAAGTGTAGAAAACGGCGTTTCTGCTGCACTTCTGGAAAATGAATGCTGTGTGTTTGTTCAAAGCTGGGAACAGAGTTTTTGGGCTATGAGTGACTCCAAAAACCTTTTCAGAGACATTCTCCTTTAAATTGAATGCTGAGCGATGTTGAAAACGTGGAATCGTGTTTTTTGCGCTCTGAAAGTGTTGAAAACCGTGTTTCTGGCAATATAGTTGAAACTGCACGTTGGATGAAGTTAAAACCCAGGAATCGCGTTTTTGATTTGTGATAGTGTAGAAAACGGCGTTTCTGATGCACTTCTGGAAAATGAATGCTCTGTGTTGTTCAAGAGCTGGGAACATAGTTTTGGGCTTGGAGAGTGTGAAAATTGTGTTTCTGACAGTCTACTGAAATCTGAATGCTGAGTGATGTTCAAAGTGAGAACAGAGTTTTTGGGCTCTGAGTGACTCCAAAAACCTTTTCAGGCATTCTCCTTTAAATTGAATGCTGAGGCGATGTTGAAAACGTGGGAATCGTGTTTTTGCGCTCTGAAAGTGTTGAAAACCGTGTTTCTGGCAATATAGTTGAAACTGCACGTTGAATGATGTTAAAACCCAGGAATCGCGTTTTTGCGCTCTGAAAGTGTCGAAAACAGCGTTTCTGATGCACTTCTGGAAAATGAGTGCTGTGTGTTGTTCAAAGCTGGGAACAGAGTTTTTGGGCTTGGAGAGGGTGAAAATTGTGTTTCTGACAGTCTACTGAAATCTGAATGCCTGAGTGTTGTTCAAAGCTGAGAACAGAGTTTTTGGGCTCTGAGTGACTCCAAAAACCTTTCCAGGCATTCTCCTTTAAATTGAATGCTGAGCGATGTTGAAAACGTGGGAATCGTGTTTTTGCCCTCTGAAAGTGTTGAAAACCGTGTTTCTGGCAATATAGATGAAACTGCACGTTGAATGATGTTAAAACCCAGGAATCGCGTTTTTGCTCTCTGAAAGTGTCGAAAACAGGGTTTCTCGCAATATCATTGAAACTGCACGCTGAATGATGTTAAAACCCGGGAATCGCGTTTTTGCGTTGTGGAAGTGTCGAAAACAGCGTTTCTGATGCACTTCTGGAAAATGAATGCTGTGTGTTGTTCAAAGCTGGGAACAGAGTTTTTGGGATTGGAGAGTGTGAAAATTGTGTTTCTGACAGTCTACTGAAATCTGAATGCTGAGTGTTGTTCAAAGCTGAGAACAGAGTTTTTGGGCTCTGAGTGACTCCAAAAACCTTTTCAGGCATTCTCCTTTAAATTGAATGCTGAGCGATGTTGAAAACGTGGGAATCGTGTTTTTGCGCTCTGAAAGTGTTGAAAACCGTGTTTCTGGCAATATAGTTGAAACTGCACGTTGAATGATGTTAAAACCCAGGAATCGCGTTTTTTGCGCTCTGAAAGTGTTGAAAACCGTGTTTCTGGCAATATAGTTGAAACTGCACGTTGAATGATGTTAAAACCCAGGAATCGCGTTTTTGCGCTCTGAAAGTGTCGAAAAAAGCTTTTCTGATGCACTTCTGGAAAATGAGTGCTGTGTGTTGTTCAAAGCTGGGAACAGAGTTTTTGGGCTTGGAGAGTGTGAAAATTGTGTTTCTGATAGTCTACTGAAATCTGAATGCTGAGTGTTGTTCAAAGCTGAGAAAAGAGTTTTTGGGCTCTGAGTGACTCCAAAAGCCTTTCCAGGCATTCTCCTTTAAATTGAATGCTGAGCGATGTTGAAAACGTGGGAATCGTGTTTTTGCCCTCTGAAAGTGTTGACAACCGTGTTTCTGGCAATATAGTTGAAACTGCACGTTGAATGATGTTAAAACCCTGGAATCGCGTTTTTGCGCTCTGAAAGTGTCGAAAACAGCGTTTCTGGCAATATCGTTGAAACTGCACGCTGAATGATGTTAAAACCCGGGAATCGCGTTTTTGCATTGTGGAAGTGTCGAAAACGGCGTTTCTGATGCACTTCTGGAAAATGAATGCTGTGTGTTGTTCAAAGCTGGGAACAGAGTTTTTGGGCTTGGAGAGTGTGAAAATTGTGTTTCTGACAGTCTACTGAAATCTGAATGCTGAGTGTTGGTCAAAGCTGAGAACAGAGTTTTTGGGCTCTGAGTGACTCCAAAAACCTTTTCAGGCATTCTCCTTTAAATTGAATGCTGAGCGATGTTGAAAACGTGGGAATCGTGTTTTTGCGCTCTGAAAGTGTTGAAAACCGTGTTTCTGGCAATATAGTTGAAACTGCACGTTGAATGATGTTAAAACCCAGGAATCGCGTTTTTGCGCTCTGAAAGTGTTGAAAACCGTGTTTCTGGCAATATAGTTGAAACTGCACGTTGAATGATGTTAAAACCCAGGAATCGCGTTTTTGCACTCTGAAAGTGTCGAAAACAGCTTTTCTGATGCACTTCTGGAAAATGAGTGCTGTGTGTTGTTCAAAGCTGGGAACAGAGTTTTTGGGCTTGGAGAGTGTGAAAATTGTGTTTCTGACAATCTACTGAAATCTGAATGCTGAGTGTTGTTCAAAGGTGAGAACAGAGTTTTTGGGCTCTGAGTGACTCCAAAAACGTTTTCAGGCATTCTCCTTTGAATTGAATGCTGAGCGATGTTGAAAACGTGGGAATCGAGTTTTTGCGCTCTGAAAGTGTTGAAAACCGTGTTTCTGGCAATATAGTTGAAACTGCACGTTGAATGATGTTAAAACCCAGGAATCGCGTTTTTGCGCTCTGAAAGTGTCAAACAGCGTTTCTGGCAATATAGATGAAACTGCACGTTGAATGATGTTAAATCCCGGGAATCGCGTTTTTGCGTTGTGAAAGTGTCGAAAACGGCGTTTCTGATGCACTTCTGGAAAATGAATGCTGTGTGTTGTTCAAAGCTGGGAACAGAGTTTTTGGGCTTGGAGAGTTTGAAAATTGTGTTTCTGACAGTCTACTGAAATCTGAATGCTGAGTGTTGTTCAAAGCTGAGAACAGACTTTTTGGGCTCTGAGTGACTCCAAAAACCTTTTCAGGCATTCTCCTTTGAATTGAATGCTGAGCGATGTTGAAAATGTGGGAATCGTGTTTTTGCGCTCTGAAAGTGTTGAAAACCGTGTTTCTGGCAATATAGTTGAAACTGCACGTTGAATGATGTTACAACCCAGGAATCGCGTTTTTGCGCTCTGAAAGTGTCGAAAACAGCGTTTCTGATGCACTTCTGGAAAATGAGTGCTGTGTGTTGTTCAAAGCGGGGAACAGAGTTTTTGGGCTTGGAGAGGGTGAAAATTGTGTTTCTGACAGTCTACTGAAATCTGAATGCTGAGTGTTGTTCAAAGCTGAGAACAGAGTTTTTGAGCTCTGAGTGACTCCAAAAACCTTTCCAGGCATTCTCCTTTAAATTGAATGCTGAGTGATGTTGAAAACGTGGGAATCGTGTTTTTGCGCTCTGAAAGTGTTGAAAACCGTGTTTCTGGCAATATAGATGAAACACGTTGAATGATGTTAAAACCCTGGAATCGCGTTTTTGCGCTCTGAAAGTGTCGAAAACAGTGTTTCTGGCAATATCGTTGAAACTGCACGCTGAATGATGTTAAAACCCGGGAATCGCGTTTTTGCGTTGTGGAAGTGTCGAAAACGGCGTTTCTGATGCACTTCTGGAAAATGAATGCTGTGTGTTGTTCAAAGCTGGGAACAGAGTTTTTGGGCTTGGCGAGTGTGAAAATTGTGTTTCTGACAGTCTACTGAAATCTGAATGCTGAGTGTTGTTCAAAGCTGAGAACAGAGTTTTTGGGCTCTGAGTGACTCCAAAAACCTTTCCAGGCATTCTCCTTTAAATTGAATGCTGAGCGATGTTGAAAACGTGGGAATCGTGTTTTTGCCCTCTGAAAGTGTTGAAAACCGTGTTTCTGACAATATAGATGAAACTGCACGTTGAATGATGTTAAAACCCAGGAATCGCGTTTTTGCTCTCTGAAAGTGTCGAAAACAGGGTTTCTCGCAATATCATTGAAACTGCACGCTGAATGATGTTAAAACCCGGGAATAGCGTTTTTGCGTTGTGAAAGTGTCGAAAACAACGTTTCTGATGCACTTCTGGAAAATGAATGCTGTGTGTTGTTCAAAGCGGGGAACAGAGTTTTTGGGCTTGGAGAGTGTGAAAATTGTGTTTCTGATAGTCTACTGAAATCTGAATGCTGAGTGTTGTTCAAAGCTGAGAAAAGAGTTTTTGGGCTCTGAGTGACTCCAAAAACCTTTCCAGGCATTCTCCTTTAAATTGAATGCTGAGCGATGTTGAAAACGTGGGAATCGTGTTTTTGCACTCTGAAAGTGTTGAAAACCGTGTTTCTGGCAATATAGTTGAAACTGCACGTTGAATGATGTTAAAACCCAGGAATCGCGTTTTTGCGCTCTGAAAGTGTTGAAAACCGTGTTTCTGGCAATATAGTTGAAACTGCACGTTGAATGATGTTAAAACCCAGGAATCGCGTTTTTGCACTCTGAAAGTGTCGAAAACAGCTTTTCTGATGCACTTCTGGAAAATGAGTGCTTTGTGTTGTTCAAAGCTGGGAACAGAGTTTTTGGGCTTGGAGAGTGTGAAAATTGTGTTTCTGACAATCTACTGAAATCTGAATGCTGAGTGTTGTTCAAAGCTGAGAACAGAGTTTTTGGGCTCTGAGTGACTCCAAAAACCTTTTCAGGCATTCTCCTTTGAATTGAATGCTGAGCGATGTTGAAAACGTGGGAATCGTGTTTTTGCGGTCTGAGAGTGTTGAAAAACCGTGTTTCTGGCAATATAGTTGAAGCTGCTCGTTGAATGATGTTAAAACCCAGGAATCGCGTTTTTGCGCTCTGAAAGTGTCGAAAACAGCGTTTCTGGCAATATAGATGAAACTGCACGTTTGAATGATGTTAAATCCCGGGAATCGCGTTTTTGCGTTGTGAAAGTGTCGAAAACGGCGTTTCTGATGCACTTCTGGAAAATGAATGCTGTGTGTTGTTCAAAGCTGGGAACAGAGTTTTTGGGCTTGGAGAGTTTGAAAATTGTGTTTCTGACAGTCTACTGAAATCTGAATGCTGAGTGTTGTTCAAAGCTGAGAACAGAGTTTTTGGGCTCTGAGTGACTCCAAAAACCTTTTCAGGCATTCTCCTTGAATTGAATGCTGAGCGATGTTGAAAACGTGGGAATCGTGTTTTTGCGCTCTGAAAGTGTTGAAAACCGTGTTTCTGGCAATATAGTTGAAACTGCACGTTGAATGATGTTAAAACCCAGGAATCGCGTTTTTGCGCTCTGAAAGTGTCGAAAACAGCGTTTCTGATGCACTTCTGGAAAATGAATGCTGTGTGTTGTTCAAAGCTGGGAACAGAGTTTTTGGGCTTGGAGAGTGTGAAAATTGAGTTTCTGATAGTCTACTGAAATCTGAATGCTGAGTGTTGTTCAAAGCTGAGAACAGAGTTTTTGGGCTCTGAGTGACTCCAAAAACCTTTCCAGGCATTCTCCTTTAAATTGAATGCTGAGCGATGTTGAAAACGTGGGAATCGTGTTTTTGCGCTCTGAAAGTGTTGAAAACCGTGTTTCTGGCAATATAGTTGAAACTGCACGTTGAATGATGTTAAAACCCAGGAATCGCGTTTTTGCTCTCTGAAAGTGTCGAAAACAGGGTTTCTCGCAATATCATTGAAACTGCACGCTGAATGATGTTAAAACCCGGGAATAGCGTTTTTTGCGTTGTGAAAGTGTCGAAAACAGCGTTTCTGATGCACTTCTGGAAAATGAATGCTGTGTGTTGTTCAAAGCTGGGAACAGAGTTTTTGGGCTTGGAGAGTGTGAAAATTGTGTTTCTGATAGTCTACTGAAATCTGAATGCTGAGTGTTGTTCAAAGCTGAGAAAAGAGTTTTTGGGCTCTGAGTGACTCCAAAAACCTTTCCAGGCATTCTCCTTTAAATTGAATGCTGAGCGATGTTGAAAACGTGGGAATCGTGTTTTTGCGCTCTGAAAGTGTTGAAAACCGTGTTTCTGGCAATATAGTTGAAACTGCACGTTGAATGATGTTAAAACCCAGAATGTGCGCTCTGAAAGTGTTGAAAACCGTGTTTCTGGCAATATAGTTGAAACTGCACGTTGAATGATGTTAAAACCCAGGAATCGCGTTTTTGCACTCTGAAAGTGTCGAAAACAGCGTTTCTGATGCACTTCTGGAAAATGAGTGCTGTGTGTTGTTCAAAGCTGGGAACAGAGTTTTTGGGCTTGGAGAGTGTGAAAATTGTGTTTCTGACAGTCTACTGAAATCTGAATGCTGAGTGTTGTTCAAAGCTGAGAACAGAGTTTTTGGGCTCTGAGTGACTCCAAAAACCTTTTCAGGCGTTCTCCTTTGAATTGAATGCTGAGCGATGTTGAAAACGTGGGAATCAACTTTTTGCGCTCTGAAAGTGTTGAAAACCGTGTTTCTGGCAATATAGATGAAACTGCACGTTGAATGATGTTAAAACCCAGGAATCGCGTTTTTGCGCTCTGAAAGTGTCGAAAACAGGGTTTCTCGCAATATCATTGAAACTGCACGCTGAATGATGTTAAAACCCAGGAATCGCGTTTTTGCGCTCTGAAAGTGTCGAAAACAGCGTTTCTGATGCACTTCTGGAAAATGAATGCTGTGTGTTGTTCAAAGCTGGGAACAGAGTTTTTGGGCTTGGAGAGTGTGAAAATTGTGTTTCTGGCAGTCTACTGAAATCTGAATGCTGAGTGTTGTTCAAAGCTGAGAACAGAGTTTTTGGGCTCTGAGTGACTCCAAAAACCTTTTCAGGCATTCTCCTTTAAATTGAATGCTGAGCGATGTTGAAAACGTGGGAATCGTGTTTTTGCGCTCTGAAAGTGTTGAAAACCGTGTTTCTGGCAATATAGTTGAAACTGCACGTTGAATGATGTTAAAACCCAGGAATCGCGTTTTTGCGCTCTGAAAGTTTCGAAAACAGGGTTTCTCGCAATATCATTGAAACTGCACGCTGAATGATGTTAAAACCCTGGAATCGCGTTTTTTGCGTTGTGAAAGTGTAGAAAACGGAGTTTCTGCTGCACTTCTGGAAAATGAATGCTGTGTGTTGTTCAAAGCTGGGAACAGAGTTTTTGGGCTCTGAGTGACTCCAAAAACCTTTTCAGACATTCTCCTTTAAATTGATTGCTGAGCGATGTTGAAAACGTGGGAATCGTGTTTTTGCGCTCTGAAAGTGTTGAAAACCGTGTTTCTGGCAATATAGTTGAAACTGCACGTTGGATGAAGTTAAAACCCGGGAATCGCGTTTTTGCGTTGTGATAGTGTAGAAAACGGCGTTTCTGATGCACTTCTGGAAAATGAATGCTGTGTGTTGTTCAAAGCTGGGAACACAGTTTTTGGGCTTGGAGAGGGTGAAAATTGTGTTTCTGACAGTCTACTGAAATCTGAATGCTGAGCATTGTTCAAAGTTGAGAACAGAGTTTTTGGGCTCTGAGTGACTCCAAAAACCTTTCCAGGCATTCTCCTTTAAATTGAATGCTGAGCGATGTTGAAAACGTGGGAATCGTGTTTTTGCGCTCTGAAAGTGTTGAAAACCGTGTTTCTGGCAATATAGTTGAAACTGCACGTTGGATGAAGTTAAAACCCGGGAATCGCGTTTTTGCGTTGTGATAGTGTAGAAAACGGCGTTTCTGATGCACTTCTGAAAATGAATGCTGTGTGTTGTTAAAAGCTGGGAACAGAGTTTTTGGGCTTGGAGAGGGTGAAAATTGTGTTTCTGACAGTCTACTGAAATCTGAATGCTGAGTATTGTTCAAAGTTGAGAACAAAGTTTTTGGGCTCTGAGTGACTCCAAAAACCTTTCCATGCATTCTCCTTTAAATTGAATGCTGAGCGATGTTGAAAACGTGGGAATCGTGTTTTTTGCGCTCTGAAAGTGTTGAAAACCGTGTTTCTGGCAATATAGTTGAAACTGCACGTTGAATGATGTTAAAACCCAGGAATCGCGTTTTTGCGCTCTGAAAGTTTCGAAAACAGGGTTTCTCGCAATATCATTGAAACTGCACGCTGAATGATGTTAAAACCCGGGAATCGCGTTTTTTGCGTTGTGAAAGTGTAGAAAACGGCGTTTCTGATGCACTTCTGGAAAATGAATGCTGTGTGTTGTTCAAAGCTGGGAACAGAGTTTTTGGGCTTGGAGAGTGTGAAAATTGTGTTTCTGACAGTCTACTGAAATCTGAATGCTGAGTGTTGTTCAAAGCTGAGAACAGAGTTTTTGGGCTCTGAGTGACTCCAAAAACCTTTTCAGGCATTCTCCTTTAAATTGAATGCTGAGCGATGTTGAAAACGTGGGAATCGTGTTTTTGCGCTCTGAAAGTGTTGAAAACCGTGTTTCTGGCAATATAGATGAAACTGCACGTTGAATGATGTTAAAACCCAGGAATCGCGTTTTTGCGCTCTGAAAGTGTCAAACAGCGTTTCTGGCAATATAGATGAAACTGCACGTTGAATGATGTTAAATCCCGGGAATCGCGTTTTTGCGTTGTGAAAGTGTCGAAAACGGCGTTTCTGATGCACTTCTGGAAAATGAATGCTGTGTGTTGTTCAAAGCTGGGAACAGAGTTTTTGGGCTTGGAGAGTTTGAAAATTGTGTTTCTGACAGTCTACTGAAATCTGAATGCTGAGTGTTGTTCAAAGCTGAGAACAGACTTTTTGGGCTCTGAGTGACTCCAAAAACCTTTTCAGGCATTCTCCTTTAAATTGAATGCTGAGCGATGTTGAAAACGTGGGAATCGTGTTTTTGCGCTCTGAAAGTGTTGAAAACCGTGTTTCTGGCAATATAGTTGAAACTGCACGTTGAATGATGTTAAAACCCAGGAATCGCGTTTTTTGCGCTCTGAAAGTGTCGAAAACAGGGTTTTTCGCAATATCATTGAAACTGCACGCTGAATGATGTTAAAACCCGGGAATCGCGTTTTTGCGTTGTGAAAGTGTCGAAAACTGCGTTTCTGATGCACTTCTGGAAAATGAATGCTGTGTGTTGTTCAAAGCTGGGAACAGAGTTTTTGGGCTTGGAGAGTGTGAAAATTGTGTTTCTGATAGTCTACTGAAATCTGAATGCTGAGTGCTGTTCAAATCTGAGAAAAGAGTTTTTGGGCTCTGACTGACTCCAAAAACGTTTTCAGGCATTCTCCTTTAAATTGAATCCTGAGCGATGTTGAAAACGTGGGAATCGTGTTTTTGCGCTCGGAAAGTGTTGAAAACCGTGTTTCTTGCAATATAGTTGAAACTGCACATTGAATGATGTTAAAACCCGGGAATCGCGTTTTTGCGCTCTGAAAGTGTCGAAAACAGCGTTTCTGGCAATATCGTTGAAACTGCACGCTGAATGATGTTTAAAACCCGGGAATCGCGTTTTTGCGCTCTGAAAGTGTCGAAAACAGCGTTTCTGATGCACTTCTGGAAAATGAATGCTGTGTGTTGTTCAAAGCTGGGAACAGAGTTTTTGGGCTTGGAGAGTGTGAAAATTGTGTTTCTGATAGTCTACTGAAATCTGAATGCTGAGTGTTGTTCAAAGCTGAGAAAAGGGTTTTTGGGCTCTGAGTGACTCCAAAAACCTTTCCAGGCATTCTCCTTTAAATTGAATGCTGAGCGATGTTGAAAACGTGGGAATCGTGTTTTTGCCCTCTGAAAGTGTTGACAACCGTGTTTCTGGCAATATAGTTGAAACTGCACGTTGAATGATGTTAAAACCCTGGAATCGCGTTTTTGCGCTCTGAAAGTGTTGAAAACCGTGTTTCTGGCAATATAGTTGAAACTGCACGTTGAATGATGTTAAAACCCAGGAATCGCGTTTTTTGCACTCTGAAAGTGTCGAAAACAGCTTTTCTGATGCACTTCTGGAAAATGAGTGCTGTGTGTTGTTCAAAGCTGGGAACAGAGTTTTTGGGCTTGGAGAGTGTGAAAATTGTGTTTCTGACAGTCTACTGAAATCTGAATCCTGAGTGTTGTTCAAAGCTGAGAACAGAGTTTTTGGGCTCTGAGTGACTCCAAAAACCTTTCCAGGCATTCTCCTTTAAATTGAATGCTGAGCGATGTTGAAAACGTGGGAATCGTGTTTTTGCCCTCTGAAAGTGTTGAAAACCGTGTTTCTGGCAATATAGATGAAACTGCACGTTGAATGATGTTAAAACCCAGGAATCGCGTTTTTGCTCTCTGAAAGTGTCGAAAACAGGGTTTCTCGCAATATCATTGAAACTGCACGCTGAATGATGTTAAAACCCGGGAATCGCGTTTTTGCGTTGTGGAAGTGTCGAAAACAGCGTTTCTGATGCACTTCTGGAAAATGAATGCTGTGTGTTGTTCAAAGCTGGGAACAGAGTTTTTTGGGCTTGGAGAGTGTGAAAATTGTGTTTCTGACAGTCTACTGAAATCTGAATGCTGAGTGTTGTTCAAAGCTGAGAACAGAGTTTTTGGGCTCTGAGTGACTCCAAAAACCTTTTCAGGCATTCTCCTTTAAATTGAATGCTGAGCGATGTTGAAAACGTGGGAATCGTGTTTTTGCGCTCTGAAAGTGTTGAAAACCGTGTTTCTGGCAATATAGTTGAAACTGCACGTTGAATGATGTTAAAACCCAGGAATCGCGTTTTTGCGCTCTGAAAGTGTTGAAAACCGTGTTTCTGGCAATATAGTTGAAACTGCACGTTGAATGATGTTAAAACCCAGGAATAGCGTTTTTGCGCTCTGAAAGTGTCGAAAAAAGCTTTTCTGATGCACTTCTGGAAAATGAGTGCTGTGTGTTGTTCAAAGCTGGGAACAGAGTTTTTGGGCTTGGAGAGTGTGAAAATTGTGTTTCTGATAGTCTACTGAAATCTGAATGCTGAGTGTTGTTCAAAGCTGAGAAAAGAGTTTTTGGGCTCTGAGTGACTCCAAAAGCCTTTCCAGGCATTCTCCTTTAAATTGAATGCTGAGCGATGTTGAAAACGTGGGAATCGTGTTTTTGCCCTCTGAAAGTGTTGACAACCGTGTTTCTGGCAATATAGTTGAAACTGCACGTTGAATGATGTTAAAACCCTGGAATCGCGTTTTTGCGCTCTGAAAGTGTCGAAAACAGCGTTTCTGGCAATATCGTTGAAACTGCACGCTGAATGATGTTAAAACCCGGGAATCGCGTTTTTGCGTTGTGGAAGTGTCGAAAACGGCGTTTCTGATGCACTTCTGGAAAATGAATGCTGTGTGTTGTTCAAAGCTGGGAACAGAGTTTTTGGGCTTGGAGAGTGTGAAAATTGTGTTTCTGACAGTCTACTGAAATCTGAATGCTGAGTGTTGGTCAAAGCTGAGAACAGAGTTTTTGGGCTCTGAGTGACTCCAAAAACCTTTTCAGGCATTCTCCTTTAAATTGAATGCTGAGCGATGTTGAAAACGTGGGAATCGTGTTTTTGCACTCTGAAAGTGTTGCAAACCGTGTTTCTGGCAATATAGTTGAAACTGCACGTTGAATGATGTTAAAACCCAGGAATCGCGTTTTTGCGCTCTGAAAGTGTTGAAAACCGTGTTTCTGGCAATATAGTTGAAACTGCACGTTGAATGATGTTAAAACCCAGGAATCGCGTTTTTGCACTCTGAAAGTGTCGAAAACAGCTTTTCTGATGCACTTCTGGAAAATGAGTGCTGTGTGTTGTTCAAAGCTGGGAACAGAGTTTTTGGGCTTGGAGAGTGTGAAAATTGTGTTTCTGACAATCTACTGAAATCTGAATGCTGAGTGTTGTTCAAAGGTGAGAACAAAGTTTTTGGGCTCTGAGTGACTCCAAAAACCTTTTCAGGCATTCTCCTTTGAATTGAATGCTGAGCGATGCTGAAAACGTGGGAATCGTGTTTTTGCGCTCTGAAAGTGTTGAAAACCGTGTTTCTGGCAATATAGTTGAAACTGCACGTTGAATGATGTTAAAACCCAGGAATCGCGTTTTTGCGCTCTGAAAGTGTCAAACAGCGTTTCTGGCAATATAGATGAAACTGCACGTTGAATGATGTTAAATCCCGGGAATCGCGATTTTGCGTTGTGAAAGTGTCGAAAACGGCTTTTCTGATGCACTTCTGGAAAATGAATGCTGTGTGTTGTTCAAAGCTGGGAACAGAGTTTTTGGGCTTGGAGAGTTTGAAAATTGTGTTTCTGACAGTCTACTGAAATCTGAATGCTGAGTGTTGCTCAAAGCTGAGAACAGACTTTTTGGGCTCTGAGTGACTCCAAAAACCTTTTCAGGCATTCTCCTTTGAATTGAATGCTGAGCGATGTTGAAAATGTGGGAATCGTGTTTTTGCGCTCTGAAAGTGTTGAAAACCGTGTTTCTGGCAATATAGTTGAAACTGCACGTTGAATGATGTTAAAACCCAGGAATCGCGTTTTTGCGCTCTGAAAGTGTCGAAAACAGCGTTTCTGATGCACTTCTGGAAAATGAGTGCTGTGTGTTGTTCAAAGCGGGGAACAGAGTTTTTGGGCTTGGAGAGGGTGAAAATTGTGTTTCTGACAGTCTACTGAAATCTGAATGCTGAGTGTTGTTCAAAGCTGAGAACAGAGTTTTTGGGCTCTGAGTGACTCCAAAAACCTTTCCAGGCATTCTCCTTTAAATTGAATGCTGAGTGATGTTGAAAACGTGGGAATCGTGTTTTTGCGCTCTGAAAGTGTTGAAAACCGTGTTTCTGGCAATATAGATGAAACACGTTGAATGATGTTAAAACCCTGGAATCGCGTTTTTGCGCTCTGAAAGTGTCGAAAACAGTATTTCTGGCAATATCGTTGAAACTGCACGCTGAATGATGTTAAAACCCGGGAATCGCGTTTTTGCGTTGTGGAAGTGTCGAAAACGGCGTTTCTGATGCACTTCTGGAAAATGAATGCTGTGTGTTGTTCAAAGCTGGGAACAGAGTTTTTGGGCTTGGAGAGTGTGAAAATTGTGTTTCTGACAGTCTACTGAAATCTGAATGCTGTGTGTTGTTCAAAGCTGAGAACAGAGTTTTTGGGCTCTGAGTGACTCCAAAAACCTTTCCAGGCATTCTCCTTTAAATTGAATGCTGAGCGATGTTGAAAACGTGGGAATCGTGTTTTTGCCCTCTGAAAGTGTTGAAAACCGTGTTTCTGACAATATAGATGAAACTGCACGTTGAATGATGTTAAAACCCAGGAATCGCGTTTTTGCTCTCTGAAAGTGTCGAAAACAGGGTTTCTCGCAATATCATTGAAACTGCACGCTGAATGATGTTAAAACCCGGGAATAGCGTTTTTGCGTTGTGAAAGTGTCGAAAACAACGTTTCTGATGCACTTCTGGAAAATGAATGCTGTGTGTTGTTCAAAGCGGGGAACAGAGTTTTTGGGCTTGGAGAGTGTGAAAATTGTGTTTCTGATAGTCTACTGAAATCTGAATGCTGAGTGTTGTTCAAAGCTGAGAAAAGAGTTTTTGGGCTCTGAGTGACTCCAAAAACCTTTCCAGGCATTCTCCTTTAAATTGAATCCTGAGCGATGTTGAAAACGTGGGAATCGTGTTTTTGCACTCTGAAAGTGTTGCAAACCGTGTTTCTGGCAATATAGTTGAAACTGCACGTTGAATGATGTTAAAACCCAGGAATCGCGTTTTTGCTCTCTGAAAGTGTCGAAAACAGGGTTTCTCGCAATATCATTGAAACTGCACGCTGAATGATGTTAAAACCCGGGAATCGCGTTTTTGCGTTGTGAAAGTGTCGAAAACGGCGTTTCTGATGCACTTCTGGAAAATGAATGCTGTGTGTTGTTCAAAGCGGGGAACAGAGTTTTTGGGCTTGGAGAGTGTGAAAATTGTGTTTCTGATAGTCTACTGAAATCTGAATGCTGAGTGTTGTTCAAAGCTGAGAAAAGAGTTTTTGGGCTCTGAGTGACTCCAAAAACCTTTCCAGGCATTCTCCTTTAAATTGAATGCTGAGCGATGTTGAAAACGTGGGAATCGTGGTTTTGCGCTCTGAAAGTGTTGAAAACAGTGTTTCTGGCAATATAGTTGAAACTGCACGTTGAATGATGTTAAAACCCAGGAATCGCGTTTTTGCGCTCTGAAAGTGTTGAAAACCGTGTTTCTGGCAATATAGTTGAAACTGCACGTTGAATGATGTTAAAACCCAGGAATCGCGTTTTTGAACTCTGAAAGTGTCGAAAACAGCTTTTCTGATGCACTTCTGGAAAATGAGTGCTGTGTGTTGTTCAAAGCTGGGAACAGAGTTTTTGGGCTTGGAGAGTGTGAAAATTGTGTTTCTGACAATCTACTGAAATCTGAATGCTGAGTGTTGTTCAAAGCTGAGAACAGAGTTTTTGGGCTCTGAGTGACTCCAAAAACCTTTTCAGGCATTCTCCTTTGAATTGAATGCTGAGCGATGTTGAAAACGTGGGAATCGTGTTTTTGCGCTCTGAAAGTGTTGAAAACCGTGTTTCTGGCAATATAGTTGAAACTGCACGTTGAATGATGTTAAAACCCAGGAATCGCGTTTTTGCGCTCTGAAAGTGTCGAAAACCGTGTTTCTGGCAATATAGTTGAAACTGCACGTTGAATGATGTTAAAACCCGGGAATCGCGTTTTTGCGTTGTGAAAGTGTCGAAAACGGCGTTTCTGATGCACTTCTGGAAAATGAATGCTGTGTGTTGTTCAAAGCTGGGAACAGAGTTTTTGGGCTTGGAGAGTGTGAAAATTGTGTTTCTGACAATCTACTGAAATCTGAATGCTGAGTGTTGTTCAAAGCTGAGAACAGAGTTTTTGGGCTCTGAGTGACTCCAAAAACCTTTTCAGGCATTCTCCTTTAAATTGAATGCTGATCGATGCTGAAAACGTGGGAATCGTGGTTTTGCGCTCTGAAAGTGTTGAAAACCGTGTTTCTGGCAATATAGTTGAAAATGCACGTTGAATGATGTTAAAACCCAGGAATCGCGTTTTTGCGCTCTGAAAGTGTCGAAAACAGCGTTTCTGATGCACTTCTGGAAAATGAATGCTGTGTGTTGTTCAAAGCTGGGAACAGAGTTTTTGGGCTTGGAGAGTGTGAAAATTGTGTTTCTGACAGTCTACTGAAATCTGAATGCTGAGTGTTGTTCAAAGCTGAGAACAGAGTTTTTGGGCTCTGAGTGACTCCAAAAACCTTTTCAGGCATTCTCCTTTAAATTGAATGCTGATCGATGTTGAAAACGTGGGAATCGTGGTTTTGCGCTCGGAAAGTGTTGAAAACCGTGTTTCTGGCAATATAGTTGAAAATGCACGTTGAATGATGTTAAAACCCAGGAATCGCGTTTTTGCGCTCTGAAAGTGTCGAAAACAGCGTTTCTGATGCACTTCTGGAAAATGAATGCTGTGTGTTGTTCAAAGCTGGGAACAGAGTTTTTGGGCTTGGAGAGTGTGAAAATTGTGTTTCTGGCAGTCTACTGAAATCTGAATGCTGAGTGTTGTTCAAAGCTGAGAACAGAGTTTTTGGGCTCTGAGTGACTCCAAAAACCTTTTCAGGCATTCTCCTTTAAATTGAATGCTGAGCGATGTTGAAAACGTGGGAATCGTGTTTTTGCGCTCTGAAAGTGTTGAAAACCGTGTTTCTGGCAATATAGTTGAAACTGCACGTTGAATGATGTTAAAACCCAGGAATCGCGTTTTTGCGCTCTGAAAGTTTCGAAAACAGGGTTTCTCGCAATATCATTGAAACTGCACGCTGAATGATGTTAAAACCCTGGAATCGCGTTTTTGCGTTGTGAAAGTGTAGAAAACGGAGTTTCTGCTGCACTTCTGGAAAATGAATGCTGTGTGTTGTTCAAAGCTGGGAACAGAGTTTTTGGGCTCTGAGTGACTCCAAAAACCTTTTCAGACATTCTCCTTTAAATTGATTGCTGAGCGATGTTGAAAACGTGGGAATCGTGTTTTTGCGCTCTGAAAGTGTTGAAAACCGTGTTTCTGGCAATATAGTTGAAACTGCACGTTGGATGAAGTTAAAACCCGGGAATCGCGTTTTTGCGTTGTGATAGTGTAGAAAACGGCGTTTCTGATGCACTTCTGGAAAATGAATGCTGTGTGTTGTTCAAAGCTGGGAACACAGTTTTTGGGCTTGGAGAGGGTGAAAATTGTGTTTCTGACAGTCTACTGAAATCTGAATGCTGAGTATTGTTCAAAGTTGAGAACAGAGTTTTTGGGCTCTGAGTGACTCCAAAAACCTTTCCAGGCATTCTCCTTTAAATTGAATGCTGAGCGATGTTGAAAACGTGGGAATCGTGTTTTTGCGCTCTGAAAGTGTTGAAAACCGTGTTTCTGGCAATATAGTTGAAACTGCACGTTGGATGAAGTTAAAACCCGGGAATCGCGTTTTTGCGTTGTGATAGTGTAGAAAACGGCGTTTCTGATGCACTTCTGAAAATGAATGCTGTGTGTTGTTCAAAGCTGGGAACAGAGTTTTTGGGCTTGGAGAGGGTGAAAATTGTGTTTCTGACAGTCTACTGAAATCTGAATGCTGAGTATTGTTCAAAGTTGAGAACAAAGTTTTTGGGCTCTGAGTGACTCCAAAAACCTTTCCAGGCATTCTCCTTTAAATTGAATGCTGAGCGATGTTGAAAACGTGGGAATCGTGTTTTTGCGCTCTGAAAGTGTTGAAAACCGTGTTTCTGGCAATATAGTTGAAACTGCACGTTGAATGATGTTAAAACCCAGGAATCGCGTTTTTGCGCTCTGAAAGTGTCGAAAACAGGGTTTCTCGCAATATCATTGAAACTGCACGCTGAATGATGTTAAAACCCGGGAATCGCGTTTTTGCGTTGTGAAAGTGTAGAAAACGGCGTTTCTGATGCACTTCTGGAAAATGAATGCTGTGTGTTGTTCAAAGCTGGGAACACAGTTTTTGGGCTTGGAGAGTGTGAAAATTGTGTTTCTGACAGTCTACTGAAATCTGAATGCTGAGTGTTGTTCAAAGCTGAGAACAGAGTTTTTGGGCTCTGAGTGACTCCAAAAACCTTTTCAGGCATTCTCCTTTAAATTGAATGCTGAGCGATGTTGAAAACGTGGGAATCGTGTTTTTGCGCTCTGAAAGTGTTGAAAACCGTGTTTCTGGCAATATAGATGAAACTGCACGTTGAATGATGTTAAAACCCAGGAATCGCGTTTTTGCGCTCTGAAAGTGTCAAACAGCGTTTCTGGCAATATAGATGAAACTGCACGTTGAATGATGTTAAATCCCGGGAATCGCGTTTTTGCGTTGTGAAAGTGTCGAAAACGGCGTTTCTGATGCACTTCTGGAAAATGAATGCTGTGTGTTGTTCAAAGCTGGGAACAGAGTTTTTGGGCTTGGAGAGTTTGAAAATTGTGTTTCTGACAGTCTACTGAAATCTGAATGCTGAGTGTTGTTCAAAGCTGAGAACAGACTTTTTGGGCTCTGAGTGACTCCAAAAACCTTTTCAGGCATTCTCCTTTGAATTGAATGCTGAGCGATGTTGAAAATGTGGGAATCGTGTTTTTGCGCTCTGAAAGTGTTGAAAACCGTGTTTCTGGCAATATAGTTGAAACTGCACGTTGAATGATGTTAAAACCCAGGAATCGCGTTTTTGCGCTCTGAAAGTGTCGAAAACAGCGTTTCTGATGCACTTCTGGAAAATGAGTGCTGTGTGTTGTTCAAAGCGGGGAACAGAGTTTTTGGGCTTGGAGAGGGTGAAAATTGTGTTTCTGACAGTCTACTGAAATCTGAATGCTGAGTGTTGTTCAAAGCTGAGAACAGAGTTTTTGGGCTCTGAGTGACTCCAAAAACCTTTCCAGGATTCTCCTTTAAATTGAATGCTGAGTGATGTTGAAAACGTGGGAATCGTGTTTTTGCGCTCTGAAAGTGTTGAAAACCGTGTTTCTGGCAATATAGATGAAACACGTTGAATGATGTTAAAACCCTGGAATCGCGTTTTTGCGGTCTGAAAGTGTCGAAAACAGTGTTTCTGGCAATATCGTTGAAACTGCACGCTGAATGATGTTAAAACCCGGGAATCGCGTTTTTGCGTTGTGGAAGTGTCGAAAACGGCGTTTCTGATGCACTTCTGGAAAATGAATGCTGTGTGTTGTTCAAAGCGGGGAACAGAGTTTTTGGGCTTGGAGAGTGTGAAAATTGTGTTTCTGATAGTCTACTGAAATCTGAATGCTGAGTGTTGTTCAAAGCTGAGAAAAGAGTTTTTGGGCTCTGAGTGACTCCAAAAACCTTTCCAGGCATTCTCCTTTAAATTGAATGCTGAGCGATGTTGAAAACGTGGGAATCGTGGTTTTGCGCTCTGAAAGTGTTGAAAACAGTGTTTCTGGCAATATAGTTGAAACTGCACGTTGAATGATGTTAAAACCCAGGAATCGCGTTTTTGCGCTCTGAAAGTGTTGAAAACCGTGTTTCTGGCAATATAGTTGAAACTGCACGTTGAATGATGTTAAAACCCAGGAATCGCGTTTTTGCACTCTGAAAGTGTCGAAAACAGCTTTTCTGATGCACTTCTGGAAAATGAGTGCTGTGTGTTGTTCAAAGCTGGGAACAGAGTTTTTGGGCTTGGAGAGTGTGAAAATTGTGTTTCTGACAATCTACTGAAATCTGAATGCTGAGTGTTGTTCAAAGCTGAGAACAGAGTTTTTGGGCTCTGAGTGACTCCAAAAACCTTTTCAGGCATTCTCCTTTGAATTGAATGCTGAGCGATGCTGAAAACGTGGGAATCGTGTTTTTGCGCTCTGAAAGTGTTGAAAACCGTGTTTCTGGCAATATAGTTGAAACTGCACGTTGAATGATGTTAAAACCCAGGAATCGCGTTTTTGCGCTCTGAAAGTGTCGAAAACAGCGTTTCTGGCAATATAGATGAAACTGCACGTTGAATGATGTTAAATCCCGGGAATCGCGTTTTTGCGTTGTGAAAGTGTCGAAAACGGCGTTTCTGATGCACTTCTGGAAAATGAATGCTGTGTGTTGTTCAAAGCTGGGAACAGAGTTTTTGGGCTTGGAGAGTGTGAAAATTGTGTTTCTGACAATCTACTGAAATCTGAATGCTGAGTGTTGTTCAAAGCTGAGAACAGAGTTTTTGGGCTCTGAGTGACTCCAAAAACCTTTTCAGGCATTCTCCTTTAAATTGAATGCTGATCGATGCTGAAAACGTGGGAATCGTGGTTTTGCGCTCTGAAAGTGTTGAAAACCGTGTTTCTGGCAATATAGTTGAAAATGCACGTTGAATGATGTTAAAACCCAGGAATCGCGTTTTTGCGCTCTGAAAGTGTGGAAAACAGCGTTTCTGATGCACTTCTGGAAAATGAATGCTGTGTGTTGTTCAAAGCTGGGAACAGAGTTTTTGGGCTTGGAGAGTGTGAAAATTGTGTTTCTGACAGTCTACTGAAATCTGAATGCTGAGTGTTGTTCAAAGCTGAGAACAGAGTTTTTGGGCTCTGAGTGACTCCAAAAACCTTTTCAGGCATTCTCCTTTAAATTGAATGCTGATCGATGTTGAAAACGTGGGAATCGTGGTTTTGCGCTCTGAAAGTGTTGAAAACCGTGTTTCTGGCAATATAGTTGAAAATGCACGTTGAATGATGTTAAAACCCAGGAATCGCGTTTTTGCGCTCTGAAAGTGTCGAAAACAGCGTTTCTGATGCACTTCTGGAAAATGAATGCTGTGTGTTGTTCAAAGCTGGGAACAGAGTTTTTGGGCTTGGAGAGTGTGAAAATTGTGTTTCTGGCAGTCTACTGAAATCTGAATGCTGAGTGTTGTTCAAAGCTGAGAACAGAGTTTTTGGGCTCTGAGTGACTCCAAAAACCTTTTCAGGCATTCTCCTTTAAATTGAATGCTGAGCGATGTTGAAAACGTGGGAATCGTGTTTTTGCGCTCTGAAAGTGTTGAAAACCGTGTTTCTGGCAATATAGTTGAAACTGCACGTTGAATGATGTTAAAACCCAGGAATCGCGTTTTTGCGCTCTGAAAGTTTCGAAAACAGGGTTTCTCGCAATATCATTGAAACTGCACGCTGAATGATGTTAAAACCCTGGAATCGCGTTTTTGCGTTGTGAAAGTGTAGAAAACGGAGTTTCTGCTGCACTTCTGGAAAATGAATGCTGTGTGTTGTTCAAAGCTGGGAACAGAGTTTTTGGGCTCTGAGTGACTCCAAAAACCTTTTCAGACATTCTCCTTTAAATTGATTGCTGAGCGATGTTGAAAACGTGGGAATCGTGTTTTTGCGCTCTGAAAGTGTTGAAAACCGTGTTTCTGGCAATATAGTTGAAACTGCACGTTGGATGAAGTTAAAACCCGGGAATCGCGTTTTTGCGTTGTGATAGTGTAGAAAACGGCGTTTCTGATGCACTTCTGGAAAATGAATGCTGTGTGTTGTTCAAAGCTGGGAACACAGTTTTTGGGCTTGGAGAGGGTGAAAATTGTGTTTCTGACAGTCTACTGAAATCTGAATGCTGAGTATTGTTCAAAGTTGAGAACAGAGTTTTTGGGCTCTGAGTGACTCCAAAAACCTTTCCAGGCATTCTCCTTTAAATTGAATGCTGAGCGATGTTGAAAACGTGGGAATCGTGTTTTTGCGCTCTGAAAGTGTTGAAAACCGTGTTTCTGGCAATATAGTTGAAACTGCACGTTGGATGAAGTTAAAACCCGGGAATCGCGTTTTTGCGTTGTGATAGTGTAGAAAACGGCGTTTCTGATGCACTTCTGAAAATGAATGCTGTGTGTTGTTAAAAGCTGGGAACAGAGTTTTTGGGCTTGGAGAGTGTGAAAATTGTGTTTCTGACAGTCTACTGAAATCTGAATGCTGAGTATTGTTCAAAGTTGAGAACAAAGTTTTTGGGCTCTGAGTGACTCCAAAAACCTTTCCAGGCATTCTCCTTTAAATTGAATGCTGAGCGATGTTGAAAACGTGGGAATCGTGTTTTTGCGCTCTGAAAGTGTTGAAAACCGTGTTTCTGGCAATATAGTTGAAACTGCACGTTGAATGATGTTAAAACCCAGGAATCGCGTTTTTGCGCTCTGAAAGTTTCGAAAACAGGGTTTCTCGCAATATCATTGAAACTGCACGCTGAATGATGTTAAAACCCGGGAATCGCGTTTTTGCGTTGTGAAAGTGTAGAAAACGGCGTTTCTGATGCACTTCTGGAAAATGAATGCTGTGTGTTGTTCAAAGCTGGGAACACAGTTTTTGGGCTTGGAGAGTGTGAAAATTGTGTTTCTGACAGTCTACTGAAATCTGAATGCTGAGTGTTGTTCAAAGCTGAGAACAGAGTTTTTGGGCTCTGAGTGACTCCAAAAACCTTTTCAGGCATTCTCCTTTAAATTGAATGCTGAGCGATGTTGAAAACGTGGGAATCGTGTTTTTGCGCTCTGAAAGTGTTGAAAACCGTGTTTCTGGCAATATAGATGAAACTGCACGTTGAATGATGTTAAAACCCAGGAATCGCGTTTTTGCGCTCTGAAAGTGTCAAACAGCGTTTCTGGCAATATAGATGAAACTGCACGTTGAATGATGTTAAATCCCGGGAATCGCGTTTTTGCGTTGTGAAAGTGTCGAAAACGGCGTTTCTGATGCACTTCTGGAAAATGAATGCTGTGTGTTGTTCAAAGCTGGGAACAGAGTTTTTGGGCTTGGAGAGTTTGAAAATTGTGTTTCTGACAGTCTACTGAAATCTGAATGCTGAGTGTTGTTCAAAGCTGAGAACAGAGTTTTTGGGCTCTGAGTGACTCCAAAAACCTTTTCAGGCATTCTCCTTTGAATTGAATGCTGAGCGATGTTGAAGATGTGGGAATCGTGTTTTTGCGCTCTGAAAGTGTTGAAAACCGTGTTTCTGGCAATATAGTTGAAACTGCACGTTGAATGATGTTAAAACCCAGGAATCGCGTTTTTGCGCTCTGAAAGTGTCGAAAACAGCGTTTCTGATGCACTTCTGGAAAATGAGTGCTGTGTGTTGTTCAAAGCGGGGAACAGAGTTTTTGGGCTTGGAGAGGGTGAAAATTGTGTTTCTGACAGTCTACTGAAATCTGAATGCTGAGTGTTGTTCAAAGCTGAGAACAGAGTTTTTGAGCTCTGAGTGACTCCAAAAACCTTTCCAGGCATTCTCCTTTAAATTGAATGCTGAGTGATGTTGAAAACGTGGGAATCGTGTTTTTGCGCTCTGAAAGTGTTGAAAACCGTGTTTCTGGCAATATAGATGAAACACGTTGAATGATGTTAAAACCCTGGAATCGCGTTTTTGCGGTCTGAAAGTGTCGAAAACAGTGTTTCTGGCAATATCGTTGAAACTGCACGCTGAATGATGTTAAAACCCGGGAATCGCGTTTTTGCGTTGTGGAAGTGTCGAAAACGGCGTTTCTGATGCACTTCTGGAAAATGAATGCTGTGTGTTGTTCAAAGCTGGGAACAGAGTTTTTGGGCTTGGCGAGTGTGAAAATTGTGTTTCTGACAGTCTACTGAAATCTGAATGCTGAGTGTTGTTCAAAGCTGAGAACAGAGTTTTTGGGCTCTGAGTGACTCCAAAAACCTTTCCAGGCATTCTCCTTTAAATTGAATGCTGAGCGATGTTGAAAACGTGGGAATCGTGTTTTTGCCCTCTGAAAGTGTTGAAAACCGTGTTTCTGACAATATAGATGAAACTGCACGTTGAATGATGTTAAAACCCAGGAATCGCGTTTTTGCTCTCTGAAAGTGTCGAAAACAGGGTTTCTCGCAATATCATTGAAACTGCACGCTGAATGATGTTAAAACCCGGGAATAGCGTTTTTGCGTTGTGAAAGTGTCGAAAACAACGTTTCTGATGCACTTCTGGAAAATGAATGCTGTGTGTTGTTCAAAGCGGGGAACAGAGTTTTTGGGCTTGGAGAGTGTGAAAATTGTGTTTCTGATAGTCTACTGAAATCTGAATGCTGAGTGTTGTTCAAAGCTGAGAAAAGAGTTTTTGGGCTCTGAGTGACTCCAAAAACCTTTCCAGGCATTCTCCTTTAAATTGAATGCTGAGCGATGTTGAAAACGTGGGAATCGTGTTTTTGCACTCTGAAAGTGTTGCAAACCGTGTTTCTGGCAATATAGTTGAAACTGCACGTTGAATGATGTTAAAACCCAGGAATCGCGTTTTTGCGCTCTGAAAGTGTTGAAAACCGTGTTTCTGGCAATATAGTTGAAACTGCACGTTGAATGATGTTAAAACCCAGGAATAGCGTTTTTGCGTTGTGAAAGTGTCGAAAACAGCGTTTCTGATGCACTTCTGGAAAATGAATGCTGTGTGTTGTTCAAAGCTGGGAACAGAGTTTTTGGGCTTGGAGAGTGTGAAAATTGTGTTTCTGATAGTCTACTGAAATCTGAATGCTGAGTGTTGCTCAAAGCTGAGAAAAGAGTTTTTGGGCTCTGAGTGACTCCAAAAACCTTTCCAGGCATTCTCCTTTAAATTGAATGCTGAGCGATGTTGAAAACGTGGGAATCGTGTTTTTGCGCTCTGAAAGTGTTGAAAACCGTGTTTCTGGCAATATAGTTGAAACTGCACGTTGAATGATGTTAAAACCCAGGAATCGCGTTTTTGCGCTCTGAAAGTGTTGAAAACCGTGTTTCTGGCAATATAGTTGAAACTGCACGTTGAATGATGTTAAAACCCAGGAATCGCGTTTTTGCGCTCTGAAAGTGTCGAAAACAGCGTTTCTGATGCACTTCTGGAAAATGATTGCTGTGTGTTGTTCAAAGCTGGGAACAGAGTTTTTGGGCTTGGAGAGGGTGAAAATTGTGTTTCTGACAGTCTACTGAAATCTGAATGCTGAGTGTTGTTCAAAGCTGAGAACAGAGTTTTTGGGCTCTGAGTGACTCCAAAAACCTTTTCAGGCATTCTCCTTTGAATTGAATGCTGAGCGATGTTGAAAATGTGGGAATCGTGTTTTTGCGCTCTGAAAGTGTTGAAAACCGTGTTTCTGGCAATATAGTTGAAACTGCACGTTGAATGATGTTAAAACCCAGGAATCGCGTTTTTGCGCTCTGAAAGTGTCAAACAGCGTTTCTGGCAATATAGATGAAACTGCACGTTGAATGATGTTAAATCCCGGGAATCGCGTTTTTGCGTTGTGAAAGTGTCGAAAACGGCGTTTCTGATGCACTTCTGGAAAATGAATGCTGTGTGTTGTTCAAAGCTGGGAACAGAGTTTTTGGGCTTGGAGAGTTTGAAAATTGTGTTTCTGACAGTCTACTGAAATCTGAATGCTGAGTGTTGTTCAAAGCTGAGAACAGACTTTTTGGGCTCTGAGTGACTCCAAAAACCTTTTCAGGCATTCTCCTTTGAATTGAATGCTGAGCGATGTTGAAAATGTGGGAATCGTGTTTTTGCGCTCTGAAAGTGTTGAAAACCGTGTTTCTGGCAATATAGTTGAAACTGCACGTTGAATGATGTTAAAACCCAGGAATCGCGTTTTTGCGCTCTGAAAGTGTCGAAAACAGCGTTTCTGATGCACTTCTGGAAAATGAGTGCTGTGTGTTGTTCAAAGCGGGGAACAGAGTTTTTGGGCTTGGAGAGGGTGAAAATTGTGTTTCTGACAGTCTACTGAAATCTGAATGCTGAGTGTTGTTCAAAGCTGAGAACAGAGTTTTTGGGCTCTGAGTGACTCCAAAAACCTTTCCAGGCATTCTCCTTTAAATTGAATGCTGAGTGATGTTGAAAACGTGGGAATCGTGTTTTTGCGCTCTGAAAGTGTTGAAAACCGTGTTTCTGGCAATATAGATGAAACACGTTGAATGATGTTAAAACCCTGGAATCGCGTTTTTGCGCTCTGAAAGTGTCGAAAACAGTGTTTCTGGCAATATCGTTGAAACTGCACGCTGAATGATGTTAAAACCCGGGAATCGCGTTTTTGCGTTGTGGAAGTGTCGAAAACGGCGTTTCTGATGCACTTCTGGAAAATGAATGCTGTGTGTTGTTCAAAGCTGGGAACAGAGTTTTTGGGCTTGGAGAGTGTGAAAATTGTGTTTCTGACAGTCTACTGAAATCTGAATGCTGAGTGTTGTTCAAAGCTGAGAACAGAGTTTTTGGGCTCTGAGTGACTCCAAAAACCTTTCCAGGCATTCTCCTTTAAATTGAATGCTGAGCGATGTTGAAAACGTGGGAATCGTGTTTTTGCCCTCTGAAAGTGTTGAAAACCGTGTTTCTGACAATATAGATGAAACTGCACGTTGAATGATGTTAAAACCCAGGAATCGCGTTTTTGCTCTCTGAAAGTGTCGAAAACAGGGTTTCTCGCAATATCATTGAAACTGCACGCTGAATGATGTTAAAACCCGGGAATAGCGTTTTTGCGTTGTGAAAGTGTCGAAAACAACGTTTCTGATGCACTTCTGGAAAATGAATGCTGTGTGTTGTTCAAAGCGGGGAACAGAGTTTTTGGGCTTGGAGAGTGTGAAAATTGTGTTTCTGACAGTCTACTGAAATCTGAATGCTGAGTGTTGTTCAAAGCTGAGAAAAGAGTTTTTGGGCTCTGAGTGACTCCAAAAACCTTTCCAGGCATTCTCCTTTAAATTGAATGCTGAGCGATGTTGAAAACGTGGGAATCGTGTTTTTGCACTCTGAAAGTGTTGCAAACCGTGTTTCTGGCAATATAGTTGAAACTGCACGTTGAATGATGTTAAAACCCAGGAATCGCGTTTTTGCGCTCTGAAAGTGTTGAAAACCGTGTTTCTGGCAATATAGTTGAAACTGCACGTTGAATGATGTTAAAACCCAGGAATCGCGTTTTTGCACTCTGAAAGTGTCGAAAACAGCTTTTCTGATGCACTTCTGGAAAATGAGTGCTGTGTGTTGTTCAAAGCTGGGAACAGAGTTTTTGGGCTTGGAGAGTGTGAAAATTGTGTTTCTGACAATCTACTGAAATCTGAATGCTGAGTGTTGTTCAAAGCTGAGAACAGAGTTTTTGGGCTCTGAGTGACTCCAAAAACCTTTTCAGGCATTCTCCTTTGAATTGAATGCTGAGCGATGCTGAAAACGTGGGAATCGTGTTTTTGCGCTCTGAAAGTGTTGAAAACCGTGTTTCTGGCAATATAGTTGAAAATGCACGTTGAATGATGTTAAAACCCAGGAATCGCGTTTTTGCGCTCTGAAAGTGTCGAAAACAGCGTTTCTGGCAATATAGATGAAACTGCACGTTGAATGATGTTAAATCCCGGGAATCGCGTTTTTGCGTTGTGAAAGTGTCGAAAACGGCGTTTCTGATGCACTTCTGGAAAATGAATGCTGTGTGTTGTTCAAAGCTGGGAACAGAGTTTTTGGGCTTGGAGAGTTTGAAAATTGTATTTCTGACAGTCTACTGAAATCTGAATGCTGAGTGTTGTTCAAAGCTGAGAACAGAGTTTTTGGGCTCTGAGTGACTCCAAAAACCTTTTCAGGCATTCTCCTTTGAATTGAATGCTGAGCGATGTTGAAAACGTGGGAATCGTGTTTTTGCGCTCTGAAAGTGTTGAAAACCGTGTTTCTGGCAATATAGTTGAAACTGCACGTTGAATGATGTTAAAACCCAGGAATCGCGTTTTTGCGCTCTGAAAGTGTCGAAAACAGCGTTTCTGATGCACTTCTGGAAAATGAATGCTGTGTGTTGTTCAAAGCTGGGAACAGAGTTTTTGGGCTTGGAGAGTGTGAAAATTGAGTTTCTGATAGTCTACTGAAATCTGAATGCTGAGTGTTGTTCAAAGCTGAGAAAAGAGTTTTTGGGCTCTGAGTGACTCCAAAAACCTTTCCAGGCATTCTCCTTTAAATTGAATGCTGAGCGATGTTGAAAACGTGGGAATCGTGTTTTTGCCCTCTGAAAGTGTTGAAAACCGTGTTTCTGGCAATATAGTTGAAACTGCACGTTGAATGATGTTAAAACCCAGGAATCGCGTTTTTGCTCTCTGAAAGTGTCGAAAACAGGGTTTCTCGCAATATCATTGAAACTGCACGCTGAATGATGTTAAAACCCGGGAATAGCGTTTTTGCGTTGTGAAAGTGTCGAAAACAGCGTTTCTGATGCACTTCTGGAAAATGAATGCTGTGTGTTGTTCAAAGCTGGGAACAGAGTTTTTGGGCTTGGAGAGTGTGAAAATTGTGTTTCTGATAGTCTACTGAAATCTGAATGCTGAGTGTTGTTCAAAGCTGAGAAAAGAGTTTTTGGGCTCTGAGTGACTCCAAAAACCTTTCCAGGCATTCTCCTTTAAATTGAATGCTGAGCGATGTTGAAAACGTGGGAATCGTGTTTTTGCGCTCTGAAAGTGTTGAAAACCGTGTTTCTGGCAATATAGTTGAAACTGCACGTTGAATGATGTTAAAACCCAGGAATCGCGTTTTTGCGCTCTGAAAGTGTTGAAAACCGTGTTTCTGGCAATATAGTTGAAACTGCACGTTGAATGATGTTAAAACCCAGGAATCGCGTTTTTGCGCTCTGAAAGTGTCGAAAACAGGGTTTCTCGCAATATCATTGAAACTGCACGCTGAATGATGTTAAAACCCGGGAATCGCGTTTTTGCGTTGTGAAAGTGTCGAAAACGGCGTTTCTGATGCACTTCTGGAAAATGAATGCTGTGTGTTGTTCAAAGCTGGGAACAGAGTTTTTGGGCTTGGAGAGTGTGAAAATTGTGTTTCTGATAGTCTACTGAAATCTGAATGCTGAGTGTTGTTCAAAGCTGAGAACAGAGTTTTTGGGCTCTGACTGACTCCAAAAACCTTTTCAGGCATTCTCCTTTAAATTGAATCCTGAGCGATATTGAAAACGTGGGAATCGTGTTTTTGCGCTCGGAAAGTGTTGAAAACCGTGTTTCTTGCAATATAGTTGAAACTGCACGTTGAATGATGTTAAAACCCGGGAATCGCGTTTTTGCGCTCTGAAAGTGTCGAAAACAGCGTTTCTGGCAATATCGTTGAAACTGCATGGTGAATGATGTTAAAACTCGGGAATCGCGTTTTTGCGTTGTGAAAGTGTTGAAAACAGCGTTTCTGATGCATTTCTGGAAAATGAATGCTGTGTGTTGTTCAAAGCTGGGAACAGAGTTTTTGGGCTTGGAGAGAGTAAAAATTGTGTTTCTGACAGTCTACTGACATCTGAATGCTGTGTGTTGTTCAAAGCTGGAAACAGAGGTTTTGGGCTTGGAGAGTGTGAAAATTGTGTTTCTGATAGTATACTGAAATCTGAATGCTGAGTGTTGTTCAAAGCTGAGAACAGAGTTTTTGGGCTCTGAGTGACTCCAAAAACCTTGCAGGCATTCTCCTTTAAATTGAATGCTGAGCGATGTTGAAAACGTGGGAATCGTGTTTTTGCGCACTGAAAGTGTTGAAAACCGTGTTTCTGGCAATATAGTTGAAACTGCACGTTGAATGATGTTAAAACCCGGGAATCGCGTTTTTGCGCTCTGAAAGTGTCGAAAACCGTGTTTCTGGCAATATAGTTGAAACTGCACGTTGAATGATGTTAAAACCCGGGAATCGCGTTTTTGCGCTCTGAAAGTGTCGAAAACAGCGTTTCTGGCAATATCGTTGAAACTGCACGCTGAATGATGTTAAAACCCGGGAATCGCGTTTTTGCGCTGTGAAAGTGTCGACAACAGCATTTCTGATGCACTTCTGGAAAATGAGTGCTGTGTGTTGTTCAAAGCTGGGAACAGAGGTTTTGGGCTTGGAGAGTGTGAAAATTGTGTTTCTGATAGTATACTGAAATCTGAATGCTGAGTGTTGTTCAAAGCTGAGAACAGAGTTTTTGGGCTCTGAGTGACTCCAAAATCCTTTCCAGGCATTCTCCTTTAAATTGAATGCTGAGCGATGTTGAAAACGTGGGAATCGTGTTTTTGCGCTCGGAAAGTGTTGAAAACCGTGTTTCTTGCAATACAATTGAAACTGCACGTTGAATGATGTTAAAACCCGGGAATCGCGTTTTTGCGCTCTGAAGCTGTTGAAAACCGTGTTTCTGGCAATATAGTTGAAACTGCACGTTGAATGATGTTAAAACCCGGGAATCGCGTTTTTGCGCTCTGAAAGTGTCGAAAACAGCGTTTCTGGCAATATCGTTGAAACTGCACGCTGAATGATGTTAAAACCCGGGAATCGCGTTTTTGCGCTGTGAAAGTGTCGACAACAGCGTTTCTGATGCACTTCTGGAAAATGAGTGCTGTGTGTTGTTCAAAGCTGGGAACAGAGGTTTTGGGCTGGGAGAGTGTGAAAATTGTGTTTCTGATAGTATACTGAAAACTGAATGCTGAGTGTTGTTCAAAGCTGAGAACAGAGTTTTTGGGCTCTGAGTGACTCCAAAAACCTTTCCAGGCATTCTCCTTTAAATTGAATGCTGAGCGATGTTGAAAACGTGGGAATCGTGTTTTTGCGCTCTGAAAGTGTTGAAAACCGTGTTTCTGGCAATATAGTTGAAACTGCACGTTGAATGATGTTAAAACCCGGGAATCGAGTTTTTGCGCTCTGAAAGTGTCGAAAACCGCGTTTCTGGCAATATCGTTGAAACTGCACGCTGAATGATGTTAAAACCCGGGAATCGCGTTTTTGCGCTGTGAAAGTGTCGACAACAGCATTTCTGATGCACTTCTGGAAAATGAGTGCTGTGTGTTGTTCAAAGCTGGGAACAGAGGTTTTGGGCTTGGAGAGTGTGAAAATTGTGTTTCTGATAGTATACTGAAATCTGAATGCTGAGTGTTGTTCAAAGCTGAGAACAGAGTTTTTGGGCTCTGAGTGACTCCAAAATCCTTTCCAGGCATTCTCCTTTAAATTGAATGCTGAGCGATGTTGAAAACGTGGGAATCGTGTTTTTGCGCGCGGAAAGTGTTGAAAACCGTGTTTCTTGCAATACAATTGAAACTGCAGGTTGAATGATGTTAAAACCCGGGAATCGCGTTTTTGCTCTCTGAAGCTGTTGAAAACCGTGTTTCTGGCAATATAGTTGAAACTGCACGTTGAATGATGTTAAAACCCGGGAATCGCGTTTTTGCGCTCTGAAAGTGTCGAAAACAGCGTTTCTGGCAATATCGTTGAAACTGCACGCTGAATGATGTTAAAACCCGGGAATCGCGTTTTTGCGCTGTGAAAGTGTCGACAACAGCGTTTCTGATGCACTTCTGGAAAATGAGTGCTGTGTGTTGTTCAAAGCTGGGAACAGAGGTTTTGGGCTGGGAGAGTGTGAAAATTGTGTTTCTGATTGTATACTGAAATCTGAATGCTGAGTGTTGTTCAAAGCTGAGAACAGAGTTTTTGGGCTCTGAGTGACTCCAAAAACCTTTCCAGGCATTCTCCTTTAAATTGAATGCTGAGCGATGTTGAAAACGTGGGAATCGTGTTTTTGCGCTCTGAAAGTGTTGAAAACCGTGTTTCTGGCAATATAGTTGAAACTGCACGTTGAATGATGTTAAAACCCGGGAATCGAGTTTTTGCGCTCTGAAAGTGTCGAAAACCGCGTTTCTGGCAATATCGTTGAAACTGCATGGTGAATGATGTTAAAACTCGGGAATCGCGTTTTTGCGTTGTGAAAGTGTTGAAAACAGCTTTTCTGATGCACTTCTGGAAAATGAGTGCTGTGTGTTGTTCAAAGCTGGGAACAGAGTTTTTGGGCTTGGAGAGTGTGACAATTGTGTTTCTGATTGTCTACTGAAATCTGAATGCTGAGTGTTGTTCAAAGCTGAGAACAGAGTTTTTGGGCTCTGAGTGACTCCAAAAACCTTTCCAGGCATTCTCCTTTAAATTGAATGCTGAGCGATGTTGAAAACGTGGGAATCGTGTTTTTGCCCTTGGAAAGTGTTGAAAACCGTGTTTCTGGCAATATAGTTGAAACTGCACGTTGAATGATGTTAAAACCCAGGAATCGCGTTTTTGCTCTCTGAAAGTGTCGAAAACAGGGTTTCTCGCAATATCATTGAAACTGCACGCTGAATGATGTTAAAACCCGGGAATAGCGTTTTTGCGTTGTGAAAGTGTCGAAAACAGCGTTTCTGATGCACTTCTGGAAAATGAATGCTGTGTGTTGTTCAAAGCTGGGAACAGAGTTTTTGGGCTTGGAGAGTGTGAAAATTGTGTTTCTGATAGTCTACTGAAATCTGAATGCTGAGTGTTGTTCAAAGCTGAGAAAAGAGTTTTTGGGCTCTGAGTGACTCCAACAACCTTTCCAGGCATTCTCCTTTAAATTGAATGCTGAGCGATGTTGAAAACGTGGGAATCGTGTTTTTGCGCTCTGAAAGTGTTGAAAACCGTGTTTCTGGCAATATAGTTGAAACTGCACGTTGAATGATGTTAAAACCCAGGAATCGCGTTTTTGCGCTCTGAAAGTGTTGAAAACCATGTTTCTGGCAATATAGTTGAAACTGCACGTTGAATGATGTTAAAACCCAGGAATCGCGTTTTTGCGCTCTGAAAGTGTCGAAAACAGCGTTTCTGATGCACTTCTGGAAAATGATTGCTGTGTGTTGTTCAAAGCTGGGAACAGAGTTTTTGGGCTTGGAGAGGGTGAAAATTGTGTTTCTGACAGTCTACTGAAATCTGAATGCTGAGTGTTGTTCAAAGCTGAGAACAGAGTTTTTGGGCTCTGAGTGACTCCAAAAACCTTTCCAGGCATTCTCCTTTAAATTGAATCCTGAGCGATGTTGAAAACGTGGGAATCGTGTTTTTGCGCTCGGAAAGTGTTGAAAACCGTGTTTCTTGCAATATAGTTGAAACTGCACGTTGAATGATGTTAAAACCCGGGAATCGCGTTTTTGCGCTGTGAAAGTGTCGAAAACAGGGTTTCTCGCAATATCGTTGAAACTGCATGGTGAATGATGTTAAAACTCGGGAATCGCGTTTTTGCGTTGTGAAAGTGTTGAAAACAGCTTTTCTGATGCACTTCTGGAAAATGAATGCTTTGTGTTGTTCAAAGCTGGGAACAGAGTTTTTGGGCTTGGAGAGTGTGAAAATTGTGTTTCTGATAGTCTACTGAAATCTGAATGCTGAGTGTTGTTCAAAGCTGAGAACAGAGTTTTTGGGCTCTGACTGACTCCAAAAACCTTTTCAGGCATTCTCCTTTAAATTGAATCCTGAGCGATGTTGAAAACGTGGGAATCGTGTTTTTGCGCTCGGAAAGTGTTGAAAACCGTGTTTCTTGCAATATAATTGAAACTGCACGTTGAATGATGTTAAAACCCGGGAATCACGTTTTTGCGCTCGGAAAGTGTCGAAAACAGCGTTTCTGGCAATATCGTTGAAACTGCATGGTGAATGATGTTAAAACTCGGGAATCGCGTTTTTGCGTTGTGAAAGTGTTGAAAACAGCGTTTCTGATGCATTTCTGGAAAATGAATGCTGTGTGTTGTTCAAAGCTGGGAACAGAGTTTTTGGGCTTGGAGAGAGTAAAAATTGTGTTTCTGACAGTCTACTGAAATCTGAATGCTGAGTGTTGTTCAAAGCTGAGAACAGAGTTTTTGGGCTCTGAGTGACTCCAAAAACCTTTTCAGGCATTCTCCTTTAAATTGAATGCTGAGCGATGTTGAAAACGTGGGAATTGTGTTTTTGCGCTCTGAAAGTGTTGAAAACCGTGTTTCTGGCAATATAGTTGAAATTGCACGTTGAATGATGTTAAAACCCGGGAATCGCGTTTTTGCGCTCTGAAAGTGTCGAAAACAGCGTTTCTGGCAATATCGTTGAAACTGAATGGTGAATGATGTTAAAACTCGGGAATCGCGTTTTTGCGTTGTGAAAGTGTTGAAAACAGCGTGTCTGATGCACTTCTGGAAAATGAGTGCTGTGTGTTGTTCAAAGCTGGGAACAGAGGTTTTGGGCTTGGAGAGTGTGAAAATTGTGTTTCTGATAGTATACTGAAATCTGAATGCTGAGTGTTGTTCAAAGCTGAGAACAGAGTTTTTGGGCTCTGAGTGACTCCAAAAACCTTTCCAGGCATTCTCCTTTAAATTGAATGCTGAGCAATGTTGAAAACGTGGGAATCGTGTTTTTGCGCTCTGAAAGTGTTGAAAACCGTGTTTCTGGCAATATAGTTGAAACTGCACGTTGAATGATGTTAAAACCCGGGAATCGCGTTTTTGCGCTCTGAAAGTGTTGAAAACCGTGTTTCTGGCAATATAGTTGAAACCCGGGAATCGCGTTTTTGCGCTCTGAAAGTGTCGAAAACAGCGTTTCTGGCAATATCGTTGAAACTGCACGCTGAATGATGTTAAAACCCGGGAATCGCGTTTTTGCGCTGTGAAAGTGTCGACAACAGCATTTCTGATGCACTTCTGGAAAATGAGTGCTGTGTGTTGTTCAAAGCTGGGAACAGAGGTTTTGGGCTTGGAGAGTGTGAAAATTGTGTTTCTGATAGTATACTGAAATCTGAATGCTGAGTGTTGTTCAAAGCTGAGAACAGAGTTTTTGGGCTCTGAGTGACTCCAAAAACCTTTCCAGGCATTCTCCTTTAAATTGAATGCTGAGCGATGTTGAAAATGTGGGAATCGTGTTTTTGCCCTCGGAAAGTGTTGAAAACCGTGTTTCTGGCAATATAGTTGAAACTGCACGTTGAATGATGTTAAAACCCAGGAATCGCGTTTTTGCTCTCTGAAAGTGTCGAAAACAGGGTTTCTCGCAATATCATTGAAACTGCACGCTGAATGATGTTAAAACCCGGGAATAGCGTTTTTGCGTTGTGAAAGTGTCGAAAACAGCGTTTCTGATGCACTTCTGGAAAATGAATGCTGTGTGTTGTTCAAAGCTGGGAACAGAGTTTTTGGGCTTGGAGAGTGTGAAAATTGTGTTTCTGATAGTCTACTGAAATCTGAATGCTGAGTGTTGTTCAAAGCTGAGAAAAGAGTTTTTGGGCTCTGAGTGACTCCAAAAACCTTTCCAGGCATTCTCCTTTAAATTGAATGCTGAGCGATGTTGAAAACGTGGGAATCGTGTTTTTGCGCTCTGAAAGTGTTGAAAACCGTGTTTCTGGCAATATAGTTGAAACTGCACGTTGAATGATGTTAAAACCCAGGAATCGCGTTTTTGCGCTCTGAAAGTGTTGAAAACCGTGTTTCTGGCAATATAGTTGAAACTGCACGTTGAATGATGTTAAAACCCAGGAATCGCGTTTTTGCACTCTGAAAGTGTCGAAAACAGCGTTTCTGATGCACTTCTCGAAAATGATTGCTGTGTGTTGTTCAAAGCTGGGAACAGAGTTTTTGGGCTTGGAGAGTGTGAAAATTGTGTTTCTGACAGTCTACTGAAATCTGAATGCTGAGTGTTGTTCAAAGCTGAGAACAGAGTTTTTGGGCTCTGAGTGACTCCAAAAACCTTTTCAGGCATTCTCCTTTGAATTGAATGCTGAGCGATGCTGAAAACGTGGGAATCGTGTTTTTGCGCTCTGAAAGTGTTGAAAACCGTGTTTCTGGCAATATAGTTGAAACTGCACGTTGAATGATGTTAAAACCCAGGAATCGCGTTTTTGCGCTCTGAAAGTGTCGAAAACAGCGTTTCTGATGCACTTCTGGAAAATGATTGCTGTGTGTTGTTCAAAGCTGGGAACAGAGTTTTTGGGCTTGGAGAGGGTGAAAATTGTGTTTCTGACAGTCTACTGAAATCTGAATGCTGAGTGTTGTTCAAAGCTGAGAACAGAGTTTTTGGGCTCTGAGTGACTCCAAAAACCTTTCCAGGCATTCTCCTTTAAATTGAATGCTGAGCGATGTTGAAAACGTGGGAATCAACTTTTTGCGTTCTGAAAGTGTTGAAAACCGTGTTTCTGACAATATAGATGAAACTGCACGTTGAATGATGTTAAAACCCAGGAATCGCGTTTTTGCGCTCTGAAAGTGTCGAAAACAGGGTTTCTCGCAATATCATTGAAACTGCACGCTGAATGATGTTAAAACCCGGGAATCGCGTTTTTGCGTTGTGAAAGTGTCGAAAACGGCGTTTCTGATGCACTTCTGGAAAATGAGTGCAGTGTGTTGTTCAAAGCTGGGAACAGAGTTTTTGGGCTTTCAGTGATTCCAAAAACCTTTTCAGGCATTCTCATTTAAATTGAATGCTGAGCGATGTTGAAAACGTGGGAATCGTGTTTTTGCGCTCTGAAAGTGATGAAAACAGCGTTTCTGGCAATATCGTTGAAACTGCACGCTGAATGATATTAAAACCCGGGATTCGCGTTTTGGCGCTCTGAAAGTGTTGAAAACAGTGTTTTTGCCAATATTGTTGAAACTGCACGTTGAATGATGTAAAAACCCGGGAATCGCGTTTTTGCGTTGTGAAAGTGTTGAAAACAGCGTTTCTGGCAATATCGTTGAAACAGCATGGTGAATGATGTAAAAACCCAGGAATCGCGTTTTTGCGCTCTGAAAGTGTTGAAAACAGCGTTTCTGGTGCACTTCTGTAAAGAAAATGCTGAGAATTGTTCAAAGCTGGGAACAGAGTTTTTGGGCTTGGAGAGTGTAGAAAATTGTGTTTCTTTATAGTGTACTGAAATCTGAATGCTGAGTGTTGTTCAAACCTGGGAAGAGAGTTTTTGGGCTCTCAGTGATTCCAAAAACCTTTTCAGGCATTCTCCTTTAATTTGAATGCTGAGCGATGTTGAAAACGTGGGAATCGTGTTTTTGCGCTCTGAAAGTGATGAAAACAGCGTTTCTGGCAATATCGTTGAAACTGCACGCTGAATGATGTTAACCCCGGGAATCGCTTTTTTGCGCTCTGAAAGTGTTGAAAACAGCGTTTGTGGCAATATCGTTGAAACTGCATGGTGAATGATGTAAAAACCCGTAAATCGCGTTTTTGCGTTGTGAAAGTGTTGAAAACAGCGTTTCTGATGCACTTCTGGAAAATTAAAGCTGTTTGTTGCTCAAAGCTGGGATCAGAGTTTTTGGGTTTGGAGAGGGAGAAAATTGTGTTTCTCTTAGTCTACTGAAATGTGAATGCTGAGTGATGATCAAAGCTGGGAACAGAGTTTTAAGGCTCTGAGTGACTCCAAAGACCTTTTCAGGCATTCTCCTTTAAATTGAATGCTGAGCGATGTAGAAAACGTGGGAATCGCGTTTTTGCGCTCTGAAAGTGTTGAAAACCGTGTTTCTGGCAATATACTTCAAACTGCACGTTGAATGATGTTAGAACCTGTGAATCGAGTTTTTTCGCTCTGAAAGTGTTGAAAACAGCGTTTCTGGCAATATCGTTGAAACTGCACGCTGAATGATGTTAAAACCCGCGAATCGCGTTTTGGCGCTCTGAAAGTGTTGAAAACAGTGTTTTTGCCAATATCGTTGAAAAACGTGGGAATCGCGTTTTTGCGCTCTGAAAGTGTCGAAAACAGCGTTTCTGATGCACTTCTGGGAAATGAATGCAGTGTGTTGTTCAAAGCTGGGAACAGATTTTTTGGGCTTGGAGAGTGTGAAAATTGTGTTTCTCTTAGTCAACTGAAATCTGAATGCTGAGTGTTGTTCAAAGCTGGGAACAGAGTTTTTGGGCTTGGAGAGTGTGAAAATTGTGTTTCTAATAGTCTACTGAAATCTGAATGCTGAGTATTGTTCAAAGCTGAGAACAGAGTTTTTGGGCTCTGAGTGACTCCAACAACCTTTCCATGCATTCTCCTTTAAATTGAATGCTGAGCGATGTTGAAAACGTGGGAATCGTGTTTTTGCGCTCTGAAAGTGTTGAAACCGTGTTTCTGGCAATATCGTTGAAACTGCACGCTGAATGATGTTAAAACCCGGGAATCGCGTTTTTTGCGTTGTGAAAGTGTCGAAAACAGCGTTTCTGATGCACTTCTGGGAAATGAATGCAGTGTGTTGTTCAAAGCTGGGAACAGATTTTTTGGGCTTGGAGAGTGTGAAAATTGTGTTTCTGATAGTCTACTGAAATCGGAATGCTGAGTGTTGTTCAAAGCTGAGAAAAGGGTTTTTGGGCTATGAGTGACTCCAAACACCTTTTCAGGCATTCTCCTTTAAATTGAATGCTAAGCGATGTTGAAAACGTGGGAATCGTGTTTTTGCGCCCTGAAAGTGTTGAAAACAGCGTTTCTGGCAATATCGTTGAAACAGCATGGTGAATGATGTAAAAACCCAGGAATCGCGTTTTTGCGCTCTGAAAGTGTTGAAAACAGCTTTTCTGGTGCACTTCTGTAAAGAAAATGCTGAGAATTGTTCAAAGCTGGGAACAGAGTTTTTGGGCTCTCAGTGATTCCAAAAACCTTTTCAGGCATTCTCCTTTAAATTGAATGCTGAGCGATGTAGAAAACGTGGGAATCGTGTTTTTGCGCTCTGAAAGTGATGATAACAGCGTTTCTGGCAATATCGTTGAAACTGCACGCTGAATGATGTTAAACCCCGGGAATCGCTTTTTTGCGCTATGAAAGTGTTGAAAACAGCGTTTGTGGCAATATCGTTGAAACTGCATGGTGAATGATGTAAAAACCCGGGGATTGCGTTGTTGCGTTGTGAAATTGTTTAAAACAGCGTTTCTGATGCACTTCTGGAAAATGAATGCTGTTTGTTGCTCAAAGCTGGGAACAGAGTTTTTGGGCTCTGAGTGACTCCAAAAACCTTTTCAGGCATTCTCCGTTAAATTGAATGCTGAGCGATGTTGAAAACGTGGGAATCGTGTTTTTGCGCCCTAAAAGTGTTGAAAACAGCGTTTCTGGCAATATCGTTGAAACAGCATGGTGAATGATGTAAAAATCCGGGAATAGCGTTTTTGCGCTCTGATAGTGTTGATAATAGTAGTACTGGCAATATCGTTGAAACTGCACGCTGAATGATGTTAAAACCCAGGAATCGTGTGTTTGCGCTCCGAAAGTTTGAAAACAGCGTTTCCTGCAATATCGTTGAAACTGCACGCTGAAAGATGTTAAAACCCGGGATTCGAGTTTTGGCGCTCTGAAAGTGTTGAAAACAGTGTTTTTGCCAATATCGTTGAAAAACGTGGGAATCGCGTTTTTGCGCTCTGAAAGTGTTGAAAACAGCCTTTCTGGTGCACTTCTGTAAAGAAAATGCTGAGAATTGTTCAAAGCTGGGAACAGAGTTTTTGGGCTTGGAGTGTGAGAAAATTGTGTTTCTCTTAGTCTACTGAAATCTGAATGCTGAGTGATGTTCAAAGCTGGGAACAGAGTTTTTGGGCTCTGAGTGACTCCAAAGACCTTTTCAGGCATTCTCCTTTAAATTGAATGCTGAGCGATGTTGAAAACGTGGGAATCGTGTTTTTGCGCCCTGAAAGTGTTGAAAACAGCGTTTCTGGCAATATCGTTGAAACTGCACGCTGAATGATGTTAAAACCCGGGAATCGCGTTTTTGCGTTGTGAAAGTGTCGAAAACAGCGTTTCTGATGCACTTCTGGAAAATGAATACTGTGTGTTGTTCAAAGCTGGGAACAGAGTTTTTGGGCTTGGAGAGTGTGAAAATTTTGTTTCTGATAGTCTACTGAAATCTGAATGCTGAGTGTTGTTCAAAGCTGGGAACAGAGTTTTTGGGCTTGGAGAGTGTGAAAATTTGTGTTTCTGATAGTCTACTGAAATCTGAATGCTGAGTATTGTTCAAACCTGAGAACAGAGTTTTTGGGCTATGAGTGACTCCAAACACCTTTTCAGGCATTCTCCTTTAAATTGAATGCTGAGCGATGTTGAAAACGTGGGAATCGTGTTTTTGCGCTCTGAAAGTGTTGAAAACCGTGTTTCTGGCAATATACTTCAAACTGCACGTTGAATGATGTTAGAACCTGTGAATCAAGTTTTTGCGCTCTGAAAGTGTTGAAAACAGCGTTTCTGGCAATATACTTCAAACTGCACGTTGAATGATGTTAAAACCCGGGAATCGCGTTTTTGCGTTGTGAAAGTGTCAAACAGCGTTTCTGATGAACTTCTGGAAAATGAATGCAGTGTGTTGTTCAAAGCTGGGAACAGAGTTTTTGGGCTTGGAGAGTGTGAAAATTGTGTTTCTCTTAGTCTACTGAAATCTGAATGCTGAGTGTTGTTCAAAGCTGGGAACATAGTTTTTGGGCTTGGAGAGTGTGAAAATTGTGTTTCTGATAGTCTACTGAAATCTGAATGCTGAGTGTTGTTCAAAGCTGAGAAAAGGGTTTTTGGGCTCTGAGTGACTCCAAAAACCTTTTCAGGCATTCTCCATTAAATTGAATGCTGAGCGATTTTGAAAACGTGGAAATCGTGTTTTTGCGCTCTGAAATTGTTGAAAACAGCGTTTCTGGCAATATCGTTGAAACTGCGCGTTGAATTATGTTAAAACCCAGGAATCGCGTTTTTGCGTTGTGAAAGTGTTGAAAACAGCGTTTCTGATGCACTTCTGAAATCTGAATGCTGAGTGTTGTTCAAAGCTGGGAACAGAGTTTTTGGGCTTGGAGAGTGTGAAAATTGTGTTTCTCTTAGTCTACTGAAATCTGAATGCTGAGTATGTCAGGGCTCCGCCCTCCTAGCTGTGGTGTTTTTGTTTTTCCCTGTCCATGTGCTTTTGTTTTTCCTTGTGTTCCAGCCCCGTCCCGCTCCCCGCCTGGTCCCGCGCACCTGATTGCCCCATTACCTTCACCTGCCTGCCTGCTCACCTGCATCCCATCTCCTCATCAGCCCAGCCCTATTTCTACCCTGCTTGTTCCTGTCTTGTTTGCCAGTTCGTCTCAGCGTTTTTGTACCTGTTTCGTTCCCGCAGTTTTTTGGATTTCTGTATTCTCCGTGCCTGACTCTGCCTGCCCTTCGTCTTCGTTTCCTGCCTGCCGTTTTGTCCCTTTGCCTGATTGTTTGCCTGCCCGGTTCCTGATCCTGCCTGCTTCTGTTACTGACCCTGTTTTTGTCCACGGACTGCCTTCCGGTTTTCGACCCTGCCTGCTTTTGGTTTTGCTACTTTCCTGCCGTCATTGATAAACCCGCCTGCAACCTGAAGCTCTCTTGGTCTGCGACTGAGTCCCTGCCTGAGCCCTTACAGAGTATTGTTCAAAGCTGGGAACAGAGTTTTTGGTCTTGGAGAGTGTGAAAATTGTGTTTCTGATAATCTACTGAAATCTGAATGCTGAGTATTGTTCAAAGCTGAGAAAAGGGTTTTTGGGCTCTGAGTGACTCCAAAAACCTTTTCAGACATTCTCCTTTAAATTGAATCCTGAGCGATGTTGAAAACGTGGGAATCGTGTTTTTGCGCTCTGAAAGTGTTGAAAACAGCGTTTCTGGCAATATACTTCAAACTGCACGCTGAATGATGTTAAAACCCGGGAATCGCGTTTTTGCGTTGTGAAAGTGTCGAAAACAGCGTTTCTGATGAACTTCTGGAAAATAAATGCAGTGTGTTGTTCAAAGCTGGGAACAGAGTTTTTGTGCTTGGAGAGTGTGAAAATTGTGTTTCTGATAGTCTACTGAAATCTGAATGCTGAGTGTTGTTCAAAGCTGGGAACAGAGTTTTTGGGCTTGGAGAGTGTGAAAATTTGTGTTTCTGATAGTCTACTGAAATCTGAATGCTGAGTATTGTTCAAACCTGAGAACAGAGTTTTTGGGCTATGAGTGACTCCAAACACCTTTTCAGGCATTCTCCTTTAAATTGAATGCTGAGCGATGTTGAAAACGTGGGAATCGTGTTTTTGCGCTCTGAAAGTGTTGAAAACCGTGTTTCTGGCAATATACTTCAAACTGCACGTTGAATGATGTTAGAACCTGTGAATCAAGTTTTTGCGCTCTGAAAGTGTTGAAAACAGCGTTTCTGGCAATATACTTCAAACTGCACGTTGAATGATGTTAGAACCTGTGAATCAAGTTTTTGCGCTCTGAAAGTGTTGAAAACAGCGTTTCTGGCAATATCGTTGAAACTGCGCGTTGAATTATGTTAAAACCCGGGAATCGCGTTTATGTGCTCTGAAAGTGTTGAAAACAGCGTTTCTGGCAATATCGTTGAAACTGCACGCTGAATGATGTTAAAACCCGGGAATCGCGTTTTTGCGTTGTGAAAGTGTCGAAAACAGCGTTTCTGATGCACTTCTGGAAAATGAATGCTGTGTGTTGCTCAAAGATGGGATCAGAGTTTTTGGGTTTGGAGAGTGAGAAAATTGTGTTTCTCTTAGTCTACTGACATCTGAATGCTGAGTGTTGTTCAAAGCTGAGAACAGAGTTTTTGGGCTCTGAGTGACTCCAAAAACCTTTTCAGGCATTCTCCTTTAAATTGAATGCTGAGTGATGTTGAAAACGTGGGAATCACGTTTTTGCGCTCTGAGAATGTTTCAAATAGCGTTCCTGGCAATATCCTTCAAACTGCATGCTGAATCGTGTTAAAACCTGGGAATCGCGATTTTGGGCTCTGAGAGTGTTGAAAACAGCGTTTCTGGTACTCTTCTGGAAAGTGAATGCTGTGTTGTTGAAAGCTGGGAACTGACTTTTTGGGCTCTGAGAGTTTTCAAAATTGTGTTTTTGATATTCTACTGAAAACTGAATGCTGAGTGTTGTTCAAAGCTGGGAACAGAGTTTATACGCTCTGAGTGTATCCAAAAACCTTTTCAGGCATTCTTCTTTAAACTGAATGCTGAGTGATGTTGAAAATGTGGGAATTGCATTTTTTGGCTCTGAGAATGTTGAAAACAGCGTTTCTGATATTCTACTGAAAACTGAATGCTGAGTGTTGTTCAAAGCTGGGAACAGAGTTTTTGGGCTGGAAGTGATTCCAAAAACCTTTTCAGGCATTCTCTATGTCTCTATGTCTTCGTCCGACTCATCTCTCTGTTATCTTGGCTTGTGGACTGAAGTCCGAAAAGAAGCAGCAGCTGACATCATGTGTCTCGGAGGAGGGCACATGCTTGTCCACGCTCTCCTGGATTGCCAGTGAGGGTTGTTCAATGGGACCGAACATCTATGACAAATTGGGCATTCCAAAATTCGGGGAATTGGGGAGAAAATGGAAAATTAAAAAAAAAAAACAATACCACAGGAGATTCTCAGACCACCGGGACTAACGTGGATCCCTATCCCTAGGGGGAGGTGACGCAGACGGTGCACGGAGAGGAAACAGAAGCGAGGTAAGCAAGCTGGTTTGCTAGCCCGGCTAAGAGCCGCTCCATACAAAACCCATGGTGCACGAACATGACTGTAATCGATAAATTCTGCTCTCCGAACCTAGAATATGTCTCATCCCGATTTCCAGTCCTGCTACCTCGCTGCCCTGCCCATCAAAGACAACTGCGTTCCAAGAACCGGACATCCTAGAAGACATCTTTATAATCACTCTGCTGTTAATTACTACTGTCTATCAATCTTGAATGTCTTAAATTACATTGTATAACTTGTCTCTAACTGCCCAGTGCCGGCCAGAAGCAGATGGGCTCCCCCTCTGAGCCGGGTTCTGCTCAAGGTTTCTTCCTGATAGGGAGTTTTTCCTTGCCACTGTTGCCTTAGGCTTGCTCTCAGGGGGTCTCAGGCCTGGGAACAATGTAAAGCTGCTTTGTGACAACTTGTGTAGTAAAAAGTGCTATCCAAATAAAAATGAATTGAATTGAATTGAATATCTACTGCTTAAGTGTCGACCGTTTCACTTGCCCAGGGAATATACGATTGTTGTTGCCATGGCAGTATACATACCACCACAGGCTAATGCTAAGCTAGCGCTTGCACACATGTATGACGCCATCAGTAAACAACAGAACACACACTTAGATGGAGTTATTATCATTGCTGGGGACTTCAACCAAATGAACCTCAGAAATGTTCTTCCCAGATTCTACCAACACGTCAAATGCACAACCAGGGGGAGAAACACCTGAGATAAAGGACGCTTACAGGGTCATACCCCACCCCCACCTTGGACAGTCAGACCACCTCTCATTGTTTCTTGTCCCAGCACACAAAGCCCTTGCTAACAGTGCTAAGCTGACCAGCAGGGCAGTTAAAGTTTGGCCTGAGGGACCCATCTCTCAACTCCAGGACTGTTTTGAACACACAGAATGGAATATATCTGCCCATCAGACAGACCTGGAGGTGTACACTTCATCTATATTGTTATACCTTAACTACTGTTACTGTTAGCAAAAGGATCCGAGTGTACCCAAATGAGAAACCATGGATGAACAGCAAAGTCAAACAGCACAGCAATGCCTTTATTTTCTGAGGAAGCTAAGGAGAGCCAAACTCCCCAAAAAGCTGCTTGTCAACTTTTACAGATGCACCACAGAGAGCATCCTAACAAACTACGTGACAGCCTGGTACAGCAGCTGCACCAAAGCTGATAAAAAAGCCCTCCAGCATGTTGTGAAAACAGCACAAGACATTGTAGGCATATACATTATACGGTTTACATTTCATATCTTGTACTTGTTTGGATTCTGTACTTTTTCTTTTTTTTTGGACAATATTTTAAATTGCTTATTTTTTGTAAGTATGTGTGAAAACTGGAATATAAATGCACCGTTGGAGGCTGAAACACTTGCAATTTTGTTGTGCTTGCACAATGACAATAAAGTTTTTGAATCGAATATACTGCTGGAAAGGACAGCAACCTTTTGACAAAAGAGATTGCTATCAGTAATTAGTATCAGTGTCACAGAAAACAATCACATAAATCAATGATATTACAGCAATATATAATAAAATTAACAGGGAAAATCATTTACATTACACATATGAAAATAAAAATTGACCTCTGAATGAATCCAGTTGCTCCTCCACTGTTACTTCAGGCCCAGGTTGTAGAGGTATGGCAAACACTCCACCCACGTCTCCCAGACCTCTCTTATGGCCACCAGTTTGTCTCTCACATGTCTTGCAGGTCTTGACTCAGGGTTATCAAATCGTAGCATTCTTGAAAAAGTGTGAAAGACTTTCAGTGGCATCGTTGCACAGAAAATCGCCCTTCCACTCTCTGCATCCCAGAGACTACATGTAGCCTCGCCTCGGGACCTACACACACCCGCTAAGATTAGCAGCCCTATGTAGGTACGCAGGTCAATCTCATCCATCGTTTTCCAGTTGTCTCCATATTTACGGAAACCCTCCAAATTTGTCATCTCCAGGATGATTTTTTTGAAGGCCGATGTGATGAACACGTAGAATGTTGAGGTGATGTCCTGGGCATGGGCAACTGCATGTCTTGTGGGTTCTGGAGTCATCCTTATGATATTTTGTGCTGCCATCCTGCCCTGGTTGTCATATGGTGACAAGGACTATGTTATTTTCCTGTTCTTTGACAAAAATATCTCTCTTTCAGCTTGGGGGATTTCTTCTTCATCTGAGGATGATGCATCGTGCTCTGGGTTGTATTCTTCCCCATCTTTTTCTTCAGATACCTCCTCCTCTCCTAAATCATTGTTCTCTTGTTCCTCCTGGACATCTGAAAAAAATCAGATCTATGGCCTGTTGGGCACTGAAATGTGCACTCATGGCTTCAGCAAAGAGAGACCTAGGGGTACTGTCATCTGTAGCACCTTTATAGTCTCTGACTGCATTCCCCATTAGTAAACAATGCTTTCAAGAAATGTTTATTTTGTCTGAAATTGTTTTTATTTTGTCTGTGAACTTGAGTCATGTGTGAGGGACCTGGTGGTGTACAGCTTTCATGGAAATATGAACAAAGGCGATGTTTCACTTTTTCTAATTTTGGGGTCACTCTAGGAAAAGTCAAGTTGACTTTATACAGTCATAGTGGCGGGTCACTTTTGACCCTTAAGACAACACAAGGGTTAATTTGCATGAAATTATAAGTGCATTAAATTGGAATGTACATTCTAAGAAATCCATGTTCTAGATATTTGTAATAATTGTTTGCTCTGGCTTCTGACATTTTTGATATTAAAAATTTAAAACTGTGCCATACAAAAGGATCGTACCTCTTTTTAAAACTGGAGCTAGTTGTATGTGGTTGAGGCACGAACCTATCCATACGGATGTGAACTTGACATAAATGGTACTCATGGACACATGTTGCTTCTTTATCTTTGGGGGTGGGGCCCACCCTACTCTTGCAAAGCAATATGGCATGCAAACCTATAGCATATCATGAATATTGATATGACTCGGGTGGTACATCTGGCTCAGAGCACCCATTAAGTACCGTAACTTGGCCAACAAGATGTTACTTGTTGGCCAAGTTACGGTTACCTACACTGTGTCTTGCCCTCAAGGGATGGTTGCCTCTTGGCCACTTACAGAGATTGACAGTGAATTGTTGTTCTGTGGATATTGCTGTAGAGCACATATGTAGTTATCTGAATGGGTTACCAGTGCACTGTGTTACATTAGGGCATATTGTCACAAGTGGAGTGCAACCTGACCAATAGGAACAATGAATGGGTCAAAACAATCCATTTTAAAATAATAGTTTGCATTTTTGTTAACCAAATACATGCTGTTCTGTATAGCCTGTATTTCTTTTCTGTATTGTGTATTGCAACGCATAGTGATACATTAAATTGTTTTATATTGCTTCCTGTAATCCTGAGTATTTTTCCAAGTCACTTACCTTGATGATCATGTATTGTCAAGGAGAATACATGAATACATCTACTAAAATACAAAGAACCTGAACCGTAAGGCTTTGGTTAATGTGGTCCAGAAAATAAAATTTCTGTAGACCTACATGATATATAGGCCGCTTATAGGGAAAAACAGCTATACGACAAATTATGTGACCATGCAGTTTGAACAGGTTTATATAGATGTTAATACAATTGGGTAAGATAGGGTAAGCCTGTGGTTCTGTACACTGAGGAACCTTTTTTTTCCTAGGTTTTCTAGATGAGAGTAAGGACAGAAATAAGAGAAAGGCTATAGTAGCAATTCAGTTTGTCCTATTACCAATTTAGAAAATGTAGTTTTTCTTACAAAGAGAAATAATGTTGTTGCTTACTTAGACAGCTGAGCTCTGTGGAGTTGTGGATCCTAGAACAGAGCAGCAGAAGTTAACCTCAGCTGGTGCTAGAAAAGTCAGTGAGATCAGACAACATGTTTCATCTCCAGCCTTGTCAGTGATGAGCTGTTCAGAGTAGAACATCCACCTTCTCCTACATAGAGGAAATTCTACCCCTTAGACAATAACATAAGCAACCTCATGTGGAAGACCAAGGAGATTACAAGATATTCCAGAGTAGATCTGGTCAACCTGCAGGTATCCTAGAGACAAGATGCTTTTATTATTGTTGTAGTTGAAGTGGTGAGCAACAGGGGACTTTTTGTCTTTGTTGTGGATGGAGCTATTATGCTCACAGAATCTTGTTTTTATTTCACATTTCATTTTGCGTAATAAAGATTATATTGGCACCTTAAAACAAAAATCACAAATTTAGTGGTAACTGCAATTCTAACAGCTATCAACAAAATCTATCCTGTATGTCGGTGTTGAATATTCAACTTTGGAATCACTACATAAAATGTGCCTGTGTCTATTTACATTTCCTTTCATAGCACTTGAGATAGGAATGGGAATTTTTTTTTAACTCCTCTGCGTGTTTAAGATAATGACCACAGATCAGTAATTTGAGCTGTCTCCACCTAAAACAAAAATAATTATGGGTCATTAGATGTAAAAACATGCCAAGTGCCAAATTACACAATGTTATGTTCCTCTGTTTACTTTTGCATTTTTCCTGCCACTGTGTTCTATTTTGGCGCTGTGTTTGTTTTCTTTTGCAGCTGGAATTTAGAATGCCAGGAGATGCTACTAGAAGATGCAGAACAGCTGGATGCACTGACGATCGTCGTGAAGAAACAAGTTGGATTACAGTCATAGCCCGACAATGTGTTTAGAAGATGCAGCATCTGAGGACACCTGACTGTCGCCGAGCAGCAAAAGTTAAAAGATGCCAGCCTATAAAATGAATAATCTACATCGGCACGTTGGACATTCTCAGCACATTCTCTGGAGACTTTCTTGTGGACTTGATTGCAAATTTAGCTTTAGCCGTTAGCTTTCTTCTACTTGGTTAAACTCTTTGTTGATAATTATCTCCTGTAGTTTTCCTGTTAATAAGCGACAAATTTGTTGTTTTACTTAGATTTACTTAACCATACTTGTTAATGTGTGACTTTGTGGCCTTTCTGTGTAAGGACAACGTGAAACCTACTCTGTATGTATATTATATCATATATGTCGTTACATGTTATTGTTATGTTGCTTAACTTAGCTGTTGTAAATGAACTTTTGTTTGTCCTTTTGTAACTGGTTTTGCTCAAGTGGATGTTTGATTATGATTGTGGTGGCTTAACGTTATGACCAGCTTCGTCCTCTCTGTTATTGTAACGCTGGTGGACTTTCAGGCCGTAACACACAAAATTAATTAGACAACACTGAGCTTGTTCTGTTTGTTTGAAGTAATGAAGTCTAAGGCCCTGTTTACACTTGGTTTTAAAATGCGTCTTGGGCAATCGGATCACAAGTGGACAGCCAAGACACATCGCCGTTTACGCCTGTGTCTAACATGCGTCTCAAAGGGGTCCAGCTGACCACTTGTGTTCAGATTTCATTAATGCCTACATCACCCCGCCTATGTCAGTCTCTGTCACCACATTTGTTTAGCACGGGCTAGCTAAGAAAACAAAAATGTTTCAAGAACTAATATACATGTCCGGGCTATTCCAACTGTTGAGATTAGGAGGACAAAGTCATTTGTGACTTGCAAAAGAGTGCAGGACAAGAAGAAAAAGGAAAGAATGTTAGAAAAGCATTATTTCGAAGGTGGGCACGCTGTCACCAAAACATCCGCCACATCCTGCATTGATAATGTATTTTCCTGTTACGTCCTTTTCGGGGACAATTTCAGGATGCATTAGCGTTTACACTACAAAAGATATGTGGTGAAATGCGTCCCAGACCACCTCGGCAAGTGGTTTGAGTGATTGGATCACAATGCGTCTTGGTGGTCGTTTACACATGTATTTAGTGCTGTTCACTTGTGATCCGATCGCCCAAGACATTTTAAAACCAAGTGTAAACGGGGCCTAAATTGTTTAGTGTAATGCGAACATTAATGTCAGGCCCATTTTGCCTTTTTGATTCTCGTCTTATTTTTCCATTCATGTCTACACATGTACCAAACTGAAAAAATGTGTCAGTAAGCCGGGTTCAGACTACACGATTGCAGCCCGATTTTGACAATTTTGTCGTAGCCGACAAATTTCCAGCACCGGGCCCGAATGTGAACATCCAGAATGACGTTGAACGACGAACACATCTTGTAACTTGACATAATCAACGAACAGCGATGTGGTGTCTGGGACGCCCCACGACACCTCGACGAAAAGTCTAGCATGTCAGAATTTTTTGACGTGTTCCGAAGTTGACCAGTAGGATGACAGAGTGCTCTCTGCAAACATGGAAATTAGGAATAGTAACAGTATATTATTGCTAAACGTCGGTAATATTATTTTAATTGTGGTTACACAAAGTGTTACGGTAACTGTCAGTTGCATGGAGTTACAGTAATAACAGTAATCAGTATTATTATATTTGTTAAGCTTACAACTACATTTACACTAGTTGTAGAAATCGTGTACTAGAGACAATGAGGCACATTCTGTATCTCCGATTTAGGAGCTGATAGCAAATTTTCCGGTGTAACGTTAATGCACAAACTCGGCCACAACAACACAACACTCTCCAGCAGTTAACGTCACCATGACAACAATGTCAACAATAGGGAAATCAGCCACATTAAAACCACATTCATCTGGGGACAGGATCACTGTGAATGATCTCCAGCTACACTGTATATTCAACGTCACTAACAATTTATTGATCAATAGAAATTTTATTTCAAAACAGAAAACGTTACACTTAATGTATTATTGTATTCATAACACGAGGTATGGGCTGGGTCGGTCCGAATGCAGATCGAGGACCGGACTTTGAGAAACCCTGCCCTAGGGCAGGATTTAGCTAGCTAGAGATGATGGCAGATGATGACAGAAAGCCTTACCTGTGTTTACTTGAACTTGAAAGAGACATTATAGGAAAATGAGAGGTCTGTCAAAATTGTGGTGGTGGGGGGGGGGGGGGGGGGGGGTCTAGGATACCAGGAAGTAGTAAACAAAACAAAAAAAAAAAAAAAAAAAAAAAAAAACCACACACCTCAGGTATCATATGAATTAAATCAAGATTTTTTTCAAGCCCAAATACAATTGGCAAAATATACAAATAAATTTCAAGTACGGTTTTCAAATACATGTAGTAGAGATGCTACTCATCCCTGGTCTGAGGAAAACATAAATCAATCATTATGTAGGAATTCTCATAAATTACCTTCCAAGAATATATGAAAAGAACATGTGGTCAGGTGCAGACATATTCAAGGGCATAGGAAAGAGTTTGATATTGAGGGGGACACAACTTGCTATGAATTTTGTGTCATATACATAATCCCAGTCCTTAAAGGAGCATATATCTTGATTGAAGAATAAAACAATATCAGCATGGTTTGAAATAAGGTTCAATTTTATTGTACAAAACATTTTCACAAACTAAGTGAATGCTCTTTCAGTATATGCTGTTTCGACACACTACCACACTATTGAGTCTTTTTTGACTCATGGTAGATCTGAGCCATGTCTTTAGTCTCTGAAGAGAGCTAAAACTTCTCTCTTCCTCGGAGGAAGAAATGGGAACCACTATAACTAACCTCAACAAGGTTTCGACTTGATCAAATAAAGGCCAGACCTCTACCAGTAGCCCTCGCATAAACTTTGCAGCCTCTGAAGTTGTTTCAAATGGGTAAGTTTCAAATTTGACAGAAACATGGGCAGCTGCACTGACAGGGATTGTCTGCTCAACTCTGGGTATGTATCTATGACTGCAGGATTTCTCTCTCTAGTAAGAAGTGTGTTTTCCAGTCTCTAATGTTAAAAGCCCACCTTGTTGGAATCGATCTTCTAAGTCAACCACTTCCAGCACTTTGTAACGGAATTCTGTAATGGTCCTTTACAGACTGTGGCTTATATTCTTCACTTTGTCCTGAAAAAACGTTTTGGTGGCTGTCTAGTCTTTGGGACTTCAATTGGCACCAAGTTGAAGCCTTCAACTATCTCTGCTGCCTTCTCAAACAGTGTCTGAAAGCTAGCATGTAGTATGTTTAAGATTCTTTTGTGACGTGTTAACGGATGTAGCAGCTCAATATTAAACAACTGAAGAAGGCAAATGTACGCTGTAACTGTTTACTCTCCAGGTAGCTGACCTACCACCACAGCTTCATCAGTTTCAGATTGTGTAAAAATAAATAGCTATGTCTATGGGTTAGTCGTACTGTTTTTTTACAGCCAATTATTCGGGCTAAAAATTTACATTTATATTAACGTTAGTGCCCAGCAAGCTAACACAACAGTTGACACAGAAATTGGTCCCTGGTTGTCAGCATAGCTCACTGAGCGGTGATATTTTGAATGTTCAGATTACATAAGCACATAATTCTCCCACCAGTATTACGAGCTAGCTAGCTGATACTAACTTTAACTCAGCAATGTCAGTGAAAACAGCTGATCAGCAAAACAAGCTAACGTTATATATGAAAATTTACGACATTCTCAAACAGAATACTTCAGTAGTAGGCTATAGAGTAGGGGTGCAATGAATAATCAACGTAGTCGACTAAAATCAATGACCAAATTAGTTGCCAACAAATTTGTCGATTAGTTGGTGACATCGCGTGTGTTTTTCGTGCTGACTCAGAATGCTCAGACATGTTGCCTAAACTACGTTGCTTTCCTGGAGTGAATAGAGATGGCAACACCAGGATCAAAGACCTCAAAAGTGCGGCAGCATTTCACTCTTAACCCATTTGCACATAACTTATTTTTTATGCTATGTAGTGCGCGTGTTGTGTTACATGGTTCGTTATGTTTTCATTAGCGTTAAGCGTCAGTTTTCAGTTAGCATTTGCTATATTTTTAATGTTAAATCGCTGTTTCCTCAAAGCTAAAATTTTTCCAATCTAGTTTTGTAATCACACCGGTTTTAGCAGACATGCTAAACGGCTAATCACACCGATGTGACTAAAGTTAGAGCCATAGTTAAATTCATTACTACAAAAATAGTTTGTTTAAAAATGTATCCGGACGAAGGTTAACACATTTCCACTCTCACAGAGAAACAATTGCCCAGCATTGTAGCTACGGGAAAAGATGTTCAGCAGTAGGACTAAGGCTTACCTTGTGGAGACAGACTAATTGGAAGGCGTGCCCAGGTCCCAAGCCACATGCGCACACACACACACAATGGGTGAAACAAACCAGGGCACTCCCAGAGACTCCACACTGTGAAGGGATACCACCACCCAGTGACTAGCCTCCCCAAAAGGTGCACTCAGCTGCAGCTTTAAATAAAGAGGGAAAAAATGTGTTCGCTGGGCAATAGGCACACTTAACAGATTACATACCAGCTGGTACCAGGCTATACTTCCAACTAAGCAAAAATCACAATTCCAAATAGCCCACCCACAAACCAATACAAAAGGCAAACAAAGTAGAAGAACAAAGAAAGTTTGCTAGACACGGTCACCAAAAGTTGTGCACAGCGTAACCCTGCGCTACATAAAATCACACAGCCCACACAGATGCCGCGCACACTTGGCAATGCTGCATACGATATTATTGGGATACAATGCACTGTAAAGGCTGTCTAACAAGCGAACAATATTCAATATGCTATCCGATATGGGCTAACTAACATTAAGAAAACATGAGCGAAACAATGGCGGAGACAAAACAGTAGCTTGATCAGAATGCAGCATGCCAATACCGATTCCCCTGGAACAGTTTGCTACCCACAATGTGGCAAACACACAAAGACGAACGCCAGGAAATATTACGGCTTGGCAGATGAAGCTGACGATTAGTAGCAGAGGAATGTACCAACAGTGCCGGCAGCAACTGCAAAATCAAGCTTTCCAACAATGGAGGAGCAGGAGTGGATATTCTGGAAGCAGACGTTCAGGTAGGTTTTACCTGGGTCTTTTATACACAGAGAGCTTGTCAAATATGCTAATTGATTACCGGCAGACTGAACAAAAACAGGTGTGAAAAGGGAAGATGATGCTACCTGGCTACACTATGTAGTGCACGTGTTGCCTTACATGGTTTGTTATGTTTTCATTAGCGTTATTAAACTTCTTATAGTTTCAGTTAGCATTTGCTATATTTTTTATGTTAAATCGCTGTTTCATCAATGCGAAAATTAGCTAGAATTTTTCCAATCTAGTTTTCTAATCGCACCGGTTTTTAGCATATGCACTAAATGGCTAATCACACTGGTGTGACCGTATGCACAAAAGAGTAAATAGAAACGCACTATTGAGGAAAAGGTGCAACTGTCAGAGCTCCGCCCCCTTAGCTGTGGTGCTTTTGTTTTCCTCGTGTTCTAGCCCCGCCCCGCTCCCCGCCTGGTCCCCGCCCGCCTGATTTCCCCATCGCCTTCACCTGCCTGCCTGCCCACCTGCATCCCATCTCCATCCCTATATCTACCCTGTGTGTCGCTGTCTTGTTGCTAGTTCGTTTCAGTGTTTCTACCTGTCTCGTCCCTGCCGTAGTTTTCCTTAGTATTGCTGCCTTGCCGATCCTGCCTGCTTCCTGACCACGATTCTGCCTGCCGCTTGGACTCGATCGCCTGACTACTCGCCTGCCTGGTTCCTGACCCTGTCTGCCCCGATTCCTTATCCTGGATTCGCCCCCGGGCTGCTTCTGTGTTTCGAACCCTGCCTGTCTCTGGTTATATGACCTGCCTGCCGATTTCAGTAAACGCCTGGAACCTGAAAATCCCGTGGTCCGCGTTTGTGTCCCAGTCACCCCCGTGATGGCAACAAAATGCATGTTCAAATATCCACGCCTGAACTCATGCTGAGTAGCCTATTATTAAAAATTCATTAGTAATCACTCATCATGACTCTTCCAAAGTAGCCTACTTTATAATAGATAAATTGATTAATGAATGGGTAACACACTATTCATCTTAATTGATATTTGTTTTATTCTAATTGAACTAATTTACCAGGCTTGTTCACAACACCATGTGATGTAAAACTTTTTTTGTTTAACAATGTAATGTAGGGTTAAAAGAAATGTTATTGTAGTTTAAACATAATGACACACAAATTGTGGGTGAGGGTGTGTACTGGTTCAAGGGTGGGGGTTGGCCGTCACCACAGAGTGTCGGTCAGAACACCGGGAGACTGGGTACATCTGATCCTTTAAAGGTTTACTTTGTATTGGGATAGGCTCAACCAACTTGCAGGTTTGTGCGTGTGTGGTTTTACAGTCATGAATGCACACAGGGAAAGGTATATAATTCGCTAATTATACATTAAACTTAACAGTTTCTCTCTATCGCCACTTTGCGTCCAGCTTTAACTTGTTTTTTCCCTTTCATCTCGCTGTCGTACACTGCGTTCTGATTGGCTGATCGTCTGCATGGCTTTCACGTGGACAGGGAATGAAAACTCAGTCAAAGGGCCTCCCTCCTTTACGCAAATATAGTAAATTTTGAACTTTATTTGTACATGTATAATGTTAAAAGTAGGCCTACAGCCAACTTAAAAGGCAATATGGTGTTTCGCCATGTAGTGGCACTCGACTTACTACAGCCCTGAGAAGCGCGTAGCTGAAAAGCGCGTAAGTCAAGGGCAAAATAGGCATAAATGGCGCTTACATACGAAACGCCCAGATTTTGGGGTTGCTCCGCCCGAAACGCGTAACTGGCTTCATGGCGCGCAAATCATAGACTTAAGTCAAGGGGAGAATACGCGTAGGCTGAAAACTGTATAGCTGTGCACCTTTTTGACTTATGTGCATGGGAGAATACGCCCCAGTGTGAAAAACAGGTGACAGGTCTTAAAGATTTATCAGGGCCATGTAATTTTTCAGTACTGCCACAAGGTGGAGGCCTTACGTCATATATCTAATGCTAAATACCAGCCAATTGGAACCACTTTAACTAACCACCCACTTCTTATCATCCCTGCCAGAGCGTGCTTAAGTGTCAGTCATCCTCCTTCAGCCAGTGTGAGACAGAGACAATAGAGGGAAGAGAGGCAACAAGGGAGAGAAAAACATAAATGAACATACAGTAAATCAATATGAAAGAGTGCATAGGAAAGTAAAAAGGGATGGAAAGAGTGGAGAAGGACAGGGAAAGGGGCAGTTCATAGTGCAATGGCTGTGAGCAAACCTATCATGATTCAAAAAGGAGAGAGATGGGGGAGGGGAGAAGAGCAGAGTGAATGAGGTCAGGGATACCCATGAGAGCTGAGTGATTCTATGTTGATGTTGTGGAGGGAGGGGGAGGTTACAGATATTGTTGTGTTTTAAAGAGCTTTATATTCTGCTTGGATTCTCATAGCAACAAATGACAGCATGAGAGTTTGGGGGAGGGGACTGTGAAGGGGGCTGTGGAGAAGGTACCACAATAATTCCAGGGATATTCATGTAACACCAGCTATTTACATTATATACACTTTGCAACCTTTACTTAGTGGTATTGCAAACGTGCAATATGTGTAAAAAATGATGACAGAAAACAAAATAAATGCAGTCCCAGGGCAATATCCCAGAATACGTTACCAGTACTATGTAGCACTCTGTCCCACAACAGGTTACTAGCAAGGCGTCCAAGTGCAAGTTAGCAGCACTGTGTCCCAGTACAGGTTAGCAACACTTTGTCCCATTACACTTCACCAGCACAGTAATCCAGTACAGATTACCAGCACTGTTCCAGCAGCAGGTCCTATCACAGCATCCCAATACAGGGTACATACTTCCCAGTACAGGTTAGCATTACCGGTGTCCCACTACACATTTCCAACACAGTGTCCAAGTACAAGATGCCAACATTGTGTCTCAGCACAGATTAGCAGAATTGTTTCTCAATATTGGTTAGCAGTACTGTGTCCCAGTACAGGTTAGGAGCACTGTGTCCCTGTACAGCTCACCAGCACTATATCCCAGTACAGATTACCAGCATAGTGTCCCATTACAGGTTACCAGCACTGTGTCCCAATACAGGTTATCAGCACAGTACACCAGTACAAATTAATAACACTTTGTCCCAGCAGCATGTCCTATTACAGTACCGAGTACAGGTTACCAGCACCATGTCTCCACACAGATTAGCAGCACTTTGCCTCAGGACAGGACACCAGTATGTGTCACAGCAGCTGTTCCTAACACAGCATCTCAATACGGATTACCAGCAAACTGTACTAGTACATATTAGCAGCACTGTGTCCCTGTAAAGTTTAGCAACAAGGTGTCCTAGTGCAGTACAGGTTACCGGCATTCTTTCCAGAACAAGATTGCAGCACAGCATCCCATTACACAATACCAGCACAGCGTCTCACTGCAGGTAGCCAGCACTGTGTCCCAGCATTACTAGCAGAGTATCCAAAAACAAGTTACTATCATAGTATGCCAGTCCAGATTAGCAGCACTGTGTCCCAATACAAATTAGCAGCAAAGCATCCAAGTGCAAATTAGCAGCCCCGTGTTCCAGTACAGGTTGCCAGCATTGTGTCTCAGTACAGGTGAGCAGCACTTTGCACCAGCACAGGTAACCAGCACTGTGTCCCAATATAAGTTACCAGCACTGTGTCCTAGCAGCAGTTTCCAGCACAGTATCCCAGTGTTCTATTCTTTCATGTACGCCTTTTGCAACTTACAGCAAAATCATGTTTTGACCATTTTTTTAGTTTTCACATGATTTAATCTTTTAAGAAATTGTATTTAGGTGCTTTAATTTCTTGTTATTGTGTTTTATTGTAGTGGGTATTGCATTCTTGTTTTGAATATAAATAATCCATTTATCAGGGCACAATTTTAGTAATTCATTCTGCTGTAAACATGCAAAGAATTTCTTCAGATGATGAATAATTCATATATGAAAGGATAGGAAATTAAATTTACAGTCAGTCATCTTACTGAATAATCAGACAACAGTTTCATAAAGAAATAAACACAATATTTATGAATATAATGTATGTGGAAGTGTGGCGAATAGGGATTGTTAAAAATAGTAATACTAGCATAAACACAAAATATCTTTTGGTATTTAGCATAATTGAGAGAAAAGGTACTAAAGACATTCACAGTCTTTCATATTGATGAGTTACATTCAATCTTTGTCAAGCTCATTCGTTGGGCACAGAAGGAAGTTCTGTGTGGCTTGTCTCTGTCTGTGTGCTGGGTATGCCTGGATCTCTGGCCTTGCTCTCCGTGTGCTGGGTATAGCTAGATTTCTGCCCTGGGTCTTCTGTGTGGCCTGGAGCAGGACACCGCCAGATCTTTGACACTATGTCCCTCTTTCAACAGGAGGACTGGTTCGTTCTCCTGTTGATGTTTGTAATTCTTTTCAGTTGGACTCAGAAGCAGGGCTCTAGGTATGGCTTAGCTTAGAGATATTCCAGTCAAGCTTTGTCTTTTATTTAATTTAGCAAAAATTTCATAGTATAGTTTTATAGTATCCAGCAATGTTATCAATTTTTTCATATTCTCTTTTCATACAATTGTCAGCCTGGAGTGAGGTTTCCCTCTCTCATTTTTGCCCTCTCTCTCATTCTTTTTCTCAGTGATTTGGGTCAGTGGCTGACTAGGACGCTATGCACAGCTGGCCCATAAACCCTTCAGCCCCCCCCCCCACCCCCACCCCACACACACACACACACACACACACACACACACACACACACACACATACACACATACACACTCCCCACCCGAACATTCACTCACACCCATACACTTTATCTCACTCTGACACACATACATATACTCTCGACCTCTACCTGAAAGAAAACAGTAATTTTTGCCCACACTGAAATAAGAATAAGCCCCCCAGCCAAACAGTAGCATGTAAATTGTATGTCATCACTGTATAGGCACAGTATAGATATACTTTATATGCACTTATGTTGTTTGTGATGTAGTGTTATGGTTTGGATTCCATTGATTTTAGTCAATACGGGTTTGTGTTGCTTTGGGGAAACGTAATTAAAATGATCAAATTGCCAGAGCTCCATGTCTGAATCCAATAACCAGACATCCAGGCCTCATAATCACATAATCTGCCAAAATGACTTGTGACATCATTGTCAACGCAGTCCCTTCCTGTGTCGGGGTTACGTGTGTGTGTGCGTCTGCGTGCAGAGGTATGTCAAATAAGGTATATCAAAATGTCTGTGTATTAAGGTATGTATCACGGGCGGTGCGTGGTGCGAGTTGGTATCATGATTGCTTTGTCTTCGTTTTAGCGTAGCGTGGCACTTTCACACACTATCAAGTGCACAAATGTGTACAGATAATGAGCAGTATGTTGTGCGAGTTTAATAAAACGGATTCACCGTATACCTTCTATTGTAGCATTTCCACGTAGCAGATTGTGCACAGAGTGGGTTTGGCATCGTAGCTGCTCTGTGGCGTAGCGTGGCACTTTCACACGGAACCCGCGCCATTACAACAAACATCTAAGCATCCGCACGCGCTGTGCAGCTGCTACCGCCGCCATATGTCTCCATCGGTTTCACTAAGTGACAGTATTGAGGCTCTTGCGAATAAATTTAGAATGCCGATAACAATAGGCGTTTTTCAAAGCATGTGCGTCCTCGCACACCCACCTCTGAATATGTATTAGCCCGTTATTACAGAGTCAGCCAGATGCACAACGCACTGTAAACCCCCTGCCGGTGAGTCTTCAGGGAGGGGTGAGCTCGACTGAGAGAGAGGGGAGGGACATGAGCGTGTAATTACAGTGTGTCTGTGGCTAACAGGCAAGAAGACTTAAGAAATACCCCCTTCCCCAACCCCCACTTTCCCCGTTCCCATGGTAACTAATATTGCCGACTAGCTGTGTCCTGGCGGTCTGCGGCAGAAAAGAGAATCCGGTGTGGGGCGAGCGGATATTGATCCTGAGATTCGTGCAGGAGGAAGGTGTCACCCACTGCTCGAATCCGTACCTGCTCTTTGATCTCAGTGAAGTAAAGAAGATATTATATATGAACATAAACCTGTTTATCGAAATATTCAAATAGGCTGTGATGAATCATTTTAAATCATGCTGAGTATAATTGTTGGTGCTGTTTCTTTTATTGAAAATTACAGATACACAATGGATGGACACGAGGGAAAAATAATCCACAATAAAGTGGAATGCATGGGACCAGCTCCTCGCCCGATTATCCAATAGTATGAAACGCTGATATATTTTAGTTTATAAAACTATCGCTCGTATGGTACGCATTGTGTTTATATCAGTTCTTTACTTTACTTCCCAGTTGTATCACTGTGAAATGCTTGTCTCATAGGTTTGCGCTGATTCAAATCTTCAAATGTTATTTGGCGCGGTTTAAATGCTGCCGCTGTCCGTGGTCCTGTCCAGCGAGAAATGTGGTTGCATTAAACCAGGCACTGATTTAGTCTAATGGCAATGCGACAGTCCTCAATTGTGAATAACGAAATTAAGAAGGTTTTATGCATCAGTTTCCACAGATTAAATTACGGCCGAGCGCATGATGTCGTTGAAGTAGCAAAAATGAATCACATCATATCATCTCTTGTAGAGATGTGTACCTTCTGCCGGCTGTGCTCAGAATGAGGACAGTCAATCGAGTCAGGAGTGCTCATTTGAGAAAGACAAGTATTGCTAACAAAACCAACAAACAAACAAACTCTCAAAATAGACCGTTGGATTGGATTTGCATAACAGGTCTTATATCTTGGTAATGAAATAAGATGGTCCTTAAAGCAACGGATTCCAAGGATGGCGAACGTTTTGAGCTGGGGCTCATAAATTCAGCATCATAACAGAATAAATCCAGACCTTTCAAACAGAAGAACACTTATCAAATCACCGAGTTGTCATTTCAAGACAATGCAGTGCAATGTTTAATAATTAAATTTGTTAAATTAAGTAGCCTACTCATAATTTCACGAGATAGCCTATCGTGGAATTCGAATGATTCTTGAGTACAATTATAGCCACTTAAACTGATATCCTGGACGAACAGTCAACTGTAGTCGAAATCAAAATACTGTATTAAACGCCATTTTTGCTGTATTTCTACTAATATAAATTCCTGTGACAATGTAACGTGGTCATGCCTCTACTTACATCACCAGGAAACAACTGTCTTGTTTCTACGCAGTAGTACACATTTTTACAGTAACTGAGTGAATTATAAGTTTTTGAGCATGTATGTTGTTGTTGTTACCAGGCTTAATCTAATTTAGGCTATATAATAAAACTGTCTATGAAAACACAGTTTTAATGAAATTCAGCTTAATTTGCACGTCCAACGGATTGGAGTAGGCAGAATATCCAGTCCCCCTTTACACCACTCATATTAGTGAAGTCACATATATAGTGATATATGCATGTTGATATACCTTTCACAGACTCTGAAGTAGGTTAATCCCACTCTGAAGCTATATATTATTAGAATTATACTTAAAATCAATAAAAATAAAATTAAAAATCGTTAAAATATGACCAAATTTATGCATGCAAATGAATTATTGTTCATGAGCTTGCCCTTTCCATGTAGGAAAATAAAACACAAAAGTTTTAAAAGAATTGCTTCAACACTGCAGGGCATATGCCAAACAAATAGGTTACCACTAGTACTAGGGCTGTTACAGCTACGATTATACGATACCGGTAATAATAATAACGGAATATTAGTATAATGTATCCAAATCACACAAACCGAAGAAGTTAAATGTCAGAATCGTATAGGTCTATAAGTAAAATAAACGAATACATTAATAAAGCGGTCATTTTCGGCGGTTCTAAAATTACTTGATTCCTTGATTTATTTAAGCGCGTTGCAGCCCCGGTGAGATTACATGAAATTTTGATTCTTGGCTAGCATTGATTGTTATATTCAAAAGCACATCTGGTGACGCACACTACACTCATGGTAACCTCTGTCATATCCTACTTTATGTGGTTTGGATATAGAAATGTGAAATCTCTAAGCACCTTTTCTCAAAAATTGGGAGGCAACTTTATTTTATATCTATCCCCAAATGGGCACAGACAGTACAATAATAGCACTTAAATAGAATGAATGGAAGGGGATGAAGATAAGACAGAAGGAGGAAGGAATCCTGAAAATGCAATGACGCTTAAAAATGGTTACGTGCATATTTCTTGTAAGCACGGCTAAAATGTGCCTCGCCACTGTAAAATATTTCTGCTGGGACAAATTCAGATTAAGCATTGAGGTCCTGAATGGCAGATCCAGTAAACAGATCATTGGTTGCACGTTCTCCTAATATACACAATCTGAATGGTACTTTGTGGTTTCTGTTCGTGAAAATAATAATTGTAGTAAATGAATACAACTGTTAAAAGCGTCTCGTTGGACATGGGCATTTCTCTGGCGAGCGGTGATACGAAGTGTAGCGGTCCTGCGCACTGGAATAAACCATTCTCTTATGTTTCTCTAAATAGTGAGCGGATGGCTGGGGGAGGGTGGGGAGGGATTGTAGTGTGAGGATGGATGGTACCAATGAGGTTTGCTGAGAGCCATGTTGGAGATGAATGAAAGGGAGAGATGCTGCGCCCCTGACGTTGCTAGTCTGAGTCCAATTGAACACAGCGAGTAAATGCGACCTTCCCGGGCCCACGGAAAGACGGGGGAGCACAGGGGAAGGTGTCGGGCGGTGGCGGTGGAGTTGGTAACCTAGCCGGGAACAGGAGAGAGAGACACGTACAATCAGCGAGGAAAAGAGACGGGGAGAAAAGGGGGATAGCAGGGATCTTACCAGACTAATGGCTGCACTGCTAGTGGGATTCCGACTGCTCTTTCAACTCCTGTTCATTCTACCTATCAGCTCTTTGTTTGTCATCGGCCTAGAGAGGGGAGAGGCCCGCTGCTGCCGGACTTTGGGCTCGTACCCTGGCTCCGAACCTGGCAAGAGGGCGACCGATCGCAGTGAACTGGTGGTATTAGCAGGAGTCGATTCAGAGAAACATCCATGGTGGATTTTACAATCCGCCCACTGTTTGATTTGTCCAGTCGACAGCGTTTGTCGACAGGGACCGTGTCTAAACCCGTGCGAGTCAACCCTATTATGTACGGGAAGTGGAGATGCACAAAGACCAACGAGAGGACAACTGCCATGGACTTCATGCAGTCTACTCCAGCAAGGTACGAGGAACCGCGGGGGAAGGGGCATTGTTTTACCTTTTCCCTCATCCCCAATACGATTTGCAAAAAAGCCGACTGTGCAAAGGACTAGAACGTACATCGAGTTATCTTTCCTGCTGCTGCTTACCCCGTTTGCTAAAGTAGCCACAGGGAGAGTCTTTATGAGTGGCCAGCGCTGGGGAAGTGAAAGCGATGTGTGTGGCACGGTGCTTGTCGCTACACGGGCCAGCGCCCACTATCCCATGTCCAGTCGCTGGCCCAGTCCCGTAGTAGAGGAGAATCCTCGACTGCATCTAATGTGCCAGTTTTACTCGAATTTATATTATATGGTTTCGACCGTTTGTGAGGTGGACACTGGCGATAATAATGGCCGTAATTGTGGCAGTTACAATTATATTGATGTGGTCAGCGAGCGTAATTATTCGATAGTCTCAGCTGGTGACACTGAGAGCGGGCCCTGCCCGTGCTCTGTATCCTCAACAGCGTCAGACAGTGCGAGCGGCTGCTTGGAGTCTCCCTTTATAATGAAACGCATTGTCGCGTGTACTGACTGTGCACATCGACAGGGTCGCCTCGGTCTCAATGGCTTGGGAGAGAATAGGCAGCCAGAAAAAACTATTGGATTTAATCTGATCAACGAGACCCATTTTTTAAGTGTAAAAACAAAGCGCGATATCGAAGTAGCTACAGAGAGGGGGGAGGGATTTTTTGTCTCTCGGCCTGACCGCAGGAGTCTGGTGGAGAGACCACGGTCTTGGGTAAAGGCGGGTAGATCTGTCCCGACCGAAGAGTCACTCCGAGAGATTCAACCCGTAATAATTTGGCTTGTAGCCCACTACAGGTGTCCCAAATATGACGCGACATTGAGTAATCTAGATACCCAGATCCCTCCCACCTCGGAAACCAGCCAGCTCTTTAATCTCTACAAAATTATCACAAAGGAAATCAATGAAAAGCCTGCCACTGTTCCTGCTACACGAACCGCCCATTATATGTCTACTGGTAATGCTGTAACTCAGTCCTTTGTAGTGTATCCTTTCTCTCACTCTATGGACACCCCCATAAAGCTCAGAACGTCTACCATTATTGTTCCTTATACTCTACCGTTGACTCTCGTCGCTGTGATCGAAACTGATATTACTGATGATGTCACCACAATAAGCCACACTGTAACTTTTACGTTCAATCTGACCACACGATCCAACGTTCGGGTGCAGTTGGATCGCTTTGATGACTCAAGCCAGTCAGAACTTCCAGCGCAATGGACAGCTCCCGTCATGAGCGTGTTTCCTATATTGTTGGAAAAATCCTCGGATTTGGCTACAGATTCAGACATAATAATTTGGAGGAATACAAATAACAATAACAACAACAATAACAACAACAAAAAATACAAAGAAGATACTGATGACCACAATTTGAGCGATGCAGGTTTGGGTGTAGACGGCCAGCAGCGAGCGCCTCCATGTGAACATTCCCTGCTGTCACAGCCGAAGCAGGTCCCTTCGGAGGGCTACCACGCCGATACGAACAGCATAATTCGCAATTTCTTAAATACCGATCTAGACCTCGTGCCCCAGCAATTAAAACCCGGTGAATTAGAGGCTTCACATTACACTAGCGTCAGTCAACAGGAAGAGCAGCTGGGCAGCGACACCGAGGGGCGAGGTCGACAAGAAAGGGAGCGAGAGAGGGGGTTGAGAACCAGTCAGGCTGGAGACAGAGAGAGGGAAAGACAGACAGGGAGTGAGTGGCAGGTTCGAGAAAAAACAAAGGAAATGAAATGGATAAATAAGATTGTGCAAAGAGAGGTAGAGGATGACCACAACAATAGTACACAGAATGAGAGAGTAAAACAAAAGGACAAAGGCAGATGGAGGGAGAGGGGTGAGATTACAGACAGAAAGGAAGATGAAGAGAGAGAGGGAGGTGTGCATAAAGAGAGAGGTGGAGGTGAGGGGGAGATGTCTGTGAATGATGAGGAGAGATTGATAGAGGAAGAGAGGAACACAGAGAAGGAGAATCTGTCAGGTGCCCTTAGTCGGGCCCGGCGGGCCACAAACAGGCACCCCCATTTCTCTCAGTATAACTATCAGGTGCAGGTGGCAGAAAACCAGCCACCAGGCACCTCTGTGATTGCCATGACAGCACAAGACCCTGACTCTGGGGAGGCTGGGCGTCTCAGCTACAGCATGGCACCACTCATGAACAGTAGGTCTATGGACTTCTTCCACATGGATCCCACCACTGGCCTGATGACAACCACACAGGTTCTGGACCGAGAACACATGGACCTGCACTACTTCCGTGTGACTGCAGTGGACCATGGCTCACCACGCCTCTCTGGGACCACCATGGTAGCCATCACAGTGTCAGACCGCAATGACCACTCACCTGTGTTTGAGCAGAGTGAATATCGTGAGACCATACGTGAGAATGTGGAGGAGGGTTACCCCATTCTCCAGCTGCGTGCCACTGACCTTGATGCCTCTTCCAATGCTAACATCCGTTATCGCTTTGTGGGTGATGCTGCAGCTGCAAGGGCAGCCTTTGAGATTGACCCCCGGTCAGGACTCATTGCTACACGTGGCCTAGTGGACAGGGAGAGCACAGAGCGCTACACCCTGCAGGTGGAGGCTAGTGACCAGGGAAAGGAGCCTGGTCCACGCTCTTCCACAGTCAGGGTTTACATCACTGTGTTGGATGAGAATGACAATGTGCCCCAGTTCAGCGAGAAGCGCTATGTGGTCGCCGTTCGTGAAGATGTGCGACCGCACTCAGATATCTTGCGTGTCAGTGCCTCTGACCGTGACAAAGACAGCAATGCAGCAGTCCATTACAACATCATCAGTGGAAACAGCCGGGGCCAATTTTCTATTGACAGTGTCACAGGGGAGATCCAGGTGGTTGCACCCCTGGATTTTGAGGCAGAGCGGGAGTACACTCTAAGGGTGCGGGCACAAGACAATGGCCGCCCACCACTGTCTAATAACACAGGCATTGTAAGTGTGCAGGTGACTGATGTCAATGACAACCCACCCATTTTTGTTTCTACTCCATTCCAGGCCACAGTACTTGAGAGTGCCCCTATAGGCCACTCAATTTTGCACATCCAAGCCATCGACACAGACTCAGGGGATAATGCCCGACTAGAGTACCGCCTGATAGGCACGAGTCCTGACACGCCCTTTGTGATTAATTCGGCCACGGGCTGGGTAACTGTAAGCTCTGAGCTGGATCGGGAGGCAGTGGAGCACTACTTCTTTGGAGTGGAAGCCAGAGACTATGGAGCTCCACCCCTCTCAGCCTCTGCCAGTGTCACCATTACAGTGATGGATGTCAATGACAATCGGCCTGAATTCCTTCAGAAAGAGTACTTTGTTCGTCTAAATGAGGATGCAGCTGTGGGCACTAGTGTGATCAGTGTGACCGCTGTTGACCGTGATGTCAACAGTGCTGTCACCTACCAAATCACAGGTGGTAATACACGCAACCGTTTTGCTATAAGTACAGCAGGTGGGGCAGGGCTGGTTTCATTGGCTCTGCCGCTTGACTACAAGCAGGAGCGTCGTTACATCTTGACTGTGACTGCTTCTGACCGTACGCTGCATGACACTTGTCAAGTACATGTAAACATCACTGATGCTAACACACACCGGCCTGTCTTCCAGAGTGCACACTACTCTGTGAGTGTGAATGAAGATCGGCCACCGGGCAGCACAGTTGTAGTTATCAGTGCCACAGATGAGGATGTTGGAGAGAATGCTCGCATCACTTACTTCTTGGAGGACAACATACCTCAGTTCCGAATCGACCCTGCAAGTGGTGCCATTACACTGCTCACAGAGCTTGACTATGAGGACCAGATGACCTACACACTGGCCATCACTGCACGAGACAATGGGATCCCACAAAAGTCTGACACTACCTATGTGGAGGTGAATGTGAATGATGTGAATGACAATGCACCCCAGTTCCTAAGCCCACGGTACCAGGGAACAGTTAGCGAGGATGCTCCACCCTTCACCAGTGTGCTGCAGATCTCTGCAACTGACCGCGATGCACACGCCAATGGTCGTGTACAATACACTTTCCAAAATGGTGAGGACGGAGATGGTGACTTCACCATTGAGCCCACTTCAGGCATTGTGCGCACCGTCCGGCGTCTGGACCGTGAAAGCGTGCCATTCTATGAGCTGACAGCCTATGCTGTTGACCGTGGTGTGCCCCCTCAGCGTACTCCTGTGCACATCCAGGCCACGGTGCTGGATGTGAATGACAATGCACCCGTCTTTCCAGCTGATGACTTTGAGGTTCTGGTTAAGGAGAACAGTGTAGTGGGATCTGTGGTGGCGCAGATCACAGCCACTGACCCAGATGAGGGTCCAAATGCTCAGATCATGTACCAGATTGTGGAGGGAAACATTCCAGAGATCTTTCAGATGGATATCTTCTCTGGGGAGCTTACTTCGCTTATTGACCTGGATTATGAGACACGTTCTGAGTATGTAATTGTGGTGCAGGCTACATCTGCCCCCCTGGTCAGCCGTGCCACAGTAAGGATCCGACTGGTAGACCAGAACGACAATGGGCCTTTGCTGCAGGACTTCCAGATCATCTTTAACAACTTTGTGTCAAACCGCTCCAACAGCTTTCCAAGTGGGGTGATTGGGCGAGTGCCCGCCCATGACCCAGATGTCTCGGACCGACTGCACTACTCCATTGAGCATGGAAATGAGCTGCACCTCCTGCTGCTCAATCACAGCAGTGGAGAGATTCGGCTCAGCCGCAAACTGGACAACAATCGACCTCTCATTGCCAATATGATGGTCACTGTCACAGGTAAGACTGCACTGAAGTGGGACAGGAGACTGGGGTTGGGTGGGCTGTTGCAAAGTGTGGGGAATCACATTGAAAGAAAACTTATGATAGCTGTGTGGTGTTTTTGGGGATATCAGTGGGTTAACTGGTACTGTAACGGTTACACTGTTGAGGGGGTAGCTGTTGAGTGGTGAAATGCTGATCTTCCTGCTATACTACATGCTTTTTGTGTACATTTTGTATTCATCAGCCCCACTTTTGTGGTGCAGGAGAAATTGTGTGTTTAATCCACCTTCTCCCTTGTGTCTTCCCCTCATTCCCCCCTCCCATTCACATCTCCCCATTCCACACCCTCTTACCCCCACCCCCTCCACACCCCCCCCCCCCCCCTCCGATGTCAGTGGGAGTGCTGAATTGCAACTGGACTCAATGTATTTATAAGTGTGTGTCTGTGTGCATGTATATGTGTACATGCTCATTTGTGTGATGATATGTGTGCACAAATATGTGTATCTATATTTCTGCGTTCTTCTGCTGTATGTGTGTGTGGGCATGCATTCGTGTCTGAGGTCAGCACATCCATAATAACATAAGAATTTTTTTTAAATTCAACATAATGACTGCAGCAAGGTGAAGAGAGGAGCAATTGTCCATACTGGGGAACAGAATCTTTACCTGTCATTATTAAAATATATCAGTATCCTTCTCACAAACTGATTTCAGCTCACTCATTTCAACAATTGCGCAAGAATAAAGGGGAAATTAAATAAAGAATAATTTGCTCTGATTGTTAAAATGGTTCAATCATAATATAAGTTGCATTGACATCTTTACTGGAATATGAGCTTCACTTCACAAACAGCCACCTGAAAAGTATAGAAAAAAATAAGAATTTGCAGAGAACCAGATAACATGTATTATTTTCATGCTTATTGTGAATGATTATTTTTGAATTCATTGATAGGTTTCATTCCTAACAAAGGGACTAATGGAATATACATAATTTATCAATGGATATTGTCACATGTCACATGTATGCGCAAGCTTGTGTGTGGAGGGGATGTAGGAAGTAAATATACTGTCTATAAATTGAGGCTCCGGGCTGAGTGAGAGACGGTGAACAGTGAAAGTGAGATGAACATTGCTAAGTTGATTATTTTATACTGTTTGGTTGACGTTAAATTGATCCTATCATAACAGTTTGGAATCCTCTCCCTTTTGCTGTCTCCTTCCTCTTTCCCTTTCTTTCCTTCTTTCCATCAGATGGAATCCATAGTGTGTCAGCGCAGTGTGTTCTCAGGGTTCTGATCATTACAGAGGACATGTTAAGCAATAGCATCACCGTGCGCCTGCAGAACATCTCCCAGGAGCATTTCTTGTCCCCGCTGTTGGGTCACTTTCTAGAGGGTGTGTCTGCCGTGCTCTCTGTTCCACCAGAGGACATCTTTGTATTCAATATCCAGCCGGATGGTGAGGCAGGAGGTGTCCTGAATGTCAGTTTTTCAGCTGCCCTGCCAGGGGGGCACTTCTTCCCCTCGGAGGCACTGGAGGAGCAGCTGTACCTGAACCGGCCCCGTCTCACCTCTCTGGCTCAGATGGAGGTGAGGACGCCTGAGTTAACTATAACACGGGAGGCAAGACGTAGCAGAGGTTGAAAACTTACCTTTAAATTGATAATTGGCCTTAACCTGATTTTACTGTAAGGATAAGGATCACCCATCAGCTGCTGATAATTTATGCTATTGTGTTTAATGTGATAGCATTAACTTTGCACACATTGCACTGACACACATAGATACACAAACACATGCAAGCATGCACCCACATATGTTCACACACACCATACACAAAAAACAACAGCACACAAATTTACATGCACACAGATGTCAGTATGGAGTATGATGTCCAGAGATCTCTAAAATGATTGATATTATAAGCAAAGACTGCACCTTGTAAATCAAAGCTTGTTGGCAAAATCTAGCAATTGATCCAAAGAACTTACAGGCTAGCTCACAAGGCTGACTCGTTAGCTACAGTACCCTATGCAGTATTTTATTCAGCTAGCTAGGCTCAATGAGTTTGAAAATGAATGTTTAGCTAAATGAGGAGGCAGCCAAAATTAATTAATCTCTTCTTTGCAATAAGGCTTACCAATAGGCCTTGTGCATTTATTTATTGCCGTACTTATCAATTTACTTAATCATGTCATTATTTATTTGTTTATTATGCAACAGCACTCAAGGTAGCTATTGGATACCTATGTTATGGATGTGTTATGTGGTTATTAGGACATCCTTATTTCCCTGAATATTTTGGCAATGGTGTCCTGTTATGTCTGTAAAATACAAATAAGGTATAAGAGAAATGTTTATCTTGCCATAAAATTGGCCTAGTAGTAACAGCCCTTTGGCTAGGTGAGAAGCATGACTTTTGGCAAGGTAAAAAGCTGCAAAGCGCATAAGGAAACAAGTCAGCTAAATTGGTCAAATGTGAGTGCAATAAGTGCATAGCAACTTGACTTGGTGGCTGGTGGTCTAGTATCGCTTTAATATCAGCCTTAATATTAATATTAATATATATCATTTGGATCAGCTGCTTATTTGATACCATTTACTACTTTAATTGACATAGTACAGTTGTGTGGTGTGAATTAGTAAATATATAAGTAATTGTATAAGGAAGTCAATAATTAATGAAGTAATTACATTTTTCATAAATGTTGAATTCTGTTTTTCATGATGGCGCTTATTCTCAAGCATTTTGCATTTATGCATGTATTTATTCATCTATTCAATTACTCAATTATGCATATATTTAGTTATTTTACTATTTCAAAATTTATTTCTACATTTAATAGTAATTTATTTATTTAATATTGACAGGTTGCCTCCTCTATAGGAGATGGCAATCATCCCTTTACCTCCAACTTTGGGAGAACAGTTGTGGATTAGAAGGAGTGTAGACATTTTAACAACTGGCAGTCCACTTCCAAAATCCCAGAAGCTCTTCTGAAAAAGATGACTTCATGAATATTTATAAGAGGCCTGGTTATACCTGCAGGCTCCCAAAGAGAAGACAACTCAGACTAACATCTCCATTAAACATGTTCTAACAGTATGTATTACTTCATTAGATACACAACATGTTAAGCCTCAGCTTAACTAGCTTTTAATGTTACTGACTTCACCGACTTGCCTACTCATGTATAGCTGATTTTCTCGTCAATATGGAAACTACCCTGCTAGCTGGCAAACTAAGATAGTCAGCTGTCTTCTTCAGTGCTAGCTAGCCAGGTGGCCTAATTGAGAAATCACACCCAAGAATATCGAGGCTATGGCCAAGTGTGTCTTGGGTAACTAACTGGCTAGCTAAAATTACAATCACTCTCAAATTAGCTAGCCAGCTAACTTTAAATTTGTGATGTTTCCTGAAATCATTCGCTAGCTAGCCAGACAATTTATTTTGCATCATACATGCTAATAAGTTATATCAACCTATATAGTTATGGCACAGTACCATAAAGTAAATAATTAAAAATTACAAACGTGTAGGCAAATCAATGTTAAAAGAATGACAGCTGTCCAGGAAGATATGTTAGTGATTAGCCAGCTAGCCTGAAAGTGATATTTAGCATGTCTGATGAAGTAATACGATTGATGGATGTGCAAGTCAAAGTCCCTTTTGCTTTTTGAGCAGCCCCCATGAATACACTCATGATGTAGTCTATTTTCAGGACAGCGGTTGTGAATCGGCACTCAGGTTGTGGTTCAAAAGTAGTTCATAACTATATCATTAATTAGAACAAAATTTTCTATTGGAATATAACATTTAGTAACAGAGTGAAGTCAAAGACAAAGTTGACAGCATGGGATGTTAAGGTGGTAGAAAAGGGCACATGTGTGAATGACTTGCACTATGGAGTTTGCTGACTGCACTGTCTGCTCACAATGCATCTGGGCAACACTGTTTTCAGTGGTAACAATAGAAAGATGTCTCCTAAGACACTCCTAAGACTTATTATAACCAGCTTTTCAGTTCCTGTGATCCTTCTGTTCTCAATCAAGAAGGTTCTAGTTGGTAATGGGAGGTCCAGCACTGTTTCCAATCCTATGCTAGCTATGGATGTTCTTTTTTTGGAGCAGAGGCCAGAAATTTCTTCAACAATGCTCATAAAGAACAAGAACAACAGAACAGATGTACAGCTTCAACACTGACAGAGAAAGACATTTTAATATGAAGCAGTGAGGGCTAAATATCTGGTTATGGTCAAAAGATTTGTCTTAATATTATATGCTCTTTGTTATGAGAAAAATACAAATGATATGAGAGGATGTGATTGCTGGTTTATTTGCCAACAGGTGCTTCCATTTGATGACAATGTGTGTCTACGTGAGCCGTGTCAGAATTACATGAAGTGCATCTCCGTATTGCGCTTCAATAGCTCCGCCCCATTCATCTCCTCCCCTACCATCCTATTCCGGCCAATACACCCGATTGCTGGCCTACGCTGTCGCTGTCCAGCTGGTTTCACTGGAGATTACTGCGAGACTGAGATCAACCTTTGCTACTCCAACCCCTGTCTGAACGGGGGTGTGTGTGCTCGCCGAGAGGGAGGGTACACCTGTATCTGTCGTGAAAACTACACAGGTTAGTCAAATTCCCAGTATGCTTATTTAATGCCCCTCTATCTTTCATTGTCTTTGTGTCTCTTGGTGTGTCTGTCTCTCATTCAGTCAGTCTGTGAATCTGTTTGTGTGTCTTACTTTGTATGACACAGTAGTCTTACATTTGTAGCTTCAGGACATTTCTTCAGGACATACTGTATAACCATGAAAACATAGGGTATCCATGCGGCACTTTACAATTCAGTGGACTAGCGTGAAATATCTATCAATATAGTATATTGCATTTGTATTTCATATGTTCATGAGAAACTATAGGAAGTGTATACGGTATGATACATACAGTGTGCAAATATACATGTTCAAATTACCTTGGAATTGCTGTTGAACCATGTGTACTGTTTGGTTTCAGACTACAGCATTCTGAATGAAAAACTCTACAATAGCCAGTTTGCCACATACTGAGGCTGAGGTATGCGGTTCATACCCAGTCAGAGAATATATTTATGCCTGAGAATGTTTTTGACTATTTCTGTCAAGTAAGTTTTGATATGAAGAGATTTTCCATCAAAGTTAAATGTGCTAACATAAAAACAACTAAATTAAAACTCTTTCAAAAAGAGTCATGGAAAATTGGTTTGAGATACAAGCTAGAATTTTTAAGATCACTTGACAGTGGTGGTATCTCACAATGCTTGTTTAATCCAAGGGGGAGAGCCCAAATACAGGATTCAAGAATTCAGAAAGAGTCTGTCCACAAATGATATGAATATTTAATAGCGCAGCTCTGTGGACTTCTCTATCTGTGGAACATTCCCTGCACTGGATATGGAGCACTTATTCATCTCATGCTCCTGACTCATTCTGTTTCAAATTCCCTAACAAGAAGAGGTTTTCACACCAGCTGTCTTTCAGAGCTTTGCTGCTAATGGAAACAAAATATATAAATTATTTAATGTAAATTGAAAAAAATGTTATATGTTATGTTAATTCTGTTTTCAACAAAGTAGCTTGTCATAATTTTTGACACAACTAGTGTCAAAACAGTAAACAGTATTGGCACAACTAGATTTGTCACTTCCAATGGAATTCCAATGTAAGTGCTTTATACTGTATAAGTGCTATGAGGAGAACTTTGTGTCCGACAGAAAATTGTTCCTGTACAAGTTTATAGTCAGGCATAGATAACGGTGATTCATGCCATTTTTGCACCTGTTAGGTGACATGAACCCTCAGCCACACATTATTAAAATAAAGCATTTTGTAACATTGCATAAAAGGTTCAAAAATCAACTTCTCAAATACCAATTGCTTTTCTAAGATAAAAATCGGTACAAATACTCATGTAGGCACCTTAATCTAAATTGCAAAGGAAGAGTTGCTATGTGAAATATCATGGCTGTGGCATGTCAATTAATATGCACGTTTGTCAATTTGTGCATTTTTTGCCCATGGCCTGGTTTAGGCTAATGAATTTGCACCAAACGCACAACTTGCCAATGATATATGCATAAAGGCCGTTAAGAACACTATGTCTTCTAACTTCTCCTTCTTCTAGAAGGTTTTTGCTGTATGAACATACACAGGTTCAGACAAGCTTTATTTATAATGTGAGTTTGCACCATTTTGTAGTCATGAAGCAATCAATGTTTCAGCCAGAAAATTATTGTACATAGTCCTTATGGGGTACTCTCACTAAATTGCTAACAAAAACCTAATATGCCAAATCTGGGAGCCACATGCCAATCAATTTGCAAAGGTAATGAAAAAAGCGATTTTCCCCACTTTTGAACAGACATACTTTTTAAATGACTAGAAATTGTAAACAGTTGCTCAAAAACTCATAGACATGTAGCTTATAGTGTCATATGGGAAGTCTCCTCAGTATTAAGATTGTCCACATCACATTGTTTGGCTGACATATTGGATTTTATGACACATTCTCAATATGCCCTTGATACAAAGTAAAAGACTGACAAGACTTGAAACATCACAGTTGCCTTTTTCCCTTTGTCTACAAAAAGAACAAAAATGTCTCATGACTTGTTGGCCATCTTGGATTTGCTGTCAAATGTTTCAATATCAACTCGTCAAGAACCATCCCACCAATTGGCACAAAATTTGGTATTCACAATCCCTGTACTAAACTCTACCTAAGTTTCAGTAGTTATGTAGCTACATGAAAAAAAACACATGACCACTGTAAGCAAATGAATTTGCGATGTTCTCAAACTACCTGTTCACAATGACAATGCCAAACCCAAACTGTGTTCCAAATGAGAAATCAATCCTTTGAAAAACAGAATCTACAAGCTCTTGAAAATGTACATTTTTAAGAGAATTTTCAATGTTTCAAAAAAATTCTCTTTCTTATTAACAGTACTTCTGATTCATATGAAATTTCATACATTGATCCCATTTGGAATGATTTATTTAGGTTGAGAAGGGAAAGTTAAATAATTTTAAAAGTTAAATAATATGTCAATCAATTTACAAAGGTGGCAACATAATTTTTTACCCTCAAATTGTAAGTCCTCATGAACCAGCAAGTCAGCCAGCACAAAATTTGATATGTATAATCCTTGTACTAAGCTCTTTCTAAAGTGCTAAGGAAAAGCTGCTACAAAAAATGAATATGACCTTTACAAGCCAATAAAATGATGACAATAAACATGTGAATGAGCTTATGTTATTCACTGTTGAGTCAATTGTGAGCGCAATGTCATACATGATAAGTGTGGAGTTCAGTAGAAGATATTCAGAATTCAAATTTTAAAATAATTGTTCATGATCAATTGAGAGGTTGTGTACTGGGAAGAGGGATGTGATAGTGTAATTTAATAGTCTAGACATATAATTTATATATATCCATGCTATGCTTTTGCTACTTTACAATCTTATGGCTGGTGAAAATGATATTATAACCATATGTTCATGTCATTAGATAAGAGAAAGGTAAGTAATATAACCACATTCCAGATAAAGTGCTATAAATTTATTACAGTTTTCCATACATACATCACATCTTTATCTTATTGTGGGTGAAGCACATATTTTGTAAATGTATCACCTCAGTATTATGTTTCTGACAATGGGACATGTCAAACAGGCATGCAGCCAGGGATGTTTCTAGCTACTGAAAAGATCCGGTGCTAAGTCAAGTTTGCCTGGGGCTTGTCTTTTTTTTGAAGGGAGATCAGCATCAGTAAGTTGATGAGGTTATATCTACCTTTATAATAAATAAATATTATCACACCTTTGGACACTGCAAGTCAAGTTCTGCTCTGCTCTGTTGTTTTGCTATAAACACCCCCTTTCTCAGGGCAAAAATATTCGGGGCTAGGCTTAAAATATTTGGGGCTATAGCCCCGAATGATCGGACCTAACGACGCAGACTGGTATGAAATTATGGCAATGTATTATGTTACAGTATGGCTTATAGAAGAATGAGTTGAATATTGTATGCTTTTCAGGGACATCTTTTCAGAGTATTGTACCATTTTGAGGAATTTCACAGCAATGTTGATGGATGAAGGAATACAGCATGTATTTACCATGATGATATCACTTATGGACGCAGTTACTATGGTTGGGTAGAAAACGCACTTGGCACCTGGTTATGTTCAGCCAGTAGGAGCCTTTTGTTTGATTGTTTGTAAAACAACTCAGTCAGGCTTATTCCAGTATTGTAATTAGAAACATGGAAACATAGGTTACTGGATCTTGGAATCATAATATGTTGAATCATTTGAATAGAAGTACTCTAGACAAACATTTGTAGAAATGTTATGAAAGTTGCTCATTAGAATGCCAGATGCTGCTAATATGATTACAGACTTCACACAGGTAGCTTAGCTAAAATAGACTAACGTTAGCTAGCCTATAAATTGATTTATTTGTTTTGAGCTAAATTTTACGTAATTTAATATTTTATCTTATATGCTAGTACAACTACGGGCTAAAAACTACACATCCCATGAAACCACGGAGCTTTCTCATTCCCGCTTTCCGACCTTGCTGGCTAGAGTGTGGCTAATCATCATTATCAGCTATCGCTATAGCAGCTAACTTGCAAGTTCGTCTTTAGCATTCATCACTATCAGCAATAGCAAGCTCATCATTATAGCTAAGTGACACCATTGCTGCTATTCTCCTCTTCTTTAAGGATGAGACTTGAAGTTTTCAGTGAGGTGAAAACCTGGGTTGGGAGGGTTACTTTAAAAATGTATTCCAATACAATTACTAATTACCTGTTAAAAATGTAATCAATAACCTAATCCAAGTATCACAATATTAAACGTAACTTGATTACTTTCCGTTACTTTTGAATTGGATTGGATGTGCTAGTGAAATTGTTTAGCCTAATATACTGTTTATGTTCCTTGTTAGGTTTATTAATTGTTTGTATTCCTTCCTTTGTTATACGCGAATGTGCGTTTAGATTAATAGCGGTAACCAGGGTGCGAAATACGGGGGTCTCGGGGTCCCCTGAAAGCCTCAACGGCAAAATTGTCACTTGCAATTGTCACTAAAAATGTCTTTTAACCCTTAAAGCCCAACAGACACAGCTTGCGTCCAAATTCACATCCCTTCTCGGTTGAATTGCTCACGAAGTATTCATCACTAACAATGCTAGTTGCTTGTCTATGTGACAAAGTGTTGGCGAGAAAAATAATTTTTAATTTACATCAAATTTAATCATAGTTACAATCTGTATACAGCTCTGCATTCATCTCCACACCCATTACTCTTGTTTGAATTAGCCTACTCACGAACTTGTCATTGCATAGATATGGAACACATATCACAAGAACGGCGGAACCGGAGCTTTGTAATGCTAGTCACATATTTGTGCATACCTAAGTAATCACGTTATGAGGACAGACAGATAAAACTTCTGCAAAGTAATATCTTTACTAATTTCTTCACCCATTTTCACACTCCTGCTTCTCGGTTGAATAAGTCAAGAAGTCCCTACTTATCGCATATCAAAATAAACAGCAGAACCTAGGCTACCCTTTCCAATGATACTAGTTATTTCTCTGTGTGATGAAGCCTTGTCGAGTAATCCGGTTTTGAAATCACAGCAAATTTCTGCATTGTCTCCAACATAGGGCTGATATTATTTTTCGTACAAAGTTGGATGTAAACACAAAATAATGTATTTGCTTTTCATTGCAATGAGTCAAAAGCCATCTCCCAGCGCCCTCCCGTTTTGTTGTTTTTCCCATGGCAAACTTTATTATGATTAATCGTCATACACGGATCCATATGTTTTGCATGTTTGTCTGACGTTACCCAAGCCGCCAGATCGCCTATGAAACACAATCTACACTACATACAATTATTTACTATCCAACACCCCGCGCCGAAAAAACCTCCCGTATTTTGACTGTTGGCAGGTATGGGTAGGGGACCCCCTGATTGCCACCGGGTATTTCGCACACTGGCAGTAACTATGCGAATTTACTAACTATAATGTTAATTTGGTAACTAGCTACCTAGCTAACAGTACTAAAGTTGTCAGAACAGGTTGCTTGCAGTGTCTGTGGTAAAATGAACTAGCCTATTTGGTCAGAAGAGATGTGATGAGGCTGTATTAGTCTGATAGCTAGCCAGATAGCTATTAGTAATATGACAGTTGAGGAAAGTGCGTGAAAGCCAAATTAGCTAGCAAGCTATCTAGCTTTTTACATTGTTGTTTTTTTTATTTTAGCTAGCTAAGATAGCTGTGTGTTTGTTTGCAAGGTGATATTTGTATTTGTCAGCGGAATGTGATAGTAGCTAGCTAGTTACGTTTATTGTTTTGTTTGTATTGTGGCTAGCTAGCTAGATTTGTCTTTGTAAAGTGGTATTTGTACTTTTCAGTTGAATGTGCAAGTAGCTAGCTAGCTAATTTAGCTTTCAATTACTTTACTATCAAACGTTAACTTTAGCTAACTGGATTTCTGTGTAGTTAACATTAGCGGTTGGTCTTACCTATATTTGTTTCTTAAAATTATATGTTGAGTCCTGGGATGATGACAGTATTTTCACAGCTGTAAGGCATAACTTGCACTGTACTGTGATGTTGGTCCCCTTTTCTGCTTTAAAGACAAACTAATGGTGAAATTTCCACCCAGTGAGAGCATATTTTTCACTAGAGGCCATGATAATGAATTGGCAACTGCAAGATTCCAGACTCGAGACCAGAGTGGTGTTGTGAGACTCGTTAAGTGTTGTAATGTGTGCGCATGGGCATGGTAGTATATCGTTCTTTATGTATTTTAAAATTGTAATCCTGCTAATAATCCCTATTCTTACTAAATGTATGGGCAATCTGATTACGTCTTTTTTCTGTAATTGTAACAGAATACAGTTACCTTTTTTGTATCCTAATTACGTAACGCCGTATTCCGTTACTCCCCAAGCCTGTGTGTGTCACTGTAATCCTCTCTCTTCCCCAGGAGAGAACTGTGAATGGGACAGCAAACACGGTCGCTGTGTTCTGGGGGTGTGCCGGAATGGAGGAACATGTCGGGAGGAATCGAAGGGGGGTTTCCACTGCGAATGCCCTGCTGGGGGGTATGAGCGCCCTGACTGTGCTGTCACCACACGTTCCTTCCCTCCCAAATCCTTCATCATGTTCCACGGTCTCCGCCAGAGGTTTCACCTCACCGTCTCCCTTTCGTGAGTATCACATAAAAATAAAATTAGAGTTATTACTGATCATCATTGGCCCTTCCATCAGCACACAATAGTTTGGGGGCAGTGTAGCCTCACTTCATCCTCAACATCGAAGAAAAGCACTTTTCAAACTTGGGAGGTGACTAGTAACTGCTAGGGAAAGCTCATTCTACTACACTGTGACCTGAACAGGTAGTTGGTGCGTGACCACTTAGGTGAGGGACAATCAGGTGTCCTGAGGTTGCAGAGTGTAGTAGTCTGGACAGCATGTAAACTAGGGCTGGGCGATACAGTCATCGCGATATATCGAATAGCTATTTTTAGCACAATAACAGCTATCCCCGGTATGTGGCGTTAAAAAACAAAACACAAAGGAAAAACACATTCCCAGGCAGGTGGCGATGTGGCAAAAGGAAGAAATCAACTCAAAGTCCATAAATCAAAAATGAACACAAACAAAGTAAACTCTGCTTTACAGCGACTTAAAAGCAGGTTAGGGCAGCTACCAGCTGCCTAGCTTGCATCAAAATTTTACAGTGAGCGGCTCGCAGGGTTCACGAACATGGCCCTGTCTATACACAGCCCCCCCTTCAATGAGACCACGACTGGCTTTTATACCTTAGGAGTGCTGGAGCCACTCCCAGTCAAAACTGTCCTTACCCCAGAATAAAGCTTTTAACGTTTTAATACAGCAAACTGTTTCACTGTTGTATTCTAACAATCATACATTACAGCAGCTATCATGAATACAACAAGCAAGAATCCTATCATATTACCTGCAATATAAAATACATATTTTTGCCGGGAAACACCTTCCCCCCGCTCGAGGTAATTTCAGTGCACGCACTCTTTGTGCTTAAAGCAGCACGGGAGTGGGGTGTGTGTTCCCTTTGAAGACTGCACGCTGCCAAAGAAGCCAGTTCCTCCTTGGCTATGTGCTGCAAAGTTAAAATGAGGAAACCAAGGTTACATGGGTAAAACCAGTTTATGGCGTATAGTTAACGGCTGCGTTCTCATCAACAAGTTCACATAATCTGCGATAACTGATTAAGGAACTTTTCTGCGATCCGCAGCCGACGCGTGCACTCACCGAATTGGAAACAGCTCGTAACATTTTACCGCACGACATGCTGCTGTAACAAATAAGGGACATGTTGGGGAAGTGGGTTTGTTTTCTTTTATTGTAAGTCCCTCACAACTGCAGAAGGCAATTAAATATATTAGTCCCCATTTGCCGCCGCCATCAGAATGTACTGTGGCTGCTAGAACTACCGCAGTTGTAAAGTACCAGGATGGGATGATGGGGTACGGCCATGGACCCATCATCACAGTAACGGAAAAAACTTAACGCCATATACCAGAGACAGCTGTTATTGCGCTATAAATAGCTATTCGATATATCGCGACGGCTATATCGCCCAGCCCTAATGTAAACTCTGATGATTGATTAATCATCACCCCCAGGTGGTATGGAAAGCATAACATAGTACTTTCCAGGGTCATCCAGGGAACAGTGATTGAAGGGAGGTGACTTAGATGGGATGTGGAAAAGGTCAGTGTTAGACAATTTGAACTTCAGGTCATGGTAAGTCAGCAAAAAGATGATTAAATTAATATAAGTGAGACAAGTAATGTCTTCATTTGTATAGCACCTTTGCCTGTTTTCAAAGTAATGTTCAGCCATTCCTGACAAATAGGTGAAACTGTAAAATGTTGTGCTGGGGGGGTCAGTGCTGTCCCTGATGTAAACATTGCAAGCTATTCATATGGTCATAAAATAAGCAAGGTATGAATGTTTAAATGCTTGGTTCGCTTCTTAATAACTAATTTCACTTAAAACCCGAGAAACTTTACTTTAAAAATGAGAAACATTCATCAGCCAGTCAGTCAGTTATATTGTGGGTAGTCTTCTGCTGTATGTGCACAAAGCCGTATTTATCTCAATAAATAACATGCTTTTGCTATCAATAGTTGCTATGTTACTGTTGGCTTTTCCGGGGCCCCATTTCAGCAATATATATACCCTCGACTGTTTTGACCTTGGATATATTGAGTTTTTCTCATTACTCTTGACATGGGTCATTTAACCATCTATGCAGGATTTATATCGGCTCTCAGGATTTATATTTGTTTTCCGTCTCAGAATAAACTTTCCTCTAAATTTACATTTAATCTTCATGTAATTAATTCATCCACAATTTGAAGTTGCCACCTTATGCTTACAAGTTCTGTACCCTATTTCACACTAGCATCTTAGACCTAAATTTGGTTTCTGTAATGCTGTTCTTATTTTGTAATTGTAGCTACACACTGGTGATCTCAGCACTGTTTCACACTGTCTCTGTCTTGTACAATATTTCTTGCTGTTTTTGTTAGATGCTCTAGTGCTGTGGAAGTTGCACTGGGTAAGTGTGTGCTAAATGACAAAATGTAAATGTAGCTACATTTGTAGATACCTTGAACTTTAAATAACTGTTATGTTAGCATGTTTCATCTTTACTGATGTTCTCAGGTTTGAGCAGGTTTGGCTGGCCCCAGCAGAGCCAGTTTTGGCTGTAAATACTTATTCTGTGGCTGACAACAAAATTAGGTCATTTATGCAGTAGGAATTTTACTTCATTGTATAGAATGAGACCCACACTGTGGTTCTGACTCATGGAAGTTAAACACATTGAAGTTAAACAGTCCTGGACAGGGTGTTACTACACAGTATGTTCCCTCATGTGGCAAGTATGTGTATTTCAGATTTGCCACACTAGAGAGCAGAGGCCTCCTGCTGTATAATGGCCGTTTTAATGAGAAGCATGACTTCCTGGCACTGGAGATCCTTGACGGGCAGGTGCAGCTCACATACTCCACAGGTGTGTATGTGCATATGTATGTGTGTTTGTATGTGTATGTGCAAGTATGTGTATGTGCATGCCTGTGTGTGTGTGTGTGTGAGAGAGAGAGAGGGAGAGAGAGAGAAGGAGAGAGAGATAGAACAGTGAGCTTGTGTCTGTGTATATGTGTTTGTGTTTGTCTGTGTTAAAATTATTGTTTCACCTATGTGTGTCCAGGTGAGTCATCCACCCAGGTGAACCCTTACCTACCAGGAGGCGTGAGCGATGGCGACTGGCACACCATTCACATCCACTACTACAATAAGGTGCACCAGTCAATGCGTTTTTCTGTGGTGGTGTGTGTACCTGAGCATATGTGTGTAAGTGAGCATATGCATGTGGGCTCACAACCTTTTTCTGTTTCTCTCTCTCACACACAGCCAAAGCAGAGCATCAGTGGAGAGGGGAAGGGTCCATCAGATGAAAAGATGGCAGTAGTCAGTGTGGATGACTGTGACACAGCTATGGCTCTGAGGTTTGGTCATCAGCTTGGAAACTACAGCTGTGCGGCCCAAGGCAAGCAGAGGAGTTCCAAGAAGTAAGTCACACAGGGACATGAGCAGCCTTGCACAGTGTGTATAAGCAGTGGTCAGGGTCATGGCTTAAAATCACAATTTGGTTCAACATTTGGATAGGCTCCTTAGGTTCAACTGCTGCTGGTAAACAGCAGGAATGGGTTGCAGGATCTCCAAGATAATAGTGATTACAAGGTCACATGGTAAAAGATTACATTAATTAAACATAAGTTTCACTCTCATTCATTGCAAAGTCGAGTCCCAATTGAACTTTTCCTTCATCCTAAACATTTGCTATCTGTAAAATATTCAAATAGTGTAAATTGTGTGTGTCACTCTGCTATCTGGAATGATCCTTATGGTCTTCACTTTTTCTGCTGGAGCATAGTTTTCATTGCTATTGCAGTTTAATTTCAGCATTTCTCCTACTGAGCCAGACTTTGCTGAAATCTGTTTTTAGTATGCACACTTGTGCGTACAGAGTGGCTTCCATAATTATTCACACCCCGATGACCTATAGACAATAGAGATCAAACTGTTGTAGCCACAAAAACCCTGGTGTAACTTTCCTTATTCCATGACATCCATACCAATGATTCTTAGTAAGCAACAAGGAAGTGCTGTCCAAATGAATAATATTTAAAATCTTCATCAGCCAATTTCATTCTCAAACATTCTTTTTCCATTGTTTACTACCTGATCTCTCTTGGCAGTAGTGTTTAACTAATGTATAACTTCTGGTGAAAGAACAGCATCCACCCTCAATGCTGGTGGTGACACTGGCATACTTATCTCTACCTCATGGCAAATCTCAGTCATACCTCTTGTCCCATCTCTCCATCTCAGCATTTGAGTATCAATGCTTTTTCAATCACAAATCCCTACATGTTGCTTATTGTGTTCGTCTGTTGCCCATAAGAGCTGCTTTGAAGCTTTCTTGATGACTAAGTCTTCCTCGTTAGCTCTCTCACAGGAGGTGATACCCCTATGATCCTACTAAGATATTTCAATAGCCATTTACAAAACCTTCAGTTTGCTGGCTTCTTACTATGACTTCACTCATTCAGTTTCACTCTAGTTCAGTCCTCCTCTAAACACAAGGCTGGCATAAAGTTTGACCTTTTTCTCTCACTAAGCTGCACTGCCAGCTGACTTGAAGTGACCCCCATTTCAGCTGGCTGACCATTACTTTTTCTCCTTCTCATTTCTGCTCTCACTGGGGCCTGTCACATTTGAAATATGCTCTCTTCCACCACATATGCAATATAGCTGATTTCCTCCCCCTTAATAACAGAAGCAACTATCTATGGGCATTGCAGCATCCTCATTGCTGTCATCACTTTTATCCACTTTTAACTCACTATGTCCACCTGCCCACACTTTTGACTGTATATCAGTGCTTCCTACCAGCATTTTCCTTTTCTGTCTCCTCTACTAAAACCTCCTACTTTCAAACCAAAATTCAGGCACCTTGCAATAACCTACAAAGCTGTTGTCTACCTACCCCTCCTTACCGACACTTCCCCAGCCCCACCTCTGTCTGACCCCACTCAGTGTTTTTGCATCAAGCTTTGAGACATCTTCGAGACATATAGACCAATAGACTAATTATGTGGTCTCAGGACCCCATGCAGTATTGCAGGTATCTGCACCATCTCTCCTTCCGTGTATCCCCTCCTTATTGAACCCCTCCCAGACTGCCTGGCTCTGTTCCGACTGCCTTTAAACATGCACAAATCAAAACACTGATTAAGAAACCTAAGACCCATGTCTGATCCAGAATCACAGACTTGCCTCTCTCCTCCCACTTCTGCTTGAAAACTCTGGAACAGTTTGTACCCACCCAGCTATCACACTGGCTCCGTATGATCTACTTTATACTAACCAGTCTGGTTTCAAAGCAGGTCACTCAACCAAAACTGCTCCTCTCTTTGTAACTGAGGCAGTTGGCTACAGCTGCTTCTATGTCCTCTATCCGAATTCTCTTTATTTGATCTGCTACATTCAGTGCCACTTGTTGACCATTAGATCTTCTTGGCCACCCTAGCTGAATTTGCCATTTCAAGCATTGCCTGCAAGTGATCTTTCTGACTGCTCTTACCAGGTAACATGGCATGACTCACAGGCTTACAGCCTTTCCACAAGAGTCCTATAGTGATCTGTCATTGATCTCTTCCTCTCCTCCCTATATAGAGAATATCTGGGTTTGGTCACTTCTTCCGAAGGTTTCTGTAATCATTGCTAAGCAGATGCACAGCACCTATTTTTTACCAAGTGACAAGTTCATTGCCTCACACATTACAGCATACCCTCAATGAAATCATGCCTCAATGATATATCAAATTGGATGAGCAGCAAACATCCCAAGCTCAGTCTCTCCAGAACCAAACTGCACTATACAGTATACCAGAAATGTCCTCATTACTGTAGGACCTTGCATTTACCATTGACAACATGATTAATTTCAGCATCCAGTGCCAGCCACTGAGAACCTGGGTGTGGTAACAGATGATAGCCTGTCCTCCAAAGAAAATATAGCATCAGAATTCTGTCAGTCAGAGTCCTTTCATTTTCCTGTTAAACTAGGGGGTATGAATAATAATACTGAGGTCACTACTAACCCAGGACCACTTATCTTACTCCATAATCCTCAAACATGTACTACCTATCTACTATCTACTACTAATGTACTACCCTCTACAATATGGCTCAAACCTACCCCTGAATTTTCATCCCAAATTGAGTCATCTTTTTTCTTGCATTCTGCTAGGTCTCTGGATCTTACAGGACCCCTGTTTCTGGGGGGAGTCCCTAATTTGCAAGAGAATTTCCCTTTTGTGACTCGAGAGTTTATTGGCTGTATAAAGGACCTTCACATCGACAACCGTCCTCTGGATCTGGCTGGCTACATCGCTAACAATGGTACCCTCCCTGGTTAGTACTTACCCTTCACTACCTGTTAGTCTGTGTCTTTATCCTGTTTCTGAGTGTTTGTGCCTTTTTAGAGCTGTGAACTATAAGTTCTTTTGCTATCATTCTGTAATTGTACTCCTTTCTCAGTGTACTCCCATTCAGTGCTATAGAGTTTTTGATATGATGTCAGAGGAGTAATTCTGTTTTGATTGCTCTGATAGGTTGTAGTGCTAAGCTTCCCTTCTGCAAGTCAAACCCCTGTCAAAATGGAGGGACATGTCGAGTGAGTTGGGAAACATTCTCATGTGACTGCCCCTTAGGATTTGGAGGGAAGGACTGCAGCCATGGTGAGACACCCACATCAGTAGCACATATACACAGATACACACTGGCACATAGTGTAAACTTGTACTTTGTTTTAAGTACACACATTGAAACAGGTGTGTACTGGAAACACTTTGTTTATTTTTTCTTTTGCTATTATACATTTTATTTTATTTCTGTATAATACATTGTCACATTTGTAATTTTAAGTTACACAGAGAAAAGCAAAACAAGATCATTTCCCCTTCCGTACCAGTCTTGTGTTCCCCTTCTTTGGCATAAAGCCAAAGATCTACAGTATCTCAAATAACACTGAGGGTTCTCAAATATCTGCAAATTTATCTGTCCTTTGTAAACTGCATTTCCACAGAAATGCTTATAGCATACATAAATACCAAGGTACTCACATGTGCTACGTATTTATTCTCTAGAAGTTAATAAACATATGTGAAAATAGATCTGCCATTTAAGTTATAGCTATTAAAATACAGCTTAAATATATTATATATGTTTATATTTATATATATTAAAATACAATTTTATGTAACATATTAAAATTACATAGAATAAAATTACAAACGTTATTATTTGGGTGACAGAGACTTACACAAACCGGATAAGTACTATTCCAAAGCAAATTCTTCCATGAAACCTGGTCCTGTGTTTTTTCACCTTACCATTTGGAGAGAATTGAGGACTTTTGACTTTAAGGCATTCAGGTGTTGTGAGTCTGGCAAATTCTGACCACAGAAGTGGTAAAAGCATTATGTATTTAAATTAGTGCTCTAATCATTAATAATGTTAAATACAGTATAAAGAGAAAGATAAGAGTTATGTTCGCAAGCACTCTGAAAGGTCTTTCTGAGTTTCACTCATTTTTCTGAGCTCCAAAGATTAAATGTAACAAGTATAATTCCATTAAAATAGTTTAACTGCGACAGACCTTCAGAGTCGGTGCACTGAAATGTAATACAGGACTGAGCAAAAAACAACTCTTCATACCCCACATCAGATTCATCAGCTGAAATGCTTTTAAGATAAAAGAACAGAAACCAGGGTGATGTCCAGAGTAAATAGTAAATACATACACCAGTATCACCCCCATAAAATGTTAAGAACAATAATGAATAAGCAATAAATAAATAAAATAAAGAATAATAAAATAGTTCAGTTTTAGTTTAGTTTACCTTTAGTTATATTTATATGAAAGGAAACATACTGCTGTTCAAGGATTTTCATTCAAAGTAAGAGGAATATTGATGAGTAATGCACGCTAAGAGGGGAAATTCAACAAATTTTAAGAATTCAATCCAGGCAAGTAGAAACACAGGCTCAGTTTTCCACCAAGGGACCTGTACATGATTAAAAGTAAACTTCATACCAGAATGTGAACATCTTGACACAATAAGAAATATTATTTTTAGTCTTTTTCTGTGCATGCCTGTAGCTGAGTGACTTTGCTCTGTAACCAAAAATATTTATGACCCAGTGGGTCCCAGTTGTTTTGCAGGGCTCTACTATGTACTCTGTTAATCTTCACATTGTCTGCTACATGTGGCATGGGCAACAATCTATGGATAATCTCCTTAACATAAAAGTTCATAGAAAGACCCTACTCTGCTTTCAGGAACTCGTGAAGATGCATAGCATGTTCATTTTGATGTAGTTCTCTAGGCACTGCAGCCATGCTTCCACATGTGATTATGAATTACACCACTTTGCAATCTTCATGTTTTATTTTTCTGATTGGAGGTTTTGTCTTCAAAGTCCAAAATGATTTATTTAAATAGTTTTATTCCAGTAAAGTGGCGTGAGGTTCAGACACTTTTGTTCACATATCCTTTACCGTGACTTTTATTTGTGATACATCATGTGATACTTTCTGTTAAATCTGAATTTACAGATTATAATTATACTAAACGTTTTCACTATTATTTTTGTTTCTACCATATTCCCAATGAATGGGAGTGGGTAGAGTTGAATTTTTTTTTTGCATGACATGTCAAGGTTTGACAATATCTCCAGTGTTTAGTTCACTTCCAGATGTTTATAAGTAAAATGCATAGGATTTGGATTTAATAAAAGCTTGGAGCACCGCAGATTTTCTTTGTTGAACTGCTGTGTCATCAAAAGTCCACTTTATGTTTATTCTTAAAACCTCCCTTTCTCTGCTCCAAGCTAATATTTATGGTTCACCTGCCAATCACTCTGTCAATGTCACTCTCTCAGTGATGCCTCACCCTCACCGTTTCCGGGGAAACAGCGCCCTCTGGTGGGACCTGAAAAATGATGTCACAATTTCCACTCCCTGGTACCTGGGCTTGATGTTCCGCACTAGGGGGCGAGAGGGGGTGCTGCTGCAGGCGCAGGCTGGACAGTATACCAGCTTGTTATTCCAGGTCTGTGCACATTGTTCACAAACTGACCTTTGATTGAGTCAACTCAAACTGGTCAATTTAATTTTACCACTAGCATCAAGAACCCAGCATTTGATATGCATATGGATTTCTGGTTCAGCTTGCTTTTCCATGTCTTTCCATGTTAAGAACCACTTGCTCTAGCAAGAGTTTAAACACTTGGTGAAGGAATGGTCAACTGAACAGCATTTCTAAAATGCTAGCAAGATGAGCACATGTAAACTAGGCAGTCACAGGACAGATCAAAGATAAATACTTGATACGGTTAGGTGACACATTTATACCTTAGAGGTTCCCTTCTGCAAAAACTAAAATTTGCATTCTTTACCAGTGGATTGTCTGCCATCAATTTATGCCTCTCAGTCAACCCTGATTGGCAAGCCTGGCAGGGGACAAGAGTGGCCCTGTTAGAAAGAAACAGAAATAGGAACTATTCAGGAGTTTTGGTTTGCAGTCCATGGTTCTTGATTTTATTTCCCCTTGTCTCAAGTTCCTATAATGGAAAAGTCCCCTATTGACCTCCACCCTCCGGCCACCACATACTGAATAGGATGCACACTTAGAACACATTTCCCATTGCATGCTGGCCTTCACACAGTCTGTTTGTGAGTAAATGTTTCAGTGAATGTTAGATGACTGACTCTGTTGTTATTGCATAGCTGGCTGGGGGTCAGCTGCTCTTCTTGATCAGTCGTGGGTCGACACGAGCAGCACGTCTGCGTCTGGACCAGGTTCAAGTGAGTGATGGACGCTGGCACGACCTGCAGTTGGAGCTGAGAGATGTCCGCAGTGGCTCTGAAACTCGCTATGTGGCTACTGTTCGTCTTGATTTTGGCCTTTTCCAGGTGAGAGAGTCACTGTGAAACATAGAGGCATAGAAAGAGACACCTAGGGAAACACAGGCACACTTATACAAAGAGAGGTAGACATTGAGAGAAACACAGATGCATTTATACAAAGAGAGAGACTGAGAGACACATGATCTTAGAGCAAATCCCATTTAAAATGGGAACAACTCACTGCACTCCCCACCCACTTAAATAAACCCACATTATAAGAAATAAAATCAGAATCAGAATCAGAATTTCTTCATTGTCATTGTAACATGTACAACGAAATTTGAGTGCAATCCTTAACAGTGCAAAAGATCAATAAAAAAGCTAGTAAAATAATCTATAAAAATAATTTAAAAGTAAGGCTATATAAAAAGTAAAAATGGTAGAACACAAGTAAAAACACACAGAGATATCTACACTGAAAAATTGCACAGATCAGAAAGATTGCACAGATCCCTTGTTGCAGAGTGAAGAACCCTGAGCATTAATTGCACAGATCCCTTATTGCACAGTGAACGTGAACATTATGTTTTTTGGCATTTAAAGCTTGTACAGCTGTGGGATAAAAACTGTATTTGAGTTGGTTTGTACTTGTTCTAATGGCTCTATACCGTCTGCCTGACGGTAGCAGTTTGAACAGAGAATGACCAGGGTGGGATGTGTCCTTTATGATGTTATGGGCTCTCTTGAGGCAGCGGGAACTATGTAGGTCCTCCAGAGTGGGGAGAGGGCACCCAATGATTACCTCAGCAGTCTTGACGACCCTCCGAAGCTCTTTTTTGTGTGCCACAGTGCAGCTGGAAAACCACACACCGAGGCAATAAGTGAGAATGCTCTCTATGGTGGAACAGTAGAAGGACACCAGCAGTCTCTGGGCGATGTTGTTCTTCCTGAAGACCCTCAGAAAGTAGAGTCTCTGCTGTGCCTTCTTTACCAGTTCTGTGGTGTTCATGCCCCAGGTCAGGTCCCTCTCAATGTAGACCCCCAGAAAACAGAAGTCCGTGACCCTCTCCACACAGTCCTCGCCGACGATTATGGGTTGAATGTCCGTTTTTCCTTCCTGAAATCGATGACTAACTCCTTTGTCTTTGACATGGTCAGGGGCAGGTTGTTGTCTCTGCACCACACTGACAACCGCTCCACCTCGTCCAAGTAGGCAGACTCATCGCCCCCTGAGATGAGCCCCACCACTGTGGTGTTGTCGTTAAATTTGACAAAGGTGTTGCTGGAGTGGACAGGGGTGCAGTCATGTGTATAGAGGGTATAGAGCAGGGGGCTCAGTACACAGCCCTGAGGGGAGCCGGTGCTGAGGCTGAGAGCTATGGGGGCCTACTATAGCCCTCTGTGTGTGTCCCGTCAGGAAATCTTTAATCCAAAGACATGTGGAGTAAGGCAGACCCAGGTCCAACAGTTTACACACCAGTCTGTGGGGGAGGATGGTGTTGAACACTGAGCGTAGCTCCCCTGCTGCTCTGGGTGGGTCAGCGCAGCGTGAAGGGCTGTGACTACAGCGTCCTCCATAGACCTGTTAGCCCTGTATGCATACTGATGTGGGTCAAAGGCGGGGGGTAGAAATGATATGATGTGACTCCGTACCAGTTTTTCGAAGCACTTCATCACCACAGGGGTGAGTGCTACTGGCTGGTAGTCGTTGAGGCTGATGATGGAGGGTTTTTTGGGCAGAGGGACTATGGCAGGATGGAATGACAGACTGGGATAGGGACCTGTTGAAGATCCTAGTAAAGATCCCAGCCAACTGGTCTGCACAGTCCTTCAGCACGCGTCCGGAGATGCCGTCAGGGCCCGCAGCCTCCCTCGGTTTAATGGCCCTCAGCGTGCACCTCACCTCACACTCCTCCACAGTGAGGGTGAAGTTGAATTTGTGTTGGGCCGCCGCGTGCAGCATGGCTGTTTCTTGTGACTCCACCTCAAAGCGGGCAAAGAAGGGGTTTAACTCCTCTGCCAGCGAGGCGTCACCTTCAGCTCCAAGGCCGGACCTGAAGTTGGTGAGGTGCTGGACTGCCTGCCACACCTGCCTGCTGTTGTTGCTGTCCAGGTGGTCATCGATCCTCCTCCTGTAGCCCGCCTTGGTCTTTCTGATGCCTCTCTTCAGGTTGGCTCGGGCCGTGCTGTAGAGAGCCCTGTCGCCAGACCTGAAGGCGGTGTTCCTCTCCTTTAGCAGCCGCTGAACCTCCCTGGTCATCCAGGACTTCCAATTGGGATAGACCTGGATGTGTTTATCCACTGTGACAATGTCTGTGCAGTTCTTTATGTAACACAAGACAGTGTCTGTAAACACCTCCAGGTCCTGGTGTTCAAAAATGTCCCAGCTGTTTCTGTTAAAGCAGTCCTGCAGCTGCTGAGAGGCTCCATCAGGCCAGGTTTTAACAGTCCTGGTGGTGGTAAGAGCAGGGACATGTGGTCAGACTGGCCCAGGTGTGGTAGTGGTCTAGCCCTGTAGCCCAGCTTGATGTTGGTGTAGACCCTGTCCAGTGTGTTAGCTCCTCTGGTAGCACACTTTACATGCTGGTGGAATTTAGGGAGCACTGCTTTTCTCCATGTCCGGAGAACAGTGACTGGCTACAGTCGCTATGTTAGTGCACCAGTTGTTATGGACGTACACACATACATATGTCCAAAATATAATGATAAATTAATATCAGGGTAACAGCATTTGGGTTTAAAATAAATAGGAAAACGTTAATGCTGTAATGTAATTAAATTGTGACATAGATAAAACTGAAAAATGAATGGGTACGTAATTCTCAGGGTAATGTTTTGAGCATTGCACCTTTATTGAAATATCTTTTTCACATATAATGTTACTTATGGAAGATTGATTTAACTTTACCTCTTTGTTGTCCCAAATTACTTGAATCAATGAATCATCAATTGAATCAATGTGAATCAAAGCACAGGAGAGTGTGCATTACTGCGGTTATTGGCACAAAGGTGATGTGGCCTCAAGGTACAAGACACTTGAGCGTCACCATAGGCATCAGTTTGTTTTGAAAAGTGCTGGGAACAACGATTCTATAACGTTAACGGCTTTCAAAAAGTGGTGGGGACGAAATGGGCCACGACAAAAAGTGGTGTCCCCAGTGTTCCCAGCATAAATGACGCCTATGAGCGTCACAATAATCAATACATTTTCATCTGATTTCACCTGCAACCATTCTTTCACACACTCTGTAGCAGTGTTTCTCAATATGCTGATTTTAAATGGTCATCAAATACTTCACATCTTGTAAAAGAGAGACAAAATTCACCGTATGCTTTTTGAATACATAACGTGTTCATTAGTCTGCTACATTATCAGTTACATTATTGCACTTCTTGGCTGATTGAAATAAGACCAAGACAGTACAGTACAAGTATAAATGTCATTTTCTATCCATATTTGTTGTGAACAATTTGTAAATAATGGATATGTGAACATGAGACTTTGTCGATAGCAGGTAGCTAACAGCTTTTTGGGTGAGTCATAAAGTGAGCCTATTGTGGGGATTTCCCCCGCACTCTGACAGACTCTCTGAAATTGAAATATTCTCTCTGACAGCTGATGCCAATTCTACATATTTCTTCAGGAAAAGAAAGTTTGCAACTACAGAGTACAGACTACATGGTGAACACTGCAGTGGGTGGCAGTGTAGCATAGTGGTAAGGAGCAGGACTTGTAAACAAAAAGTTGCCAGTTTGACTCCCTGCTGGGGCCCAGCTGCTGTACCATTGGGCAAGGCACTTAACCTAGAAGTATCTCAGTAAATATCCAACTGTATAAGTGGATAAAATTAAGTATATAATGTAAGTCGCTCTGGGTAAGACTGTCAATGGCATTCATGTAAATGTAATAATGTACAGGCAATGGTTGGCCACCAACATTTTTGACCAGCTGTTGGGTGTGTGTGTGTGTCTCCACTTTAATGCATAGTCTTTTCTATCTCTCTCTCTTTCAGGGTACAGTGATTGTGGGTAATGAACTGCATAGTCTGAAGGTGAAACACCTGCATGTGGGTGGAGTTCTGGGAGCAGGGGAGGTACAGAATGGGATGAAGGGCTGCATCCAGGTCAGTCACAGTTACCATAGCAGTCATGCCCATCACAGCCCCTTTAAACATTTCTTTAACCTGTATAACAGTTTATGCAAGTAGGTGTGTGCATGTGTGTTTGTGTGTGAAACATATAAGACATTATGTGTATGTGTTAAATTACATTTACTCAGCTACGTACGCAACTGAAATGGATTGTGATGGTCATTATGCTACATTTGCTCAGCAGATTCTGTTATCCAGAGAAGCTTACCTTGCTTGCAGTTTTTACATTTTCAGTTATTCTGCTGGATATTAACTGAAGCAAGTCAAGTTAAGTACCTTGCTCAGGGGGCTCCGGAGTGGCTCAGATAATTGTTTGTTGGGCAGTCCTTTGGTTGGGGTTTGAACCTGAATTTGTGACAACAGTATCAGAGGATTGCATGCACTTTGCTTTACAATTCTTCTCAGGTACAGAGGTTGCTATAGTCGGGTAAGTTTGATGAGGTTATGAGCTCTTTATCACTACAAGATAGACAGGCAGTTGTATGAGTGAGTGTATCTCTTTTTCACCAGGGTGTACGTTTGGGGGTTAGGCCTGATGCCCCTCCCCTGCCCCGACCAACTCGAGCTGTGAAGGTAGAGGTGGGATGCAATGTAGGCAACCCCTGTGCTTCCTCCCCTTGCCCTGCCCATAGTCATTGTGCTGATCAATGGGAACGCCACTCCTGTGTATGTGAGCCAGGTACGTGTGTGTATATATTTTTGCATGAATGTGTATCTATAAGTTTGTATGTTTCTGATGGTGCCTGCACATGTATTTGTGTGTGTAAATAAGTACATGTTTATGTGTGCATGTCAAGGTTGGTGTGTTTGTATGTGTGTATATGGGTAAGCACATACATGCTTATGTGCATGAGCATATGTAAGAAAGGGAGAAAAGGGGAAAGAGGGGATGGAGTGAAGAGATGCAGATGTTTCTGAGAATGAATATGGAGAGAGAGCACTGGGAGATGAACACTGGTAGAGAATTCATGAGCTTGGAGGCCTGGTAGCAAGGAAGAGGATATTGGGAACAATACAGGCAGGTGTAGAATGGGTACTAGTGGTGAAACTTATGAAATGCATTTGTTATTGTAATCATAGATAATGCAACATTTACTGTGCTCAAACATCAAAAAAACAAAGAGGGCAAGGTAGATTAGAGGTAGAGAGGGGAAGAGAGGAAGGAAAGAAAAAAGGAAGGGAGGAAAGGGAAAGAGGAAAGGGAGGGAGGACGGGGCCACAAGACATGGGAATAAGGCAGATGCAGACAGCCTGTGACATTATCCAAAACAAACACATCTTCATTATCATATTAAAAGTTTTCATCAGTGCATTATTCATTAAAGATAAGCCTCCAGAACTAACAACCCAGAGGTGAAATGAATTTTTTTACTAACCTGAAGGTTGTGAATTATTCCCTCACATCTTTAGGTTTTAATTTTAAAATGAAGCATGAACTGGAGGGTATGATTCTGTCATACACATGAAAAATTCCATGCAGGGAAGCATCCTTAAAGGTTCAGGGCAGGCCATGCAAGTATCAGGGGAAACACCATGAGAGATCTGTTCAGTCTTACTCTGTAGAACTATGTGCCTATGTGTGCAGCTTGGTATCTGAGTGTGTTTCTCTGTGCAGTTGACTATGGTCAGAAGGGTCTTTATGAACAGGTTTCTACAATTAGAGATGTCTGCAAGTGAAAGCACAGATTCGTTTTGTGTGGAACAGACAGCTCAGTGCCTTTCACACTGAAAAATGTGTTGCTACTGTTGTTGAAGCTACAAGTTTTCTGATTTCTCTCTGAACATTCTTGATTGGGTGTGGTCTACCAAAGAATATCCAGAGTGAGCATAGAAACCCAAACCTGTGGTGCAGTTTTCTGTAGTTATGATAGAAGCTCTGTGTGCAGGTTCCTAAGATTGTGCAGGGTCCTGTTTGCTCCTGTAGGTTTCTATGGTAAGGGCTGCACAGATGCATGCCAGCTGAACCCGTGTGAGAATGAGGCACAATGTCACCGCAAACCCAGCTCCTCCTATGGCTACATTTGTGACTGTGGGGACAAACCACTTTGGACAGTACTGCCCATAACAAGTGAGTACTATTTTGTATAACTGTATTCACCCCTACTCACCTTTTATCACCTGTAATATAAATCAAAGTATGTAAATTGTTGCCATATTCAACGGAAATTCTATGGATATCTTGCACAATGGATTTAAATGTATTAGATGACATACAGCTGTAAATGTCTCTTTGTGTGTGTATATGTACTTTGTGTGTGTGTGTGTGTGTGTGTGTGTGTGTGTGTGTGTGGTGTGTGTGTGTGTACAGGATTGACCAGCAGTGCCCTCGGGGGTGGTGGGGTAGTCCAACATGTGGACCATGCCACTGTGATGCAAATAAAGGCTTTGATCCTGACTGCAACAAGACCAGTGGTCTCTGCCTCTGCAAGGTACCCCTTTTCACCTTCAGTGCTGTACTCCCAACGTTTCTCTCAAACACTTATTAGCATCCTGGATTTTGCTATCATTATTTTTGACCATGGTCTTCTTGACGCATCAAATAATTTTGCCATTTCTGTCACTGACACATCTTAAATTTGGGTACCAACTATTTCACCTCTTTCAAAAACTGTTAGATTTCTCAGGTTGCACATTGAAGTGCTGATTTTAAATCTTATTATCTTTTAAAGCAGAATCATATTGTAAATTTGTATTGACATTAACATGAAAACTCCTTTTTAATTGCGATTTAGTTATTTAAAAATATTAGCCTTGTTTCATTTGGTGTTTCCATTATTTCATCTAGATCCTGTATGTTTAAAAACCATGCTGTTTTGCACATCTTGCCATTGAAAAGTACTCTTTAAAATTCTTAGGGATGGAAGCATAGTGTCAGAATATAATTTGTTAATCAGTCCCTCCATTTAATGAAATTCAGTTTGATTAAAAACAAGGAGTAAAGCCATTTGACAGTATTGTATTCTTCTCCTTCAGCATCTAGCTTGTCTTATCTTCATCCTGTTAGCCAGCTCATTAATTAGCTGGCTTATTAATTCTTTCTGTAAAATCTATCATTGAAATTTTTTACCTGAGACTGCTTGATAGCTAATAATCTTCCAGTGCTCTAGTTATAGAGCTAACTAGCAAGTAACTTTTAGAATTATTCTTCAAAGATAGGTGTTGTAGCTAGGTTATTGTATTTATTTCATTTTCATTGTGTTAACTAGATTGATAACTTGTTAGATAGCTTTATAGTAACATGTAAAAATATACAACATCCCTGTCCTGCTTCAGCTTTTACAGACATTGAAGGTTTCATGTCGTATTGCCAGCATTCCCATCTTTTACATCACAGTAAATAAATATGTATAGTGTCATTCTAACCAATAAAATTTAGTACTAGAATAAATGATGCCAGCACAGAAAATCAAGTCAGTAATCAAGTGAACACTAAATAGTTCTACTATTTAAATAACTGAAATCAAAATTAAGCCAATTTAGGTCACATTACCAGACACAAACTGAATAAGCACTAAGCAAACCTCTGCAATGTCAATAAAATTCTTTTGTGTTACTCATAATTGTGTTAATCATTGCCATTTTACCTTATCATATATTAGCAGAATATATAGAAGGTCTTTATGTACCACATCAAATCACAAATACCAAGAAGTGTTGGGGTAAGACATGGTCTCTATTAAAATAATATACTTGTCTTTGCAAGGCATATTCTAGAGGTGATTTACAAAATGCTAAGTACATGGATGTGAATAAATGTGCCCCCCTTTCTTGGAAAAAGAAAACAATTTGCACCATGCAAAATTATTATTATTTAAAGTATAACATTTAAATAATTAAGCAGGAAAATGATCCATTTTGCACTTTTTTCCTGTTATATCATGTTTTTTTTCAGTTTAGTCAGGGGTATGAATAGATATGGAGGGAACTGTGTCTTTCCATAATGGTGGAAAGGCCATATTTTTCTCTAAAGATAAAATGTAAAAAACACAGGGCTTAGTTACACAAAAATTAGTAAACATTTGATATATTTGCTTTGAAATAGTGCTTGTTCACTCTCTTTGTGGTCAGTATCGCCCAAATTTTTTAGAGTGACTCAAGTTCATTTTGATATCAACATTTTTAATAGTAGACCTATTATGTGATACTGCTGACTTACAGAGAATATGTACTTTATACATCAGAGTAACTAGGTGAATTTGTATGTTGAGATTTTACACACCAAACAAAAACCAAGGGGGAGGGATTTACTAAAAGATGCATGAGAATCTGCTAATTACTGCTCATATTCCAACTCATTTTCCAAAAATGCCCAGACAACAGATACACTGTACCAGGATACTTATTCATGACTATTTATTACTTTCAGCAGCCCTAATCACGATGTCAAATGACATCTCTTTGTGAAGTGCACACTGTCTCTCTTTCGTCTGTCTCTCTAGTCCATCTTTTTGGCACCACAGGAGTTCCATTCCGGTCCTCGGAGCTAGTGACACTTGCCTACCTTGTGATCTGCTACCCTGTGGGTTCTTCTCACGTTCTAGTGACCCAGAATAGTGGTCAATGCCAGTGTCGGCCTGGTGTGATTGGGTCGTCAGTGTAAACACAGTGCGATAAACCCTTTTGCTGAGGTCACACAGACAGGCTGTGAGGGTGAGTCCATACATATACATATCAGTGGCGGCTGGTGAGCTGGAAACAGGGGAGGCCTTTAAATCTATCATTACTTTCAACCTGTTCCCCTTTATCTTCCTTGGTTAACAATAAAACAAATAATTCACGGAATAATTGACACCAATCGCGTAAATGGAGTAAATGATTATGCTCGCGAAACAACGGAGATTGTCTGTAGTTTGTGTGCTTGCGAAAGCTACAACGTGAGATTTTTTAACAAGGATGGCATTTATCGATTTAAATTACATTAAATGCTCATGGCACATCACAGCTTTTGAGGTCTGTGTTCTAAATGTTATTGTTCATTGCATTCAACCTAGCCTAAAAGTTTATTCTCAGTAATTTAAATCGATCTAACTAAATTTAGCTGTTTTATAATTTGAATTTTGTAACACAAGAAAGCTATAATGTGAAACATTTAAGAGAAAGCTTTGGGATTACCTGCCACTTAATCGTTCAAATTGCCATCCTTGTTAATTAAACAACCTCATGCTGTAGCTTTCGCAATAGTGCACAAACTACAGACAAACTGCGGTGTTTTGCGAGCATAATCATTTACTCTATTTACGCGTTAGTGTCAATTATTCTGTGAATTATTTGTTTTATTGTTAATCAAGGAGGATCAATATTGATAGTGAAGTAACTGGTATTGCTTTCAAATCAAGCTGTCATGCGATCAACAAGCAACAAGTTGCAATCCATCATTTCCATGGTGCATTCCACAAGCCTGATATTGATAAAGCAAGAAGGATTAAATGTTAAAACAGTTTGCCATAATATTACAGTAGTTACAGTAGTATAGTAACCCTGTTACAGTGGTCATATTAGCAATGTCTCTGGATCAGGGCCATGGAGCAGTGTCAACTGCACTGTTTCTTGGAATAGGGAATATAGACATAAAGTATAATCGCATAAAGACTGAAGTACATTACATTTATTCATTTGGCAGATGCTTTTAGCCAAAACAACTTACACATGAGATAGATTAATACATTGCATCACTTATCTTGAGTAACTTGAGTAAACACAAGAACAGATGAAACTGTATTATCTGTCAAGACCCATAAATCATGGCAGAGGTAAACTAATCAGCCAATCACATGAGCAAATAGCCAATCAGTTTAGCTTGTATCATAACTAATTTAAACACTGTTCATGGTGAAGTATGTAACTTACAGAAAGTAACAGGTGTGAGTTGACTACAGAATTATTATAGCTAGCTACTTATAATTTACTTAGCTGGTTATTATAGTCAGCTAGCTAATTATTGCTAGGCAGCTATGTAAACAGTCATCTAACTAGCTAGGTGTGTAATTGTAGATAGATAGCAAGTTATTTTCACCAAAGACCTCATATATCAGCAAAACCTTCAATGAAAATAAGTCAAAACTGGCTTATTGTACATCCAGAATACTCTGGGCTTTCAGACTTTCTGAGGCATTTAATGCTATTTCCAATGACACCCATGACATTGTATTTCCCTCACTTGTTGATCTGAAAAAAAAAACAAAGCCAAACTGATGTCTGATCTGGCTTGTCTGATTTGCCTGACTTAATTATATCATGTTGTAAAAATAGCATTGATGTTAGCTTCAGGTCTACAACTCTGTAGCCTATTTTAATTGGAGATGCTTTAGCTAGAAAAATAGATTTATTTGTATGATCAATAATTTGATTCATTCAGATACAAATGGCTTCAGTATAGCCTACATGTATTGTTACAGCACAACAGAAATATGATCCTTCAATCTTCCATATTTGTTGGTGTCATGTATTTTAAATCATATCTGAAGTGATACATGTATCTGTAACTGCAAATGAAACATTAAACACACATTTAGTACAAGCAAAAGGCATTGTAGCAAAATACGTAGTTATAGCATACCACATTCGTATATGTCATATTCCTCCAGTAGAGTTTGTGTGTTGAAGCCCCTGTTGTTCATTCAATAAGTCTTTTTCCATAATGATTTATTGAAAATATAGTCACTTAAAATAAATTAAAGTAAATCATTTAATAATTAGTAATCATGAGTAAAGTAAAATGCAAAATAAGCCAGTTTGTTTATTAATTTGTTTATTCCCAAGAATTTTGGAGTTTGTAGGTTTGTAGAAATGTGTCCACCAGTTAAGTGGTCCACTACTCAAAGAAAATGTTGAGCCACAGCTGTAAAGTTACTGTACTTTACAAATGAAACTGTATTCCCTTCCCTCAGTCATCTATGACAGCTGCCCCAAGACCATCACATCTGGGATCTGGTGGCCCAGGACCAAGTTCAGTCTTCCAGCAGCAGTGCCTTGTCCTAAAGGCTCTGTGGGTGAGTACATTGCCGAATAACTCATGAGTGTGTGTGTGTGTGCGCTTGTGTGTATGAGAGAGAGAGAGAGAGAGAGAGAGGATAGAGTGTGTGGGTTTTCAGTCTGTTCTGTTGCTCTCAGGTGCAGCTATACGGCATTGTGACATAGAGAGGGGCTGGCTGGATCCTGACCTCTTTAACTGCACCTCCCCTCAATTTGTCGAGCTCAGTGCATTGGTAAGCCCCTCTTCCTCCTTTTGGCACACAATAATAATATGGGAACACAAAATAAAGCACATTGCTGAATAAAAGGTGAAAGAATATCATATGAATATGGATGAATGTGGATGAAGATGGACGAATATCACAGAGCTATGTTTTAGCCCTTTTGTATGTGACTTACTATGCCATGTAGCGCACGTTACATGGTTTATGTTTTCATTAACGCTATTAAGCTCCTCATAGTTTTCACCACTGCATTTACTATACTTTGCAACATTAAATCACTGTTTCCTCAAAGCTAACGTTAGCTAGAATCTTTCCAATCTAGTGCTAATCACACTGGTTTGACCGTACATGCGAAAGGGTTAAAATTTCAGGTATGCCAGTTAGTTACATTTACATTTATTCATTTAGCAGATGCTTTTATCCAAAGCGACTTACATAGGTTACAGTTCTTTGCAATGTTATCCATTTATACAGCTGGATATTTACTGAGGCAATTGTGGGTTAAGTACCTTGCCCAAGGGTACAGCAGCAGTGTCCCAGCGGGGATCGAACCAGCAACCTTTCGGTTACGAGTCCTGCTCCTTAACCACTATGCTACACTGCTGCCTCAGTTACCTCATTAAATTGAGTTGAGTGCTCATGGGAAGATGTAAAACTCCACTGTTCATTAAGTTTGTATGTCTCCTGCTCCTGAATTGACTTGTCATCATAACAGCAAATTATCAAACTCAGTTATGTACTATAAATCATACAGTGGACATAGGTCAAAAGGTCACTGCTTTCGCCTCCAGGAGAACAGCCCACATTGATACCTCAGTTTGAACTAAAAAGGCTTTTGTAGTGTAATTCATCATACAGTCTTTATATAGGTCTGTAATGGTGGCCATAGGAAGCATCAGCACACAGCACACTTATAATGTGATTGACTTTACTCACTAGTTAACTTTATTGTCTTTAGTTTACTTGCGAGCCAAATAATGTACGTTAGGTTGTTATAACTGTGTTAAGAGTGGAACTGTTTGTTTGACCTTTGTTTACTGTATTGCCTCCTGTAAGTTTTGCAAGAATGCAAGTGGAGCACTCTCTGAGCATATTGTCATCCTGGAATGAAAATGTATTTAAAACCTTGAACAGACAACCTGGTGAATAACCAAGTATGTGCTTGTGTGTATGTGTGTGCGTGCATGTACAGTTGGAGTCAGTGGAAAGGAATGAGACAGAGCTCAGTACCATCGTGGAGAAGAAACTGGCTCATCAGCTGCGTGATGTCACTGAGGCCACATCTCGTCTCTATGGCAGCGACCTGCAGATTGCCGAACGCCTCCTGTCCCGCCTGCTAACTTTTGAGAGTCAACAGACTGGTTTCAGCCTGACAGCCACGCAAGATGCCCAATTCAACGAGGTGAATTCAGTTTTCAACAATATCTTAATTGAGAGTTTGATTTGAGTATCACTTTGCTTTGTACACTGCCACCACAGTCAGAGCAGAGCCACACTCTGTTGCAGCCCTTGTTGTCTGTATATAACAGACAATATTTGTGAATAATAAACTTACTCACAACAAGGGCTACAACAGAGTGTGGCTCTGCTTGAGACTTCCTGTCAGACTGATTGACATTTTATTGCTTTGCAACATTATAGGGCAAGTGATTGGCACACTCAAATGATTTCAACAATATTAAGTTCGGAGGTTCATTTGAATGTTAGTTTTTGGGGGTCCTGTTAGTCCATTGAGTTCATTCACAGATAACTAGTTGTAGTTGCCTGTTTTATCAATTCTTTCTTGATTTGCGAATTTTGTGCAGTCTTCCAGTGTTTGATTTCCTAGTGTGAATCCAAATTTAAATCCCTGAGATCTGGTTCTTTTTTGAAATACTGTGTTTCATTCCAAGGCCCACTTCTGACAGCACATATATTGTGGGCAATAACAGAATCATTTGTGTACAACAGAAACAGCAATGGTTTTTTTAATGAAGTTAACGATACTTATTTATCATGTCTGTTAAGTGACAAAATGCAAAGCATAAGGTCTGAGAATATGTCATGCTTACAGCCGATTTCTTCACTCAAACTGAAGCTATCTGTCTGAGTGAAGAAATCTGTTGTTTGATGCTAGTGGTATTATAGGCTTTCCCCCTATACCTGTTCGGAGAAGTTTATGTTTCAATCTCTTTTTCTACTTCATACGTCTTAGTTTGTTTTTCTGTTCTCTTACACTCTCTCTGTCAGAATGTGCTGCGGGGCTGCAGTGCGGTGTTAGGACCTGCCAGTGTGGGACTGTGGAGAGGGCAGAGTGGGGCGGGTGAGCGGGGTGCAGCTAGTTTAGCAGAGCTGCTGGAGCAGTATGCTCATACTCTGGCACAGAACATGAAGCTGACCTACCTGAATCCTGTGGCCCTTGTGGCCCCCAATATTGGTAATGTTCTTCAATGTGTGTATTTGTGAGTGACTGTTTTGTATGTTGGTGTATAGCTGTTGTTTTGAATCTCTTTTCCGAGAGAAATTGACCATACAGTTTGTTCTTTGAAGATGATCTTTATCATTCTCAGAGGCTATCTGAGTTGAAGACTTGAAGTCTTTTTCCGCGGGTTGTGGGCCCTTGATGTATTCAGAAGGTTCCAGAGATTTTGGTCCCTGCTGTTATGTTGATAAAACAGTGACAAATTGCTTGTTTTGATCCTGTTTAAACCTCAGATAGACACTATTTCTCCGTTTCTGCTTTACTGTATCCAGCATGTGCATATATTGTGATCTGCAGTATTTACTTATCAGTAAATTGGATTCCATTTAAGAATTCCTCTTAATCGTTTGACTTCTTACAAGTATTTGTGCGGTGCCCTGATTCTGTGTTGTGCATGTGTGAGAGTGAATGTGTTGACTTTGTTTTGTGTGTTACAGTTATGAATCTGGACCGTGTGGAGAACCACACTCATGTTCGCAGACGTTTCCCTCGGTACCACAGCAGTCTCTTTCGTGGCCAGGCACTCTGGGACCCTCACTCACATGTGGTGCTACCCCCTGCTGCACTGGTGCCTCAGCGACCCTCCAGTGAGAAATGATACCTCATGTGCATGCACACACACACACACTCACACACACACACTCACATGTGTGCTCAGTGACACATTTATGTTTACATTCAGTGATACTCATTCATGCTTACTGACATACACACACATACACTGATACACACAGATATATGCGCTTCATTCTGTCCCTCTGATCTGTGTTTTGCAGTATCTTCACCCCATACTCCAGTCAGCGTCTTGACCAATCAGACGGCAGAGATGTCTGTACCTAAGCGGTCTTTTTCACTGCCAGAGCCACCTGTAACCATTGTGATACTTCTAATCTATCGAAGCCTAGGCGCAGCTCTCCCTGCCAAGTATCACACTGACCGCCGTGGAGTCAGGTCAGGAGGTGTCTGTATATGACCGTGATCTCTGTTTCTGACTGTGCTCACCTCATGCATTTCTAACTGTGTTCTCTCTGTTTCTGAATGTTCACCCTTTCTCAATTCAGTTCAGTTCAAAGATGCTTTACTGGCATGGCTGCACAAAACACAGCAATGTTTCTTAATACTATAAAAAATTCATTTTAAAAATAAAATGTAAACGGTAAAAAAAGCAAATATATAGTCAGTGTGAAACCTAATTATTGTTCCTCCAGTTGACCTGTGTCAGGAGGCCACATATTTGATGCTCAGAAGGTTCACAATTTGGAAGAAGAATACTACTGTTAAATTTGAATATTGATTGTAGTCCGATAGAAGTGTCCTTCTGTCTCCACATCTGTCTAGGGGCAGAGTCAGTACATATGTACAGTATGTACATTGTAAACTTTTTCCTCAGTTTTCTATCAGTCACAGTGGTCAAATAGTCTGCTACCATATACTGCCTAGGTTTAGTTTTTTGCGATTTTTGGTATTTCTTTCATGATACATTTTTCATTATTTTTTAATGATTTAGTTCAAATTTTAGATCAAAGTATTACTCTCCGGGGGTTGTATGTTGGAAAGGTTAGTTAGCCTCAGGACTCTTCTGGTTGTTCACTTCTTGGCAATGCAGGGACATAAGGGTAGGAGTGGGGGTTGCTTGGTTGCAGAATTTGATGACTGTTTTTTGGATCTTAATAGTAAAGGGTATTGGGGTAATTCTGTCCAGCATACATTTTAGGGATTTGTTTTCCAGTTTCATTTGGGTGTTGCATTTTTGTGTGTTCCATTTTAAACAAACCGCACACTTGTTGCCAAGTGGTGCAACTGGGTCTGTAGTTGATTTGAATATCTTGAGACCTAATATTTTGAGACCTATTTTGACATACCTAATAGGTATAAGTATAGGCATTTAATATAGGTACCTAATTGGTATCTAAAGCCTTTTCAGCTCATTTAAGGCCAAACAAAAATGTCCACTTGAACTGATTTTAGTCCAAAGTTTGTATACAGTAATTACTGTTCCACAGCAGTAGAATTATTTTGTCTACTGCTGTGGAAAAAATTTATTTTTTTCAGACTGACAGACCTGTCAGAACTGTTATAAAAGATGTAGTGCTCTCTCTGAACATTTTCTTTCTGTTTCTGACAAGACTTTCTCTGATCCTGTATGTGCGTGTGTGTTTGTGTCTTACCATGCTCTTTCTGGTGAACAGGCTTCCCAGGCACCCTGTGATGAACTCTCCCATAATCAGTGTGTCAGTCTACAATAATCAGTCCTTCCTGGAGGGAGTGCTGGAGTCCCCTCTTCTGCTAGAGTTTCGTCTCCTGCAGACCACCAACCGTAGCAAACCCTTGTGTGTGCAGTGGAACTACAGCAGCCCGTGAGTTTACAGGGGCTCAGAAACACCCTTAGACATCATACCCAGAGGCACATTTAGGGTTTGTTTTGGAACACTGCTGTAAGTCAGCACACAGCTGGGAGATGGTCATCCCAATGGGGATAAATCTGTGATGACACATATTGATGTGGTTGTGCTGTGGAGAGGAGCCTACATTAAGGGTAAAATGGTAAAGGAAATGGTTATGACAAAATGGTAACAAAACTGCATAATACAATGGAGCAAATTGACCAAGAATTTGTTTCCACACACTCTCTGTGAGTTCCTGAAATGTAGCTTCACTTGTTTGATTTGTTACTACTGTGCAAGTGCACTTGACAGTTCTCTTGTACAAAGCATGCTTCACATTTTCTGCCCACACATGCGTTTGAAAGCTTTGAAACCATTTCTAAAAGAGGCCATGTCAAACTCAGCTTTGCATGTCCATGGGGATTGTGCCAGTGTAGGACAAATAAGCGATATGGCATATTTGCTAACTTGCAAGTGAGGTGTTTTAAATATTAGCCAGCTAAGTTGTGGTGCAAAGTTGATTACTTTGCCCACATGCTTAATGTGGCTTTACAAGGCAACATGAACTTATTTGCTCATTGGGTTACAAATAAATTAGGGTGTCTGGCAGTATAAAAGCAGGCAAAGAAATGTATAATAAACTGATGTTAGATGTACATTTTGAGTGATTGCTTTTTTAAAACCAATATGTTCAGGTGGTATTGTATTTTATCGATAATTGTGATATTTTTGGAATACCATGCTGTGAAAATCTCAGCTTTCTACTGTAGGGATATGGATACATATCTACAACCAAAATAAAGTCATTTACCATGCTTACTCCTGGCATCTTCGGAATGTATATGCCCTGGCCATCTGGTAAGGAGAGGATTGGGCTCTGCATGACCCCTCACCCTTATCGGGCCATAAAAGAACACCAAGCCATTTATTGTTGGGCTTCATGACACTGTTCTTGGTTTAAGGCCCTGTTCACAACTGGCATTAACATGCGTCTTGGGTGATCCGATCATAAGTGGACAGTCTGTTCACACCTGGCATTAAAATGTGTCTCCACATGCCTCTCGAGTGACCACTTGTGATCGGATCTCACTTCCCCGCTCTATATACAAATAAATACGTACATCATTTCCATTTGCAAATGTAAGTTTGCGCATCATTTAAAGGTCTGTTTGAACGAATCTTGTTATGACCGTCATATGAAATAATGCGGGTTGTATCTGTAAATGAAAACCTAGTTGACTATCAAGCTATTCCGTTCATCACTGAAATTAAATACGCTTAACTCAGCTGCAGCTGATCTTTTGTTAAATTCCGTTGATTAAATTGGAAAAAGCAGAAATGCTAGATTAGAACATTTTGAACTTCACCGGTTTTGATTTTTTGACAGGAGGAAGTGTTTCTTACAAGTGATGTCAGAGAAATTTGGTGATCACTGATCGCAGTTTTGGAACATTAAGCCACGTTAAGCGTTTTAGAATGTCCCCTTGATATTTATGATATCGTAAATCCACAATTTACTCCCACAATAGTCTACTAACATTTATTTGTAGAACTACAACACTTCACGTATTATTCATAATACCATTTTTCCATGTAATATATTGCATTACACCTTTGGGGCTTGGAAGCATTTGAGGTAGGCTAGCTTGCGAACTCTAGTTGTTGCCTGTTGTCGCACTTTTTAAACCCATTCGCACTTATTTTTAGCGCGTGTTAGGCTACATTACAAGAATCGTTGTTTTCGTTAGCGTTATTAAGCTTCTCATAGTTTTCAGTTAGCATTTGCTATATTCTTAATGTTAAATCGTGGTTTCCTCAAAGCAAAAATTAGCTAGAATTTTTCCAATCGTGTTCTAATCGCACCGGTTTTAGCATACGCGCTAAACAGCTAATCACACCGGTGATTCCCCCGGAAACAGATGCACTTATTTTTTCTGAAATCAGCAAGCTCTGAAAGAGGAAGACTCCTCGATCAGTGATCAAACCGATGCATCCTGAGCTCACCGCCATTGCATCATGAACTCAGCCTCAACTCTGGATGGCCAAGCTCTTTGCAGTACGACCTGTTATGAATCCACAACCGGCTCTGGAAGACCCTCGACAATGAACAACTCAACCTTAGAGACCGAAATGCCCCGACGCGAAGTTGGAGGCTGTCGGAAGAGACAGCTACCCCATTGAATGCGAAGACGACCGGATCTCTTCGTCATTCCTGTGTCAACGGCATTTGTAATATGTAGCGCTTCTTTTATCAAGGAAAGCCAGAATAAGCGGACCTCCAGTGACGGACCTGGACGCCGTATTTGTTCCCCAACGATGGCCAGGCAATGGATCTCTCCGGCATGTGTCTCTGTCTTCGGCGACAAACCCAGAAGCCTCCAGTGGAAAACAGACTGCGGCCTCCCAGTAGGCCTGCCACAAATGAGCTTTCATAACCTAAAGTCTGATGAACTGGCCCTCCTCAATAGCTTGATGAGTATTATTATTATTTAATACTGGTATTGTTTATTGCTTAGCTGATTTGGTCTTGTACGAGATGTGATTAGACATATCTGCGACTGGTACAATGATAATTTTCCCCGTTACAATTACCATTACGAGACTGGTTAGATTGACTTACACATAGTTTAGCTAAGCTTGTCAAGTAAGGTAACTTGCACGGTTAGACACACGTCTAATTAATGTTTGCCAGCGCGTGTCAAACTACAGTTATCACTTCATGATCTCCTCTAGTTTGACTTAGCTGCTGATAACCACTCCGAAACACACAAATCCTTATCATCACGTTTCCCCTTCCGTCTTGTCCGGTCTCACAGTAACCTTCTCCGATTGATTCATTACTTCATTTTCTGTTCTGTTTGTTTAGATATTCTAGTTTATGTTGTTTCGTCAGTGTTTGCATTGTGTTAATAAACTTGTTTTATTAATTACATCGTCTTCTCATCTGAATTTTGTATTGACAAACTGGGTTCTAATAGGCTTAAAAGACCTCATTTTATTAATTATTATGTTCGCTGAGGAATGTTAACTATCCTCACCAAAATGGCCGGTGCCTCTGTGGTGATAGGCATGTCCCCTACATAATTGGTACCCCGTGTGAGGAAGACTAACGTTCCCCCTACACTACTGTTTCACCACAAGACTATGTCATTAGTGTGTGGACATTGTGGGAATACAATTTAAAAAAAACACACTGTTGTAGTCTTTTGAAGGGTACCGAGGGTAACCTTTCAGTATTTTTCATGCTGCCTTGGGGCTTACCAATGTTGTGGAATGGGATTTTTGTTTAGTCACAAATCTTAGTTACCCATGGTGGTGATTAACTGCTTATCTCGCCATTATGTACATTTTCTGCCACTTCTGTTACCCAGCCAGATAACAGTAGGTGTTTTGGTGTTATTTGTGTTATTTTTATGTGTTTTTTTTGTTTTTATGCAATCAAAACAAACTAAAAGATGAAGTAAAACGTGCTGTGGGGTCCAGCGGATGGATTGATTGTGTCTATCGACACACACTGTCTGTGTGTCTCTGTGTGCAGCATGTATCAACATTATATTGTGATTTTTTGTGTCCCTTGTGTTTGTAAATATTTGTATGTAGGTGTTTGCATTCACATATTTTCTTCCATGTTCATCCACACCACAAAAACTTGATATAACAGAAAAATATAAGACAAAAAAGAATGTACTTATCAAATCATTTTCCTGTGCCTAACATGTGCTTAACATTTCCAATATGATATTTTAATTTTTAAATAAAAATCTAACAAGCTACTGGAAGCTTCTGGATGTTTCCCGGCTGTAATGCACAGAAGAATTTGGTCAGAATTTGGTTGAATAAACATAGTTACGGTCATACATTAAAATGCCGGTATACCTGTAGTCATGCATGATATGTAAAATAAATGGAAGAGCATAGGTGTTGGGTGTCTGTTGCATGCGAACAGAGAGCGAAGCTGGGAACTGGGACTGCTGTCTGGTATCAGTATGCAGACCTACAAATGGACTTTTGAGGACAAGAAAATGTCCAACATATGTATATTTTCTGTTATCATGTTTCTTTTTCCCATTTAATAAGGGGTAGGAAAAATATTGAGGAGACTCAATGCATTATACAGCATGTGCGTGTAAATATATGAGCATGTGTGTGTACCTGCATATATACTGTGTGTAAATTGAGTGTATATCTAAAATATACAGTGTATGTGCTCATGTTACTCTTTCCCCCTCTGCAGGTTGGAAGTAGGGGGTTGCTGGACAGTCAGGGACTGCAGTGTTGTATACAGAAACACAACTCATGTGCGCTGCCAGTGTCAGAGGCTTGGCACCTTTGGGGTACTGATGGACAGCTCCCAGCGTGAGGTATGATCATCACAATATACACTGTAACCACCTTTATTCTATACACCACAACACCTGTCATAATTTACACATCAGTGCATCAGTCTCTGGGTGGTTCTGTTTTGTATCCTAGAATGTATTAATAATCATAATGACAATGAAAGGTTCAGCTTTATGTGAATTGTTTTGACCATATATCTGATCTTAATTTGCTAGTTGGTAATCTATCTGTGGGAGTCTCTAGGGAGAACATAAATTATAACATAATTATTATGTGCTACTAGCACAGGGAAATTTGTTGGTGTTGTGTTGGAATGGTACACTCCTGAGGAGTACATTGTGTTTGCATTTATGGTCTCAGCCTGTGTGTTTGACACTGACTCGTGTTCATGTGTGGATGATGGTTTCCATGTCTGTGTAACATTTTGTGTCATTTTGCTGGATGCCCTTTGTGCTTCACTTTTGGAATTGTGCTGGATAAGAGCATCTACTTGCTGTCAACAGTGTAAATAAATATGTAGCTACTCATCTTCTACGTTGTGCCGGTTAGGAGCGTCTACTGACAAAATGTAAATATGGTTGCTAGTTACTTAACCTGATAGTTTTTCAGATGTATAAAATATGAAATTTGAAAAATGTTCAGTCGTATTAATATTTAAAGCTACCCTTCAGAAGGAAATTTTAGGGAGTTTACAGTTATTCATGATGGATATTCAGATGAAGAAAATGGTCTGTGGGACATGCGGGATAGCATATCAGTGTACTTTCTCAGTGATCTAAAATTACATTTTGAAATGTTTTGCCAAATCAAGAGAAGCTTTGCCAGCCATATTCATATTTTATTAATGCCTTTTCCCCCTCTCCCCACATGAATAGCATTTTTCATAGGTACGACATTGCAACAGACATTGTAGTGGTAGGCACTGTCTTGCAAGCTCCCTCCTTTAATCCAGAGAACCCACCTCTAATCTCAGATCCAATGTCAGGTTTATCTCAGAGGGAGACCAGTAGCTATGCAGACTGCTGTCTGAATTATGCCCAGTGATTGACATTACCTCAATGGATGCAAGTCACACAGACACAAGCTGTTTGACAAATCCAGGAAACCGTGTTCCCCAGTGTGTTCACTCCCATAGGTTTACAGGAGTGTGCTGGCATCTACCATAGTGGTAAAAAGAAAATATCAGTCTCAATTTCGTTTTGTATATCAGTATCATAAAATATACTAAACTATTAATTTGGAATTAATAGTTCAATTCTTCAATAATTAAATTAATGATCGTAATCAAAATTACCACATCAATAGTTAATCTTAATCAAATCACAATATTATCTATTTAGCCAACTAAACCAATAACACTGAAGAGGTGAAGGTATTTAGAATTCTGATCAGCAGAGGTTGGCGATATTCATTCCATGTGTAACATTACAACAGACAACCTTGGAAAAATAATGCATTTATTGAAATATAAAATCAAAATAGTAATGCAATACATTTATATACAATGACTGAAGTAGTGTGTGAGCGCGTCATAGGGTGTGCATTTCTTTGTTCTGAGTCGTGAGTTGTATGCGCATGCACATATGCGTGCATGCTCCCAGAACATACGTGTTCAAAGAGAACAAAAGAACATGCGTGTGGCGGTGAGTTTGAGTTGCCTTTGTGCATGTGTTAGCGAACATAACGTCTGTCTGGTACAGGATATGTTCAGACGATTGATAACCGCGGGGTTATTCTGTGCGGGTTAAAAGGTACCACGGGTTAGCAAGAGGATACACATGCAAAGACCCTATGTCTCTGTGTGGTATCTTAACTAACACTGCACGGTGAATACTGTGTGACAAATCAGCTAGGATCAACGAAACATAGTTACATTCCTCATAATGATCTGAATCACATGCAGGTACAAACATTCATAAATGTAGCTAACAGTCAGTCTACTGTAGCTCATGAAATGAGGTCCAAATCTTTCAGTTCCGTGGGCAGGTTCGTTGGCGGTTCCGTCGTCGGGGAGCCAGGGCACTGATGAGGGTTTCTTTCTCCATGGGAAACACGTTGAGATGGATCTGGTCGCACCTTTGTCTCCAGCTGGTAACAAGTTTGCGCTGCTCTGATCGCTGGCGCTGAAACTCGGCTCTTGCTTTATTGATCTCCGCTAGCAATTCGTCGCTATCCTGGAGAATCAAAGCCAGGACAGGGCCTTCAGCTCAGCTGTCTGTGTCCTGTCCACGTGGTGTGGCCTTCAGGGAACAAGAGGGAGATACATCCGTCTTCTTTGGACGTATGTAGCAAGAGAGATAGCAACGGAATGCACCTAGTTTTTACTAGCATCACTGCGGGGGGGGGGGGGGGGGGGGGGGCATTTCCTGTTTACTATAGCTGTCCTTGGTTGGGTGAGAGGTTGTGAAACTGCAACATCACTTCCTGTGAGATCGTGTTTCACATTAAAAGCGATTTATATTACTGTCCATAAAAGTTGAACAAATAAGATGAACGAATCTATCTGTGGACAGCACTGTACCTGCAAGTGCAAGATATCTTTGTTGAGTCTGGTGAGGTAAAAGGCAGTTAATCCCGGTAGACACTTGGAGACATATTTGTCTGCAAGACTTAAGTGTCCTCAGCACAGGGCACTTAACAGCTCAGTTAAATAAACCCCAAGGATATGCTGTTGTTGGCTCAGGCAGAAAGACAGTTACTATTATGCCACTGCACATCCATCTTGACAGTGAAGGAGGTCTATGACAGCTCACAGTTTGTCTTTCTCCCTGATGTAACCAACTTGAGATTAATTTTGAATTGCACTTTATGAAATTTGCTACAGATTTTCATCATAAATATGAGGATGATGTTTCTGCATGCTTCCTCCTTCTTCCCCGGACTTTTTGGTTCTGATAGGAATATAAGAACATATGATGACGAGAACAGGCCATTCGGCCCAACTAAGCTTGCCATTTCTTAATTAAAGAGTATCCAAAACTGCATCAAGTCTAGACTTGAACACAGCAAGGGTCTCTGCCTCAACTACATGACCTGGCAACCTATTCCATGTATTGATAACTCTTTGTGTAAAATAATATTTCCTTATATCAGTGCGGAACGTACTCTTAACTAGTTTGCATTTATGTCCTCTTGTTTTACAGACTGAACTCACCCTAAATAATCTATTATAGTTTTATACCTTATTGATTAACCTTATTGATTAATTAAATCACCCCTAAGCGTCCTCTCGCTTAGTCTAAATAGGTTAAGTAACTTGAGTCTTTCCTCGTAGCTTTTATATTTCATGCCAGGAACTAATTTAGTTGCCCTTCTTTGAACCTTTTCTAGAGCTTCGATATCTTTTTTATAGTGCGGTGCCCAGAACTGCACACAGTATTCCAGGTGCGGTCTGACTAAGGCATTGTATAATTTCAATATAACCTCTTTAGATTTATACTCAGTACTTTTGGCTATATATCCCAACATCCTGTTGGCCTTTTTTACTGCTACAGCACACTGCCTAGATCCTGTTAAGCTTGGGTCAACCATTACTCCCAAGTCCTTTTCAAATTGAGCACATTCTAGTTTTTTTCCACCCATGAAGTAGTCGTGTTAGCTATCATTTAGAACACCATTCCGTTCCAGGAATAATTCCAAATTATCCCTAATGATGGGTTCCAGTATTTTGCATGTGATACAAGTTAAGCTGACAGGCTTATAATTTCCTGGTTCAGTCCGGCCTCCTTTCTTGTAGATAGGTACTACACTGCCATGTTTCCAGTCATCTGGTATTTCTCCAATTTTAAGGGATTGCTTAAAATAACTGTCAGAGGCTTGTAAACCACCTCTGCTAGTTCTCTGAGAACTCTTGGATATATTCCATCAGGGCCTGCTGCCTTATTTGTTTTAAGTTTTTGAAGTTTATCTAGTACTTCTGCAACATTTAAATCAATTTCCTTTATAAGTCTCTGAGAACTGACTGCACCTGAAGGCAAATGCGAAAACACTTCACTAGTGAAACTCTCCACAAAGTAACTGTTTAGTGTATCAGCAATAGCTTTGTTATCGTAAACCATAACCCCGTCCTTATTTTTTATACCTCTTATTTCATCCTTAACTATCCTTGTTTGACCGTAATATTGAAAAAAACGTTTAGAGTTGCTCTTTGCATCTGTCTTTCAAAACACGTTTTAGCTTCCCTTATTTTTTTCTTAACTTGAGCTCGCATATTACTGTATTCAATCTTATTACTATCTGAGCTCTCCAACTTGTATTTTCTAAATAATTTCCTTTTTTGTTTCAAACTGTTCCGTAGCGACTTATTCATCCACTGTGGATGCTTCTTTTTCAGCTTTCCTTTTCTCACTTGCGGAATGAATTTACGCTGTACATCCAGAATAATCGTTTTACATATGCACCACATTTCTTTGACAGTTTTACCACCATCTTAATAAAGTCAGCTTGCCTAAAGTTGAATACTCTAGCATTGGAGAATGCAGACTTAACTTGCCAAAAAACTTCAAATGTAATTGAACTATGGTCACTTGTACCGAGTGGTTCCCCTACTCAATACTGCCGATTCTATCAGGATTATTACACAGAACCAGATCTAGGATTGTGTTCTCTCTCGTGGGTTGAGCAACAGACTGTATAATAAAACAGTCATTTACAACATCCAAAAACTCTTCCTCACATTTACCTTGGCCTGACACAGCTTTACATAGAGAGCTACGCCTCCTCCTCTTCTATTGATTCTGTCTTTTCTTAGCAGCTTGTATCCCTCTACGTTGTACTCATCCCCATCCCCTGCACCAAGCCACGTCTCTGTAATCCCAACAACATCAAAGTTACTATTACTCATAACGGTTTCCAGATCGAGAATTTTATTTTTTATGCTTGTAGCATTTAAACAGAGGAATTTCAGGGTACCACGTGTGCCTCTCCGGCCCTTCACCCCCGCCCCCAACTGCTCAGAACCACCTCTATGTCGCTAAGTTAGTTAAACTCTGCATCATCAACAATTTTAAAGCTTGCTCAGATTTCAGTGCTTTGAAACCAGACACAATATTTCTCCTGATGTGGTTCTTTTTGTTTCAGAAAAATTCATGTAGTAGCTTATTAAGATCATGGGCACTTATTGACTGCGTCCCAATTCACATTTTGCCTGATTTGCACTAAACTGCTCCTCTCAAAATCAAAAATGATTCCCTAACCCCAGGAAAAGGTGGTCGAGAGACTCCTGTACAATAATAATGAAAAGGAAGCCATTGGCATAGTCCATAAGAAGTTTTTATCAGTTCATCTCGAGAGTTTATCAGAACAGTTCCATTCCACAGCCAATGAAGTGGACAGGGGATTGAAATACTAGCCTCTGGCATGAATGGGGACCCTCCTTCTGTGAGGATATGATGCAGTAACAATACAGGCACAAAGTGGCAGTTACAGTTGGTAGCTGTGCTACCAAAGGGCTTGTTGCTCAGATGGGAGGGCACACAGCAAGAAAAGAGAGAATGAAGTGGTTTGAATGGGATGACCAGAGAATTTGCATGCAGTAACTTATGAGGCAGTGTAACATTACTTAGCCTCAGCAAAGAGAAACCATGGCAGCAAACAGAGGGGTGGTGAGCAGAAAGGTTAGAATCCCTGAAGGTGATTTGAGACTGTCCCACCCCGTTAAGAACAGGAACCAGATAGGGACCTGAGGATGTGACATGAGCCACACCCCTCCCCAATGCCCAGTGTGACCATACGACTTTCTGTAAAGGTTTCAATATTGTCTTACAAATTGAGTCCAATTCCCAAACACAATTCGGCAGGCTGTTCCATAATTGTTTAGCTCTGTGTGTAAACACACTTTCACCAGATTAATTTTTTTCTACTTTTGGAACCGCTAGCAAGCCAGCCTCTTGTGAATGGAGTAATCTGAGTGAGTTATAGAATTAATAGATCATGCAGGTGAATGAGTACAAGTCAATTTAAAGCTTTATAAGTATGGAGCAGTAATTTGAAAGGAGTCAGAAATTTAACTGGTTACCAGTGACATGCTGCTAACACTGGAGTAGTGTAAGGATTCTTGAAGCAGTATTTTGAATGAGCTGCAAGGGATGTAAGGTGGTGTTCAAGCATCTAGAAAAAGGGAATTGCATGGTAATAAATACATAAACTAGTTTTTGCATCTTGTGGCATAATTTTTTCAAAATTTTTGCTAAATAAGGGAGATTTGAAGGCAGCCTGAAGTTCACAGGACAGGTCAGGATGATGATCCAAAACACAGAAGCAAGTCCACATCTGAATGGCTAAAAAGAAGCAAAATTAAACTTTTGGAGTGGCGTAGTAAAAGACTTGAAGAGAATTTCAAACGTTATAACAATCACAGTCAGAAAAATCCACATTATGCAGAAAAATACTCATTCAAGTCCATTCCAAGAGAGGTAGTGAGATCAAACGTGTTTCCAACAAGGGACTGACTCAGCTGTGTGCTGGATAAAACCAACAGTCAAAAATAGACATAAAGGCCATTTTCATTGGTTTTGATCGGTTTTACTGTCAATATGAATATTAAAATCCCATGCGATCCTACCTCAGCCATTCAGAAACTTGGCTTATAAACTATGTGTGGTCTGTAAACATTTAGGAGTTTAAATGGCAGCACGTTTTTGAAATGGCAGTCATTCTGAATGAAAGTATTAACAAGAACTTCAAAGGTAGAGAATACAAGTCCAGGTTTCTGTACTCTGTAAAAAATTTCATTCAACCATTAGACTTGGTGGATAATGACCTAATATTCAATAGCCATATTTTCACTAACACTGAGGTTTTACAAGGCATTTCTCTAGATGATTTAGAAGTATTATGTCACTACCTGCCAGAGAGTTCTGAAAAACTCATCCCAGACAGTGCCAACATTCTAAATGTAAATATGAAAACATCTTTATAATTTATTATTTATATTTATGTTTGTTATGTTTATATTTATGATTCACAATTTTTTGTGATTTTTTTGGTTAACATGAAACAAGACCTCTAAAAGGCATATGCCTCTTAATATAACCACATTATGACAGTAATAAACAGTTTGAAAACTGCCAGTACATTGTTTGTGAAAAAGCATTTCCCTTGTTATCAGTAAAACACAAAGTCAAATAATGTTATTATTTGTAACAAAAATAATTACTACTCAGTGCTTTCAGTTAAACTGAACAAGAATGTGGTTATATTGATGATATCTGACACTGACAAATTTTCTCCCATTGTAATGATCTCTTGAGACAATGAAAATTTACAACTGGATGATTCTGGCTGTGACAGACAAACATTGACAAATAAGGACTAAGCAGATGGGTGAAAATAAAACTCTACAATTTTGTAAAATGAAGAATGAACAATGTGCACTCTGCTATGGTGCAGAAAATTGCAGAGATTAAAACAAAGAGTGTACAAATTCATTCATGCTATTCTGTAAACAAATTTGGAAAACAAACAATATCCACTCGGGAGAGTTGCACAGACCTGGACAATAAATACACAATGCATTTTACATTTACATTTATTTATTTAGCAGACGCTTTTATCCAAAGCGACTTACAAAAGTGCATACAGTAAGTATAGCGACAGTACGGGGACAGGATGTGTACAGTTCCACAATGAGACAGTTCTCAGCTGAGAGCAAGGTCTGTTTGAGGACACAGTACTATCAGATTTGTATAACTACAGCATATAGGGCAACTAATACGATACACCTTCAAACAGCAAACTTCAACAACTTCAAATGGCGCAATGAGCATCAGGGTAAAGGTGGCAACAAGAAACAATTTAAAAAGCACAGCAATTTACGACAGCACTGATTGGGGGGGGGCAGCAATTGTGTGCTGGGTCAGTCCAGGTGGAGTCTGAAGAGGTGCGTCTTCAGGCCCCGTCTGAAGGAATGGGGTGAAGGAGCTGTCCGTAGCAGGACAGGGAGTTCGTTCCACCACTGGAGAGCGATGTAGGCAAAATGCCGATGTCTGGCAGAACGAGCACCTCCTGCCTTGACCGTGCAAGGAGCGAGGCGTCCAGTTGCTGCTGAGCGCAGGGGTCAGGCTGGTGTGTAGGGCTGGATGAGTTCTTGGAGGTAAGTAGGGGCTGTCCTGTTGATTGCAGAGAAGGTGAGGGTCAGGGTCTTGAATCTGTTCCTGGCAGCGACAGGAAGCCAGTGGAGGGGTTTAAGCAGGGGAGTAACATGGGAGAATTTGGGGAGGTTGAAGATTAGTCGGGCAGCTGCATTCTGGATGAGCTGGAGAGGCTGGGTGGTACAGGCTGGGAGGCCTGCGAAGAGAGCGTTGCAGTAGTCTAGTCGAGGGAGAACTGTGGCCTGGATAAGGAGCTGCGTCGCGTATGTTGTCAGGAACGGACGAATCCTCCTGATGGTGTGGAGGAGGAATCGGCAGCCTGTGACGTGCGAGCAATGTACTCCTTGAAGTCCAGGTTGCGTATTCTCTCTGAATTGTGAATTGTGTTAGGTTTGCAAGACAAACAAAGGATATAAACTCTAGATGTATATACTTCTAAAGCAAACAATTAGTGCTTTGTATTGTGTCAGTTTCACTGTCGATATGAATGTAGTAACAAGAGCCCCAAAAGTAGAGAACACAAATCCAGTTTGCTGTACTAAGTAAATATCAGATTGTTGCACTCTGCTATTGTGCAGGAAATTGCAGAGGTTAGAACTGTAACTATTACAAGGTATCTCTCTATCAAGAAAAAAATGGAAAACTGTGATGATAGGTTGTCAAATTTGGAAAAGTGCCATTTTACATATAAACAATCAAGTGCTATTTCAGCCTAAGAAGTTTCATCAGGGTTGAGTATGAAAAATATAACCTCTGGTCAGCTGAATTTGTAAAAATGTGTTTAAATCTAGTTTAAATCTTTAAGTCTAAATATGGGTTCTGGTGTGTATGGATTTGAAAAAAAGAACCATAAACGTGACCCCTGGTCATTTGTATAGATTTGTAATAATTCAAGTAAGCTACTGTATTTCAAATAAGCTATTGCAACAATACATCCACATTGTTGGCATGTTGATTGGCCTAGTCCACTCCACCCATGTAATGACTGTAATCTTCCACACGTTGGGACTTGTTCACAGCCCTAAGGCCAGTGAGGTCCTTACAACACACTCTCTTGGTCGTCGTGGAGCTGTTATGCTTGGTGGTGTCACTATGCCTATATCCTGAAAAAGAGACCACAAGAGCTCGTTCATAACACACTGGGGATTCTGCCTGCTTTAGTTTCAAATTCATCAAATTGACAGCCATTCCATGCAATCAACACAGTGTTTATTGCATGCAGGCAAAGTACAAAAATTGTGGGTAAAAACAACTCGTCACAGCTGCATTCCTCAGAAGGCCAACAACCGTGCTATGCCCAACTATCCCCACCACTATCTAAATATGTCCCACAGATACATGTAATTCCACTCTACACAAAGTTTTTCTTGTCAAACGTGTGGCACTTGCCAGGGATATAGTGCCTGGAAAAAAGTCTGCCATGATAGGATACCATTGACTTGTTGATTGAAAACTTTTCAGTTTCAGGTAGTGCTCATTCTTGAAGTTAGACAGGACACTGGGTTGTATCCTTCTTCACCTCTTTCCACTCATAAAGCATTGTCACTAAAATTAATGCATGATCTTAATCATTTGGTAACAATTCTGGGACATCATACGGGAAAAAATGGGCATCCAGGTCATAACTTGTTGACAGAGCTCCAGTAGTCTGACATTTTTAGGCTTCTTCATGAGGCTCAGGTTGATCTGAATCAACAGAAACATATCTTGTTGAAGTCGGGTGGTTTCCACCAAAACATCCACAGAAGTAATCTGTAGGATCATCAATACACCAGTTACCAGGTCAAGGGATTTTAGCGAAGTCCCACAATGTTCTTTCAGAACATCTCAGGCTAGACATTCTACTCCACTCTCCTTGTCTGCTGGTTTCCTTCATCCTCACACCATGCCTTCTATCTCTCTCTTGCTTCCTCTTCATCCTCACCCACAATTCCCTGTACAACCCCCTCCAGCTCTTCATTGTCAAAGCTATAAAATTCCTCCTCGCTGTCGCTATCCCAATCGAAAACAAATTTGCCACCATCACCATTACAGCTTGCCATTTCCTCTCTCTCATCAAAAGATAGTAGTAGCTTCATAATATTGTAAATAAAGATTTTACCATACACATGTTTTTGTAGACTTTTTTCACCCTTGGCACCCCTAGAAGTTTTCATGTTTTCTCAGGTTCTGAGAAGCTGGCAGACACCTCCTGGCAAGCAACGCTCTTCCCATCTGTTCTCAAGTATGTAGTTATGGCACATTGCACAAAGCGTAAAGAGCTGTGCAGATGCAAAGTTTGATAACAGAGTGACAGTAAACTTTCACTCAATTTTTCACATAAGCATGTTTTCCAAAAATTGTGTTAAATAGCTGCTCCAAATTAAGATTCAAGGATGTCTGCAAAAAGAATGGAGTGTTAGACATGACTTGAAAAAGTCTCTTTTAGTTGATAAACTACAGTAAGTGAAGTGGATTTACTTTATTTATTTGTTTTTCAGTTGAATTATATTTAAAGTTCAAGTAAATCCACTGTTAAAAAGACAAAGTTTTTTTCGTGCATACGGTCACACCGGTGTGATTTACCGTTTAGCGTGTATGCTAAAACTGGTGCGTTTAGAACACTAGATTGGAAAAATTCTAGCTAATTTTATCTTTGAGGAAACAGCGATTTAATGTTAGAAAATATAGCAAATGCTAACTGAAAACTATGAGAAGCTTAATAACGCTAATGAAAACATAAATCACCAAGAGTCAGACTGTAGTCATTATAATATTAATAATTCATTGATTATATTTTTCCTAAACATGAAATATAGTTAAATGTGTGAGATGAGACATGGTGAAAAAGGGTTAATAACAATATAACGATTAGGAATTATTTTTTTAAGACAGGTATAGCAGAGAATGGGAGAGTTCGCCCTGTAGGTAAGTTTTAATCCTCGGTTTTGCAATACAAATAAAGACTCACCCCCTGATTTACTGAGGTAGGTGCAAACCGGGTAGATTTAAAAATAATTTTTATGTTTGCGCCTAAATTAAAACGTGCTTTCACTGGGCAGTATAGTGTGATTAAATTAGATATTTTTTCCGTTAAATCAGGCGCAAGGAGCTAATATAATAATTAGAATAAACCTATCCTTCATTTTTGCGCTCTCTGGCTGACACTCCTTGAAATACAAAGCCAAGGAGGTGTGTGTGTGGCAGGGTGTGCCATGATGTCTGTCAGCCATCGTCCATCGGCCCAACCCTACTTGACATGGATTGAGATATTTGCATAGCCTGTTAGGCTACTCTCCTTTTTTCAGACAGCAAGATCTATAGTTTGACAGACTCAAGAACACTTATATTAACACTTTAATATCCTAAAATTAGAAGTGTAATAAAAACAAAAACAGAATTGTTACGCCTATTTCCACTTTTATTCAAATACAAATACAAATACAGATAATTTTGCTTCCTCAACAAATACAGATACAAATACAAATACTGGGCTGTCTGCACATGCCTAGTATATACCATATGCCCTCATCAAGGTAATGTCTTCCTTTAACATCCAGTATGAAAATAAACATTGACATGGTAATTTGTAAAACTCAAGAAACATGAATCTGCCTTGGAAACTCATCATTTAGTTTTTCACAGTTTATTTCGATACATTTCTGCAAACTGATGTCCATGCTCTCAAAAGTCTTGACATTTTTGCAGAGGAATAGAACATTTGAATCATTTTCACACCAATTATAAAACTAAAAACATTTCTTACCAAACACCTCAAACAAAATTTAAGTGCAAAATTCAAGTCATCTTGGCCTGATTTCACATGATGTCACATTTTAAATTCATCCATCCCAATCCTCCATCATGTGATTTCCAGTGGGTTAGCAAAATATGTGTGGTTGTCAATGTCTTTTTATTCATTATGATACAAAAATGGCCTACTCTTTTGCCACAAAAAATGAAACAGAATTGGTTAAAAATGCTTAGTCCTATGTCATGTGCAGACATCCACTCTCATCCTAATTTGCATCAGGAATAGCTTCTGCAAAATGAAAATGTTTTTATTGTCTGCAACCTGTGTTGGAAGTACCCTAGGGTCTTAGGAACACCACACCATATATGTCAGTGCACTCTTAAATGATGAAGACAAATCCTTTCTTATTTTTCCAGTAGAAGTATACAACATCTATGTCATCATTCTCAGTGGCCATTACTAACCATTGTGACTACTATGGTTTGTGACTACTATGGTGTTCCATTGTAGCCAGTTATTTGCAATAATTCCAACAATTCTAGTTGTTTTGGTAATTCTGTTACCAAATTTGTAACAGAATTATGAGATTGAATCACTTAATAGTTCTTAAACAAAATTCATGTTAGTGAAAACACTACAGCTGCTTGGTAAGTCCACCTATGCTTATTTTCCCTCCTCATGAGGGAATGAAATTAGAAAATACCGTATTAAATATATGGGGTTTTTTGGTAATACAATAATAGGACGCTAGACAATGTTTCTTAATCTTAGAGAAGCCAGAAAAGCCAGAAAGCTGTTGGTATTATTTGGCAGAGGTCTGTACTTGAACATTATTGTGTTTCGATACATTTCTAAAACCTTTTCAGATTTTTTTCTGATAGATGTTTTCAAAGATTCCTTTTCCTTATGTTTTGTCAGGGAAAAAGTCTTTTCCCTGTTTTTTAAGATGGAAGATGTAGGTATGCCTTATATTTGACACTGAATTTCATGTGCTTCTATGAACTTCACAGTTTGGTTATCTTTGGCTATCCTCTTATGTGGAATAGCCCATAATAACCCTAGCGACTGTAACTATTTAACTTCAGATGACACAATACTGAAGCCAAACTACTAATTCTTCCCTTGAGTACTTTGCAAACTCAGTAAGATTAGAATACGGTACTGTCCTGTGTGGCTGGAAAGCAGAATTAGTAACTTCTGCTGTGGTTGTGTCCTCAGGCCTGGTTGGTTTTACATTTTTAATGAAAATATATAATTTGATTTTATTGAATTCTGAAGAATTCTGTTCCTTTGTTTTTCATGTGGTGTGTCATCCATCATTGTAATACCTATACTCAGTTTAAATACTCTAAACCCAAATACATATAAAAACCATATCCTTAGGTGTATATAGATGTCCAGTGCATAGGTAGTTAATATTAAAAATAGGGATTTATACATTTAAATATTCAGACAAGAAAAAATATAAACTAAAATCACTAAACAAAAAACTGTTCAGTGGTAATCACATGTGACAATGATATTTTGTTAGATTGCAACAGGTTGGTATGCTTCCCTTTCTTGTGGTCTAATGAAGTGCTAATAAGGATCATGCCTTTAAAGTCTTTGCAAAATATGAAAGAGTATTGTATTATTAAGGTCAGTACAAACTGTATCAAAGACAAAAAACAATAAAAAAAACAATCAAACAGACAAATTCTAGAGCAATGAAAATAGGCTCCAGAGTAATTCAGTGGCTAAGGCACATGCTTTGAGTACAAGCTGGTTTGGGTGCGATCCCAGCCTTGTCAGTTTCCTGACAATGACTGGGAGCCCACAGCAGCTTTGGGGATTCTGCCAGAGACAGGAGAGAGAAGGTCTAATAAAGTGTCCTTGCTTCATCATTCCCAAGCACTCTGTGACTCTTCCAGAACCTGTGAGTTGCTCAGATGTCAGCATAGCACCTATCCTCCAATGTGTGCTCACCTGCTGTACTGCACTGTGTGGCTGGTAATGTGAAAAATTGCAACTGGCTGTGTGTGAGTGCAAGGGAGGATTGCTTTCATCTCGCCTAAGTGCTTCTGCCATTGTCTAGAGGTCGTCATGGTGAGATGAGCCTAATGACTGTATGATGAGTAATTGCAAAGTAGGGTTAGTTAAAGAGGGGAAACCAGAAAAATAAATAGCAAAAGAAAATAAAACAAAAACAAGAAAGTGCATTGAAAATGATCTAATCTATCCAGTACTACAATGCTAACAATTTTTACTTGTGTTTCACACAACATTCACACGCAATTCCCAAAAAAGGCTGGCAATCCTTTTATTTCCTTACCTTTAGTTTCTGCCATAATAAAATTTCTCAATGTAAACTGCTCCCAAAGCCTTACATATTCTGCATTATATACCCACAATTCCATAGTACAATGCTCAGTAGAAGGGCCAATCATGAGTGAATAAAGGATACCTGTATGTTGGACTTGCATCATTCTCAGTTATTTATCAATAAAACAGCAATTACAAATTCATGTCATTTATAATTTAAATATTATTATTAAACATACCCCAAGGTTCTCTTTCCATGAAACTCAGCCACACACCTGCTACACAAGAAACTTTGCCCTGTGTGCCAGATACAACTCACATTAAATACTACAACACACAGCAATTGTTTAGGGACCACAGATACTAATAGTTTAGTGAACACTTTCTCCCTGCTTTCTTATTAATACAACTAAGCATACACTCAGTGACCACTTTATTAGGTACACCTCTCTAATACTGGGTAGGACCCCCTTTGCCCCCAGAACGGCCTGAATTCTTCATGATATGGATTCAACAAGGTGTTAGAAACATTCCGTAGAGATTCTGCTCCATGCTGGCATGATAGCATCACGCAGTTGCTGCAGATTTGTTGGCCGCACATTCATGCTGCGAATATCCCAGTCCACCACATCCCAAAGGTGCTCTATTGTATTGAGATCTGGTGACTGTGGAGACCGTTGAAGTATACTGAACTCGTTATCATGTTCCTGGAACCAGTTTGAGATGACGTGTGCTTTGTGGCATGGCGCATTATCCTGGTGGAAGTAACCATTAGAAGATGGGTAGACCGTGGTCATAAAAGGATGCACATGGTCAGCAACAATACTCAGGTAAGCTCTGGCATTTAAACGATGCTCAATTGGTATTAAGGTGCCTAATGTGTGCCAAGAAAATGTTCCCCTGCAGCCTGAACCGTTGACACAAGGCAGGATGAATCCATGGATTCGTGTTTATGCCAAATTCTGACCCTACCATCTGCATGTCGCAGCAGAAATTGAAATTCATGAGACCAGGCGATGTTTTTCCAATCGTCTACCATCCAGTTTTGGTGAGCCTGTGTCCACTGTAGCCTCAGTTTCCTGTTCTTAGCTGACAGGAGTGGTACCCGGAGGGGTCCTCTGTTGCTGTAGCCCATCCACCTCAATTTTTGATGTGTCGTATTTTCAGAAATGCTTTTCTGCATAGCACTGTTGTAACATGTGGTTATTTGGGTTAGGGGTGGGCGGTATAAACGATATAGAAAGTACACCAGTATGAATTTGCACTACGGTATGAATTTTGACTATACCGTGCTAACCAGTAGAGCCCTCACACATCTAGGTGTAACTTCATCAGAAAGGCACGATACTAAGCTTTATCTACATACACAAATCTTTGCTGACCTGACAGAGATTAATCTTTTCTGAAGCATTAAAATGTTGTCTGGGACACCATGAGCCCGGTGGCTGTATAGGCTACAGGACACCGTGAGCTTGCGCTACTGTCAGACGCGCACCCATTCTCTCTCGCTCACACACACACACATAATGCAATAGCCTAACCTCCCAAAATGTAGCCTACATACAACGACGTGACAAAACCCTTCAAAACCCCATGTCTCACTGTAATGGCTACCCACTAAAAGTCTATCTGCATGTTATTTTCTTTTAATAATAATGTGTTATTCTATTTCCATTACTATTGAATTATGCTATACATTGTGTGTGCTATGAGCTGATTATTATGATATTGTGTAATGAAGATGGATAAGACATCCTCACAGGCCAAGTGCTAGGGATGAGGGGAAATTACTGTGAACATGCAGGTGAACACAGTGTTCGGGTTCACGATTCTTAGCAGCTGGAATAAACTTTCCTTGTGGATTATTCTCAGTCAGAAGATGTGAGTGGTTGCAAAAGGATTGCTTTTTTCTCGTTTGTCGAAATGGTGAGATTGCAGGTTGCTCCTTTTTGAACTGTGACTTCTCGCTCTGTCTTCGTCACAAACTTTGACTTTGATTGCAATCTTGATTAACTTGATTCGTATTTGAACTATTTCTATTGCTCGCTGGACATTAAGACTCTCGTACTTTGGGGGTTTGGGGGGTTTATAAATGTATATTTTGGTGTTAATCTAACGTTGGCTTGTGTGTAGACTAAAGTTGAATGTGCGCGCGTCCGCCGAGATGTGATTAATTGATTAGCCTACTTAAATACACCATGGGGCTATATTATCATCTCAGATTGTTTCAATAGGCTATATATACACTATATGGACAAAAGTAATCAGACGCCTGACCATTACACCAACAGGGACTGTAATGACATTGCATTCAAATACATATTTAAGGTAATACAGGAAGACCTAAACAGCATCCAAAAGTGGGCAGATACTTGGCAGATGACTTTCAATTTACATAAATGTAAAGTCTTGCATGTAGGAAATAAGAACCTTAGACAAGACTACTTCATGGGTGGAAAAAAACTAGAATGTGCTCAATTTGAAAAGGACTTGGGAGTAATGGTTGACCCAAGCTTAACAGGATCTAGGCAGTGTGCTGTAGCAGTAAAAAAGGCCAACAGGATGCTGGGATATATAGCCAAAAGTATTGAGTATAAATCTAAAGAGGTTATATTGAAATTATACACTGCCTTAGTCAGACCGCACCTGGAATACTGTGTGCAGTTCTGGGCACCGCACTATAAAAAAGATACCGAAGCTCTAGAAAAGGTTCAAAGAAGGGCAACTAAATTAGTTCCTGGCATGAAATATAAATGCTATGAGGAAAGACTCAAGTCACTTAACCTATTTAGACTAAGTGAGAGGACGCTTAGAGGTGATTTAATTGAGGTATTTAAATTTATAAAAGGAATCAATAAGGTTAACTATAATAGATTCTTTAGGGTGAGTTCAGTCTGTAAAACAAGAGGACATAAATGGAAACTAGTTAAGAGTAAGTTCCGCACTGATATAAGGAAATATTATTTTACACAAAGAGTTATCAATACATGGAATAGGTTGCCAGGTCATGTAGTTGAGGCAGAGACCCTTGCTGTGTTCAAGTCTAGACTTGATGCAGTTTTGGATACTCTTTAATTAAGAAATGGCGAGCTTAGTTGGGCCGAATGGCCTGTTCTCGTCATCATATGTTCTTATATACTTTAATATGGAGTTGGTCCCCCTTTTGCAGCTATAACAGCTTCCACTCTTCTTGGAAGGCTTTCCACAAGATTTTGGAGTGTTTCTGTGGGAATTTGTGCCCATTCATTCTGTAGAGCATTTATGAGGTCAGGCACTGATGTTGGACGAGAAGGCCTGGCTCACAATCTCCGTTCCAGTTCATCCCAAAGGTGCTCAATGGGGTTGAGGTCAGGGCTCTGTGCAGGCCAGTCAAGTTCTTCCACACCGAACTCATCAAACCATGTCTTTATAGTCCTTGCTTTGTGCACTGGGGCACAGTCATGTTGAATAGAAAAGTGCCTTCCTTAAACTGTTGCCACAAAGTTGGAAGCATAGCATTGTCCTAAATGCTTTTGTCCTTTTTTGTCAGTATAATATATATATATATATATATATATATATATATATTACAGACTGATTTTACCGTAGATTGTATGCCTATACAAATCGGCTACCTATCACCTGGTAGCGTGATTCCTAAGTCTCATAACACCCCCTCTCCCCTTGCCTTTTTTCCCATTCGGATCTACACTCATCTCATACATGGCCTCTCTGGAATCCAGATGGAAATCCGTCATAGCGACGGAGAACTTTAATCCCTGAGTCAGTTTTTATTTTCACTTTGTGCAGCTTGATTTTATTGTATTTCATGAAAAAGTGTTTTTCAGAGATGGAAGTTACTTGAGAAAAGGTTTTGTATTTTTTTCTATTTATTATTGCAGTTTTGCACAATAAATATTCTTAAAATACTTCTTACTAATACTACTTAAAATACACATATATGAAATATAAGAGTTAAGAGTACAGTAGTAGCTGCCATGCAGTTGCCACACCAGTGCTTTACCCTTTTATAAGCATTTATATTGAAATTTTAAGAAAAACGAATATACTGTGATATATACAATTACCGTCCATGCTTCAAATTATACCGTGATATAAATTTTAGGCCATACCATTCAGCCCTAATTTGGGTTACTGTCGGCTTCCTGTCAGCTTGGACCAGTCTGGCCATTCTCCTCTGACCTCTGTCATTAACAAGGCGTTTTCGCCCACAGAACAGCTGCTGCAACAATCATCCCACGGTCACTTAAATCAGATTTCCTACCCATTCTGATGTTTGGTCTGAACAGCAACTGAACCTCTTGACTAGGTCTTCGTGATTTTATGCATTGAGTTGCTGCCAGATGATTGGCTGATTAGATATTTGCATCACTGAGCAGGTGTACAGGTGTACCTAGTAAAGTGGTCACTGTTTGTGCAATTCTGCACAATTACATGACAAAGAAACTGGGTCATATTATTTGCCCCACTCTTACATTGCATTCAGATGTGGAGTCTTAGCATGCTTCCTCCCTCAATATACTTTTAAGGAAACAAATGCAGGTTGACAAGCCATGTATAGGTAACTGCCAAAATGAATGAGACACTTGAGTAAATGGGGGATGCAAAGTATATTGAAAGTAGATGCTTTCAGATAGGTGTGGCTCTGTAGCTAATTGAGCAGTTAATATCCAATCATGCTTAACATCATGTGTAAAAATGCTGAGAAGGCCCAGCTGCCTTTTATTTTGGCTAATATGACTAGAGGAAGAAAATTCAGTGACATTGAGAAAGGGTTGGTTCTTGGGGCACATTTGGCAAGAAGTTCGATGACAAAGACTGCTGTCGTGAGGTGATGTTGGCACTGAGGGAAAGACTTCATCAACTAGGGACAACTGTGGCCAAAAGTGCATACTCCTCAACTGTGCTGTCTATGTGTTGCTTCACGATGGAAGGCAAAACAGATGAGCAACTCTGAATCAGTTGACTACAAATATTAATCTAGGTCATGAGTAGGCAGCCTGCCGAGAACTCTACTGAGAGGGATACTGTGGTGGATTGCAGTGAATAAACCCCTTATTACCTGTAAAAAGGTACATATGTGGGTGAAGTTGTGCCTTCGAATTAAAGGTATACAAACTCTAGCTGGGAAGACATAATAAAAGTGTCATTGTTGTAGGCCGTTTAAGTAACCTCAAGTATGATTTGTAAACGTATGCTAGCTAAGCTGTTTGCTGTGAACTTTTTCTCCCATCACCAAGTTGGCCAGTGAGTTGACAAACAGTAAGGGGGAGAGGTGGGAGTTTTAAAATGTTCACTTTGGGACCCCATGCATCTGTATTCAGTGTGTGTCAGCGATGGCATTCTGTTACAAAATAGTTTGAGAGAAAAGGCACTGCTCAAATCTGTTACATGTTGGTTGCTGGTCACTGTAAGCATTTTAAGAGAGAAAATTGCTCATCAGCTAAGCAATCAATACATTATAGCTACGTCATTATTAAAAGTGAGATAGCTGGTTATTGCAGTCAGTCTGACTATTACATCATTATGTAGGTAGGTAAATAGCCAGGTAGGCAGCCATGCATTACGGCTAGGTATCAAGTTATTTTAACCAGATAGTTCAATATCAGTTAATCGATAGGCAGCTTGATAAATAGCTAGATAACTCATCATGTTATAGCTAGCTAATAGGTAATTGCTCAGTGTGTGGCTAGGCACCTGGAAACTAAAAGACTCTTTAGTTAGAAAGCTAATCCAACCTCATTTTGCATTATTTCTTAACAAGTTACCCTTCACAACTCATTAAGATCATTACCCCTAAAAATGATCTGATAACAGGTTATGACCATACGGCCTTCACCCACAATAGCACCTTGATACCTCTCTATTAACAAATGATACATTCACTAACCATGTACAAAAGGCATGGGAGGTGTTCTTAGAATTTAATGATACTGAAGACTGCACTCCATCTGTGTTTTGGGAGGCAGGTAAAAACTTTATGAGAGGCCACATAATATTCACAGCAAAAAACAAAGGACTACACTAAATGGTGAGGATCAAGTTAAAGACCGCGAGTTATCATCATCAGTAACAGAAGCAATGAAAACTACAAAAATCTCCTCCAGGCCAAATATGAATTAAATGAGTACATATTGGAAGAAACTCTGTTCTTGACCAAATCCAAACAAAAACATTTTGAGCTAGGGGAAAAACTAAACAATTAAAGAACAACATGGAAAAAACAGCTATTAATTTAACTAAGGGCCAAAAGAACAATAATGTGCAGCCTACAGGGGCGACAGTGGCTCAGGAGATAGAGCAGTCGACTGGGGATTGGAAGGTCCCTGGTTCGAATCTGGCTCATCCTGGCAGAGTGTCGAAGTGTCCTTGAGCAAGACACTGAACCCCCAACAGCTCCCAGTGGCCAGTTGGTAAGCCTGTATAGCAGCCTCTGCCACTAGTGCTTTGAGTACTCAAATGAGTAGAAAAGCGCTATATAAATGCAGTTCATTTACCATTTACCATTTTACAGGTAATCAATGGAATATTCAAGGAATAATACTCTGTTTTATACAAACGGTTGAACTCTCCTGATACAAACACTATGAACTTTTTTGTGAATAATATTGACCTCCCCATCCTAACAAAAGAACCCTGTTACTTTATATGCTCCACTTACTCTCCAAAAACTCAAATGTGGCCAATCTCATGCCAAATGGGATGAGAATCCCAAATAATCTCTAGGATTAGACCGGTACAGATTTACTAACATTTTCAGAGTGGTTGCCAATGTTAGAGAAATGTCTATACTCCCCCATCACATGAACACTGCACTTATTACTGTCATTTAAAAAAACACAAGGACAAATCACTCTACTGTAGCTACCCTGTCTTTTAAACTCTGACCTTAACATCAACTGCAAAGCAATAGCTATTCCTACAATAATCAGCCTTAATCAAACTGGTTTTATTTAAGGCAGCCATCCCCTATGAAAACATCTTGTCCTTTCTGTGCCTTGAAAGATTTTTGTTTTGGGCAGAACTTCCATCAATTGGATCAAAAGCCTCTATAACTATAACTCCCCATTTGCTTTTGTTACTACAAATAGGACAATATCAAACCATTCACCCTCACTACACAAGGATATCCCCTGTCACCTCTACTATTATTACTATTTATCAAACCTTAAGCATAATCCATTTGGCAGAGCAGCAACATACATGGAATAACAACAGGATGGATAAATCATAAAATCACCGGGGTACAGAAGGGAAACAATTGTAACCTTTGTTGTCTGAATACATCTGTATGATTAAGTTGTTTATTACAGCATGAGAATATAGATTACCTCCAATGTGGGGGTGGACCAAATTAATCCAGCCAAGCAACGCTGGCAACTTTATTTCCATAAAAGGATATTTTTATGGAAAATGTTACTGTGGTTGGTGAATTGATCATTGATATGGATGACAGGAAACCTTTTCCTAGAGTATCTATATGGCAGTTAGAGAGAATGTTTGGATCCTCAGCAACCTGCTCAGTAGTGAGTGCATGCAGTGTTGTGCATGAATGCATTAAAAGAGCGCGTTCATTGAACATGCTCATTTTTTCGGTGAACGGTGAACTTGAACATAACCGTTTGCAACTAAAGAATGTGAACTTGAGCTTGTTCAGGTTTGCATGAGATTCGGAATCCTTGGTTGTTTTAAAGTTATTGCTTGATGAATAAACATGGATGGCATTATTCCATACTTGAGATGTTTTTGTTAGTGCAACTCATCAGATAGACACCTTGACAGCTCGCAACCAACTGCCCATATCCCACGTAACAATCACTGCGCATGTAGACGTACACATAAAATAGATCCTGGACCAGCTCATTTAAAAAATGCAAGAAATGAACTGGGACTGTGAACTTGTTCAAAATTCAAAATTGTGAACTATGAACGTGAACTTGTTCATTTTAATCTGTGTGAACTGAACTTTGAGCTACCTCTTGTGAAGTGTGAACTTGCACAACACTGAGTGCATGTAGTTTGAGGTATAGTAGACCAACATAGCTACAACACTGAGACAGGTATTCAAATTGTGATATTCCTGTAAGTATACAGGTTAAGTTAAGAGCTGAGGTGAACTTCCTGTCATTTTCATATTTTTCCAACTATTGACTTTGGTTTAGAATTGTAACAAGGATTGGGTGAATGCCAAGATTGCAGGCCTTAATGGGATTGGAAAAGATTCCAATAAGCCATTTGATGATTTTGTCATGGAGGTGCTGCAGTCAAAAAAGAAATATTCTGAAGAAGTCTTCAGGATTCAGACATTTGAATGCAACTTTATTCCCCTTTTTCAATACTCCCAATAGCTTCCACTGTATGCACCCTGACCCCTTTCACTGTATACTCTCCAAGACCCACCCAGACCTGGTACAATATGCACTGTAACCCCATTGATCTATGCACCTTAACACCCATCAACGCATACACCTGTTACTATATAAACCCCACATTTGTCACTCTATACACCATAACTCTGTCCCTCTCCCTTCTCTTTATCCCGATAAGTAGCAGTTGGAGGGGGATTTGGAGACGCTGGCAGTTGTGACATACTCATCCCTCTCGGTGTCCCTGCTGGCTTTGCTGCTAACGGTGATAGTCCTCTCCTGCCTCCGAGGTCTGAAGTCCAACACCCGCAGCATCCACTCCAACATGGCTGCTGCCATCTTCCTCTCTGAGCTCGTCTTCTTGTTAGGCATCAACCAGACAGAGCAGCAGGTCTGTGTATGTCTGTGCGTGTGTGTGTGTGTGTGTGTGTGTGTTGTCTCTATGCCTGTTGTGTGTGTATTTATGTGAGAAGTTAATGAAATGATCATCGTGTCATTCTGTCCATTCTTGTGTGTTGACTGGTGTATAGCTCTCTCCCTGTATAGCTGTGAACTGATTGGTGTCTGTTGTAGTTACTGCGTGCTGACTGGTGTTTCTCTCTCTCTCAGTTCCTCTGCACTGTTATTGCAATCCTGCTTCATTACTTCTTCATGGCCACCTTTGCCTGGTTGTTTGTGGAAGGGCTGCACATCTACCGCATGCAGACGGAAGCACGTAACATCAACTACGGAACTATGAGGTTCTACCATGCTATAGGATGGGGTGTGCCAGCCATCATCACAGGTATTAAAATGACACTCCCAGAAATATTTCTCCTGAGACACTCTGAGACACACTGACTCAGAAATGCAATGTAATACACTGGGCCTAATTCTAATGGTGCCAGTTCTTTTAAAAAGGTAACATTTATTCAAACCTTTTTGACAGCAGTGCTAGTGTCAGGGTTTTATTTGCCTAAATAGTCCCACTGACACTGAGACATGCAGCTTTTACTGAGTCACAGTGAAATAAAGGCACATTGAAACATTCATTGCAGATGCCCATAAGTTTCATCAATAATCAAGAAGCAACTGCCAAGTCCACAGATGTCTGTCTCAGTGTAGGGTGCTTTGTGCCTTGGCTCAGCAATTTTGAAACACAGTGGTGGTTGTACTAAACCTGAGCTATTGGTTATGTTCTGGCATCATGCTCTTCAAAATATACAGAAGATATTAGCAAACTAGATGATCTGTACTTTGTAGTGGCAACTTAATACAAAGAGCAAAACATTTTTCCTAACTGATTTGGGTGTGTGTGTTTTTAACATTTCTTTTCTTTAAAATGTTGGTCTATTGAATGACTGATAACTCATGTGTTTTCAGTCTTCTTTGCTCCTTATGATATGTTTACTCTTAATAGTCCATACATTTTGTCTTTGAGTTTTTAATATACTTTAAAAGATCAAAGCAGCTGTTACTAATTGCTTATATTGATAGATAATCTTTAATCAGCCAGTCAAATTTTATTTGTTATAGAGCATTTTTACAATCAAGATTGTCACAAAACTGTACATGTAGCATAATGGATTTTCTAGATGTATTCAACAAAGCAGAAAACCCACAGCCAGTTGGGAAAATTATTCCCTGCCCCCAGGAAAAGGTGGAAGAGAAACTCCTGGAAAATCATCCCCAATATTATGCAATTATGGCTGGTTACTTTCAACGAATGGTAGCAAGATACATAATATACAACCATGGACCATGCCTGCCTGATAGTAAGTGACCACCTCCTCTCTCCAGGTCTGGCTGTGGGCCTAGATCCAGAGGGGTATGGGAACCCTGATTTCTGCTGGATTTCCATCCATGACAAGCTCATCTGGAGCTTCGCTGGACCCGTTGGCATTGTTATTGTGGTACTGCTAGTCTGTCTGGCTGCTTGTTTCGTTGTCTTTCCATCTGTTTTTTGTTAACTTACCTATGCTGTCCTCTGTCTGTCTACTACACAGTGTCAGTGCTGCCCTCTGTCTCCCTGCTGCTCTCTGTCTGCTGCTCTGTCTCAGTACTGCCCTGTCTGTCTACTACTCACTGTCTGTGCTGCCCTCTGTCTCCCTGCTTCTCTGTCTCAGCGATGCCCTCATCTGTCTGCTGCTCTGTCTCAGTGTTGCTCTCTGTCTGTCTGCTGCTCTGTCTCAGAGCTGCCCTGTCTGTCTACTACTTAGTGTCAGTGCTGCCCTCTGTCTCCCTGTTGGTCTGTCTCAGTGCTGCCCTTTGTGTTGCAGATGAATGGCGGGATGTTTTTGATTGTTGCGCGCATGTCCTGCAGTCCTACACAGAAGGAGACCAAGAAACAGTCAGTTTTGTGAGTATTTTAGAGGGAGAGATAAGAGTAAGTGTACATAATCTTTGTACCGCATAACCTAAACTTTCTGAAATTACTTCTGTAAAACTACTGATACAGTACATGCAGAATGAATACAGAACTGCATTCTAAATACATTCATATCCAGCTGTCTGCAAAGAGGAAACATATTTAATAGTTTATGCAATTAATGCAGTGTTGGTTTTTAGTTTGTCAGTAAACTAATTAAATTGCCATTGTATTTAAATTGGCATTGTTAAATTGGCAAATATTGAATATCTTATATCTTTGCTTTGTTTCAGATATTATTTTAAACAAATTCCTGTCTTCTTTCTCCAGCTGTTTTAATCCATCTGTCAGTTTTCCTCTGTATCCATTTTTCTGCTCCCTCCTTTTTAATCTTCTTTCTCCCCCACTCACTTTTTCTCTCTCCACAGTCCCACTATACGCAGCGCCATAATACTACTTCTCCTAGCCAGCTCCACCTGGTTTTTTGGTCTCATGGCTGTCAATAACAGTGTTCTGGCCTTCCACTATCTCTACACTGTGCTGTGTTGCCTGCAGGTACTTTGATGGATGAATGTGTGAGCATGGAGACTGTATGTCTTGTTTAAAAGATGTGGCAGTACTGGTGATGGTGGTGGTATGTATGTGTGTGTGTGCATCTTCTGTATGATCATAGAGTGTATCAACCGTTATGTCATGCCTTGAATACTTGAAATAAGGGTTTCTTCTGAGACAAATGCTAGTAATAACGATTAAATTACGCAATAACTAAAAGTGTAAAAATTCATTCCTAGTCTCATTGTAAAATTTTACATTAATGTTCACCTTTACCCCTTTTTCTTCTGATAGAACTTGGCTTGAAATAGCTTTAGCTGTCCACTTTATTAATCATTTTTGGAAATGTAAAAACCTGTAAAAATTGTCTTAACTCAGTTTTCTTTTCTACACTCATCTTTTGCAGCATCAAATTTTATGTCTCATGTGAATCAGAAGACCCTTAGCTACCTAGAGGTTCCACATTCCACTCATAGTTTGTATTTATAATGAACTACAGCTGTTCAAAGAACATGAAAAATTACATTTTATGAAAAACATGTCTGTGCTGAAAAGACTTCAGTAAATATAGATATGATATATAATCCATAGATATAAATAAAGTATAATATTTACTCCATGTCAGTAGCTCTTTTGTAGTGTCAAACACTCAAGTCTGATTTAGTTAATATGAGATGCAACCCAGCCTCTGTCCCCCACATTTGAACAGGTAAAATTCTGTTTAAAAGTGATGCAATCATTTCAAAAGTGATAAAAAGAGAGACTGCTATAATGGTACATGATCAGTGTCATGTGGTAATGTTGCATAGTCATAAGAAGCATGGCTTCAAAGATTGCAGGTTTGCTTCCCAGGTTGACAACTGCTGTTGTACCATTGAGCAAGGTAGTTAACCCAATCAATATCTGTACCCAATAATATCTGTAATCAATAATATCTAACTGTGTTTTATGGAAAACACGTAAAAGTCATAAGCTATGAAGGTCACCATAGTTTTTCTTTGTTTGCAGGGGTGAGGAAATATTGAAGGTAACATAACCTGCACAAGCATATATAAAAAGTTTTCTAAAGCAAAATACAGACAGTTGTTTGCAGCTCAACACATGAAATAAACAAATTAAAATGCAGTGTGTGAATTTCATGTATACAGATTAGTGAAAAATTAATAAGATAAGAAAGCTTTATTGTCATTGTTCATTGTTCAAACAAGTTACAGCACAGGGAGCTCGAAGCCATTACATTACATTATTGGCATTTAGCAGACGCTCTCATCCAGAGCGACTTACATCAATTACAGTTTTTTTTTTTTTACAGTGTTATCCATTTATACAGCTGGATATTTACTGAGGCAGTTGTGGGTTAAGTAGCTCAAGGGTACAGCAGTGGTGCCCCCGTGGGGAATCAAACCAGCAACCTTTTGGTTACAAGTCCTGCTCCTTTACCACTGTGCTACACTGCCGCCCATAGTCACTGTGTCTGTGCGTGCCGCCATCTTGAGCTTTTTTTCTTTGAACTGATCAGGGTAAATTTTGTTCATTGTAAGATGGCCTCTTATTGATATCCTTACTCAGAGTGGTGGAGCTTTTGTAAACGTGTACTGATGTGAACAATGTGTGCTTTGTGCCTGTGAGTAACCGTATCTGTGTGCACTGAAAGTGCTGTTGTTCTGAGCCTCTACATGAGCTCAGACTAAAAACTGTGCTCCCTTAAGATGGCTTTTTTGTTTGCCATAGCATGTAAATGAACTTCAGAGGTTCTTTGCACATGATTCATATTTGAAGTTTGGAGACCCTTCAACACCTTCCTCTTAAATCTTTCCTTAAGGGTTCTGTTTTGTCCCCTTATCTTGAGACTCATACTATTGGAGTCCTTCCATACACCATCTTACACATCATTGGAGTCATAAATTACATAAATGAGACTGCATAAATTACTCCCTCTTCATGCTTGCAGTGTGGCTTCAAACACAGACTGAGCCCTATAGCCCAGGTTTGAAACTATCCATGGCATTCAGTGAAAATTAGTGGGAGCTGACATCACTCTGCTCTCAACACCCTGGAACTCATGTGGGTGTCACTGTGCCTTGTTCAAGTCATTTGGGGTTTGCATCACCTTTGTGTGGCATGGAGAGAGTGTTCATGGCTGTCCTCTGATTCATACAGTGCTTCTTCTCTAGGGAGGGAGGAAGTTCCTTCATCTATAACTATTTTATTCTGTTGGAGATCTCTTAGTGTGGTTATGTGTGTCTGTGTGGTGATGTTTGTGTCTTTTCTCCAGGGTGTGATGGTTCTGCTGTAGTGTGTGTGTGTGAGTGGTGATACTTTGTCTTATCTCCAGGGTATGATGGTGCTGCAGGGGTGTGTGTGTGTGAGTGGTGATGCTTTGTCTTGTCTCCAGGGTGTGGTGGTTCTCCTGGTGTTCTGCCTGCTGAATGCAGAGGTGCAAGAGGCTTGGAAACTCTCGTGTATGGGAAAGAAGAGTCCAACTGAGGATCCACCCCACACCACCCAGATCACTGTGAGCTGGCATCCAACAGTACACTTCACCCCATCTACATCACACAATGCACCTTATAAACCTGTATTCCACTTTGCATTTGCTTTGACCACAGCTCATTTGCCCATCATCAATGAAGTAATCTGATGTTTTGAAAGGTGTTTCTTCCTTTCAGTCAACTTAATGCTCACAACTTTCCCAGCTTCGAAAAACAGGTCACTGAGGCAAACACTCTTTCCCTTTCTCCCTTTCTCTGCCACCCTTGTAAATGTCCAGGGTCCAAACCCCTACAATAGTGCTTCCTTGCTGGAACAGAGTGGATTGCATCGCATCACCTTAGGAACCTCCACTATATCCTCAGTCAGCAGTGCAAGGTGAGTCCTCAGGAATGGTGCTGAGGTTACATGATGCTCTTAGTACAGAATGGCTTTAAGATGGAGCGGGGTTGATTGGGAAGGAAATCTGTCTTCACTTCACTCACATGTTACTCCATTAAATCTACACCTAAGGCATATGGGGTAGGGTAGGGGTGGAAAAGAAAAATAAATGGCACAGAGGGATAATTGCAACGCTTTGATTCCTTTGAATCCCACTTTGCAGAGAGAATCTTCTGGCCAGACAGACCCTGGAGCAGAACCTGCTGAGTCACACTGGTGCCACTGACCTCGATGTGGCCATGTTCCACCGGGATGGAGGTACTTGCATACACATGTAAAGATAAACACACAATACAATACTAACTTACTATCCATAAATCCACATGGAAGGTAAGAAGACAGTGATATTCTTCCATTGTCAAATTTTGAAAATTTGAGTAAGCTGCATTGATTTAGATTGGTATCAACAATTCCAATGAACTATTCTCAGTATAATCAATCAATCAATTTGAATTTGTTATAGTGCATTTTTAGAATGGATATTATCACAAAGTGCTGAACGTAGTCTATAGTACATTTTCCAGAGGTAATCAAAAACCTGCAAACCCAGGGCCAATTGTGAAAAAAGGGAAATTATTGCAAGGCCCTAGAAAAATGCAGTTGAGACACAACTAGCAAACAATGAAATGTTAATGGTGGAATGGCATGAAAAATGCATCAGTTCATTGGTTCATTCCAAATCTAGAGGCAGTTGATTGATGAGGGAGGGCATGGTCAGCTCAAGCCATCAGCGGGACCCTCTATTCAGCAGTAGCCAGGGCAGGGATGTCCTGAGTTTTACAGTGCAGCAATGGGCCAGACATCTTATGTTTTGAACCCTGTAAATATTAATAAGCTGGGGGCAAGGTTGCAGAAGGAGTTGCTGGCTGGAGAGGTGGAGAGAAGGTTGTGGTTAGAATAGGTTAACCAGGATAGGTTAACCATTTGGGTGACGTATGTAATTCAGCGCAATACTGTAGCCACAGCAAAGATAATCTTTGGAAGCATACAAAAGGAGTTTACCATAGCCTCAAGACACTCTACTCCTCCTCAACATTCATCTTGAGTGTAGACCTACTAGAAAGACAGGTTTTCAATCCAGACTGAAAAGCTGAGATTGTGGGGCTCCCAAATAGCTTTTTGCTTTAAATTCAAGCTGAACTGTATGGCCTGGAGTTTATCCAAGCCATGTCATCAGCTGATGATGACCGGGAGCCCACAGTGATATAACAAATTGAATGTATCAGTGTTTGAATGTATCAGAGGATTGCATTCACAACACCTTATGCTCCTGCATGAATACAATATTTGCCACAGTGGGAGATGACATTGTCTGACTGACCATTCCAAAAAATAAAAGGGAAAAAGCATGAAAAACACATAATAAAATACATAATTTGGCATATGACAATAGGCTGTTCCATGAAAGAGGTGTGAAAAATCTCTACCACCAGCTTTGTTTTTTTTCTATTTTTGTAACCACCAACATCAAAGGAGACATCCTGACCCACTGTAACCCCAACCTGTTAGTTGTAAGTATGTTCTGGATGGCTGAAAGACAGTCAAGGTTGAACACAAAATTTACCATGGTGCTACAGGTTTTTTGGGACAAGTGAAAGTCATGATATTGTTATTGATAAGATATTGTTGGAGTTTAAAAAAGCTAGAAATAGATGCTGTAACTGCTTGGTGCCCTACATCATTTGTTTGCATGCCTTTACACTTTATCTAATCAGTGCTTCACTCACATTACCCACTCACATTGTGAGTGAATGAATGAGTTGAAAATGTTTTACCCCACCCTTCCTTGCTCCCTATCACCCCCCCCCCCCCCTCCTTCAGGTGAGGACTCCGACTCAGACTCTGACCTCTCTCAGGATGAGGAGCATAGTCTGTCCATTCCATCCTCTGAAAGTGAGGACAATGTTCGTCTCCGTGGTCGCATTCAAAGAAAGTTCAAACGTTCCAATCACAGTGAGAGGCTGCTCACAGAACCCACCCATAATGGCACCAAAGGTACACTCAAAGATTCATTCTCTCCCACAAACACAAAAACACACACAGACTCTCGCACACACGTGTATTGACCTCCACAAGCAGGAAGGTGGCTATAAAAGAATTCACAAAAAGCTTAAATGTACCACATTTTACTGGAGTATTCATTATGATGAAAGGTAATGCTACTCTTAAGGCTAGCCTCTTCCAGAAAGAGAATACATGTCTATCTTTCCACCATCAGCTGTGAAATGAGTGGTTCCAAAAAATGGCATCTTCAGGTTACAAATTGTCAAAAAGAAACAGGCAAAGTGTCTAAGAGTTTCAAGGAGAAGGCTTTTCTCAAGAAAAAACACACTACAAATTGTTACACTCTTAATTTCTGCAACCTCTGGTCAACTTGCCATCCCTATCCGAAAGGTCCACCTTCTCAGTCACATCTGTTCTGTACTCAGTCCCCCAGTAGTGGAGTAAGCTCCCCACAACAGTCATAATTGCTGAATCACTGTCCATCTTACCTCACAGCCTGAAAACCCACCTCAACACTGAACATTCATGCTAGATCCTCAAATACTTTTGTTATATCATCAAACTTCCTCTTGCACCTGCTGTTGCACCTAACAGAACATGACATGTTGTGTTGTGACTCTTACTATTGGGTTGAGTGATTTAATATTGTTGCTGCTCTTAACTTAACCTTCTTGTACGTACTTTTGTATGTTGCTCTAGATAAGACCTTGTGCGAATTGACTCAATGTGAAAATAAATGAAATTTTGCCACTCTGTCTCTGAATGACAATGGGAAGCATGGAAATAGTGATAGTGGATGTGCTCCTTAGCTTTTTAGTTTGACATAATAAGGAGAAGTATAAGAAATATAAGAAAATAACTCATTTCTTCTATGAAATATTGTGGAGGGGTTATTATATTTTGAGATTGTTTTGCATCTGTGGGTCCTGGAACCCTTGATAAGATAAAAGGAGTTATGAACTCCCAACATGGAACAGACGATATACTAAGCCAAACTTGGTTCCCTCTGCCACACAGTTCAAACTCAATGAGTTCAATGAAATGTTTATGTTTAAATTTAAGAAAGCAGCTCACAAACAAAAACCAAAAGAGCAGAAGAACATAGAGAAACCTGCCGGGGGAATGGTCAAATGGTCTTATAAAACACTAACGGATGCATCTGGTGCAATTCATTCCAGAATAGGATTTACAAAATTATTACAGGGATGTGAATAAATGTGACCCTTATGTTTTCTGGAATCCCTTATTTGTGAACAATCTGAAATGCTTCAATGCAGTACTTCCTTAAGCAGAAAAAATGATGAAAATTGTACAATAAGTATGTTTTTTCTACTATTACATGGTATTTATGGTATGGTATGTATTTCAAACTATACACTCAGTGACCACTTTATTAGGTACATCTCTCTAATACTGGGTAGGACGCCCCTTTGTCCCCAGAACGGCCTGAATTCTTTGTGGCATGGATTCAACAAGATGCTAGAAAGATTCCTTAGAGATTCTGCTCCATGCTGACATGATAGCATCATGCAGTTGCTGCAGATTTGACAGCTGCACACTCATGCTGCGAATGTCCCGTTCCACCACATCCCAAAGGTGCTCTATTGGATTGAGATCTGGTGACTGTGCAGGCCACTGGAGTACACTGAACTCATTGTCATGTTCCTGGAACCAGTTTGAGATGACGTGTGCTTTGTGGCATGGCGCATTATCCTGGTGGAAGTAGCCATTAGAAGATGGGTAGACTGTGATTATAAAGGGATGCACATGGTCAGCAACAATACTCAGGTACGCTCTGTCATTTAAACAATCCTCAGTTGGTATTAAGGTGCCTAATGTGTGCCAAGAAAATGTTCCCCACACCATTACACCACCTGCAGCCTGAACCGTTGACACAAGGCAGGATGAATCCATGGATTCATGTTGTTTATGCCAAATTCTGACCCTACCATCTGCATGTCGCAGTAGAAATTGAGATTCATGAGACCAGGTGATGTTTTTCCAATACTACCATCCAGTTTTGGTGAGCCTGTGCCCACTTTAGCCTCAGTTTCCTGTTCTTAGCTGACAGGAATGGTACCCGGAGGGGTCTTCTGCTGCTGTAGCCCATCCACCTCAATGTTTGACGTGTCGTATTTTCAGAAATGCTTTTCTGCATAGCACTGTTGTAACGTGTGGTTGTTTGGGTTACTGTTGCTTTCCTGTCAGCTTGGACCAGTCTGGCCATTCTCCTCTGACCTCTGTCATTAACAAGGCGTTTTTGCCCACAGAACTGCTGCTCACTAGTTTTTTTTGTTTTTCGCACCAATCACTATACACTCTACAGACTGTTGTGCGTGAAAAATCCCAGGAGATGAGCAGTTTCTGAGATACTCAAACCACCCTGTCTGGCACCAACAATCATCACACGGTCACTTAAATCAGATTTCCTACCCATTCTGATGTTTGGTCTGAACAGCAACTGAATCTCTTGACTCAGTCTTCATGATTTTATGCATTGAGTTGGTGCCAGACGATTGGCTAATTAGATATTTGCATCAATGATGCAAACAGGTGTACAGGTGTACCTAATAAAGTGGTCACTGAGTGTATATGTTCTTGTGAAGCCATAAGCTAAGCATATTTTTTGGTCTATTTAGTATTCACCATTTGATTGCTTCATAAACAAATAGGTGCTGTGACCATTTTCATAGCATTTTCTTATCAACAAATTGAATGAATCGAATATGGTTCTTGTATTATTTGCTTGGAGTTCAATGACTTTTGATCCAGAGAGTTTTTTTTTCTTTCTGGGGGTATAAGATCTAGATGGGAATGACCTACTCTCCTATTGGCCAGCACTAGAGGAGTGTGAGGCTCACTCACTACAGAAGTGGGGATCAGAACGCCGCCTAGGAGCTGACTACAGCAAGGACGCTGCTAACAACAACCAGCCTGATGCAGCTCTGACCAGTGGAGATGAGAGTGGGCTAACACAGCCCCACCGGCACCGCAAGGGTACACACACACACACACACACACACACACACACACACACACACGCACACACACACAGTGTGTAACTCCCTTTTCTGTACCTCTAGGGATTCTGAAGAATCGTTTGGGCTGCCCCCCAGCTCTACAGGGTCTTTCCTCCATGGGCCGTGTCCCGAGTGAGCTCTCCTGGTACAGAACCTCTACACTGGGTCACCGGGCAGTGCCAGCTGCCTCATATGGACGCATGTACTCTGGAACAGGCTCTCTATCTCAGCCTGCCTCCCGCTATTCCTCCCGCGAACATTTAGATACATTGACAAGGCGTCAGATCTCTCGTGACCCTCTTGGCAGACAGACAGGGGGTGGGTCGCGGGATCGCCTAGAGCACGCCCTTCCTAGTCAACACGGCTCACGGGATAACATTGACCTGCTGCCACGGAGACGTGAGCTAGGTGTGGAGCGAGCATCCCGGGAGAATCTCACAAGCTCTCGGGACAAACTGGATTGCTCCATGTATGCATCCCGTGAGGACCTGGAGGTGGTGCACCCACAGCTTCACACTCTCACACAACGGCAGACCTCACGGGAAAACTTGGGGGGGGCACTGGGGAGCAATCGATCTCGGGAGCAGCTGGAGACTAATGGAGGTGGGGGGGCAGCTCCGTGCAGAGAGTGGCTCCGCACTCTACCCCCCCGCCAGGTCTCACACCCTGAACAGCCCCATCCCCCCTCTCCCCCACCCCCCATTGCAGAACAGCTGGAGCCTCAGGACCCTCCCCCTCGACGTGGCAGGCTGGACTCTGCCCCTCCCTGTAGGTATCCTTCACCTGCCCCGCCCAGTCGACACCCATCAAATGAGCACCTGGACATCCTCTCCTCCATCCTGGCCTCCTTCAGCTCCTCTGTGCTCGTGCCCCTCACACCCCCCCCACTCGGACCCTCCCCCTCTCCCCCTCACTCTGCTACCTCCCACAGCATCTCCGAAATGTCTCCGGACTCTGAGTAAGTTCAGCTCCCACTCACTCTTCCATGTCTCTTCATCCTTTGTTTCCTGTTCTTATTTGCTTCATCTGTTCCTCTGAAACCCTGTTTCAACCACCTGTGTTGGATATTCTAATAAAAAGTATTTATAGAACCCAGTAGCTGAAATTGGTTATGTGTCTGTGCCTGTGCCTCTGTGTGTGTGGGTGGATGTGTGGGTGGGTGTGGATGTGTGGTGTGGTGTTGTATGTTTATTATTGGATCGATGTATGCGAACATAATTATGTTGTAAATATATATGTTCTGTATCCTTGCATATGTCTTGGACACCTGTGTAAGTGACTTGCTGTCTTTCTGTCTTTGTCCAGAGTCAACAGAAGTGAAGCACAGTCTTGATGACACACTTTGTATCCCAGTGAGAAGCACAGCAAAGTGACAAGCAGGACAGGGCCTGAAGAGCTCACAAGACTACTTAAGCATTCTGCGATTTAGGAGGACATCTGGGCACCACAACTGAAAGGAAGTGAGCATTAAGGAGCAAGGAATGCGGATGGGGGTTTGGCTTTGAGAAATAGAAAAATAAAAGATAGGAGGGAGGTACCATCTTCAGCTTAGTGACTTTTGACCTGGAGCTTCAGACAGGAAGGAAATGGGTATCAGTTTAGACAAACATGTAAATATGTTTTTTATATAAATTTTGTATCTTTTTCATCAGAGAAAAAAATCATTTCTATTGTGTTGTTTTTAAATCTGAAGAAATTGTCCAGATGAGGGTGTGAGAGAGGCATGTTATGGCATCTGCTTCCTCTATTAAAAATCATTACACTGACTCTGTAACCATATTATGGCTGTTTAAGCATAACCCTTCTGTAACCTCAGCACAACCATCTATTGACTACATCTCTGTATAGCTGATCTCATTGTCACCAGGGCAGCACTGTGGACTGTGTGTGTGTGTGTTTGCAATGATTTGCCGGTAATTGCTAATGTCACTCTCTTTCTAACAAGCGTAGCAATGACGTCTTTGGAGCCAAACAAATGCCTTGGGGTGGTGGTTTCCATTTTTCGTGTATGAGAGTGAAAGCACTGCTGTCACATAACCTTAGATTGAACAAACGAGGTGCATTTGGAATAAATACTGTGCATGTAAATACCTAGACAGTATGGATGTTTTGTTAATTTGTACTTTCATCCATAATTCTGGTCTGAATGCAATCAAAGTTAGAGTGGGTATTCAGTACAAATCCATTATAAAAAGAGTTTAAAAATATGGAAAATAAAACAATTCTATTAAGCAAAATGATGCTGTAATATTTAAAAACTTATGTTTGTGATGATATTGTCATTTTACACAAGCAGATATGATGCATTTGGACTACAGAACTGCATTTTCATTTCTATTACCAAGCTGGCAACTGTGATGCAGAGATGCAAGAATGCAGTTTGTGAAACTATTTAGTAATAACGAAACACTGTTGTCTTATATGTGGCATTCTGTTTTTTGAAATACTTAATACTGTACACTACTTTAAACAGCTTAATAGGCCTTGTCTCTTTAAAGGCTGGGTTGCAATCTGAGGGGAACATTGCTTTGAATTTTGCATGTTAGGGGCAACTATGGAGAAAGGGGTTTGGTTGGGGTATCTCCAGTGTTAGCCCCACCTCAGCTGAGTATTTATATTCATATCAAATACTACAGACAACATGGGAATATCACTCCACCCTATAGATCCTGTCCTTCTGTTCATGTGTCTTAAACAACTTCAAATACCTATGTATTTATTCTGTGTAAACATAAAAGATTTTGTAGAAAAAAAAGGAAGGAGTAAAGGGTTTTATTAAGATGGGTCTGAGGAAAAAACTGTGGTGAGAAACAGAATGGAGGAAGAATGAGTGTGAATGAAAAGTCAAAGAAAGGATAGAATGGGAGAAACTGAAGAGGCCAGTAAACATTTGGTAAATGTTTTAGTTTAAGTAATGAAATGACAAATGTTACATTTTTCCAAAAAACTCCTTGTCCATCTACTGCTACATTGTTCTTCAGGATGGAGCTGTATATTCCACTATCTTTATTGTGTACAGACAAGTTTACTTAATTTATATGTATTAAAATGTCTTCATCATCTGTGGAATATGGAATGGAATATGGAATATTTCTTTTCATTTTTTCTCAAACCAAAACTGAACATTTTTCAGCATGTCCAATACATGATGTAGGATTTGCTTGCATTAATATTATATGGCTGACTCTTAATATTATGTGGCTGAAAACTTTACCTGAGGCTTTCAGTGATTAAAATGAACAGAACAGCAGGATGATAGCATTCCCATTACACATAGAAAGTAACTTTTTGATAACTATGTCTTAATTGTAACTCTAACACTGAAAACATTTTTATAGATTTGTTATACATTATTTTTTTACAAAGTTCATCAACTTTGTAAAATGTAGGAAATGAATTCTAATCCTCCTCATGGCCCTTTGTACAACTCCACTCAATCCCCTCTTAAACCAAAATGTCCGTCAACTGTAGGGTTTTTAAGGGGTCCCTGGAGGGGCCTCGCGGGTTCAATGAACTAGGTGCTAAAAATTATACCATCTTCAGTTTCCTTCCTCGAAAATATCCTTTGCGGAAAAAAAATCTTAATATCAAATCATGTTATTAAGATATTTCACTCCAAAAAGTGTACAATGGTATGGAATACTACTTATACACTGTCAAATAATGTATAATCATCGGGTCATGGTAAATGTTACGGTAAAAATTTAGTCTTTTCCATACTAATTACATACTAATGTGTTTATGTGCATCTTTCTGAGGAGGGGGTCCATAGCTTCCATTATCAAAGCGATCTGTGAACCCAAAGAGATAAAGAACTGCTCTACAGGTATATGATTCTGCACACTTTTAGAAAAATGGTTCTACTTGCAGGGGTAAGGTTCTATCTAGAACCATTTTCATTCAAAGAACCCTTTGTTGAAGAAAGCGTTCTTCAGGGGTTCTTTGTAAGACAAAAGGTTCCATCAAAAACCCTTTACATTTGAAGAACTCCTTCTGGAAGAAAGAGTTCTACAAGGATTATATGGAGGGTGAAAGGATACATAGAATGCTATTCATTGTAATAAACCTTTTCTATTATATATTGTTGACTTTGTTTTAAATGCTTTTTGAAACAGCATCAGACACTATTCAGTAATCTGAGAAAAACATGGGTGTTCGAATGAAATGAAAAGAGTGTGAAGACTAAAACATTTACCAATATAACAATGTAACACACTTGGAGGAAAGTGCTTTTCCCTGAATTTAACCACAACTCTACAAGTGTCCATTGGCAGCAGATGTTGCTATTGAGTGACTGTCGGTGTCACTTTCCCTTAGAATGCAGCCAGTTGTTGCCAGCCAGTCATGTTGCTCTGGGCTGCAGGTCCCACTCTGGTACTCTAGACCTGAATGACCTGTCGAACTACAGGCCCATTTCAAATCTCCCATTCCTTTCGAAAATCTTAGAAAAAGTGGTAACAAAGCAACATTGCTCCTTTTTACAGTCCAATAATATTCTGGAAGTCTTTCAGTCTTGGTTTAGACCGCATCACAGCACAGAAACCACTCTCCTTAAAGTGCTTAATGACCTACTTCTCTTCTATGACAATGGCTGTGTCTCCCTACTTGTGCTCCTATACCTAAGTACAGCCTTCAATACCATCGGAAAGGCTCTATCCTGGTTCAGGGCTTATCTGTCAGAGCGACATCACTTTGTCTTCATTAACAATAAGTCTTCCAAATGCTCCAGAGTAAGGCATGGAATACCACAAGGATTCATGCTTGGACCTTTGCTGTTTTCGTTATACATGGTGTCTCTTGGAAACATTATTGGTAAACATTAATTTCCACTGCTGATGAAATGATGCCCATTTATACATATCGGCCAAATCTGATGTCTCCTTGGAAATATCAAACATGGAAGCCTGCCTCAAAGACATGAAGACATGGATGGCCCATAATTTCCTCCTAAATTTGGACAAAACAGAAATATTGGTTGTTGGCCCAAAGTCTATCAGGAGCAAACTGACCAATATTACATTAAATCTTGATGGTGTCTCGCTGGCCTCAAGTGCAACCATTAAAGACCTTGGTGTCACAATAACAACCTGAGCTCTCTTTTGAAACACATATAAAAAAAATCCTCCAGGACTGCTTTCTTTCATTTGAGGAATGTAGCCAAAATCAGGAAAATTTTTATCAATACACAGCGCTGAAAAGCTACTCCACATTTTTGTTACATCCAGATTGGACTACATTACAGCCCTCTTGTCAGGATGTGCATATGCCTCCCTAAAGCTCCTTCAGATGGTTCAAAATGCAGCTGCTCATATTCTAACTAGAACAAAGCGCTTTGAGCACATCACCCTAGTATTAGTCTCTCTCCACTGGCTACCTATCAAATACCGCATTGATTTCAAAATACTTCTCCTTACATTTAAGTCTTAAGGACCTTCTTCACCCATATTCTCCAAAATGAACTCTACGTTCCCAAAGCACGGGACTTCTCATTGTCCCAAGAGTGGGTAAAAGTACTTTAGGCGGTAGAGCCTTTTTGTACCGAGCCCTTCTTTTGTGAAACAATTAACCCACCAAAGTTCGGGGAGCAGACTCTCTCTCCGCCTTTTAGTGTCTGGTGGACTAGGTGTTCATTGCTGTCACTACATCATGGCCTGGTTACTCTATGTTCAGGTGATCCGGCTGTGGTCTGGTGTTGACTGCCTTAGGGTCACCCTCATGATTGTGCTGACCTCTGGCTTCTCGTCCTCGAGGTATGCTTTCATATTGCTTATCTGCCGGGACTTTTCCTTATTACACATATGCATCTCTCTTCCCCCCTCTGCTCCCCCCGCTTGCCTTTATGCCTTTATGTTTTCATTCCTGCAATTAACATCCACTAATCACTGTTTTCTATTTGTTTCCTGTCCCGGCTCCAGGCTCCTGCCTGGAGCTGTAGCTCAACTGTCACATCCCGATTTCCAGTTCAGCTACCTTGCTGCCCTGCCTATCAAGCCAACTGTGTGCCAAGAACCTGACATTCTAGGATTACATTTTATAATTACTCTATTGTTAATTACTACTGTCTATCAAACTCAAATGTCTTAAAGTACATTATACAACTTAAGTATTCTCTGTAATTCTATCTGCCCAGTGCCGGCCAGAAGCAGATGAGCTCCCCCTCTGAGCCTGGTTCTGCTCAAGGTTTCTTCCTGTTAATTAGGGAGTTTTTCCTTGCCACTGTTGCCTTAGGCTTGCTCTCAGGGAGTCTCAGGCCTGGTAACAATGTAAATCTGCTTTGTGACAACTTGTGTTGTAAAAAGCGCTATACAAATAAAATTGAATTTAATTGAATTGAATTGATACCAGGGTACAAGCTGGGGAATCAACCCTATGATCCAGGACAATTATTAACTCATAAACCAGCTGTGCCCCTCAGCAGCCACTGGAGACAGAAATATTTCCCACAAATTACCTGGCTGGGTGAAAAATGGGACACCTCCCCACCCCCTTTTCAATAGTATTAAATTAAGAGTGGTCTAATGTAAGTGTATTACATCATTAATCATGATGTTTAAATAAGTGATAAACAGAAACATTGGAGCAATTGTTTCATTAAAAATAGTGGACCATAAAGTCATATCAGAAACACAATTTGCAACACTCTCATAGCCCAAAAATGCGATCCCCACGTTTTCAACATCACTCAGCATTCAATTTAAAGGAGAATGCCTGAAAAGGTTTTTGGAGTCACTCAGAGCCCAAAAACTCTGTTCCCAGCTTTGAACAACACTCAGCATTCAGATTTCAGTAGATTAAATGACACCAACAAATTGACAGTACAATTGACAGTGGTGTTTCATATATAACCAGGAAAAAAATCACCCTTTGACCCTCGATTTGCATCCAGTGCAACATTATCTGAAGTAGTATACAGTGAGCTATCTTTTCAGCTTACCTGGGTCTTTAAATTTCAAAGCCAATTTTTTATGAAACACCCAAAAATGGCAATGAAATGGCCTGAAAATTTTTAAATCTATAATGGAAATGCTCCTCAGATTGTCAGGCTTCCCTTCTGTGTCTGCATTGTAGGTTTCACAATCTGTAGCAGAACTGTGTTTTCAAAAGGCAATACTTCTGTTAAACATAGGACATGTACATAGAACATGGACTTTTCTTTCATAGGGAATGAAGGATGCTAGAGAGAGAGCAGAGGGATCAGAAATGTGTAGCTCCTGTGGGATTCAGAGCCATGACTTTCACCACAAAGGGAAGTACACAGGTCTGGAGGCATGCATTTTAACTGGTACACCATCAATCCACCCCAGCAAATATCATTTCTAAAGGCCATTACTAGATGACCATGCTACAGCATGCAGAAGCTCCTTCACATCCAATGAATGGCCGGTATCTGCTGCTACAGATTACCACCATGTATTTTCTACCATATTGAATGCTTAACGTAAGAAAGCTGTATGATAGCTATGTTGGAAGCTAGCTAGCCAGCTAAGCTGAACAAATCAAGACTTCAAACCAATTTTCTGACCAAAGGTTTGGATAGTTAGTAAGTTAAGACTAATGTTAGTAAGATTATAATACAGTCAGTGTGATAATCCAAAAAAAAACAATGAAAATTACTGTATAGTAGGCAATGTACTGGCTGTCGTATCTCCTTTAGTGTCAGCCAGCTTTTCACATTGGGGATACTTCACTAATAGTTGTAATCCTGAATTGTTAGAGTTCCAGGAACTGATTAGTACGCCCTATAGAGAGATAGTGTGCTCACCCAAGACCAGCTAGGGTGAGGGTTACAGTAGGGCATAGGCATAGAAAGGGGCACAAAATTCCAAGAGGGACGGCATCTCCAGAGATTGCAGTGACCAACCGTTTCGTGCCACTGCAGGACGAGTTGGCCCACGATCCTGAAAGTGGGAGGACTGAAGAGCCCCAGGGCACCTAGGTGGCCTCATCCTCCAAGAAAAGGGAGTTGGTGATAGTGGGGGATTCAATCATTAGAGGGGTAGATAGCATAGTGTGTTCGCGCGACAAGGAGTCTCGTATGGTCTGTTGCCTGCCTGGACCTCCTGGAGAGCGCGGACAAGCTCCTGGCCAGAGCGGGGGAGGATCCAGTGGTCATGGTCCATGTTAGAGCCAATGACATAGGAAAGGATAGGTTTGGGATTCTGCAAGAAAAAATTATTGAGCTAATGGGGAAGATTAGGAGCAGATCCTCCACGGTAGTCTTCTCTGGAATTCTACCAGTGCCACGTGCAAGCAAAGGGAAGCAAGCCTTTGTATGGAGGTTTAACACGTGGCTACAAACCTGGTGTAGGAATCAGTCAGAGCAGCACTGTAATAGAGGTGGTTCTGAGCAGTTGGGGGTGGGGGTGAAGGGCAGGAGAGGCACACGTGGTACCCTGAAATTCCTCTGTTTAAATGTTAGAAGCATAAAAAATAACATTCTCGATCTGGAAACCGTTATGAGTAACTTTGGTTGGGATTACAGAGACGTGGCTTGGTGCAGGGGATGGGGATGAGTACAACATAAAGGTATACAAGCTGCTAAGAAAAGATAGAATCAATAGAAGAGGAGGAAGCGTAGCTCTCTATGTAAAGGATAATCTTAATATTCAGGAAATACCAGGAATGAAGCCCCTTGGTGTTAGTGAAGACATATGGATTAAGATATTGGGGGAAAATGAAAAAGGTCTGAATGTTGGAGTATGCTATAGGCCACTAGCCTCAGACAGCAATGTCAGTAGTATGCTCTTTGATAACATTAAACTAGCATGTCAGGAGGGTGAGACAATAGTAATGGGGGACTTCACTTACCCTTCAATTAATTGGGAAGCTGTGTCAGGTCAAGGTAAATATGAGGAAGAGTTTTTGGATGTTGTAAATGACTGTTTTTTGATACAGTCTGTTACTCAACCCACGAGAGAGAACACAATCCTAGATCTAGTTCTGTGTAATAATCCTGATAGAATCGGCAGTATTGAGGTAGGGGAACCACTCGGTACAAGTGACCATAGTTCAATTACATTTGAAGTTTTTTGGCAATTTAAGTCTGCATTCTCCAATGCTAGAGTATTCAACTTTAGGCAAGCTGACTTTATTAAGATGCGTGATTATACAAGGAATAAAAACTGGGTACCTCTTCTAGGAGGTAAAACTGTCAAAGAAATGTGGTGCATATTTAAAACGATTATTCTGGATGTACAGCGTAAATTCATTCCACAAGTGAGAAAAGGGAAGCTGAAAAAGAAGCATCCACAGTGGATGAATAAGTCACTACGGAACAGTTTGAAACAAAAAAGGAAATTATTTAGAAAATACAAGTTGGAGAGCTCAGATAGTAATAAGATTGAATACAGTAATATGCGAGCTCAAGTTAAGAAAAAAATAAGGGAAGCTAAAAGGTGTTTTGAAAGACAGATTGCACTAGATGCAAAGAACGCTAAACGTTTGTTTTCAATATTATGGTCAAACAAGGATAGTTAAGGATGAAATAAGAGGTATAAAAAATAAGGATGGGGTTATGGTTTACGATAACAAAGCTATTGCTGATACACTAAACAGTTACTTTGTGGAGAGTTTCACTAGTGAAGTGTTTTCGCATATGCCTTCAGGTGCAGTCAGTTCTCAGAGACTTATAGAGGAAATTTATTTAAATGATGTAGAAATACTAGATAAACTTCAAAAACTTAAAACAAATAAGGCAGCAGGCCCTGATGGAATATATCCAAGAGTTCTCAGAGAACTAGCAGAGGTGGTTTACAAGCCTCTGACAGTTATTTTAAGCAATCCCTTGAGAAATACCAGATGACTGGAAACATGGCAGTGTAGTACCTACAGTGCTGTGCAAAAGTTTTTGCCCCCTTACTGATTTTTTACCTTTTTGCACCTTTGTCCCACTTAACCTTCTCAGATCATCAAACAAATTCAAACATTACACAAAGATAACCCAAGTATTAAAAAAATGCAGTTGTCCTGTTGTGATTTTATTTGTTAAGTGAAAAATCCTATCCAAACCTACATGATCCTCTGTGAAAAAGTAATTGACCCCTTGTTAAAATGTGAGGTAATTGTGATAAATCCTATTATTGGGGAATGCTGAGTTCAATTTCATGGTCACACCCAGGCCTGATTGCTGCCAGACATTTCCAATCAGGAGACCACTAACATAAAACCTGTCTGACAAGATGAGGTAGGCCATACTGAACACACATCATCATGCCGCGTTCCAGTGAGCTTCAAGAGCAAACAAGAAAGAAGATTATGAGAAATGTTTGGGACTCCAGCGGAGCACTGTCAGAGCCATTATCCATAAATGAAGAAGGCATGGCACAGTGGTGACCCTTCCCAGGAGTGGCCGACCTAGCAAAATTACTCCAAGAGCACGGCGCAGACTAGCTGCAGAAGTCCAAAAGGATCCAAGAACCACGTCTAAACAACTGCAAGACTCACTTGCCACAGTTAATGTCAATGTTCATGACTCCACCATCAGAAAGACACTAGGCAAAAATGGCATCCATGGAAGAGTTCCGAGGCAAAAGCCACTGTTGACCAAAAAGAATATCAAGGCCCGACTCACTTTTGCCAAGAAGCATCTTGATCATCCCCAAAGCTTTTGGGAAAATGTCCTCTGGACTGACGAAACTAAAGTTGAACTTTTTGGGAGAAATGCATCCCGTTACATCTGGCGCAAAAAGAACACTGCATTTGATAAAAAGAACATTGTGCCAACAGTGAAATATGGTGGTGGAAGTGTGATGATCTGGGCTTGCTTTGCTGCTTCAGGACCTGGGCGACTTGCCATTATCGATGGAACCATGAATTCTGCTCACTACCAAGAAATCCTGGCAAAGAATGTTCGGCCATCAGTTCGAGACCTCAAGCTAAAGCGCACCTGGGTTCTGCAGCAAGACAACGATCCGAAGCACACCAGCAAGTCCACTTCTGAATGGCTAAAAAAGAACAAAATGAGGGTTTTGGAGTGGCCTAGTCAAAGTCCCGACCTGAACCCTATTGAGATGCTGTGGCATGACCTTAAAAAGGCTGTTCATGCCCGAAAACCATCCAATCTGGTTGATCTTAAACAATTTTGCACAGAAGAGTGGGCCAAAATCCCATCACAGCGATGTGAAAGACTCATCACTTCTTATCGCAAACGCTTGACTGCAGTTATTGCTGCAAAAGGCGGTTCAACCAGCTATTAGGTTTAGGGGGGCAATTACTTATTCTCATGGGCCTATGTAGGTTCAGATGTTTTTTTTCCCTTAATAAATGACATTGGCACTGAAAACTGCATTTTGTGTTTACTTGTGTTTTATCTTTGTATAATATTCAGGTTTGCTTGATCTGAAATGGATGAGCGTGACAAACGTGCAAGAAATGTCAGAAATTGGTCAGGGGGCAAATACTTTTGCACAGCACTGTAAATTATAAGCCTGTCATCTTAGCTTGTATCGCATGCAAAATACTGGAATCCATCATTAGGGATAATTTGGAATGGTGTTCTAAATGATAGCCAACACAGTTTTCACAGAGGGAGGTCATGCTTAACAAACCTCCTGGACTTCTTTGAGGAAGCTACAGCATGTCTGGACTCAAACCAAGCTTATGATATTATCTATTTGGACTTTCAAAAGGCATTTGACAAAGTTCCGCACGAGAGACTCATATTGAAAATGAAATCTGCGGGAATTACAGGAGCTATCACTGAGTGGGTTCGAAGTTGGTTGTCTAATAGAAAGTAGACTGTAACTGTGGGAGGAATTGTATCAGAGCAGGGTCCTGTACGAAGTGGAGTCCCGCAGGGATCGGTGTTGGGGCCTTTGCTATTTCTTACATACATAAATGATCTCGATGCAGAGGTTAGTAGTAAAATAGTAAAATTTGCAGATGACACAAAACTAGGGGGTCTAGCCAACAGTATAGAATCAACTAAGGTAATACAGGAAGACCTAAACAGCATCCAAAAGTGGCACATACCTGGCAGATGACAGTCAATTTAGATAAATGATCTAAATTGATCTAAAAAGTCTTGCATGTGGGAAATAAGAACCTTAGACAAGACTACTTCATGGGTGGAAAAAAACTAGAATGTGCTCAATTTGAAAAGGACTTGGGAGTAATGGTTGACCCAAGCTTAACAGGATCTAGGCAGTGTGCTGTAGCAGTAAAAAAGGCCAACAGGATGCTGGGATATATAGCCAAAAGTATTGAGTATAAATCTAAAGAGGTTATATTGAAATTATACAATGCCTTAGTCAGACCGCACCAGTTCTGGGCACCGCACTATAAAAAAGATATCGAAGCTCTAGAAAAGGTTCAAAGAAGGGCAACTAAATTAGTTCCTGGCATGAAATATAAAAGCTACGAGGAAAGACTCAAGTTACTTACCTATTTAGACTAAGCGAGAGGACGCTTAGGGGTGATTTAATTGAGGTATTTAAATTTATAAAAGGAATCAATAAGGTTAACTATAATAGATTCTTTAGGGTGAGTTCAGTCTGTAAAACAAGAGGACATAAATGGAAACTAGTTAAGAGTAAGTTCCGCACTGATATAAGGAAATATTATTTTACACAAAGAGTTATCAATACATGGAATAGGTTGCCAGGTCATGTAGTTGAGGCAGAGACCCTTGCTGTGTTCAAGTCTAGACTTGATGCAGTTTTGGATACTCTTTAATTAAGAAATGGCGAGCTTAGTTGGGCCGAATGGCCTGTTCTTGTCATCATATGTTCTTATGTTCTTATGTTCCATTATGAAGTAATATTGTGTTTAATGATGATTATGCTAAAAACTAGTGGAGAAAAATCAGTGATACTGCTTTTACAGATTCAAAAACGGGGGACAAATGAAGGCAGACATTTTTAGTAGTATCCTTCTTGTTCAAGAAGATATTGGGAACACTCAGAAATGATCTGCAAAATCTTAATGTTTCTGACCTCACTTTAATGATCATTTTCTACGTGTTTCTTCAGCACTTGTTGAAAAACTAGCAACGTGGCGTGTGGCGTCTTCAATTTGATTGTGGTACTTGTAAGCATTACCTTGCAATGTGGCTAATTTTTGGGTGTATTACTTTGAGTTACTTTGGACAAGATCATGTGCTCATTAGCATGAAACTAAAACTGAAAGTGTAATTATATACTTATGTGTGACAATATATAAAAAAACTTAAAATACAATATATAAAAATCCCAAATAGCCTCCAAATAAATACTTATCAACTACAAATACTGGTGCGCAAAACTGTTAGGGGAACAATTTTAACTTTGTTGCATTATGGAGTCAACCTATAGTGTAACAATAATATTGCAATAGTAATAATAATAATATGCAAGACATTTTATTGTAATAGTAACATTTAACAGAGAAGCATTTTTAAAGATGGACTGGATAACTAGTGATTGTAAATAATTTTAATGTAACATTATAAAAATGTCATAATGTTAATTGTTTTACTATTAATGTACTCTAACTATGATGTACCTAACTTAGCTAACTTAGCTAGCTAAATTAGGGTAATTGTCTTAGACACTGGAGGGAAAATAATAAAATCTCTCAAGGGTTCATCCTCAACTTCTGTCATCATCATCATGACCCCATGTTCTCGAGAAAATCCTAAACAGTGAATCTGTTGTCAACTTCACTGATTGTCAACTTCACTGATCCTCTGCTATAGTGCCAAACGTAAAGTTGGCACTATAGCAGAGGTCTCAACAGTTCATTGGATGAGCTGAGTTTTGCCATTAATTGGATGCATGAGTGAAGCTGGGATGGAGCTTGCAGGTGATCTAGCATGGACATCTTGAGAGCAACATTCAGGTCAGCACACTTTTTCATCTACCCAGCAGGTGTGGCATATCAACAATGGTAACTTCTGTGTCAGTGAAGTCCGATTATCTAACTTTGATTACAAACTTGTTCACACTCCCTGTGATGCATTCAGAAGCACTGGATCGGTACAAACCTGATGGGAGAGTTTCCACCATATTCCATACAACAGGCTAATGCTTTTAAATTAATGAGGGGTGGATAATGGGAGAAGGGAGGGCTCAGGTTGAAAAGCAAACCTGGAAGTGAGAGAGTGCTTACCTTTGAGGAATTTTACTAGTGGCTGGACAGAAAAACCAATAAGAAGATAAGCTAAATCAAACATATCATACTGTAGTAAGTAGGTATTTCTTCTAAAATTCATGAAAGGCTCAGAAGAGGCTCAATGAGGTGAGGGTGAAGGTAAAAGAATTATTTATTTAATGCTACTACTTGTTTCTTGCTTCCTTCTGAAGAAATGACTTAAAATTGGACAAGTAAAGAGGTGTGTCATTAGCCTGAGAAAGTACACACAGAGGCCTTTCCTGATGAGAGGGTTAAGGTAATATCAATGTCCCCGCTGACCCATAAAGACAATATATTCACAAAACACCTCATATACCTTGAGTTGTACAATTTTGTTGTAAAATCTGGCCATAATAGATTTCCCAGACAACATAGCAAATTCCCCCCCAGGAAACACCTAAAAAAAGAAGCATAACACCACAACACAAGAGATTCATTCTCAGAATCAGAATCGGAGGTTATTGGCCAAGCATGTTTCTACACATACAAGGTATTTGACTCCGGTTCAAGTGTCTTTCGTAGTGTTTTCACACACCATCAAAGTGACAACAATACCAAACAACAGTAGTGTATGTACACATACATGGAGTAGGATGGAATGAATGAGGTATAAAGGAGCTGCAACTGCACAATGAGCATGAAATGTGTAAGTGAATTGTGAAAAGTGAATGTAACTACATGAATGCAGGCCATGGATATGTACAGCTATTGGGTATACAACTACTGCATTATGGACACGCAGTAGCAAAGATATGGTTGTCTTCAACTGGTTTAACAGTTCAAGAGTGTGTGGTGTGTGGGAGGAAACTATTCCTGTTTCTGTCAGTACTTTGGCCCCCTAGCTGTTGTTTTTGTGTTCTCCCTGTCTGTCAGTGTTGTCTATCATTTTCTCCTATTTGGTATGAAATTTCATAAATTCTCCTGTACCCTGCATTATCTGATCCTCTATAATGTAAAATCCTTTACTTTTTTGCTCTCAAGATGATTACTTTATCAGAAATAATTTTACCATTTTCTTTGCTATAATTTGTAAGTTGGCCTAACAAAACATTATGCGATAGCTACAGCATGAGATGGTCACACTTTAAACGAAGTGTTGCTTATGAAGGCTTTATGAAGCATACGTAAAGCCTTCATAAACACGACATAATGCCTTCATAAGCCATACACTAGCAAATGTCATACATCATGAAGAGAGACATAACACTTTCTTATGCAACACATTATACCAAATGTGACATAACCAAGAATGTCACTTGGCTAAAGGCTAAATGTTGTAAAGGGTGACATAGAACATGCTTATTTATGATGCTAGGCTAACTGTGGCATAACACATGATCTCACTTCAAGGGAAATTGGTCCCTGTGACTCATGCTATTATGGTGATAAAGATCTCTCATATTAAAAATGTGCCATACAACTCTGATAGCTAAATAAATTAGTGATGCAAATGCACTTTAAATACTATCACTTACTCTTAGCTCTGCATCTTCTCACAATGTATCCTTTTGTTTAACATCTTATGGCTTTCTACTGCAAAACCAAAGTTATGACTGATTTTGAACTTCCCTTCAAAAAAACAAACCGTAAACAGTACATTAGTGACAGCAAACAGTACATTAATATGCTACTGCCTAATGTTTTAGGTATTACTTTACCTGCAAAGTGACATCCTTTTCAATGTCATTGTCCTAATGCTGAGGTATTGCTTTATAAATCAGTCATGGATGCTTCATGTTGGATTCTCCTGTATGTCCTTTAAAGTGAAACCTTTTTCAACATTTATAAAGCTATGGTGTTGCTTTATAATCCACACACAGATGCTTAATGTAGGATTCTACTGTATGTACTTTAAAGTGAAACCTTTTTCAGCATCTACAAAGCTAAGATCTTGCTTTACAAATCATTTATAAAAGCTTAATGAAATATTTTACTGCATGTCCTTTAAAGTGACACCCCTTTCAACATTCATAAAACAAAGGTATAGATTTGTAAAAGGTTGTCAGACACCTAGATACCACTGTCTTTACAACAACAAAACATCAATAATTGCTTCAGAAGCTACATCCCTGTCAACTTCGGCAACCCCTTGTCGCTCTCCAAGAAAAGCCACCTCATGTAAGAAGTAGTTTGACTGTACTCTCAGAGAAATAATGTTTCAAGTACAGATAAACCGCTCCTCTTCTCATATTGCTTTTAAGTGATTGTTGTAGCTAAGATAAATGTATAGAAAAACAGCCTAATTCTACATCAAACTGAACTCCAATCTAATTTTTTAGAGAACGTAGGGTTTGAAGAATAGTGGTGATTATTTAGTGCTCATTATATTGGTAGACTGATTAGTTTGGTAGAATTAGTATGCACAGTGTATAATGTGACTGTGTAGTTTTTAGGCCGCTCACGGAGTTGTGACCTGTGGCCTACTTTCCAAGAGATGCTGCTATGTTGAACTAATCATGCACACAAGGCACACTGAAAGTGTGTACGTGGCACAAGGCCGTCCCAACGGTGAGGCCTATGATTTCGAGCACTCATATAGCTGTAGAAATCACTCATGTAGCTGTAGTTCAGTATTAGGTTAGTCATGACATGTTTAACCATTTGGGATGATCAGCACAACCAAGGTACCTCAGTTCCTAGAAGCTTCTTTTATAATAAAGGTTTTGTTCTTAGGTGATATAGGGGTTCTCTACCCGGCTGAACTTTCTCCCACTCTGCCTCCCTTGTCAGTGTCTGTGACAAAGAGGAGTTGGGTCAGAGTGTACTCCTTATCAATCTAGAGATACCTTCAGAAGCAATGTTTTTCCAATTAGGCGCCAGACTCTAGGCGATGCAAGGACAGTTATAATCAACCACTCTGGACAGCTCAGGGATGGTATAAGATGTTCTTTGTTCTTTGTTTAGTACAGAAGCAACGCAACAACAACGTGGCACGGACCAGAGTCGTGTACATATATCTAGGTGTGGGTGCGAGAATTACCTAGCCGCACTAGAGACAGACTGAGCGTGAGGACGAGTGTGCAAGGCTTAAGACTCTAAGTGAGACTTAGTGCGTGTAGTACCTGAAGCCGACCTTCATGTATGAAGTCTTGCTGTATTGAAGACCATCAATAAAACCTGTTTCTACCTCATCTTCGACCACGCTCCAGACTGAAGTTCTTTGTGTAACAGTTTATTAGTTAGCCTGCGAGAACATCAATTCACCAAGAGCCAACAACTTGGTGCCGTGACTCGGATCCACGAGGAAAAGGAGAGATCCTGCCAGAAAGTGAAGAGAAGACACTTGCGCGCTTTCAACATCTGTTGATCTTCTCTAACAATTGGTGAGCCCCTTTCCTTACCTTGCTGGGTTCCAGAAAGAACCGAGACATTTACAGAGTACATGTAACACTATAAGTAAAGGCTAACAGTTAGACAAAGAACTGTGAAGATACGTGCCTACAATGAGAGAGCTGTAATCATTGTATGTTTGATGTGTACACGAGGGTGAAAGAAAATTTGCAAACTGCAAAGTGTGTGGTGCACCTTGACTGCAGAGAAAAAGAGTCTGTAGTGACCGGTTAAATGCATAGCTCCTTTGGGAGAGCGCTATAGCGGATATCCTACGAGTAAGGGTACACTGGTGGAAAATTGGCATTTGTATGTGTACGCTTGAATTCGTGGATGCACGTGCCTTGTCACGGAAGATCGCGATAGTCCTACAGTTTGAAATAGATCTGTAGAAGCCCGTCAGGGAACGGAAGAGCTGTCTAGACGTTGATGTGTTTTATTTGTTTTATGTGTTTTTGTACTGTCGACAGTGAGCGAGTGAGTGTGTGTGTATATATCTTGTGGTTTACGGTGTTTGGATAAAGAGCTCTATTCAAACAACCGACGGAGTGAAACTCTCCGGGAGGAGGAGAGTAGTGTGTAAAAGACATCTGAGTTTTCCTAGTGAGAGAACTAGCACTGGTGTGACAACAGCCTGAGATTAATGATAATGGCGGGTGCTCAGGGAAACTCTGAACCTGGTGCTGACAAAACGGAGCAGATTCCTACTACTGAGAAGGGTGGGAGAGCTGCGCCCGATGTTGATTTTGAGACAATGGTGGCAATGAGTACGGCGTATTTGCGGTCCACTTTTAAATTGGAACAAGTTGAAAAAGAGATTGAGCAAAAGTATGGGATTGAGCTTGAATCTGGTGGGGTGTGGCCAATTGATGATGTTAAGAAAGCTTGGGGAAAGTCGCAACGTGTGCCTGAAAAAGAAAGAGTGCCATTAACTTTGGTGGTGTTGGGTCAATTGCGGAAAAGATACGAAAAGCAAGTAATTTCGGAGTCTGAGAGGCAATTGAGTCACGAGAAAGAAAATGTCAGGGCGTTGGCTGAGGAGATAAGAGAAAAGAATGTGAAATGCAAGAGGCTAGAAGAGGAGCTGTCGGAGCTCAGAGGCAGACTGAGAGAAAATGGGAAGGAGCAGGAGCCCTACTGCAGGGGCGGAGCTACAGTTGAAAGGGGAGCTCACGCCTGCCCCACTGCTCCTCCCTACAGTGTCTACCCGTATGCGGAAATGGAGGAAGCAGTTCAGTTTGAAAGACGATATGCATTCAGAGCAATGGCAATGGGCGCCTCTAGTGATGATGACGAGGAAAGCACGGTTGTTGCAGATGATTCTGAGCCCAACAGTGAAAGGCGCTTAAGGCCCCTAGTGGTGAAAAGGCACGGGGATCAGATGATCTACGCTCACAAAGCATGCAAGCCAGAAGAAATTGATAAGTGGTCCAAAGGCCTGCAGCATCCACGCAAGGCAGGGATGGAGACTTGGACAACAATTGAGCGTTTGCGTCACATCTATCGCCTGCATCCCAGTGATGGCCTTCAGTTACTGTGTACAGTGCTTAACACTGCTGAAATCGCTAGAGTGACTCATGAAGTTGAAACAGCATTGGGAGATGATAGACAGAATTTGGGTAATGCCTGGGAAGCAATTCGTCTGTGGATCCAACGAGCTACAAGAGCAACAACAGATTGGGGAAAAATTGCTGCCTGCATCCAGAAAGCCGGAGAAGCAATTGATGACTACTCAGACCGGTTTTCCAAGCTGTTCCTGAGACATTCTGGAATAGAAGGCCTCAATGAACGGAACATCGGAGGGAATGCGAATGGCCCACTGAAGGCAACATTCATGCAAGGCCTGTTACCTGAAGTGCGGAAGGCGGTCAAGTTGAGCACGCCTGGATGGGAAGATAACCGCACAACATTTGAAGACCTGGTGACAGCAGCAAGAAGAGTGGAAACAGATCTTGAATGCAAGATCCGCAATGTGGCTGCACAGAAGCAGAAGAATCAGAAGGGCAAGACAGGAGCCTGCAGGAAGTGTGGGAAGTACGGACATTGGGCTAGAGAATGCCGCACGGGAAACCGAAAAGGCAACGGTCCACAACGTAAGGATGCTGAAGACAACTTGGTTCGGGAATTCAAGAACCTGAGTGAAGAGAAGCAGAGGGAACTCTTGGAGTTGTTTCTGGGACACGAGTAGTCCCCTCCATGCAACCCCTCGCAGCGGCAATTGAACAACGGAACGACGGACCTTACGTATGTGCGCCAATGAATTGACGAATTGGAATTGATTTCTTATTGCACTGAATTGACTGAAGCAGTTCGAACAGCTGCCCAGCAGGTGGTGGAGGCGTGGAAACAGCCACCTGACGGGGGACATTCTTTAGTACCTGGTCAATGGGTCATGGTTCACAAGCCCCAAAGGTTACCATTGGAAGCGAAATGGGAGGGACCCTATCAGGTGTTATTGGTGACAGATGCTGCAGTCAAGGTGCAGGGGAAGCAGAAATGGATTCATGCAAGTCATTGTAAATTAGCTGAGCCCCCAAAAGAATAGGGAGAGTACAACAGCAGCGCTATGGGAAGAGTCGGAGGGTAGAACTGGAGGCAGTATGTTCCAGGGGTTACCTAAAGACGAAGAAAACATGAAATGACATGTTTCATGCTGTTTCATGTTAATACTTCTCATTGTGTTACGACCCTGCTGGAGGGCCAGACGGGGGAAAGTAGTGGAATTACTGGAATTGACAGTTAGTTAGGACGCTTAAAATGTCATTACGGCTATGATGTGTTGGTCGTTTTCCTGTGTGTTTGTGTGTTTGTGTATCTTTCAGGGTTCTGAGTCCTGGGCAGTCAGAGGTTACAGGAGCTGGCCTGGATCAACCTGTGGATCGAGTGACCCTCCTCCTGAGCTGCGACATCGCCTCGTTTGTCATCGAGAGTGCCTGAGGGACGACGACAGAATCTTTGGGAACATCGTTCAAGATCATCTATGAACTGATATATTGACATTCTGTGTGATAACATCTATGATGAATATGTGGTTTGTTGTGGTGTTTGTGTTGTTTTTGAAAGTTCAAGCACATTATGACAGTCATCATGATACGCACAGGGATAACACATTTCTAGCCATGGCACACAGCTATGCTAGGGCAAAGGGACAAGATTCATGTTGGGTGTGTGGGTTATTGCCAACATCTTCTAACACATATCCATACGTATCAGTTCCATTCACATTAGCCGACTATGCTACAGCATATAATGACACACAAAGCCCCTTCTTTGAGGGAAACGTGACCTTCTATACACGACCAATTCCATCAAGCCCCCCAGAGCGAGTGAAATTGAGTTATGCGCCTGAGGGTATGTTATGTTGGGAAAACAATGGTACGGGTATGTTTTTGGGACGAAGTTCATGTAACTATAGTCTTTCTACTTTAAGACCATGGGAAGCGATGCATTGGCATGGACATTTTGCTGTAATATCCTTGTTCGTTTTAATGCCAAATTTAGGAGCTGAAGACAAAGCCGCTCCAAATGGGACAATGTATGTTTGTGGGAAGCATGCTTATTCATATTTGCCTGCTGAATGGTCAGGATCGTGCTATACGGCATATGTAGTACCAGCTATGCGTATGGTTAACATCAAGCATAGAGGTAAGAGGGACGTGTTCCACAGCACAGAAACTGTTGCTACCCCAACTCAACGTTTCTTTGCTTCATTAGTTCCAACTTATGGTATTACTGTCGCATTAGATGAGATTAGGCAGATGGCTTTTGCCTTAGACAAAATTGCTAATGATACAGCAGGAGCATTGACACTGATAAATCAGGAGCTACATTCAGTGCGTCAAATGACGTTGCAAAACCGCATAGCCTTAGACATTATTCTGGCAGATAAAGGCGGAACATGTGCAGTTTTGAAACAAGAATGTTGCACGTATGTACCAGATGCGTTTGTTAATGTCACCACATATGTACAAGACATTTACGAGCAAGTGGCCCACTTAAAAGCATCTCAGAAGTGGAGCTGGGAGACATGGTTAGGATCTTGGGCGGGAGAATTGTTACCCCAGATCATTCAGATTGTGACACCTTTTATTGTTTTGATTTTGGGCATATGTTTGTTTTTTAAGGGTGTAACCTGCTTGGTCAGCAGAGCTATGACACCTGCACGTGTGGCCCAGATGACAACGACGTTGAACTTGACTGAGACTTCGTTTTTCTATTAGCTTTCCTTTCCTTTTATTAATGCTAGAAACGCAAGATGCCTATGCTCTTGAGAGTATAAGATTCGCTTCGCTTATATATATAATCACTTTATCTATCACATATAATCACTTTCCTTTTTTGTGATCATTGATGAGTTTGGGAATGATCAGACGGGGGACTGAAGAATAGTGGTGATTATTTAGTGCTCATTATATTGGTAGACTGATTAGTTTGGTAGAATTAGTATGCACAGTGTATAATGTGACTGTGTAGTTTTTAGGCCGCTCACGGAGTTGTGACCTGTGGCCTACTTTCCAAGAGATGCTGCTATGTTGAACTAATCATGCACACAAGGCACACTGAAAGTGTGTACGTGGCACAAGGCCGTCCCAACGGTGAGGCCTATGATTTCGAGCACTCATATAGCTGTAGAAATCACTCATGTAGCTGTAGTTCAGTATTAGGTTAGTCATGACATGTTTAACCATTTGGGATGATCAGCACAACCAAGGTACCTCAGTTCCTAGAAGCTTCTTTTATAATAAAGGTTTTGTTCTTAGGTGATATAGGGGTTCTCTACCCGGCTGAACTTTCTCCCACTCTGCCTCCCTTGTCAGTGTCTGTGACAAAGAGGAGTTGGGTCAGAGTGTACTCCTTATCAATCTAGAGATACCTTCAGAAGCAATGTTTTTCCAATTAGGCGCCAGACTCTAGGCGATGCAAGGACAGTTATAATCAACCACTCTGGACAGCTCAGGGATGGTATAAGATGTTCTTTGTTCTTTGTTTAGTACAGAAGCAACGCAACAACAACGTGGCACGGACCAGAGTCGTGTACATATATCTAGGTGTGGGTGCGAGAATTACCTAGCCGCACTAGAGACAGACTGAGCGTGAGGACGAGTGTGCAAGGCTTAAGACTCTAAGTGAGACTTAGTGCGTGTAGTACCTGAAGCCGACCTTCATGTATGAAGTCTTGCTGTATTGAAGACCATCAATAAAACCTGTTTCTACCTCATCTTCGACCACGCTCCAGACTGAAGTTCTTTGTGTAACAGTTTATTAGTTAGCCTGCGAGAACATCAATTCACCAAGAGCCAACAGGTTAGAGGCAGATGCCAAAATGTGAAGGTAAAAAAGTGAACAGAGGAATGGAATTCTTGAAACATTTGAAGAAATGTTGTCTATTTAATAAATTGTTCTGCATTAAAGCACCCATTGCCTGTCTAGAAATACTTCAACTGAAAAACCAACTAAAGACTGAACAACTTAGAAATTCCATGTTGGAGCAGCGTGTCAAGGGTCTGCAGGTGATTTCCTGGTGATTAATGTACTGGAAAAGAAAGTTTACCTGAATACTTAGTAGTCTCAGAAATGAGACTGTCATACTATATCATGGCATAAGCATGCATATGTACATATGCAAATTCATACATGGTATGTGTGCAGTGAGCACTGTGACCACCCTTTAAGGCACAGTGGTGACAGGGAGAAACCTCAAAGTTAAACCCCCGCAACTTCCAAGACAAAAAGTTTGATGACGTTCCATTTTATGTCAATAATTGTGATTGCAAATATTTCTGTCAGTTATCAATAATCATTAAAAATGTCTAACTAAAAACAATTAACAGCTCATCACAATTTAGGGGTTGCATTTATGGTTGGAACAAAAACCAGCTTATACAGTGGGTCCTCAGGCCCAAGATTGAGCACTCTTGCTCTAGCCCAAGCCCATTTTATCTTTGACATGTTTAATGAATTGGGCATTGTCCTATTAGCCCAGCTTAATTTTGTTGACACATTTTAAGCAATTAAATATATAAAAAGTATATAAATTACAGTTGCTTTTTTACCTTTTAATTTCATTAGCCAGGATTCTTATTTGAAACTATTTAATTCTGTTTTCATAATGGTTTTATTTTGATTACAAATACTGATGACTGGTGTGTTTATTTATAATAAATATAACATGAGTAATGCTTTTGGAAATATTATGGAGAATGAATAGTATACTGATCTGGACTTTATGCATGCAATAGGCTGAATCTCACTGTAAGTGTTAAGTTTTGGGCAAAAGTTGTATATAGTTTTATGATTGATGATCAATATCAAAGTTATTTTTGATAAGCTGGGGCATTAAAATTTCCATGCTGCACATGCTCAAGTAGTGTTTGAACCTAAGATGTTTTCAGAATGGCTAAGGCTTAAATTTCAGACCTAATCAAAATACTAATTAGTTTGCCATATTCCTAATCAGAAAATCACACATCATGCTTCACCCAGAAGCATTTTCTCAAACAGAAACGTAACATCCACGTAACACCATGTTAGAATATAGTTAGACCCAGCAGCACTAGAGGTAGAACATTTCATTAATTCTTAGTCAGTGTATAACTACAATGCTAAACAACGCCATGTTAGAATATAGTTAGACCCAGCAGTACTGGAAGTAGAACTTTTCATTAATGCTTAGTCAGTGTATACCTACAATGCTAAAAATCTTACATTTATGTTTTTTAAGCACATCTGACAAACCATTTGGATGATGGGTCCTCCATGAGTGACTCTGTGGACAGCAACTCAAGCACATCCAGTGACTCCTCTGAAGAACATTCCAGAAAGAAGGGGAAGAAAAGTAAGACAAAGAAAAGAGGGAAGAAAAGGCATTTGTCTGACAGCCCCCAGTACAAAAGAGGTAAATATGTACAAAAAAAACTATAAAGAGGCTTTACTATAATTACATAGACATTAATATTGGCTTCTTCGTTGCCATATCATTTCATTTTTCCTGTAAAATAAATTTTTCAGCAGTTCCTTGCTTAATATTTTTAAAGTAAATCCTCTGTCTGAGTCTTCAGCCTTTTACACATACTGTTTTTTCTTTCATTGGGAACTATTCATACAGATGTACAGATGCCTAATATAAACCCCTTGATTCCAATGTTCTGATTTGAGTAAAGTTAAGAATGTGTATGTCAAGTAGGATTATTGGCCAGTACATTTATAGTATTCTTTACCTTTAATTTTATTAGCCTCTTTTGTATCTGTTTTTCTCTTCATTGTGTTATACTTTTTGGTGTGATTACAAAATATCTATTAGGTAATTTTTTTTCCCTAGTGACAACCATTGATGGGATTGTTGGATGCTACCAGAGAGCCCTGAAGATCTTCCAAAAAGGCGGCACAATGCACAGGACCTTCAAAAAAGTTGGTGTGGACCGTAATACAATAGCTCGCACAGCACCAATGGTGGAGCTTACGATAGCTGCTACACAGGTTTTTGCATCTGTTCCAACATGGCAGGAGGGGACAGAGAAGTTCTCAGATTTCATTAAAAGATGCAGGAGTGCAATAACTGAGGAGATAGCATCTCAAATCAAGGAGATGAAAAAGAGAGATAAACTTATTCCTATAGTTTACAAATAGGATACTTGTGTTTGTTCCAAAGAAACAGGTTAAAGTTATATGTTACAGGTATTAGTTCAGTTATTTGTTACAGAAAAAGTACAAATCTCTTAATTTGTGTTCTTTTAAAATTTTTATATCTCTGAAATGTTAAAAAAAATACTGGCATGTTTGGTCAGTCAAAAAGTATCATGAGGGTGTGATTGGGCGACTGATGCATGACTTAAAGAAATGTACTGCATAGAACAATATTAACAGTGAAGTTGTGTATTTTGTTATGCAAAGTATCCTCGACTTTGTTTTTCTCAGAAAAAGGACCTAAAGCACTTGATTTGTGTTCTTAAAGTTGTACTTTTAAAATCCCTTTATTTGTGAAATGTTAAAAGAAAATTCACCTGGAAAAAAATGGATTGAAATTGAAATAAAAGGACATTGTTAAAACATTTGACTTGATTTATTGAAGATATATGTAATACATAGTAACACAGACCATGAAGCAATTATTGATGTTTTGTTGTTGTAAAGACAGTGGTATTAGGTGTCTGACAACCTTTTACAAATCTATACCTTTGTTTTATGAATGTTGAAAGGGGTGTCACTTTAAAGGACATGCAGTAAAATATTTCATTAAGCTTTTATAAATGATTTGTAAAGCAAGATCTTAGCTTTGTAGATGCTGAAAAAGGTTTCACTTTAAAGTACATACAGTAAAATTCTACATTAAGCATCTATGGATGGATTATAAAGCAACACCTTAGCTTTATAAATGTTGAAAAAGGTTTCACTTTAAAGGACATACAGGAGAATCCAACATGAAGCATCCATGACTGATTTATAAAGCAATACCTCAGCATTAGGACAATGACATTGAAAAGGATGTCACTTTGCAGGTAAAGTAATACCTAAAACATTAGGCAGTAGCATATTAATGTACTGTTTGCTGTCACTAATGTACTGTTTACGGTTTGTTTTTTTGAAGGGAAGTTCAAAATCAGTCATAACTTTGGTTTTGCAGTAGAAAGCCATAAGATGTTAAACAAAAGGATACATTGTGAGAAGATGCAGAGCTAAGAGTAAGTGATAGTATTTAAAGTGCATTTGCATTGTTCCGCCTTTGGGAAGACCGTGGTCTCCCCTCTTTTCCCCTGTTACGGTCTGACCCTAGACCGGGCCGTAACAGATTTGGGGGCTCGTCCGCTTTTTTTTATTTTCCCGCGCTTGTTCTTGCGGTGGGGGGGGGGGGGGGGGGGGTGTAGGTGCTTGTATTTGTTGGACTGTGGCTTACAGTTGGCTTGTGGTGATGGCCTCAAGATTTAACTTTGAGCAGTTTGTTCTTTGCCCTTCCCTGGAACAATTCGAGCTGTGCTGAAAAGAGGATTTGCTCCTAGTAGCGGACTTCTTTGATGTTTCGGTGCCTCGTACTGCGAGGAAGCAGGAGATTAAGGCCGCGTTGTACGCGGAGCTGGTGTTGCAGCAGATCCTCCCTGAGGGAGATGAGGTCTCGGGTGTTGCTTCTCAGGCCCGGACGCTACAGGCTGCGGCAACAGCTGAAGCCGAAGCGCACGCCCGCATAGATCCCGATGATCCGCACTCGCCTCGGGGTGATCAAATGCTTGCGCTGCGCATGAAGGAACTCGAATTGGAGTTGTGTAGGCAGGAGTACCAGAACCGGCTTCTGCAACTTCGGGCATTTGAGCTTGAAACTGACCGGGAAATCAAGCTTAAAGAGCTAGAGTTAGCTATCGAGGACAGACCTCGTCCCGCTCCTACTCCTTTCAAAGACTGGCACATCCCCATCGGCGGCTGGCTCTGCAGTGTCTGCACCTTCTCCGATACTTACCTCTCCCGCTGCACCTGTGCCCATCCGCACCTCCTGTGCCTGTGTCCGGTGGTGCTTCTATTGACTCCCCTGATTTTGACGTGACTAAACACATTCGACTGGTACCTCTGTTCCGGGAAAGTGAGGTGGATACCTACTTTCTCGGTGTTTGAACGAATCGCCACAACTTTACGTTGGCCAAAGGATGTTTGGTCTTTACTCCTTCAGAGTAAACTCATTGGGAAAGCGCAGGAAGTGTGTTCCGCTTTGTCTCTGGAGCAAAGCTTAGAGTACAATGTTGTGAAAGCTACTGTATTACGAGCTTACGAACTAGTCCCAGAAGCGTATCGGCAAAAATTTAGGAACACTGCTAAGGCTGCTAATCAAACATTTGTTGAATTTGCTCGTGTGAAAACTACCTTGTTTGATAAGTGGTGCTCTGCCAGCAAAGTGTCAAATTTCGAGCAGTTGAAAGAATTATTGTTGTTAGAAGAGTTTAAAAGTTGCCTTCCCGAAAAGATCGTCCTCTACCTAAATGAGCAAAAGGTCTCTTCGCTATCTGAAGGAGCTGTAATGGCGGATGAGTTTGTGCTCACGCATAAGGGTACGTTCTCGTCTCTGAGGCGAGAGGCTATGGAACGTAATATCAGTTCAAAATCATCACCTAGCGTACCCAAGTCTTCCAAGTCCCCTGATCCCTCTGGGGAAACCCGTGAATGTTTTTATTGCCATGAAGTTGGACATCTCATTGCTGTTTGCCCAGCTTTGAAACGTAAAACTCAGCTACAGAAAGCACAAGGCCCTGCGAAGAGTGTAGGTCTTATTCACACTCTGTCTCTCCCTGTCAACAGCAGGTTAGTTATGTCATCTGTTGATCCCTCATTTGAACCGTTTCTTTTAGATGGGGTTGTTTCGCTTTCCGATACAGACACTGTACGTTGCCCTGTGCGCATCCTTAGAGATACTGGAGCAGCCCAGTCCCTCATTTTGGCAAGTGCTTTGCCATTTTCGGAGAGATCGTCCTGTGGATCGGACGTGCTCGTGCAAGGCATCGAGCTAGGGATTGTGAGGATCCCTTTGCACACTGTTTACCTACAGTCAGATGTCGTATCTGGGTTCGTGAAGGTCGCCGTGTGTCTAAAGTTGCCGGTTAAAGGAGTCGCCTTCATCCTTGGTAACGACTTAGCGAAACATGGGTCTAAATGTACTGTGGATCCTCCTGTAACTAACGGTGTGTCTGAGATGGAGTCACCTGTTACAGATGACACTGAACCTCTTCCGCCTTTGGGAAGAGCGCAACTCTCTGCTGCCCAGCGAGCCGACGCGTCTCTGTCCCACTGTTTCGCTGCGGTCGTAAGCAAGGCGGACTTGTCACTACATCCTGTAGCTTATTTCTTTGATGGTGAGGTACTCATGCGAAAATGGACACCGCCTGGGTCCGCACATGAGTGGACTTCTGTGTTTCAGGTAGTCGTTCCAAGGTCCTCCAGAAGTCACGTTCTGGCGGTAGCTCACGACCACGAACAGTCTGGACACCTTGGAGTGAAGAAAACATATCATCGTATTTTGAAACATTTCTTTTGGCCAGCTCTGAAATCTGACGTTACTAGTTATTGCTGTTCCTGCCACTCCTGTCAAATTTCGGGAAAGCCCAACCAGGTCATTCCCCCTGCTCCGCTAAGGCCAATTCCTGTGATGGGTGAACCGTTCGAGAGGATCATTATTGATTGTGTTGGACCGCTGCCCAGGACTAGGGCAGGAAATGTGTATCTTTTAACTTTGATGTGCGCGGCCACCAGGTATCCTGAGGCCATACCTCTGCGCACCCTTAAAGCAAAAACTGTAATTAAAGCCCTAGTGAAATTCTGTTCGACATTTGGATTGCCAAAATTTATTCAGACAGATCAGGGATCAAATTTCACTTCCAAACTCTTCGCCAATGTGATTAAACAATTACACATTAAACACCAGGTTTCTAGTGCTTACCACCCAGAATCCCAGGGCGCCTTGGAAAGGTTCCATCAAACCTTGAAGACAATGCTGCGTACATGCTGCCTCGCTGAGGGAAAAGAATGGGATGAAGCAGTTCCCCTTCTTCTGTTTGCCATTCGCGACACAGTGCAAGAATTCCTTGGATTTAGTCCAGCCGAATTAGTGTTCAGTCACACGGTTCGTGGTCCACTGAAGGTTCTGCAAGAGCAGTGGTTATCCTCTGATCAGGTGCAGTCTGGTCCTAGAAATGTGCTGGATTACGTATCCACCTTCCGTGAGCGGTTACACACAATGTGCGACTTAGCCAGACGCTCTCTAGCTTCCTCTCAGTTTCGTATGAAAACTCGCTTTGACCGAAAGTCGGTTCAGCGCTCATTCCAAGTTGGGGATGAGGTGTTGGTGTTGCTGCCCATACCAGGTTCTGCTCTCCAAGCAAAGTTTTCTGGCCCCTACGTAGTCGTGTCAAAAATCAGTGACACTGACTACGTGATTAAGACGCCTGACCGAAAGAGAAAGACTCGTGTGTGCCATGTAAACATGCTCAAGCCTTATGTGTCTCGTTCCAGGCTTGAGGTTTCTACCTCGCCCGCGCCTATTGTTACAGTTGCTGCTTTAACGGAGGTAGTGTCCCCATCAGAATATTCGCCCGAGACTGACGGACTCCTTCAAGGTAGCGCCAGCGTCCCGTGTGCAAGATTGCCAAACTCCGAAACCCTCCAAGCGCTTCCCTCGAAGATATCCCATTTGTCAGAGTCTGCGCAGGTGGATATCAGGCAGCTTGTTGAGAAGTACCCGTCGTTGTTCTCTGATACCCCTTCTCAAACCAATGTCCTGAAGCATGACATTGATGTTTGTAGTCATAGCCCTGTAAAGCAAAATGCATATCGCATTAATCTGGCTAAGCGGGCAATTATGAAGAGTGAAGCCGCTTACCTGCTTGACAACGGGTTGGCTGTCCCGAGCTCGAGTCCTTGGTGTTCCCCCTGTATACTTGTCCCTAAACCCGATGGAACGCACCGGTTTTGCACGGATTACCGAAAGGTAAATGCGTTAACCAAGCCAGACTCATTTCCTCTTCCGAGAATGGAAGACTGTATAGACCGCATAGGACATGCAAAATTTGTTACCAAGCTTGACCTATTGAAAGGCTACTGGCAAGTGCCTCTCACTGATCGTGCCTCCGAGATCTCAGCCTTTGCCACCCCAGACCATTTTCTGCAATATAAGGTCATGGCGTTCGGGTTGCGAAACGCACCTGCTACATTCCAGCGGCTAATGACCAAAGTTCTCGCCAATCTCGAAAACTGCGAAGCGTATCTCGATGACGTGGTTGTGTATTCCCCTGACTGGGATAGTCACCTCCACACCTTAGACTATGTGTTTTCCCGCCTCCAAGATGCTTCGCTTACCTTAAACTTGGCTAAATGCGACTTTGGGCATGCAACTGTTACGTATTTGGGTAAGCAGGTTGGCCAAGGTACAGTTCGCCCCTTGGATGCAAAAATCCAAGCTATTAGTTCCTTCCCAACCCCCAAGTGTAAACGGGAGCTCAGACACTTTCTGGGGATGACCGGCTACTACCGGAGTTTCTGTAGGAATTTCTCCAATGTAGTCTCACCCCTGACGAACCTGCTTCGAGACTCTCAGAGTTTTGTCTGGACCCCTAAGTGTCAGTGTGCTTTTGAGGCTGTAAAAAGTCTTCTGTGTAGTGCCCCGGTGTTGTCAGCCCCTAACTTTGTGAAGCCGTTCAAATTGGAAATCGATGCTAGCGCTATTGGAGCTGGTGCTGTGTTGCTCCAGGAGGATGGGCATGGTCACAAATAAGGTGCCGATAATGTGGTGGCCGACGCGCTCTCACGCTCTGTGTCCTAGATTACCGTCCAGACAGGAGTGCCGATGGTTTTTGTCTTAAGGGGTGGGGTGTTACGACCATGGTCGTTACTGTTTGTGTTTGTTCGTTTTCCCCGATATATGTGTTTTGCTCCGGCTGCGTGCGTGCGTCGTTTTACGTTTTCCCCAGGTCCGTCTCATCCCTTCCCCGAGGTGTGTCCTTCGCTGGGTGTCTCCTCCCCTCGCCCGTGATTGGAGCCTTCCATCATTTCCTGGCCGGCCCGCTCCCTTCAAAGAGGCTCAGTCTGCGCAAGGGAACAGACCACTTGTTTCTGCATTGTGTTATTATTGATTGTTCATCGTTGTGCGTATGTTTAGGTCCTTGTCCTTAGGTTTCTGTGAGTATTGTTTTTGGTCTTCGTGACACTGTGGTTGGGTGTGGGAAGTAGGGAGTCGATGCCATTTTCTTTTCCATCTCTTTTTCATGTTGGTTTCGTTAGGAAGGGAGATAGGGAAGTTTTACTGTATCTTTTGTTTTGAGATTTATTTTGTTAGGTCAGTTAGTTTCCCTCTCTCGTTAGTTAGATTGTGTTTTGTTTGTTATTTTGGCTTGTCGACTCCTGAGTTTGTGTTCCCGGTTACCCACTTGATTTATGTTACATGTTTTATCTGTCTTTAACTGTTAGTGTAATAAATTCTGTTACACTTTCCCCAGTGTTCGCGACCGTGGTCTCCCCTCTTTTCCCCTGTTATGGTCTGACCCTAGACCGGGCCGTAACAGCATCACTAATTTCTTTAGCTACCAGAGTTGCATGGCACATTTTTAATATGAGAGATCTTTATCACCATAATAGCATGAGTCACAGGGACCAATTTCCCTTGACACCAAGTGAGATCATGTGTTATGCCACAGTTAGCCTAGCATCATAAATAAGCATGTTCTATGTCACCCTTTACAACATTTAGCCTTTAGCCAAGTGACATTCTTGGTTATGTCACATTTGGTATAATGTGTTGCATAAGAAAGTGTTATGTCTCTCTTCATGATGTATGACATTTGCTTGTGTATGGTTTATGAAGGCATTATGTCGTGTTTATGAAGGCTTTACGTATGCTTCATAAAGCCTTCATAAGCAACACTTCGTTTAAAGTGTGACCCATGAGATTAATTAACAAGGATGGCAATATGAATAATTAAGTGGCAAATAATCCTAAAGCTTTCTCTTAAAAGTGTCACATTATAGCTTTCTTGTGTTACAAAATTCAAAATACAAAACGGAGCTAAATTTAGTTAAATCGATTTAAATTACTGAGAATAAACTTTTAGGTTAGGTTGAGTGCAATGAACAATAACGTTTATAACACAAACCTCACAAAAGCTGTGATGTGTCATGAGCAGGGGTGAGTCATCAGGGCCAGCATGGCCTTCTCTGCTGGCCCTATAAAAAATAAAATCAAGTGTGTGTAAAATGTCTTTCTTGAATATTTAGTTATCAGTTTCATTAGTGTAATGCCCACAAAATTGCTTCTGGTTAGTTTTGGTGAGGTTGAACTGGAATATCCTACATCAAAAAAGTCACAAACACTTCACAGTGATTTCAGCTCGCTGGGGCCAGAACTACAGATACTGCTAACCCTTTGTTGAAAGACCACACATCTGATTTATAACAAACATTAGTTACAGAATCATCAGCCAATCAAATTTTGATGTTCAATGACAGGACGCCCTCTGGGCCCAGCAACATGCCCAGTGCTACCCCCAATTTTCGACATGAATTTATATATTTTTTTATATATATATATTTTTTTATATTTTACATATTTGGATTTGTAGCCAATGGGCATATTCTTTCACATTTTCCCATGGCTCCAGGGTATTCTAGAAGACCCGCTCATTCGCTCAGACAAGAGACCTAGCTCAGTGCTAACTAGTGATTGATAGCCGACGTCAAAAAAGGCAACAGCAGGAGATGATATTGTTGCGGATTTTTTATCAGTACCCTTTTCAAGACTGTTCAATGAAAAGATGGACATTGTTTAAAAAGGCCGCCCAACCTACAAAAGCAGGCTATGTTCATCATTTTCAGGTTAGCGACTAGGAACAATACACTTGGCTTACAGGCTGCGTTTGACACAAGAGGCTCTACTGCTGGGAGTGCTTGTTGTTTGGAACCAGCAAGGGTGTGTGGAATTGGAAAGGCTACGGGAATCTTAGCTGTTTAACTGCTGCACAAAAACACCACAACACAGCAGGTCAGCTTAACCCTTTCGCACATGTCTACGTTACATGGTTCGTTATGTTTTCTTTAGCGTTATTAAGCTTCTTGTAGTTTTCACCGCCCCATTTGCTATATTTTTAATGTTAAATCACTGTTTCCTCAAAGCTAAAATTAGCTGGAATTTTTTCCAATCTCGTGTTCCAATCGCAAATTATATTTTGCCTAAAGCACAAAAATGGGCAGGGACGCCCCGTATTTTTCGTTAGTGTTTCTTTTTTTTTGTTGTTGCTTTTTTGGGAGGTACAGAAGGCCCGGTTCACCACTGGTCATGAGCATTTAATATAATTTAAATCGATAAATGTCATCCTTGTTAATTAAACAATCTCATGTTGTAGCTTTCGCAAGCACACAACCTACAGACAATCTGCGCTGTTTCGCAAGCATAATCATTTACTCCGTTTACGCGATTGGTGTCAATTATTTTGTGAATTATTCGTTTTGTTGTTAATCAAGGAGGATAAAGGAGAACAGGTTGAAAGTAACGATAGATTTAAAGGTAATGTTTCAGCCTCCCGTTTCCAGCTCACCATCTCCCACTGTACACTATATCAGAATATATCACTGATATTACCAAAAAAGTTCAAGACTTATTGTTTCCAATCAAAAAATGCATTCAAAACTACTTTCTGCACATTTCTGCTTCTTTGTTAAGCTATACAAGTGCTATCTCTTGCTAAAAAATTAATGTTTACACCTATGCAGTGTAGGGGGAAGTCTTCTTCACACAGGCAATGCCAATTATGTAGGGACAATGCCTACGATTAGAGGGGAGTACCGCTTACGTGTAAGGAATATCCTTACATGAGGTACCAATTATGTTGGTGATAATTAAATTAAACGCATGGAGGCGCCATACAGAATATTGTCAGGCTTTCAGGTAGAAGGACCCAGGCGCAGATCGGGATGACAAACCAGACGTTTATTGAGGAAAATCCAAAAAATCGTAGTATCAAAATCCAAAACACTAGGCAAGGGTCAAAATCCAACAAAACAGGCAGAAGTCAAAAAAACAGGGCGAGCTAAAGACAAACAGACGGGAACAAAACAGACTGGAACACTGTGACAAACTGGCTGAGAAACAGAGCAGATAGAGGGGTAAAAATACACAAACTGATGATGAGATGACAGGGAACAGGTGTGTGGGATGGGCTTCAGGTGGTGGGTGTGGCAGCAGGGCAGATAGACGGGACAGGAGGTGGGGCAATGGGCTGAAAACAAAACAAATGCACATGTGTGCAAAAAAACCCCCCAAACAAATGACACACCCACACTGACAGACAGGAAGACAAGAACAACACAAGCAGGACCTCACATGGAAGGATTGACAAATATGGCGTCTACCATAGTGGTTAAAATAAAATATCAATCTGTCTTGTATATCAGTCTCAAAAAATATACTAAACTATTAATTTGGAACTTCAATTAATAATTAAATTAATAATCATAATAGAAATTACCACATCAATAGTTAATCAAATCACAAGATTAGAGATGAAAGCATTTAGAATTATGATCAGCAGATGTTGGCGATATTTATTCCAAATGTAACATTACAACACACAACCTTGGAAAAATAAGGCATTTATTGAAATATGAAATCAAAGTAGTAATGCAGTACATTTATATACAATATGAGTGAGGCACTTGAATGTATTTACATTTGTATGTAGGTATGAGTGTATGTCTTGCGCAAGTGTGTGAGCGTGCACATGTGCTGCGCGTGCTTGCTGAACACACGTGTTCAAAGAGAACAAAGGAAAGTGCAGAAACATTAACTTAGCTAGACTGCTAGATATGCGCAGGATGTTAATACAACAATGAGATGATTATAGACTCAAGGATGACTAAATATCCACCGTCATACGATGCTAGCATGCTACAATACGCTGCTAGCATGCTATAATACACTAGCTGGCTAAGTCGCTAAGACAGTGATATTACGAATGAATTCCTGAGAACAATGTAATCGTTTCTAAAGTGCAGAACCATTAACCTAGCTAGCTTGTTAGATGCGCGCAGAATGTTAATACAACAATGAGATCATTGTAGAGACAAACATGACAACATATTCACCATCATACGCTGCTAGCATGCTACAATATGCTAGCTGGCTAAGTCGGTGATATAACGGAATTACAAGGTGTAATGAGAAAAAAAGTAATCGTGCGTAAAGTGCAGAAACATTAACTTAGCTCGCTTGCTAGATGCGCGCAGAATGTTAATACAACAATGAGCTGATTACAGACACAAGGATGACAACATATTCACCGTCATACGATGCTAGCATGCTACAATACGCAGCTAGCATGCTACAATACGCTAGCTGGCTACAACGTATAGCCGGTGATTTTACGAAATGCAAGGAGAATTGAGAACGATGTAATCGTTTCTAAAGTGCAGAATCATTAACTTAGCTAGCTTGTAACATGCGCGCAGAATGTTAATACAACAATGAGATGATTATGGATACAAGGGTGACACCATATTTACCATCCTACGATGCTAGAATGCTACAATAAGCTTGCTGGCTGAGTCGCTAAGACGGTGATGAAATAACGTTGCATCTGTAAATGAAAACGTAGTTGACCAGCAAGTTTGTAAGTAGTTAGCTAGCGTGTGTTAATATTTTTTAGAAGAATGATAATACAGTAATTGTTCATTTCAACTTTCTGTAAAGATAACAATAATAAGAAAAATGCAATCGTTTACACATTAGTTAGCTACAAGGCGGCGCAATGAGTCGCTAAGCCGGTGATATTACGAATTGCGAAGTGTATTGAGGACAGGAATGTAATCGTTTGTAAAGTACATTGGCGTTAACGTAAGTACTTAGCTCATTTGAAGACCAAACTTGAGATTGGTAGCATAAAAACCCTAAATTTTATAAGGTTCCTGTATGCCTGCTTGCACCGCCATCTTGTTGTTGCCAGTCTTGTATAAGTTTCATTACAAAACACCCATTGGCGCCTCTCATGGAAGACCGCAGTACTGCAAGTCCTGCCATAGACTCCCATTATATTTTGAGATCATATTTTATAGAATTTTTTATAGAGAGGGGCTTCGCCCCCCACATCTGCAAACTTTATGACAGAATTGCATGCACATATGCCACAAACCTACCAAGTTTGGTGTGAATAGCTGTTACCGATTAGGAGTTATAGGCGTGGGAAAAATGTGTTTTCATCGTTGTCAGGGTCAAGTAGGGTTTAGACCCAGGTAACGTCCAAATTATAGCAGATATCCACAAACCCCGTGCAATTTGATTAATAGACCCTTTGGGCTACATCCAGGACCAGTTTTCACATTCCCAAGACTTACGGCCTAGGAGGCTTATCGCTTAGAAAAACCCCCTAAAAAAAGGGTTTTTTTTGTAAATATCGGGGTGAGGGGGCCTTCGGCCCCCTCCAAAAGTTTCCATGCACAAGTTCATATAATAACAGACAAGACTACCAAATTTGTTGTAAATCATACTTTTATTTCAATACGTTTGGCCTGCCAGAAAAACAGGAAGAAAAAACAAAAAAAAAACTAAAAAAAAAAAAAAAAACAGAACGAAAACAATATGCTTCCCAGCCCTGTGGGCTTGGAAGCATAAAAAACAGAACGAAAACAATATGTTTCCCAGCCCTGTGGGCTTGGAAGCATAAAAAAAAAAAAAAAAAAACAGAACGAAAATAATATGCTTCCCAGCCCTGTGGGCTTGGAAGCATAAAAAAACAGAACGAAAACAATATGCTTCCCAGCCCACATAAAAAAAAACTAGAGGTCGCAAGCCACCTCAAATGCTTCCAAGCCCCAAAGCTGTAAAAAAGATATATAACAATTAATTCAATTCAATTCAATTAATTTTTATTTGTATCACACTTTTTACAACAGAAGTTGTCACAACGCAGATTTACATTGTTCCCAGGCCTGAGACCCCCTGAGAGAAAGCCTAAGGCAACAGTGGCAAGGAGAAACTCCCTATCAGGAAGAAACGTTGAGCAATTAAACTGACAAGAATTATCATCTTAATACTTAAACAGTCTCTTCATTGTGTACAGTGTTTTTTTCTACACAGCATGATTCCATAATTACATTAACACCTTCAGTGCTTTCAACACAAATTAAACAGCACAATTCAATGACATACAGTAGTTTAATCACAGCTATGTTCTGTTTTACACTTACACAAATTTAAACAATCTGTAATAATCTGTAATAATAATAATCTTATTGCAATAGCAAGTTACCTGCAGATTCTATATAAGGAGGACTGTTGTTACATGACACGCAGACTACTGTCTTCCAATACATTTTACCATATTAAATGAGGTACGCTTTGTTTTAAAGTTTGACAAGTAGAATCTATGTACACAAGTATTTAAAATATTAGCAAGCCAGCTATCAACCTAGCACCGCTTTCATATATTACAGTACACTACAGAACACATGCCGGTTCGACTGAATACTCAAACAAATGTAAATATTCTGCAATAATAATCACCTTGTTGCAATACCAAGTTAAGTTCAGATTCTACAAAAGGAAGACTGTTGTTACATGACACACAGACTACTTCCTTCCAATACATTTTACCATATTAAATAAGGTAAGCTTTGTTTTAAAGTTTGACAAGTAGAATCTATGTACACAAGTATTTAAAATATTAGCAAGCCAGCTAGCAACCTAGCACCGCTTTCATATATTAAACTACACTACAGAAGACATGCCGGTTAGACTGAATACTTACACAAATGTAAATATTCTGTAATAATAATCATCTTGTTGCAATAGCAAGTTACGTGCAGATTCTACATAAGGAGGACTGTTGTTACATGACACACAGACTACTTCCTTCCAAAACATTTTACCATGTTAAATGAGTTACGCTTTGTTTGACGTTTAAGAAACAGAATTTATGTACACAAGTATGTAAAAATATTAGCAAGCCACATAGCAACCTAGCACCGCTTTCATATATTAAACTACGCTACAAAAGGCAAGCCGGTTAGACTGAAAGCAAAAAGAATGGAACAAACTGCTTACCATATCACGAATATCAGGTTATACAGACTCTTAACTGCACAAGGCGCTGCTTTGGTAATGCATGCGCTCCTTTCTTTATATACGTTCTTCCATAACAAGCGTGCTTAGGTTTTAGAAAAGTAATTCACATTACAAGCAAACCAGGTAATGCATGCACTTCTTTCTTCAAATACGTTCTTACATAACAAGCGCGCATCAGTTTTACAAAACGAATTCAACAAAGTATTCACAACACTGGCAACGCAGCTATGAAACATTTTCATTTCAGTGAATAACATATCGCTTTTTCCAACGATAAACAGAGTTTAACACAAGATGTTTTGTATTAGATGAGAATGGAGAAAAGAACTGGTAGACAATGTTCTTCGGCTACAAAAGTTAAGGTGAAACGTGGTACAGAAAGAAACTTTTGTTTGATATGAGAATCAAGCATTTTGAGAATGGAGTAGGTGTGATTTTACTGATTGTAAAAAAAAAAAGTGTAAAAATAAACAATTTGTGTTGTGTATATTTTGCCTCAAAATATAGAATTGTGTACGGCGTGCATGCCTCAGGACATAAACGGAAAACTCAAAACATTTATAAATTGCAAAACAATATGGGTTGGATTCAGGAGTGTTCTCGATCTGATCCTGCTGTTGTGAGATATGCTAGGTTTTCACGTACACGGTCCCCAGAATTGTACTTTCAAAGCATATTACAGTCGTTTTTACCTCACAGATTTAGAGAACAGTTGAAACCTGCACCATTTGAATTCTATGAGAGTTTCTACATGTGTGGAATGGTCAAGTGTCCACATCTTAAGTATGTGAAAGATATTGTAGATGAGAACAGATTACTTTTTGAAAAAAATGCAGTGACAATTGAAAGAGCTGAGGAACTGTTACAGGACTATGGTGTCTTGGAGGATGCTTGGGCACAAATTTGCCCTGAAACAGAAAGGGAAAGATTGGAGTGTAAAGAAGAAAGACAAGCTTTATTTAATGATGATGTTCAGGACATCAATGATATTCCAGATTTACACAATGAGAGAGACAAAAAAATGGACATTGACTCAGGACAGATTAATGTCACTTCTACAGCAGAAAGTGTGGAAATGCTTCGCTTGCTAAACACACAGCAGTCTAGAATATTTTATAAAATTAGGAAGTGGTGTTTGGACAAAGTCCAAGGTAAAGAACCACAGCCCTTTCACGTGTTTGTTACCGGTGGTGCGGGTACTGGTAAGAGTCACCTTATCAAGTGTATATATTATGAGGCAAATAAAATATTGTCTCGATGTCAGCCCAATCCGGATGACATATCTGTATTATTAACAGCTCCAACAAAAGTAGCAGCTTTTAATATAGGTGCAGTTACTATTCACAGCACATTTTGTATCAACACAAATGTAAAATTGCCCTATCAACCTCTTGGCGAGGATAAAATTAATGAATTACAAGTCATGTTTGGCAATTTACATTTACTAATTATTCATGAAATTTCAATGATTGATAAAAAAATGTTCAGCTATATACACGGTAGACTTCGACAAATTAAACAAACAAAAGATTGCTCTCCGTTTGGGAATGTGTCAGTAATTGCTGTTGGTGATTTTTACCAGTTGCCACCTGTAAAAGGTCAAGCACTGTTTGTACCAGAAGGGTCAATAGATTTATGGAATGATTACTTTTCTGTTGTGTCGCTGGATGAAATTATGCGACAAAAAGAAGATAAATCATTTGCCGAACTTTTGAATAGGCTAAGAATAAGAAAAAAATCTGACATACTAAGTGAATGTGATCGCCATACATTGAGTACTTGTGAAACAGGTGATGATAATAATGGTATACATATATATGTGACTCAAGCTGAAGTTAATGAATTTAATTTAAGAAAACTTCATTCAGTCTGTGGCAATACTGTGACTATACTTGCTCAAGATTTTACAAAAGATGGAAGGACAGGCCAATTAATTAAACGTAAACAGCCTCATGTGCATGTCTATAATTCTGCTTTGCCTTCACAGCTAATATTAGGCATAGGAGCTAGAGTAATGCTCACCAAAAACCTTGATGTCACTGATGGTTTAGTAAATGGAGTATTTGGAATAGTAACACACATTGCAGCAGACAACGATAGTAATTTACCAAGTGTTATTTACATTTTGTTTGACAACAGAACAATTGGACAGAAATTACGCAGCAGTAAAAAATTACATGTAGCGTTACCAGAGTTTAGTACTCCAATTGAACCACAAGAAGACAGGGTTGCACTTAATAAAGGCATTAGGAGGCAGTTTCCATTACGATTAGCATGGGCATGCACAGTCCATAAAGTGCAAGGTGTTACCGTTGATGAAGCTTTAGTTTCATTAGCGAGAATATTTTCAGCAGGTCAAGCATATGTTGCTTTGAGTAGAGTCACATCATTAACAGGTTTGATAATTGAGGACTTTGATGAAAAGAAAATTTACTGTAATGTTAAAGTTCATAATGCTCTTTTAAAAATGCCAAAGTTCCTTCCAACAGACACGTGTCAATCACCAGTGAATGTAAGTATAGTTCTTCATAATATTCCAGGCATGAGATCACATTTTCTAGACATTTCATCTGATGATAGGTTGATGACTGCTGACATTATCTGTTTAACAGAAACTTGGCTTACTGGTAATGAACATAATGATGAATTTAAGATAATGATTTTTTCTGTCAAGTAAGCCAAGAACACACAGCTATACATCAGCCTCTCTGAAAAGCCAACAACATGGAGGAGTTTCAATGTACTGTAGAAACTCCATAGAATATACGCTTGTTGACTTAGGCATGTACAATCTGGAATACATTGCTGCTGACATCTCAAAAATTAATTTTATGCTTGTTGTTATTTACAGACCGTCATCTTACCCTTTAACATTGTTCAAAATACATCTACAAATTTTTTTAGATGATTTACAATCTCTTAAAAGTGATATCCTTGTGGTAGGTGATTTTAATGAAAATATTTTAGCCAGTGGTCATTCAATAAAAGACCTCATGGCAATAAATGGTTTCAAGCAGCATGTTCAAGAGCCAACAACAGATGCAGGAACTCTCACAGATCATGTTTATAGTAAAACACAAAAAGAAGTCAGTGTAACTGTTATGTCAACATATTTTAGCTTTCATGAGGCCATTTCCATCTTAATTTAACATTTTGTTTAAAATAAATTCTCATAATGAGCCATTCATTATAATGAATTGTTGATAATGAATTTAGGGCTGCAAATCTCCTTCATGCGAGTAACATGTGGGGTGTTTGTTTCCGAAAGGAACATTCAGGAACTAATACTCATATTTTTCCCAGTCAAAAGACCAGTACCTTGACGTGGTGAGTGGGCTTTCAACTAAATCTGGTCTTTAGTAATAGTGTAGACATTATGTAAATATATGTTTGCATGTATGCATGATAATACTGTATATCTAATGTCAGGGTTTCCTAGTCTGACACAGTTTTCCAGATTCTGCTACACGAACTATTCCTTGCATGTTATGTTTTGCAAGTAACAAAATAAGCACTAGTCATGAAAGTCTTCACATTGTGCTGTTACTTATGGAAATATTCTTAAACTACTTCTAATACCACTTCTTAGCATTCTGCTGTTCATACTTCCTAACATTACATGATAAAATTATGGTCATCAAAACCTAATGACTAATGCCTAATCAAATGTTGTGTTTGAATCAATTAACCTGTTTTTAACCATTTTTACATTTATTTCCAGAGCTTGCTAAACGTACAAACAGAATAGTCGATTGCCTACAGCCTCCACATCATTCCACTCATTATTAGTGTGATCCTGTTTTGGCTTGCAATAAATCACGTTGTTTAAAAAATGTTTGTACATTTTTGGGGAATTGTTAAATAGATGTATCCATGTTAAATGAGGTACACTTTGTTTTAAAGTTTAAGAAGTAGAGTCTATGTACACAAGTATTTAAAAATATTAGCAAGCCAGCTAGCAACCTGGCACCGCTTTCATATATTAAACTACACTACAGAAGACATGCCGGTTCGACTGAATACTTACACAAATGTAAATATTCTGTAATAATAATCATCTTGTTGCAATACCAAGTTAAGTTCAACAAAAGGAGGACTGTTGTTACATGACACAAAGATTACTTCCTTCCAATGCATTTTACCATATTAAATAAGGTAAGCTTTGTTTTAAAGTTTGACAAGTAGAATCTATGTACACAAGTATGTAAAATATTAGCAAGCCAGCTAGCAACCTAGCACCGCTTTCATATATTAAAAGTACACTACACAAGGCAAGCCGGTTAGACTGAATAAAGCAAAAAGAGTGCAACAACCTGCTTACCATATCATGAATATTAGGTTATGTAGACTCTAAACTCTGAACAAGTCGATGCTTTGATAATGCATATTACGAATTGCAACGTGTATTGAGGACAGGAATGTAATCGTTTGTAAAGTGCACTGACGTTAACTTCAGTACTTACCTCATTTGAAGACCAAATTTGAGATTCGTAGCATAGTAAGCCTAAATTGTATGAGATGCCTGTGTGGTTGCTTGCTCCGCCATCTTGTTCTTTCCAGTCTTGTACGAGTTTCTTCTCAAAACGCATATTGGCGCCTCTCCTGGAAGACTGCAGTACTGCAAGTCCTGCCATAGACTCCCATTATATTTCGAGATCATATTTTATAGAATTTTTTTATAGAGGAGGGCTTCGCCCCCCGTATCTGCAAACACATAGACAATACACATATGCCACAAACCTACCAAGTTTGGTGTGAATAGCTCTTACCGTTTTGGAGTTATAGCCATGGGAAAAATCTGTTTCATTATAGCAGATATCCATAATCCCTGTGCAATTTGATTAATAGACCCTTTGGGCTACATCCAGGACCAGATTGAAAAAAAAGTTGCAATTGACAAAAAAATATTGTCCAAGATTAGAAATGCTTAAACATTCAGTTGGCATGCATGTTAAGACATTTCACCTGTTCTTCTTGATTTATAGAGTCAGTGGTTTGGGTGTGTTTTGGGAGGAGGCAAACAAAGGATTCGGTGAAATACAGTGGGGATGGTAGATAGTACCATGATATGTTGCCCTTCTGCTTATTTACCTAAGTTCATGTCACGGACTTGCACTCCGTTACAGAGATATTTAGACTATAAGCCAAATTTTTAGAGATAAGAGCTGCGCCCTCCCTCGAGGGGTGTATGCCATCTCTTTTTAAAAGACCAGGCCTCCCCCAAAAGGTGTGCCAATTGTCTATAAAGCCTATGTTATTGAGGGACACCACTCAGACAGCCAACAATTTAGTGACGATAATCTGCTGTAGATCTCGTCACCGCGTTGCATAGGGATGGGACCGATTTAATTAACAACTTAGTTATTTATGATTGTCTCATACGGACATCGTTAGCGCCGACATGAATAATAATTTTCGAGAATTTACTTTTACCTTTACCTTTAGCCAGCACTTTCAGATTTGCTTTGATGTCGGATGCTCTGGCCCCGGGAATGCAATTAACTATGGTCGCTGGAGTCTCTACGTTCACGTTTCGCAAAATGCAATCACTAATTATCAGGGCTCTTTTAACAGGTTTCTTAGTTAGTGTGTTACTGAGGGGGGAGAACCTGTTTGAAACGTGAAATGTGAACCTTTTGTAAGAAAATCTGCTCTGTTCCTGCTTGTTACTGACTCTGCCTGTCCCCGATTACTCTTTTGCCTGCCGTTTTGGATGTTCTCTGTTTTCCACTGGATTTTTTGGCTTCTGACTCGGACTGTTTTTCTCACTTTTTGCTTGTGTTTTTTTTTTTTTTTGTACTACCTGTATTGTCTGCGCTTGGGTCCTTTTCCCACAAACCCTGACAGTATGAATGAAGTGTGACTTTGGTTTGTCAAATGTAGGAATAATAACTGATTTCTGACTCCTGTTTCTAAAATAAAATAATGTGGAACATAGAACAGCTACAGTGTTCCCTACAGCTTAAGAACAAGAAGCCAGGCAGACTGTATCATCATAAATGCCCTCCCTACCCTTTGAGTATCCAGGTTTTTAATTTTCTGGTATCCTTTTTACATAACTGAGCCTAACACTGAATTAAGGAAAAAAGACCATAACAAACACATACATCAGACAAAATGAAGAAGGGGAAGTAACTAAAAAGTATACTGATACAAGGAAGGGCATCACTTCATTTTAAAAATTAATGGAATTGTTGCACATTTCCTTTTTTATACATTTACTACTTTTTTTAAAGATCATACAACAGCAATGCTGTAACCTTGATTGATGCTGTCTGAATGTTTATGTGTAAATATGTGTGTGATTAAGACTGCTTTGTTGTTTATATACAGTACATCAGATCAAGATATAGACAACATTTTCTCTGGTGGAAATATTTTATCCTTCAACTTTTCATGTCATTTATACAATTACACTTCATCCATAAAATAAAGTCAGTGTTTTTAAACAGGTCATTGTTTCAGTTCAAACCATAATCCAACAATCATCACTGAGTAAAGAACAAAGCATAAAGAAATGGCCAGTTGAAAAATCTAAGATAATGCAAATTTATCTAATGAATATATCTGAGAAAAAAAGACAAACAGAACTTGATAATAAGAGGGGTTCTGTTTTACATGCTGTCCCATTATTCTGCAGTCATAGCGGTACTGTAGATATGTCTTCATCTTCCAAGAAATGTGATTACAGAGTTCAACTGTTTGATCAAATGAAAGTTAATATTTGACATGAAATAAATATCTCATGTATTGTGATTCTTGGAAGGGGTCAAATACAGTAATTAAGATGTGAGATTATAAATATAATGAAATGCACATAATATCTACAATGAATGTTGCCTAGTGATTTGGTATAACTTAGAACTGGGATTTGCACTCCTCTGGGCTCAAGTGTTCTTGAAATACAGTACTGTCCAGAAAGTTACAGTATGCAGTACAGACAAAATGCAATATAAATGGAACAGGACACCACAAAGTAATGTATAATGTAATGTAACAGAATAGAGCACAAGCTGTCAGCTCAACAGTATTAAATCATACAAATGTTTTTTTTTTTATTATTAAAGACAGAATTTGTTAAAAGTTAAAAATTTAGTAACAGATTAATAGACAACAGTCCAATTTCCAATGACAAGTTCAGAGTCCTTCTATTGACAATTCACTGAAAACATTATGAAGCGACAAATTTCTCTGTAGAAATGGTGAGACACTGTGCCTTCATTTCCATGTGTCTCTGCCTCCCTCTTCCCACCCCCATGTTTCCATCTCCCTCTCAGCCTCTTCTGATTTATTCGAACACCTCACCCCTTTGTGTCTCCATCACACTCCCTCAAATTCAATGTCTCTCTTTTGCTTCCTTCTCCAGCTTTTCACCACACACAGTTTTTAAATCATTTTAAGGGGTACTTCCAGTCATAAACCATGAACATTATTGTATCTAGCTATGTAACAGTTAATGGATAAATAATATTACAATAATCAGAAGAAAGGAAAGGAGGATTAAGTTAGGTAAAGATCTGGTTGTACCATTAGGTAAAACTGGTTATATTACATTACATTATATGCATTTAGTAGATGCTGTTATCCAGAGTGACTTCCAGCACAATAGAGCATAAGTGTATCCATTCAAGCTGAATGAGCAACAGTATCAGACCAGGCTGACAGCATACAAAGACCAATGAGTGTGAGCATAACACCATTCAAGCCCTATGTCAAGTTAACTTGACTAGGCAACAGAAGCCAAGTACAGTAAAACAGAATCCAAAATACATCACAATACTACATGTAAAATAAACACCAATCCTAGAGGTAGCAGTGTTAGGAGGTGGGGATTGAGGTGGAACTGAGATGCAGTCTGAAGAGGTGGGTCTTCAGGTTGTGATGGAAGATGGTTAGGGATTGGTCAACACAAACTGGGCAACAATAGTCACTGAAATACTCAATATTCCAGACTTCCCTGGATGACTTCAGTTGACAAACTCATGCAGTTCATGCTTGTATTTTACATCCAATCAAACATTTCTTAGTCTGTGACACTTTTCTGCAAGCACGGGAATACCCTGGTACTACCAGGGTATTTTGAGTCGGGAGAGAAACAGCAGAAGAAATGAATGGCAGTGCAATCATGAAAGAGTTCAACTGGGCTAGGACAGCGACAAGGAATTTCACAGGTTTACAGAGGGGGATTGTAAGGGGCTTGGTGATTTAAATGAAGAGGATGACATTGAATGGTCTGACAGGAGTCAGGAGTCCCACACACCAACCGACCCGTCTAGTTGGCAGGGGAAAAGGAGGCAGGTCACGAAGAGTGGCACAAAGTGATGTTGATTACCTCAGGAAAGAATCTTTGTTAACATTGAGAGTGGTGTTTTCAAATTACTAGTCAATTTGGAGCATTTTTGACCCCTTAGATTTTTTCATTTCATTGTTTTTCCCTGTCTTCCTTCATTTAATTGTCAAAGACACAAACTAATGTGCTATCACATCTTCTGCCATGTTCTCCTGTCTGAGTGATTGGAGACCCACAGGTTGGCAAGAAATATATATATTTCTTGGGCTTCAGATATCAATGGGCTTGGTAGACAAGCCAAAAATTCCAGATTACCACATCAGAAATGCTAACTCAGTTGGCTGGACCCCAAGATTCCCATAATAATGCATAGAAAGCTCTATGAAATGTTGAGCTTGTGCTTGCATTTCAGGGAAACCTAAGTATGTGGAGACGACTAATCCAGTCTAATGACGCTGTTCTTAAAAACTGTCCCCTGCTTGATAAAGTTCTCAAAGACCTGTAAACTGAGTACTATCCCCACTGTGGCCTCTCAGTTCTTGAGTCCATAATATCTTTACGTGGGTGAGTTTTTTGTTTAAGACAGTTTGTCTCCAATAAGAGAAACAAATTCAAAATAAAAAATCCCGTCCTTACAGATGCCTCTACCAACTACTCATACATGTGATATTGATACAAATAATATTAAACATTCTACCTGTAAAAGATTTATTTAATCTATTTGTCTCAGATGTATCACATACACACTCATACATCACATACACACTCACACTCATTACGAGGAAAGACTCAGGTTACTTAACCTATTTAGACTTAGCGAGAGGAGACTTAGGGGTGATCTAATAGAGGTTCTTAAATTTTTAAAAGGACTCAGTAAGGTTAACTATATTACATTTTTTAGGGTGAGTTCAGTCTGTAGAACAAGGGGACATAAATGGAAACTAGTGAAGAGTAAGTTCTGCACTGATATAAGGGAGAACTATTTTACACAAAGAGTTATCAATACATGGAATAGGTTGCCAGCTCACGTAGCTGAGGCAGAGACCCTTGCTGTGTTCAAGTCCAGACTAGATGCAGTTTTGGATTTTCTTTAATTGTAATGGTGAGCTTAGTTGGGCCGAATGGCCTGTTCTCATCAATTATTTAATTGAAACTGAGGATTGTCTCAATTTTTGGTCACACTCAGTCAATGAAGTCAACAAACTTGATGGCATCTTCAGCTTCGTCAGTCACTACAGCGAATTACATCCTCTGATGGTTCTTCGAAATCCGCTTCGTGATCACTTTCACAAACCATACTTTTGTCCAAGTCCGGAATGCTTTCTTCGTCATTGCTGTCCTCACCTTCCGAGTAAGACAGGACAAGGTGCATCTGATCCCCCTCAAGAACTAATGAATGCTCAGCATTGTGTTACGACACCACAAAAGAAGAAAGCAATCGAAACTCCCACAACAGAAGAAGAAAGTATCGAAACTCACACCACAGAAGAAGAAAGCTGTCAACATTCCCACCATAGAAGGCCATTCCTTCTGGTTTCAGTCATAAATCCAGTATTGTTTAAATTACATTTTTTTATCAAAATGGCTTTGTGTTGCAAATTGACACCACAGCGAATGTGAGAGGGTGATCTTGAACTGCATGACTGTATTAAAAGACGGAAGCATATGATATGCCAGCGCTTGTTTTAATAATGCAACATAATAGGAAATTGACGACGTTTTCTCCCCTGTCCATTCTCGGAGGACCAACTTGCCTTGATATTTATTGTTTTTTTCATATTTACAGATCACTTTCAGTTTCAAAAAGAAGGGGGATGATAGATAAGCACTTTAGGAATTTGAATCCACCACTATCTCATTTTTCACGAAAAAAGGTTTTTTGACCATTTTTGTGGTCTCCTGTAAAGTTGATGCGGCCGCGATGTGGAGGGTTTACTCGCGTCGGGTCACATATGTTCTTATGTTCATATTGCAAGATAATTAAATAGATCAACAGTGTAAAAGATTTATTCTTTTGATACAAACTCTTACATCTTTGAAGTTTTATGTCATCAGCACCAGGAGACTCCTGGTAAAATGCATTACTTAAGAGCAAGATGACAAATGTGTTTGGTACTACTACGGTTCAAAACTTTATTCCAAAATAATGGCAGTTTCCTCTTCTGTCCTCCCTTTCCTCCTCTCTTTCGCATGAATGACTTCGCTGGCTTGCTGCTGTATTTAGCACTATTTATTTGCTCTGTATCATGGATGGGTTTGAAATTCAGCAAGCAAATTTAGTGGTTTACTGTGGGTTAACTAGCTATACCTGCTTGCTGTCCATTTTGTGTTTAATAATCATCAGTTGTTTTAAACATAACAGACAATGACCCAAAATGTATCAAGTAGTACAGCAAAGAAATTATCTAGCCAAATAATGATTAGCTAGCCATTATATTATATGTGCAGTTGCCAAGCAAGCATAATCTGCTTTGCTAATTAGCTAGCAAACTTTCAAGTAATCAGCAGTATTAATAATAATAACTAGCTAGGCAGGGCCCAGCATTCACAGGGACTGTTTTTCTCTAGGTGCTATTCAAAACATTTTTAAATTATACTGCAAGCTAAATATAATGAAGTACCCACTATCTTCACCACCTGACACCAAAACAATTCATTCTGGGGGATTTACCAAGATTTATCTCCTTATCCACAATTTAAAAAAAAATCCCAGCATTTGTTGGGTGGCAGGTGTTAATTTCCCACCATGTTCGAGGTTACAGGAAGAAACTGTGGAGGTGAAGCTGAAATTTGAGAGACATATTGGTGACTGTTGTTTTTGTGCAACTGTTTGGAGCGTATAAATCTCTTTTCTTGTCAGAGACCAGTAGAGAGCCGTGTTAGGGCTTTTAGTGATTTTGGTCATTTTTTGGTCAAGTTTTTGCCAGGACTTCAGTAGATAGTGACTGTTTGAGCCCTGTGATGACCATAAGTGCCAGGTCTTTTAGTGTAGCTATTTATATTTGTTGGCACTCATGAGCCTGCTTTTTGGAGTCACGTTTCCTCCTTAGTACCTGAAGCCGAGAGTTGGACTATTGCTTCTGTGCCATCATTTTAATAAAATTTAGCTAAACTTCAAAACCACTGATGTGGCTTTTTTGGCTGCAGAGACCAGAAGACCAAGCTGACCCCAGAAGAAATCCCAAGAGTTGATGAGTAAATTCAGCTTGGCTCTCCTGGCTAGGAGGTCTGCGTCTGCCATATTTGGGTTTGTCTGTTTAATTTCATACACTCACACAAAACACAATTAGGTTCGGCTAGTTATTTCCCCTTTTACACCCATTTAGCATCATTTGTTTTTGAGCTGGGGTAGCTGGTCATAACAGGTTGCCTTCGGCTCTGAGTGACAAAAAACACATTCATTTCCCTTGCATAACAAAGATTTACTGCATATATCTCATACACATTCATTGGCAAATGCTTGTTGTTGATATATTGCATCTTTACAGTGCAGACTTTTAAATAGCAGGCTTTTGAAATCACACAACTATTGCTGGCTTGAAAAACAATGTACTCACATTGTTGTCATCAAAGCTGCCTTACTTGTGGGGGTCAGTATTGAAAGCTAAACTTTAGTCTTAACTAGTTAGCTTGATCGCATGCTATCCAGAATTTTAACGAATTACCTTTCTAGCTTTGTAGGATAACTTCTATCAAATTCAACACTTTTTTATGATCTACTATTTAAACATTGCTAGCTTGCCAGCTTGCTAATGTGTAATTAGCAATAAGTTAAAGTCATTAGCTACCTGACTAGTTAGCCAGCTACGGGGGCATCACTTACACAAATTGTAATTACAGTTAAAGGTGTCCTGCTGACCAACACAATATAATTCAGAAGATTAATATTATGCGATTAATATTGTGATGTCCAACTGTTAAATTCAGCAGGTTGTTCGTTAACTTGTAGTTTTTCATATAGAGCATTCCAGACCACAGGACATAAATTAGGCACAAGGATGCTATGAAAACTATGTCATTTACCACTGGAGGTACCCTTGAAGTACTTCACTTCTCTCCCTCAGCCCTCATCTTTGCCATGTGTTCCTCTCACCACAAAGTAATATGGGACAGTCTTGGTCCTCCTCTCTAGCCCACTGTGGCCCTCAGAATGAAGTGACACAGGTCATCTCATCTGCAAGCTCCTCCTCGTCACGACTCCTGATTGGCTCCTCATCGCTGTACAGGGGCCCCATGTCGGGATGGTTCAGGAAACTCCCCCCACCCCCTCCACGGTTCAGCAGGTCACTGGCCGCACTTTCCATCTCATCAATGGTCATGTGACAGGCATCAGCGATCTCTCTCTTGGCAAAGGCCACAAATTTGGGATCCTTAGCATAGAGCCCCAATCCCTCTGAAATCAGGACCTGTGGAGGGGGGGAGGAGACCATAGCATGAGTAATCTGCCACCTATGCCCCCCCCCCCCCACACACAATTATTGAAACTACCAGTACACAGAGTCTGTGTGACATGCAGCTTCACCATGTCATCAATATTTCCATAATGTATACAGTACAGCCTTGAAAACCCAAACATGTTGGGACCATGGTGGGTCTCTGGCATCTCTGAAATGTTCATAACTCTGAATGACACCAAAAACACATCCATTTCCCTTGCATAACAAAGATTTACTGTTTATAATCTCACACATGTGCAACAGCGAGTTTGCAGACCAGCTTACTTATAAAACAGCCACATGAAAACAGAACATTCAGTAATTTTAACAGCCTCAAAGAACATTTGAAATGCAAAATTCAGCCGATCGCTAAAACACAAAAAATAGGCTTCGAAAACCTTTGAAAACCCAACTCGCAAAAATGGGATGCCTGTGTATATGCGTCCAATTGTGGAACTGCAATAGACTGAAATACAGAACACCTGTTCAAAATTAAAACTTACTGCACAAACCAACAGTTGTCTGTCCCCATATCTTCATCCAAATGTAGCCTAACATCAGTAGACCTACTAAATTAGGCTAAAATTGTCTTTAACAGAGATGGTTTTTAAACCTTAGTAGCCACATAGTGCTAGCCTTAAAATCTCCCTGTGTCTGGGTTTGCTGTTGCATACAAAAGCTTTACCTGTACCATAACAACTGGGCTGATTATAAGGATAGCTACCCTTGGCTCTTACCTCCTACCTCAGCTTTTCACACAGTGCAAAAGATTTGAACTTGATTTTATCATTGTCCTTTTCAATATCAGAAATGGTAGCTTTCCCTGTGTTACACTCTACTACTATGGTGCTAAGTCATATCCCTCTCTCCAGTTTTGTTATCATTTCAAATTTTGTTTTCAATGACACTGTAACTTGTTTAAATTTAGTTATCACTTTGAATCATCGTTGATTGCATAATTCTGGTTTCATACCCGTTCGGTTGACTGAGGTGTTTGTAATTCTGTAGTTTGGAGATTTGAGTCTCTTCTGCATTACATTACTAATGTTCCCCTGTTGTGTGCTATGACAGTAATGTTTCCATGCCATGCATCTTTAAAAGCAGACTTTCTTACCGCCTCCACCAGGCTGTCGGCACTGCCCCTCTTGTCGCTGTAATGGGGGCGGAGCTGGGTGGGTACTCTTAGGGTGGTATATGCCCGATAGGGTTGGGGGGCATCAGTCCCTCCAGTTCCTGTGTACCAGCCTGGCTGGGAGGATGCTGAGAGGCTGCCACCACTCATCTTCTTCTCCCCCCAAATGCCCAAACCTCCACCCACTGTCCCCTCCTCCTCCACCAGAATGAGAGGGGCATAAAGCAAATGGCCACGTCGAGGACAAGGGTTTGCCCAGGAAGCACAGGAACTGCTGCTACTCCGCCGTGAGTCATAACTGCTATATGTCTGCAATACAGAGAAAGGAAGGGAGGGAGAGGGTTACAGTTACTTGATACACTACCATTTGTCATATGTGCAGGGTATTAACTTATCACTTGTAAAGTGTGCTGGCATGTTGTCTTAAATGCAGGGTATTAGTGTTTTATAACATGTGCAGTGTGTTGTCTACTGCAATGGTTCTTAAACTTCAGTGAATGCTTGCACTCCCCATAGCACCCCCTTCAACTTTGCAACTTTCTAACATAAGGTGAAATCTTGATATACACCATACATGCATAATCTTTGATCAAAAACAACCTGCATGGATTCAGTGAGGCCTTCAATGTAATAGGTACATTCCCGCCTGGAGAAATGGTCATTGCATATATTTTTATTTCCTGCCTATTGCGTTCCCAAACACAGATGGTTAATGAGCAAGGTAAAATATTTTTAAAAATACTGCTACACATCTCATCTCCACCACTGGTCTTGGAATGTTGCTAAAGTATAATATTTCTATATTGCATTTTTGTTTCACACATAGGTATAGCAAACACTATAAACACTTTTATAAATTTCTGAATAGGAGTAATTTCATTATAAAAATGTATAAACCAGAACACAAAAGATGCAATTTACTTTTTGAAATCCAAACAGGAAGATTCCAGGTGCAACAAGTAAAGGGTAGCAGCCAAAAGATGTATTAGCAAATGTACTCAACAACAGAAAAGCAACAATTGGAGGCATAAAGCAATTAGAAGGCATCCTCGTAACTGCCTTTCGGGTCCTGTTGCCTGCTGCTTTCCCGATCTTCCTCCAAAAGGGCCTTCTTCCTGTCTGTGCCTTAACTTATTTAGTTAACTGTTATCACTTGTGTGTATTTAGTCTAGTCATGTGTTTTGTGTTCTTTATAAGCCCTGCCTGTTCCTTTGTTCAGTGCTCAGTCTTGAGCTACCTTGCTGTATGTGCTTTTCTGTGCCCCAAGTTTGCTTGTTTCTAGTCACTAGTAAAGATTCTTTGTCTTTTAAAACCTGTGGTTTTTGCATCTCTGCAATGATCTTTTGGTCTCTGCATTTTGATTCCTCCTGCTTAACTGTTACATATGTTACTTGGAATAATCAATGATAAAGGTATGTGTAATTCTAAATCATTCTAGTAAAACATATTCCCTTTGTTAAACATGTTACACCTACATTTTACATGTAACAGGAAAGCCCATTTCTAAGAGCGCTCCACCAGTTTCCTTGTATTTGGTTGGGCTTCATATTCAAAAGTCAAACATCTCTGAGCATAAGACACTTTGCAGGTATTGTTTTTTTTACAAAGCAGGTTAAGCTGCATTAAATGTACTGAGCTTGATATTTATGCTGCTTGGATATCTGCTGCTACTAATCCTTACCATGGCATTCTTCTTAATATTTGGCAACTGATTTGATAGAAGCAGTGTCAATGTGGTCACAAGTTTTTTTCACTGTATTGGACTCTATCAGGTTCTTTGTAAAAAAGTCAATGATCTATCTTTTTAAGTAAAGGGCAACATTAGGCTAGTATCCTATGTTGACTGATCTTCTGCAATACTGATTATGCATTTCAAACAGCCATTGCTGCTGGCACCATTATTAGGCCAATCATAATCCAAAATGTTCATTTTTAAGATGTAGAACATGTGTAGAGAGTGTAGTACATTTTTATTACTTTCAGCTCTAGAGTCAGAAGAACACAACCCCACTGGAAAAACTGCGCTACTGTCTTATGCAACGCCCTCGTTTCTACATGTTTGGATGGATGCAGTACACAGTATATAGTGAGCAAGCAAGCTAGATACAGGAAGGGTAGTGCTTCTAGCATACTGGTAATCTACTGGTGGTTTGTGTTAGTTTGTAGAAGATATTACAAAGGTAGCTACCTAGATCATGACTCAACAAAGGAACCCCCCCCCCCCACCTCACTGGTCTATTATGCAGGGTGTTACCTGTGTGCGGGCTCGACATGGGGGCGAGTTCTGATGGTACGTGCCAGGAATGGGGAGGTCATCACTGCTGCCCTGACGTTGCAGACACTGAATATTAAAGGCAGGCTTACGCCCTGAAATAGTATGACCCACAGAGACACAAATGAGACTGATGCTCCACAGCTATGGAACTACTTGATCAGAGGCATTGTAAAATTTTACATGGGTAAATTTCATATCATTTATTCATATAGGTAGATTTACCATATAGGTAAATCATGCTTAACAAAGAATTCTAAGGGGCTCAGTGGTTAAAACCAACGGCTTGAGTGCATGTGGAGCTCGACAGCCCAGATTTGATATCAGCTGTAGCAACAGCTGATGTGGCTGGGAGTCCACAGCAGCGGAATAAGCTAGCCTTGTTCTACCAGGGAAAAGGGTGGGTAGGTCAGATAGTGTGTGGTCATCTCATTGCACCCACAAATTGCTTGGATGACGTCAGAAGAGTAGTGCCAATCCTCTTATGAGAGCCCACTCCACTGTAGTGCGCTATGTCACTCAACTATGTGTGAGTGTATTGGAGGATTGCATCTGTCTCACCTCAGTACTCCTGCCCAAATGAGATTGCTGTGTTGAAACAAGGCTAGTATACAATTGGCTGTTACAGAATATGGTTGCATGAAAGGGGAAAAAGTATAAAAAATAAAAGCATTCTTGCAGTAATCTCATGCAACTACAATTTGACTAAAGTCATGCAATATACAATTGAATACCTTAAGAACCTTAAGTAATCATTACATTACATGCTTTTAGCAAACCCTCTTATCCAGAGCGACTTCCAGCACAAAAGAACAGGGTGTTGCTCTATTCCACCATTGAAGGATCAGTACAGACAGGGAACGTGACTGAAAAGAGCAACCCTGTCAGGTCGGGACAGTCTGTTGCCCTATAGATGCAGATTGCAACGATCTTGAGGGAATGTAGGGTTTGAAGAGTGGTCATAGGTATGAGGGGGCTGTCCCATTCACTGTCCTGTATGCCAGCACCAAGGTTTTGAACTTGATGGGAGTGATAACAGGAAGCCAGTGAAGTGAGATGAGGAGGGGAGTAACTTGACTATGTTTAGGGAGATTATAGACAAGTCATGCAGCAGCAATACAGAATCCATATTCTGTGTTGAAATACACCCTCACAATCCAACAAACAGGACATTCACATGCATTCACACAAATCCAAAGGAGAAAAAGCTTCTGTGTTACCAGTGGGTGTAGCTGGAAGGAGGCGTCGCCGAGCCATCCGTCGACCTTCACCATAACCATTGCCATAGTGATTACCATAGAGAGAATGGCCAGGGGACTGTGACTGATACATGTTGTCACGGTGTCCATGGTACAATGGGGGGCTGTCTGGATACAAATGTCTGAGAAAGAGGGTGGGGGTGCAAGGGAGGGAAAAAGACAGAAATTCAAGATTTGTTCAAGATGTAGAAATTCTGCAGAAATGGTGTAGGGGGAAACGATCACATAATTAAGTTAAAACTGGTGTGCAATAAACTAGACAAAATAAATTTTTAAAAAGGTGCAAACAGAGCAGAATGAATGAATGTCTAATTCCAACATTGTTCAATATCTGTCTCTCAATGACAGAAATGCTTGTCCTTCACTACGCAGACCACCTGGTCCTGCTCACTCCCACTGGACAAGGGCTATGGTATAACCTGGCTCGAGAAATACTGCCAGCACGGTGCTGGTTTTGTCCTATATTCCTATGGAGGTGATTAAAACTTTCCTTCAAGCGAGGAGGGGAATCCACAATAAGTGGTAATGGACGATGGTCCCCAGTTTCTTTCAACTGCCATTGTAGAATAGGGCCACATGTTTCTGTCTTTGTCTGTGTCTTTGTCTTTGCGCACCACCCCCACCTCTCACAGGCACTTTGTTTACAACCCAGTTGAAACCTGCCCAAACCGGTCCTGCTGGTCCCCTTATCAGCAGGACCCCCACAGGTAACCCGAGGCACAGGCGCACCCCCTAGGACAGCCCCCAGGTCACCATTTGCCCTGTCCGTATCCTTTGGCCACCATTGAGAACCTCAACAGGGCCAAGGATACGGGACAATATAAAGTAGCGGTGACCTCCCTCACCTCAGTACCAGACCAATACCTGAGAGGTGAAGAACTGGGGAGACCAAGGCCTTGGGGACCAAGCATTGCATTGTTATTGTGTGCGTCTGTGCCAAAGTAAGTAGTATGCCTAAGTTCAACTGGTTGTAATACAATTGCCTGTAGAGAGAGAAGGGTGTGTGTGCATGTTAATTAAGATAGTGTTTGTCCTTGATGTATAAATGTTTCCATAGCCATACCCATTAATGCAGTCAAAGCCTGTAAGTCCCATACAATGTTATCATAGTGCAATGTACTTTGCAACACTGCTTGAATGCCTGTTTGTATAACGTGCATAAAGGTTAAATGTATGTTTATAATTGCTGTTATAGCACTATTATGTGGCATTGTATATTGCACATTCGCGATGTAACCATCAGTCCTGATTTATTCTTCCTGCTTATTCCTTGCAGGAAACCACACACACCCACATCCACCCATTCCAAAATCCCCAATAAACAACTGAACTCAGAACCTGACTCCTGTGTCCTGACCAACACCCCACTGTGACAGCAATTTAGCCTGAACCTAGTTACGGGTGAAACTGCCCCCTCAGTTTCAGCCATTGCCGAATTCCTCACAGAGAGTGGAATAAGGCATCTGCGTGTTTACTCTCCCCAGTGTAAGGGGTTGGTGGAACGCTGGAACAGTGCTTAAAGAGTATATTCTATATAACTGTGGAACACATTTGAAATGATAGAAACAGACAGTGACTGACTTTCTGCAGAACTATGACACAACAGGTGTTTCCCCATCTGAACTGCTGCACCATGGGAGAATGCAAACCAAAGTGGATATATTTTCCTTGTGGGAGCTCAAGTGACAAATGCCTTAATGTAAGAGAAACTGTGTAGCACAAACAAAATACGGCAAAATTTATGGAAGCAAAAGTTTTCATATTCAACACAGGAGACTGGGTCAGAGTCAAAAGACCTGATCATATTCAGAAACAGACTCCAAAATTCATTTCACCCATGTCCTTCCAAAAGAAAATTTGTATTTTGCTAATTTCAGTTAAACATTCTCATTGTGCTTGCACACATATGTGTATATCTTTGCCTTAACCTTATTGCAGTGTGGCTTGTGAAAACTTACTGCTGTGTCAAACTTACAGTATACTGCAGGTAGTGAAGGTTTCTGTGTTATAATTAAGTTTTCATTCCTGGTTACAGGTAATTCAATTTTCAGGTTGCGGAGAATGTTGTATTTGTGCCTCACCTGTCATGGATGGATACCAAATATATAAAGAGGCACTCTGGTGCCATTTTAGTTAAGTTTGAAGGAAGCAATTGCAGTTGTATAACTTCCATGTTCTCCTGATACATTGTGCCACTATTAAATGTTCCAATCCTACTTTATTTTCACCATAAGTACGAATACCGCACATACTTTACAGAGATGGATGGTAAAACACAGCTAATGTTAACTCTCTGTGTCTGATGATGACACATAAGACATGTAAGATATTTTCCCTTTTGATTTGAGTTGTGCAGTTGCTGAGACCTTTTCAATTGAGACACCATAGAAAAAGACAGGGCCAAACATGGTATGAATGAATCCATTTGAGAAAGGTCTCGTCCTCCTTGGAAAGATAACGACGCATGTAAAAATGAGTGAGATGACCCAGCGCTCTAAGAAACTGGTGCAGACTAAACAAAAGTATCAGATAACCTTATACTACACTGTGTCAGGGATATGGCTGCTCCTTCCCGGGATGGCTACAAGATGGCCTCATAACCTCCTAATGCCTTTCATCTGTGTTAATTAGTTATTGGTTTCACCTGTTTTCTGTTATTTAACTCCTGCCCTTTGCCCATATATTTGCTCTGTGTGTGTGTTTGCTTTGTGTGTGTGAACTCTTATATTTAGCCTGTTTTGTTTCTCCAGTGAAAAATAACTATTTTCTTTGACTCAAACCTCTGAGTGATGCTGACTGATGTCTGCATATGGATTCTGTCTTGCTCCTTAGCTAGCTTCCTAGCTAAGCTAACATGAATTACTCAGTAACAATTTGAAAAGCCTTATTCAGCAAGTTGGCCAACAGTTAGCATAACTATCAGTAATTAATTCTAGGATATAGCTAGCCATATGGTAGGCAGTTATGTTAGCCATTAAAGGATATGGCAGTTGTAAATTATAGCCTATCCATGTTCCTGGTCAACCAGCTAATATTAAGTTAAAGACAAAAAGTTACCTACATTAAATTAGCTACTTTTTATCAATGCTAACCAGTGTTTTATTAATGTTGGCTAATTACTACTTGGTTACTAGCTGACTAACTAATGTTACTTGATTAGCTAGCTAATGTCACTGAGAGCTGAACTTGAGGTGTGAAAAAAGATCCAATCTGGCTGTGACTGTGAGGCGTGGCACCTATGTACAGCGACAACATGTGAGAAGAGAGCACAGAGAAGGCCAGACAGTTTGCCTAATTTACTACAGATGTTGCTTATCTGAAGATAGTGTTAAACAGCTATGGGTAAAAGTAAAATCAATTATAATACTTTGCCAAGTGTGGTACCATGGCATTACTAGGATTCTCAGATATATGCATGGTTGGCACTAGGCCTAACATTAGTCTCTGAATGTAACATGTTAGCATATCAGGCAGCCAAGTTGTTACCAAATGTTAACTACAGTTACTATTTACAACTGTTAAAGCAAATGTTAGGGCGTTGGTGTTATTTGATGGCACTAGCTAACTTAGCTAGCTCATGTTACAAGTTACATTAGTCTTGTGGCTATAATGCCAACTTCTTTTTCTGTGTGAGGCCAACCAATCTCGCAGCAGATGTGATACGCAGAGAAAGTCAAGTGTGGGAGCAGCTAGATAGCTCAATGCATAATGACTTTGTTGTTGTGATATGACTTTAAAAAGTCTAAGGACAGTGTGTCAGGCGGTTGTTGTGACTATCAATCTTCACACACTGGAATGGGCATTTCAAACCCACTGGACCCATTCCTTCAAAGTGCTGAATACAGAGAATGAAGATGACAATGACTATCAGGGCATGACAGATGAAGTGATTTCTTGTATCTGCAGGGAGCATCCTGAAATTGCAGAGAAAACCAGTTTCCTGGGACCTCCAATTTGAGGAAAAAAACTTTCAGAAAGTACAATGAAAGTAGGCAGCATAAAGAGCGCACAGCACATGATCAAACTGCAGCCATGAAAACATGGCAATTTTGAGATATCCTCATAATGTCCCAAAATCAACAAAGATGCAATCCTTGTTTAGCATTGCCTATGCATGTGCAAAAAACCAAGCCTTTCCCTAATTATGAACTGTTATGCAGTGTTCAGGAAAAGAATGGACTTGATTTGGGAGCTATCTACTTGATTAGAATAGCAGGTACTTGGCTTTGTTGAATCATTGCTCAATTGCAATTGCAAATAGTCTTGAAAGAAGAGGTGAAACAGGCTAGATATGTTTGTGTTTTAGCTGACTCATCCACTGATAAGTCTGTTGTTGAGGAAGAATCAATTTTTAAGATTTGTTGTCAATAATATCCCTGTTACCAATCAGTCTGGAGGATCTTAAGAGTGCTGATGCTCTCTGTATCCTACAACTTATTAACTCTATCTTTGAAAGTGTCAACCTCCCCCTTGAAAAATTGTCAGACAGAAGCCAAGCACTATATCTGGTCAGCTGTAACTCCATGATAATGATGAGTTTAAAGGCTGGTGTAACCACAAGGATGAAAAAAAGCAATGCCATGAATCATACCTATTCATTATGTAAACCACAATTTAGAACTAGGCATTTTAGATACAGTGGAAGAGTGCAGGTAACTTATGGAGTTTGTACTATTTCTTACGAGTAGTGGGACCTTAAAAAGGAGACAGGGCTTAAAAAGTATGCTTCTTGACAGATTTAGGAAAGATGGGTTTGCTCCAAATTAAGAGCAATGGCAGCACTCAGAACTCATTTTTGACAACTCTTGTTCATTTGGAACATAGGAGTAACAGTACAAATGTGGAGGAAGCTGCCAGGGCAAAGACAAGTCCACAGCATAAACTAGATTTGTACATTTTCTTTGCATGTTATTTCGTAATTGAAATAACAAAGGGGTTGATAATACTTCATAAGCAAAATTACCTCCTACCAGAAATAATAGTAAATCCTCATCTCCTCAAGGAGTCTTTATTGTTTTGGCTGAGAATGATGGCATAGCCATTGACTCATTTAATGCATGTTTCAACAGAGAAATAAAGGTATACACTGATACCATGGCAACTGTGTGAAATTGCCAGTTTAGTATGCTAACTACACAGAAAATCTTCATTCTAACCTTTAAGAAACTTGTAAATTGTTCATGTGAGTAGCTTGAGGAAAGGTTTGATTGTTCTAACAATGCCCCTGTATCATATTTCCACATTTTAATTCAAAGAAATGGCCATATGAGATAGAAGTGCTAAGACGATATGGGAAAGAAGATATAGGACTCAATTGTGAGAGTGTAAACTTACGAAAAGCCATGTCAAAGACCATAGATTCTCTCCATTGATAATTTTATATACAGCGTTTCTTAAAAAAATACAGACAATGGCATACTCAAGATAACCAAGATCCTCCTCTGTCTAAGTTCAAGCAATGCTGAAAGGGGTGAAGGGGGTAAAAATAACTGAGAGAAGAAAATGTCAGTTGATTGAAATATGTACTGATGCTCCAGATTTGGAAGATTTTGATCCAGATCCCTACATTGACCACTGGCTCATATCAGCCAAGGGGTCAAGGCACCTGAAAACAGTGGCGGATTTAGGTGTGAGTGACATGGGCAGCCGCCCAGGGCGGCATCTTGCCGGGGGCGGCATGGGGCGCCCGCACAAAAAAAAGTCGGAATGGTGACATTTGCACGATCGGTTTTCTATCGCTCATTTACATGTCACGTCAATGATATCATGTCACCGTGTGGGTCAATTAACCTTTTCAGAGTGGGCTCCCTGATTCTAGTTTGTGAGCTAGGCAGGCTACTGGGGAGGGGGGCGGGGCAGAGCCAGCCCTGACCAGTTTTCAATTCAATTCAATTCATTTTTATTTGTATAGCGCTTTTTACAACACAAGTTGTCACAAAGCAGCTTTACATTGTTCCCAGGCCTGAGACCCCCTGAGAGCAAGCCTAAGGCAACAGTGGCAAGGAAAAACTGCCTATCAGGAAGAAACCTTGAGCAGAACCGGGCTCATAGGGGGGGCCCATCTGCTTCTGGCCAGCACTGGGCAGATAGAGTTACAGACAAGTTATGCAATGTACTTTAAGACATTTATGATTGACAGACAATAACAGCAGAGTTTTTATAAGAATGTCTCCTAGGATGTCCGGTTCTTGGAACGCAGTTGGCTTTGATGGGCAGGGCAGCGAGGTAGCAGGACTGGAAAACGGGATGAGACGCTTGGGCTGGGCTACAGCTCCGGACAGGAGCCCGGAGCAGGGATAGGAAGCAAACAGAAAACAGTGGTTAGTGGATGATAAGAATGTCAGGGATGTAGAACAGAGAGGCAGGAGAGGAGGGGCAGAGAAAAAGGTGTGCAATAAGGAAAGACCCCGGCAGGCTAACATTATGGCAGCATACCTAGGGGATGGGAGGCAAGGGACCGGCATAGTCATGAAGGCGACCCTAAGACAGTCAACACCAGATCACGGCAAAGGGTCCATGAAAGCAATGACCACTTAGTCCACCAGAGACTCTATGATCCACGCCAGCACCAGGCCATGTCCCTCAGCTGAAGGATTTACTATATAGGTATGTTTTGAGCCTAGACTTAAAGGTGGAGAGAGAGTCTGTTCCCCGAATCACGGAGAGTAAGCTGTTCCACAGGAGAGGGGCTTGATAGGAAAAGGCTCTACCGCCTACAGTAGTTTTGCCCACTCTTGGAATGGTGAGAAGCCCGGCATTTTGGGAGCGAAGGGCTCTCTGCGGAAGATATGGGTGAAGAAGGTCCTTAAGATAGGGGGGGGCAAGCGCATTTAAAGCCTTAAATGTGAGTAAGAGTATTTTAAAAATGATCCGGTATTTAATAGGTAGCCAATGGAGAGAAGCCAGAACTGGGTGATGTGCTCAAAGCGTTTAGTTTTACTTAAGATTCGAGCAGCTGCATTTTGCACCAGCTGAAGGGGTTTTAATGAGATGTTTGCACATCCTGACAAGAGGGCATTACAGTAGTCTAATCTGGATGTTACAAAGGCGTGGATTAGTTTTTCAGCGTCGTTAATTGATACGATTTTCCTGATTTTAGCAATATTTCTCAGATGGAAGAAGGCAGTCCTAGAGGTGTTAGTTATGTGAGTTTCAAAGGAGAGCTCGGGATCAATAACAACACCAAGGTCTTTGATGGCTGCACTTGGGGCAAGGGAGACACCATCAAGGTCCAGTGTAAAATGAGTGAGTTTGCTTCTGATTGAATTTTGGCCTATGACCAATATTTCGGTTTTGTCCGGGTTAAGGAGGAGAAAGTTTCGGGCCATCCAATTCTTTACATCTGTTAGGCAGGCCTCCATGTTTGAAATATTCAGAGGGACATCGGGTTTGACTGATATGTATAACTGAGTGTCATCCGCGTAACAGTGGAAAGTAATGTCATGTTTACGGATGATATCGCCAAGAGGTAACATGTATAATGAGAAGAGCAGAGGTCCAAGCACAGATCCTTGAGGTATACCATATCTTACTCTGGAACGAGCGGAGGATTCGTTGTTAATGGAGACAAACTGATATCGTTCTGATAGATAAGACCTAAACCAAGATAGGGCCTGTCCACTTATGCCAACCAGGTTTTCGAGGCGGTCAAGGAGGATACAATGATCGATGGTATCAAAGGCTGCACTTAGGTCTAGCAGCACAAGAAGAGAGAAACAGCCATTGTCACAGGAGAGTAGAAGGTCGTTGAGCACTTTCAGGAGAGCGGTTTCCGTACTGTGGTGAGGCCTAAATCCGGACTGGAAAACTTCCAAAATGTTGTTAGAGTGTAAAAAGGCACAGAGTTGCTTTTTCCAGAATTTTTGAGAGGAATGGAAGGCTCGAGATGGGCCTATAGTTTGACAGGTCATTGGGATCAAGATTAGGCTTTTTCAGAATAGGCTTGATAACTGCTACTTTGAAGGGCTGAGGTACGTGTCCAGACATAAGAGAGGCGTTGATAAGATTTAATAGCGGTGTGCCAATTGCAGGCAGTAGCTGTTTTAGGAAGCCAGTTGGTATGGGGTCAGGTTGGCTGGTAGAGTTATTAGATGAATTGATAAAAGAAGAAAAGTCGCTAAATTCAATGGGTATAAAAGAGTCAAAGCGCGAGGCGGGCCTAATAGACATGCCTACATAATCTGGAACGGGACTGGCCAGGGGGGAGCCAGAAGTTGATGAGAATTTTTGTATTGTGTCTCTCATCTTTAAGATTTTACTATCAAACAAGTTCATGAAGTCATTGCTACTATAAATTGCTGGTATGGTAGGGTTAACTGATGCAGGACTCTTGGTTAATGTGGCGATAGTGCTAAACAGGTACCTAGGATTGTCCTTGTTTCTCTCAATAAGAGTAGAGAAATATTTGGATCTGGTAGCTGTGAGGGCATGCTTGTAAGTTAGGAGACTTTCCTTCCACGCCAGGAGAAAAACCTGTAATTTGGTGGAGCACCATTTTCTTTCGAGTTTTTGCATAGCTTGTTTGAGAGCACAAGTATGGCCGTTATACCAAGGTGCTAGCTTCTTGTCTGTGATATTCTTCCTTTTGAGGGGAGCAACGGCATCCAGAGTTTTACGCAAAGTAGAGTCGATACTGTCCGCGAGTATATTAATTTTAGTTGAGCTAGGGTTTGAACATAAACTAGAGGAGATGTCGTTGTGCAGGTAGTATGATCTAGGGAACTCGTTGATAAAGGCATTTGCTGTAAGAGAGCAAAACGTGCGCCTGGAAGAAAATCTAGGCTCCGAGTATGTGAAGCACGTTAGTGGTAAATTGAAAGAGATGAGATAGTGGTCAGATAACACAGGATTGTGTGGCATAATTTCCACCTGGTTAATGTCTGCTCCATATGTGAGGACCAAATCAAGAGTATGGTTGCGGTAATGTGTGGGTTTGTCCACAGCTTGATAGAGTCCAATGGGTTCGATGATGGACAAAAATGCTGTTCTGAACGGGTCATGTTCATTATCCATATGCACATTAAAGTCGCCTACTATTACAGCTTTTTTCTGTATTGACAACCAGGTCAGATAAAAAATTGGCAAATTCCGATAAGAAAACACTGTAAGGGCCAGGTGGCCTGTAAACTATTACAAGGGTAAATAGCTGAAATGCAGTCTTGTCAGGATGTGCAAAGCTAAGTACTAATAGTTCAAATGAATGGAAGTTGTAGCCAGGTTTAAGGGTGGCCCAGAGTTTGGAGCTGTGTACAGCAGCAGCGCCGCCACCTCTACCAGTAGGTCGAGGGACCTGGTGATTACAGTAACTGGGAGGAGTTTATTCGTTGACAGCAACAAAGTCATTAGGTTTAAGCCATGTTTCAGTCAGGCATAAGATATCAAACTGGTGATCAGTAATCAATTCGTTTATTAATAAAGCTTTAGGTTGTAGCGATCTGATATTTATTAACCCAATCTTAAGGACCATTTGTCTACAGGTAGTACTTTCAGGTTTGTCAGACTCAATTTTTATCAAATTATCAGCACAAATACTGGATGTTTTTAAGAAGTTTGGGACGGAGGGTCGTGGAACAGACACTGTCTCTATGGGATTTTTAAGTGGTGGTTCCAGGGAAAAAGCAGACATCTGTGTAGGACAGAAAGTCTGCTGCCTGGCCTTGGCCCTGATAAGTCAAGGTTTAGAGGAATTCAGACTATGATCCATGTTTCTAGAGATGATAGCTGCACCCTCCCTCGAGGGGTGGATGCCATCTCGTTTTAAAAGACCAGGCCTCCCCCAAAACTTGTGCCAATTATCTATAAAACCCACGTTGTTAGAGGGGCACCACTCAGACAACCAACGATTAAGTGACGTTAATCTGCTAGAGATCTCGTCACCGCGCCGCATGGGGATGGGGCCAGAGAAAATTACTGAATCCGACATTTGTTTAGCGATCCTGCACACCGATTTAATAGTTAACTTTTGTTACTTCCGATTGTCTCATGCGAACATCGTTAGCGCCGACGTGAATAACAATTTTTGAGTATTTTGCTTTACTTTTACCTTTAGCTTTAGCCAGCACTTTCAAATTGGCTTCAATGTCGGAAGCTCTGGCTCCAGGAATGCAATTGACTATGGTCGTTGGTGTCTCCACGTTCACGTTTCTAAGAATAGAATCGCCAATAATCAGGGCTCTTTTAACAGGCTTCTCAGCAGGTGTGTTACTGAAGGGGGAGAACCTGTTGGTTGGTGGTGCACCGGGGGCTTGCGCTTGCGTCTATTTTCCCGAACCGTAACCCACTCGCCTTGCTGCAAAGGCTCTGCCGGGGTTGAACTAGGGGAAAGGCTAATTGACGCATCCGGTACTGAAAAGGATTCGATAAACTTTTTGCTTGCTTTAATCTCGTATAAGGTGCGGATGCGTGCTTCTAATTCTGCTACCTTCTCCGTCAACCCTAGGTGTGCCCTAGGCAAGATTTTAGCTGGTGCCCCTTGCATCACAGCCAATTCCACCACCACGGTTAATTGAGGTTTTAAACTATTCTTTATGGTCAGAACATGACAAACACTTGCCAAACAGCAGAACATTTCAGAACAAATCTGGGTTAGAACAATTATAATGATAAAATGTTTTTTCAACATCAAAATATGCATGAGTAAGATTAAGTAAGATCCTTTTTTAGTCCTTTTTCCTCAACAAAATCAATATCTTAATAGAAAAGTGCTGCGGTGTGATACAGCACACCTGTAAGATGGCACAGACTGCAAAGTTTAAAAGTGTTTTAAAGGATAATGTCAATAAATAGACAAAGAAATCTTAATTCTGGTCAGCATGCCAAACCCTTTGTACAGAGGGGCTGAAACATTTTTTAAGTGTTTTAGCTGACAATGTAAACAAAATAAACAGACAAAAGAAAAATCTCAACTGTGGTCAGTATCTTCTGTACAAGTTTTAAACAAGCAAAGCCATTACCCTACACGTTACGGGCAAGAAAGAGAAGTCTGTCTACAGTCTCAGGTTTTAAAGCTGCCCTCTGACAGCTCATAAGCTTCTTGAATCCCTCATTTTCGTTGACACAAAGACATTGCATTTGTGATGTCTTTGTGTCTTTTCGTTTTTTTGTCGTAAGGCACGTGCTGGAAAATGCTGATATGCTGCTCTTTTTTTGTCGAATTGTAAATAGCCAAAATATCTCCACACTACTGAAGCTGAGTGACCTTTCTTGTCGACAATGTCTTCGTCCTTCGAGCTGGTCGTGGGCACTGCTTTTTCTTCGGTGTTGCTCATTTTGCTTATTTTACTTATTTCGCTCCAACTACAAGCCTGTCAGCCACTGTGTCTGTAAACAATACTTTGTGCTGGCCTGAATACCTCTCACCTTGCAACCTAACCTGCGCAATGCATACCTCTATTCCTGCGACATGGTTGGCAGTTTGTGATTCATTTCTGTGCATGCTATCTAAGCATGCAAATCAATTATACCGAACATTTATCGAACATTTGTTAGATTTCTTTCGAGTAAAATTATATCACAATAATTATTATCATTTTATTGCCCAGCCCTACTTACAACTATTAATTACAAAAGGAGATGAAAAAGGAAAAGCATTTTAATTGACTATCACAAGCAGGGCTAACGTTGGCTAACTAGACTAAGATGTCAATAAAAATGTATGCCTGATTTCTTGAGGCAGACAGTAGATGGTTCATGCAGCACACTTAAAAGAAAAAGTGTATTTCTCAAAATTATGTCGTAGATTATTTCCCAAACACCTGAAGAGTCTTTCCAACTTTCCCTATTGAAGTTAAGGTGGAAGTAACTGACATTAACTCTAGCTATTTATTAAATTAGCGAACGTTACTATTGTCCAAAGTAAGCCAGCTACACTCTGCTCCAACGATAACTACTATACAATAGATAAACTATTCATTCATCACATTGCCTCTGTCTGCTTCCCGTTTTTCCTCTTCTTGTTTTATTTTTCTTCCCTGAGCACCAGAGGGCTTTGGTCTTTTTGACGTGATATATTTGAATTAGGCTACTGATGTTAATCCTACCACATTTCAAGGTCAGTGTCACTTCGTGATGAGCAGTTCGTGAACGAACGAATCCTTTTGAACAAATCTTTGAGGTGTACTGAATCCCTAGTCAAAAAGATTCGTTCCTTCCTCTTTGCAAACATGCGTGCTGACTAGCTGGCATATCAGCTATAACTCTCCCTCCAGTGGATATTAGATATGCGGTCTGTCCATGAAGCAGCCTATCACAAAACAGCAGTACGCTCATGACAACAACTAGCCAATGGCTGAAATGCTAAAACTCTTGAAGCACCTCCCACTGGCCATCTCGGCACAGCTGACGATGTGGGACAATGCAAAAGATCCGGTGACTACGAAGACTCTAAACTCCACCTACTGACCTGAGGAACTGTTGACAAGTTCCTCAGTTCACCTGTTCGTTCGGACTCCAAAGATTCACTGACTGTGAAAACCTGGTGACTATGTGTTGCCAGAATCGCTAGTTCTCAGTATAGCAGGCTTGGGCTGCATCCGCCATTGACTGTGATGATGCAAAAGGAATCAGAGCACTTCTGTGACATTATTATAGGAATTAAAAACAATATTAAATATTATTTTGCTCATCTATCTGCAATATTATTTTATATTTTTATTTTTAGCAGTAGCATATTTTAGGTGTGCACAATGTATCGCAGTTCTTGTTTATCACAACTGCAATTTTACGCAGGCTATGATGTATTTAATGTCGACATCACATTTCCTTTTAACGTGAATTATTAAAGTCCTTATTAATAAATACTGACAAATCAACATAATAGGCTACAAAAGCCTATGCATCACATTTGTAGCGTACTATGTCTACATTAACAACAAATAAAAATACGACATCACTGACTATGCCTACAAGTATATTAAAATGTTTGGGCTTGGTTAATTCAAAACTTGTAAAACAAAGTTTTTCTCTTCGGATATAAGCGTGGCTCTTTTTTCCTCAGTGCTTTTTTAGTTTTAGCAAATGACATGTACTTTGGCTATTTTACGCGTTAAAATGAGGGGTTCTATTAACTCCCTAAAGACGAAGTATACTTTGCGGTTGCATGATTGTTTGAATAGCATGGTGCAGTTTCACGTAATGAATATTACGATTTAATTATGATTAATTTCATTGACATTTGGTTTCACACGTGCTGTTTTGCTGCAGAGCAGGCTAATAATGGACATGATGTTTGGAACAATGTAGAGTAACTTTTAAAATGCAATAAAACTATTTACAGATTCATGTATGCCGCCCAATCGGATATGAAAATGAATGAATCAGTGAGTCAAAGATTCGAAACATTTTACTGAACTGAACGAAAGGAACCGAATCACTAAAAAGAATCGTTTTGAACACCAGTAGTGTCACTCATAGTTGCGATAACTCGCCCATCCCCCCGCAATCAGGTAAGTCTAAGGAGACCCACAAAATAGGCTATGTAGTTGTGTTGTTGTGGGCTTTTTTAGTAATATTTCAAAATAATAGTATTAAAATAGCATTAGTAAAAAATAGTAAAAGTTAAAATTTTAGATTTTTTTCTTCCCTCATTTGGGGCGCCCCTAGCATTCACCTATACCGCCTATGGCACGGGCCGGCTCTTGGGCGGGGGTAGGTTGACCTCAGGTCTTCCCACTGGAAGCCCGAGGTAGGGGGAGCGGGGGAATAGCACACCTCTAACTTTATACAGTACTATTGCAATTAGTAAAATTAGTCACGCTGCGAAATGCTACCAAATAAACCACAATTCATTCATAATACTGTGAATATATAGTTTCACAGACATATTATTGCATTTTTTTCTGGTTTGTGTGAAATCGTTACTGTAAGAATAATATAAAACCAGCCTGTACACCACCAAGGTGAATTGGTTTAGTCTTGACTCTTGGTTGACAGTTTTGGGGGATGGGTAATGTATTGATGCTCGAGTGCTAAATCAACACAAATGGATAAGAAAAGATCTAAGCCATCAGGTGCCCAGTTTAGGAAAAAGAGGAAAGAAGAAGAGGAGAAACGGGCAAAAGATAAAGGTATGTAGCTATGTCATCTCTTTATGAGTACAATATTACACATGTAATGAAATAGGCTAGTGTAACACTTATGTTTGTTAGCCTATGTTGCTATGTTGCTTGCTATACTGTTACACATAGGGTGACAATATTCTGTTTTCTGTCCAACTAGCTTACATAACATTGGATATAATTTCACACCGTTTCATCATGATAATGTGTGTAGCCTGCAGCAAAACGATTACAACCTAACTGGCACATTATTGATTTGGTTAACTTTCATTGAGATGACATCATAAAGGTTTTCTGTGATTGTATTGACTAGGTCCTGAGCTCAGTAAGGGGAATTTCCAATGCTGTAGGCTAACTTAAAAGACGTTTGTATTATGCTGATATTTTGTATCTTCTGTTGAGTCGTTTGGGGTGTCTTATGCCTAGAATTAGCTAAGGAGGATGTATGAAAGTTTGATAAATTGTGCATGTATATTTAGCAATAGGGTAATAGTGTAATAATTTGATTCTCTTTTTTATCTGTATTTATATATGTGGCGTAAAGCCTTAGGTAGCGGGTCACAGGTAGCCAAGCCGTTACGTCACTTCCTGAGATCTGGTTAACTAGTGTTGTTGCCGACAGGCTAGGGGCACTTTGCCTTTCGCTCAACTGGCAACGATGCTGGCCTTAAGGGGTTGGCAGTGAGCAGTGAGAACCCAGGTTCAAAACTTGCTCGTTCGCTGACTCACGTAACATCTATTTAAAACACACAACGCAGTCTAGACCCTTTACATATACTACAACTTGTTTCTACGCTATATGGACAAAAGTATTCAGAGGCCTGACTGTTACACCAACAGGGACTGTAATGACATTGTATTCAAATACATATACTTTAATATGGAGTTGGTCCCCCTTTTGCAGCTATAACAGCTTCCACTCGTCTTGGAAGGCCTCCGGACGGCGCTTCAGGTCAATCAAGTCCCACACCACCAGACTAACCAATAGCTTCTTCCCCTGGGCCATACGGACTGCTAACAAACACTGACACCCCCCCCCCCCAACCCTCTACCTCAATACAACTGTGCAATTCCACTGTGCACTTTAAGTAGTTTTTAAAAGGCCATATTATTGCACAAGTTTTTCTTTATTTCTTTTTATTTACAATGTGTCTTCTTTTTGAATTTGTATTTTATTGTATTTATTGTATATTTTGTATATTTTTTTCTATGTGGTGTGCCTTATTTGTATTGTGTTTATATAAATGTTCCACAGTGCGCTGTTGTTGCAGACCACCCACAATTTCGTTGTACCCCCACTGTGCAATGACAATAAAGTCTATTCTCATTCTGATTCTGAACCACCCAATAACGCTCTAGCAACCAAATCATATACCTTAGCAACCATCTAGCAACGCCCTTGTAACCATCCAGCCACAACCTAGAAACCGCTTAGCAACATCATAGCAACCACCTAGCAACCAACGAGCAGCACACTAGCAACCACTTAGCCACTTCCTAGCGATCGTCTCATGTACGTTACCATGTTTTCGCTGCCGGGTTGCAAGCCCACTCTGCATTTTCTTCAGGAACTGCACTTTTCTATTTGTGTTGTTCCAAATGCCTGAATAAAAATTAGTTAGTGCAGAATGGTGCTTTTTTTTGGTGGGGCGGGGGTGGCGCTGAAGGGGGGGGTTCGCCCAGGGCGCCATGCAAGCTAGAACTGCATGTACTTGACATGTATCTTCCCAAGCCAAGCCTGTGGCATTCAATCCAGATTTAATTGTCGAGTTTTTAGTAACTGACAGTGAAGAATTTTAGGATTTGAATAAATGCTATGTGGACTATTTGAAAACAAGTCATTAAAAGACTGGTGAAAGTGTGTTTTCTTTTGATTTCAGATTCATTCAGGGTACACCTCGACAGTCATTGTAGTTCATTTGAAATTGACTCATAATCATGAATTCACCTTGACTCGCATACATAAATGAGCTACCATATAAATCCAAGATTTGCCTACACCTACGAACAAACAGCCGGCTGCTGCTAACTTCTGCTATAAATATACTATCTAGCTAGCTAGAAGCATTGCTTAAATTGCGATTTTACCCATCATAAATTGCCTATGTTCACTGCCAAACTAGGATTACATGTTCCAATCCTAGCAACTTTTTTTCTTTTTGATAAGATCAGGGATTTCTGTTATGATGAAGCAAAAGACATTACATGCCCTGCACCATATCCTGTACCAAAAACAAAGCAGGCCCTCAAGCAAGGGTGTAGGTTTGGCTTGAAAGTTGGTAGGGACAACTGGGTGGGGTGGAATGTGTAGGAGGGAGGTAAACCAGAAGGTATAATATGGTTCATTTTGTAAACAAACTACAGTAGAGATCTGACGGGGACAACAATTAAAGCAATACATCATAGGGTCTTGGTTCTATTCTAAATGCTACTGAATATGTTATATTCTGAATGGTGTTATTACATAGGATCTAATCTATCAGATTTACTTACTTGGAGAGATCAATAATAGTGTAAAAGGAGGCATTAATGTTGGTGTGCTTCAAACATTTTCCTATCTTTGCAAGAACATTTTAAACAACTTTCTTTACTCATATCTTGAAAAAAAATATCACAGAATAAAATTTTGTAAATGTGTCGTGGAAAAAAATATTATATAAGCAACACCTTCCTGATAATGACTTCCGCTTGCTGTAAAATGCCATCATGTGTTCAAAGGTTACCTTATCTCTACCTTAATCAAAGGTAGATGGGATCAGGCATTTTAAGGGGGTGTTTAGGAAAGCACTCACAGAGGACAGAGTTGAGGGTGTCAAAAAGGATGGGTTTACTGAACAATATATGCATAAAAATATATACAAAAAAGGAAACCAGAGACTCTCTGTGCTGCTCTATGATGCTGCTGCCACCCTCAGTGGACTGTGTTTCTATGCTTGTGGCATAATGATAAAATTATATAAAGTCTTCATTGGCCCTTCATTAATTAGGCCATCTAAAGTATATTTTTATTAGCTAATCATGTTTAATAACATTACTATACAGCTGGGAATCTCCTACTCACAGACTGGCGTTTGGTGAAAAACCAATGTGAACCAACGAAAAATGTGATGTCCATTTTTCTTTTCATTTTTGTCGTATTTAGTCAAAGCTCAGACATGACTGATAAACACACATACACACGTGGACACAAAAAATTATTGTCAGGGAAGTACATTAACTTTACATTCCTGTTTTATCAAACAACCTTTACCTACTTTTTCATATTTGCTCACAAAAATAGGCTGGTGAATTAATGTTAGCTAGCTATCTTAACATTATCCTCTGCACATCCTGAACAGAACTTGACCAACAAAAACGTTTTCCATTTAGCTAGCGTTCACACGTAGCATCTTTTTTTGATGAAAAATGCTGGCCAGAGCATTTTTCAAGTAAAAAATAACACCGGCAGCGTTTTTTTCCAAAAAGCAGTTGAGTACAACAGTAGCATGTACAGTAGCATGTTGTTAGCGATCTAGCTGGCTATACATTGTTGCAGAGCTGATGTTAGGTAACAGGCTAGTTTTGCTAACAACAAGCAGTAAACACAAACACTTTACAGAAACTCCTATGATCCGTCCAATTTGACTCCAAACGGCATCTTTATGATGAATGTTATGATACTGTTTAACTGTCATGTTGTGCAGTTCACTGTGCTCAGAAACTAGCACAATTAACTTCTCCACCGCTACCTTCTGCATCTCCGCCTGTGATTGGTCAGCTGTCAAAAAAGCGCTTGACGTAGGGCGTTTTTTTCTGAGAAGTTGAACTTTTTTCAATTGAAAAATACCCTGAGCTGCAGAAAAAAACACCCTGAGCTGCAGAAAAAAATGCTGGCGACAGCGTTAAAAAAACGCTCAGGACATTTTTGAAAACACAGTCTACTCCATAGGATTATTATGTAAAATAGATGCTGACAGCTTCAAAAAAGACGCTACGTGTGAACACAGCCTAAGTCACTGTATAATATTATACGATACAAACAAGCATGAAATTGGTTTATTTAAGGGAGACCATCATACGAACTGGGATTAAAGTTTAAAAAAAAACACTAATGGAGTAGCTTGCTAAGTTAACTAGCTACCTAGATAGCAAGCTTATGCCCATATAGACATTCCTATAGCTTACTCATGATGAGAACGAAAGCAGTCTGTTATGTTTTTTTTCTAACCTTTTTACAGTCAGCGAGAAGACTTTCTCTTAGATTATAACCAAACTACGTACTCTTCATCCATCATCTGTCTCCCTCAACAGCTAGTACACTGACTGACGAGGTGTTGAGCCTACCATCCATACCAAAATCTATGCCTATGCCCTCAGGATGTAAACCCTACCTACACTAATGAGCCAAAACATTATGACCACTCACAGGTGAACTGAATAAAGTTGATCATCTCCAAAAAAGGGCACATGTCAAGGTCTGGGTAGATTAGATGGTAAGCAAACAATCAGTTCTCGTAGTCAATGTGTTGGATGCAGGAGAAATGGGCAGGAGTAAACCTGAGCAACCTTGACAAGGGCCAAATTGTTATGGCCAGATGACTGGGTCAGAGCATCTCTGAAACGGCAAGGCTTGTGAGGTACTCCCGGTCAGTAGTGGTGAGTACCTACCGACAGTGGTCTGAAGAGGGACAAACCACAAACCGGCGACAGGGTGTTGGGCACCCAAGGCTCATCGATGCGCGAGGGCAACAAGGGCTATCCCATCTGGTACGAACCGACAGAAGGTCTACTGTGGCACAAGTCACGGAAAATTTTAATGATGGTTATGGGAGGAATGTGTCACAACACACAGTGCATCACACCTCTCTGCGTATGGGGCTGCGTAGCCACAGACCGGTCGGAGTGCCCGTGATGACGCCTGTTCACTGTCGAACACTACCTACAATGGGCACGCGAGCATCGGAACTGGACCTTGGAGCAGTGGAAGAAGGTCGTCTGGTGCAATGAGTCCCATTTTCTTTTAGATCACGTGGAGTGGATGTCCATGTACATGTGCGCCATTTACCGGGGGAACTGATGGTACCAAGATGCACTGTGGGAAGACGACAGGCCAGTGGAGGGAGTGTGATGCTCTGGGCAATGTTCTGCTGGGAAACCCTGGGTCTAGCCATTCATGTGGACGTCAATTTGACACTCCACCTACCTAAACATTGTTGCAGACCAGGTACACCCCTTCATGGCAATGATATTCCCTGGTGGCAGTGGCCTCTTTCAGCAGGATAATGCGCCCTGCCACACTGCACATATTGTTCGGGAATGGTTTGAGGAACATGAAGTGTTCAATGTGATGCCCTGGCCTCCAAATTCTCCAGATCTCAATCCGAATGAGCATCTGTGGGATGTCCTGGACCGACAAGTCCAATCCACGGCGCAACTTACAGGACTTGAAGGATCTGCTGCTAATGTTTTGGTGCCAGATACCACAGGACACCTTCAGGGGTCTTGTGGAGTCCATGCCTCGGCGGGTTGGCACTGTTTTGGCGGAGGATCAACAGCATATTAGGCAGGTGGTTTTATTGTTTTGGCTCATCAGTGTATATCAGAGGTGTAATGATGTAGAAGACATGGCATGCCATGCATCAAAAACAACCCAGGATGGTTGGTTTACTAGTTTTAGTTTGGAATCAATCAAGTATATTCTCCTTAAAAGCCTTCATGTTTCAGCCCACAGCACAGATTTCTCTGTACAGTGCTTTAGGACTTAATGGGAGTGAACAAGGGCTAGTAGCAGCTGGGCTGTTGACAGTTTTTGAATGATTAAAACTTCTCATTGTTATGATACAGTATGGAATTAAATATTGTAAATGGTTGGAAATAAGTAGATAATAGCTTAGCTTAGCTTCTTAAGTTATTTTCAGAGAATGACCCAGATAGCTTTTGGGAATCTCAGAAAGCAAGCTGTACCTAAAACTCAGGATTTGAGCACAACTACTTTTCCACATCACATTATTAAAATGGATTTTAAACAGTTTAAACAGATACATTTAAAACTGCATTTGACATGGAAAAGGTAGTCCATTATGTCAGATTGCAGTTTGTGTACTTTGGTATAACTGCTATTCATCTTAATACACGGCTGCCAAGGGGTTTTGATGGTCAAGTGGTAAAAGTTGAAGGCCATTTTCTCAAAGCTTGTTTGAGAAGAGTTTGCATGTTTGGATGTAGGGATTAATGAAACTATTTGTCATTTGTCAATTATCATATTGATTTTACTGGATTTTTTTGTACTGAACTGAACAAAATGATTAGGTTCAGTAAAAAGAGTGAAAATGCCCATCGCTACACTTTTGAAGAAATTTAATCTAGATCCAAAAAAATCTTAGTAACTACAGACATGTAACAGCTCTCTTTCTTAGTAAAAAATCTGGAGAAATGGCTGAACAGCTTGCAAACTTTCTAAATTCCCGTATTATCTTGGAGTAGATGATTAGGTTCAGTAAAAAGAGTGAAAATGCCCATCGCTATACTTTTGAAGAAATTTAATCTAGATCCGAAAAAATCTTAGTAACTACAGACATGTAACAGCTCCCTTTCTTAGTAAAAAATCTGGAGAAACGGCTGAATAGCTTGCAAACTTTCTAAATTCCAGTATTATCTTGGAGTAGAAAAAAGTCAAAAGCTTGGATCTTTATCTAAAGACTTTAAATGCTCAAAATTTGTTTGTTAGACCAATGTAAATAGTGAAGTTGATGTTTATGTTTAAATGAAATAATTTATTTTTAAAGAGTATTTTTTGCCTGCTTTGAGGAATCGAAAATATAAAATAGTTTGTGATTATGTGTAACACTTTTTTGGTCACTGCATAATTCTGTTTGTGGTATTTCATAGTTTTGATTACTCTAAAATGTGGAAAATAGTAAAAATGAAGTATATATTTTTTTGTGTCAGCAGTCTCTGAACTGCCTTTTCCCATGGTTATGGAATAATTCATTTTCCCAATTTGCTTCCTAGTTTTTTTTTTTTGAGTTTAGAGGAAATGTACCATACTCAGCATATGTTCTGGAGTTTGTAACCTTTTCAATTACAAATATGTGTTATAACAAATAAACAAATTTCACTGATTGCTGATCTAAGTGGACATTCTAAGTCCTTACATGTTAACAGAGTTATGTTCATTAGGAGGACCAATGCTGAGTCTTGCCTTAGAAGTGAGCATTAAAATCTTAAACTCAATTCTGTAAGCAAAAGGTAGCTATTGCAAAGCCACCAAAATCCAGCTCCACTTCAAACTGTCCATGTCCTGACACATTTGAAACAGAAGGAATTAGAGTCAACCTTCATTAATGTCTTTTTTTAAGTGATCAGGTTATGACCTAATCCCTGCGGCCAGTAATGTATGTATGACCATTCACATATGGTCCTCTGTATTTTAGGTATAATATCATAGAATTTAAGTTGTATTTTGTGCAGTGAATAATCTACTTGAATCTTTCTACCAGTTTCTGTCTCTGTTTCTTCATCTGTACCCAGTTCTCTTTCTCTGCCCATGTCTTGCTGTCTGTAGTTGTTATTTTCTATCTCTCAATCTATGTACCTGTCACGTAACGCTGTGCCATCAGTCTCCTCCTCCCTGCTGTAGTAGCTGTCCTCTCCTCTGTCCATGCTGTCTTCTTGCTTGTGAGAAAGAGGGGGATAGCCTTCAATGGAGTCTCTCCTGAGGTGAGAAAACCAGCAGACGGACAGATAGACTAGATAAATAAGACAAATTAAGTAGAAAAGATGAGAAACAGAATAAGAGGGAACAAAATTAAGGACTGATGGAGAGGGCAAACATGTAGAGAGAAGTCTAATTAATGAGGAGGGTGAGAGATGTTGACCTGCATGCAGGTCTAACTGAGTAAAGGCTTACCTGAAGTATTTATCATAATAGCGGACTCTGCTGTAAAATACAGATGAAACAACTGCTCGCAAGTTATCAGCATAATGCATCCTGCTGCTTCTAGTTAGAATTTTAATAAGATAAATTATAACATTTGCATTTACGTTTATTCATTTGGCAGATGCTTCTACAATGACTTGTGACAAGTGAGGCAGAGTACAACACAAGAAAATTGCCATTTAAGGAGTTAACAATATTAGAAGCTCTGCATAACCAATATTCAATAGTTGGCCAGACAAGGTACAAGATAGCTAGTAGAGATACAAATGCATGAAACCATGGATTTGAAAGGTTTTTTTTTTTCTTTTAAAGGAAAACAAAGTTTAAGACATAAGAAATTGCTTTAGGGGGTAGTGTTTCAGGTGTTCAGGTGAGTTGTGTCTTGAAATATTTTAAATATTTGTAACAATAGATTTCAGCTAAATATATCTTAGGGATAAAGACTCTCTCACATTACATTGCATTACATCAAATGCATTTAGTAGATGCTCTTATCCAGAGTGGCTTCCACCACAAGAACATAAATGTATTCATTCAGATTTAAACAAGCAAGTGTCAGACCAGGCTAACAACATTCCCAGACCAGTGAATGTGAGCTTAACACTATTCAAGCCCTACCACAAGTTAACTTGTGCAATCTGACAGAAGCCAAGTATACTACAATACAACAGTCCCTACAACACAGAATCAAAATACATCACAATACTACACATAAAATGCTAGAGGTAGTAGGTGTTAGGGGGTGGGGACTGAAGTGGGATCGAGATGCAGTCTGAAGGGGTGGGTCTTCAGTCTGCATCTTACCCCAGCCTTTTATTTCTCATTGTACCACTGTGGAAGCTATATAGCAGAAAATTATACTTTATACATCTTTACACATGTGAAATAGCTTCATTCATTTGTATCAGTTTGATTACGCTGCCTCTTACCATAATATTTCACATGAAACAGATCTAACTGGATTTTGGTGTCTATTGTCATACCATTGTTCATTATTATGAGCAGTAATTAGGTAAAGAAAAGTAAAATTACATGTGTCTATGTAAATGTAGGCTGTGGGTTTGTCTGCTATATCCATAGCAGCTCCAGTATTTGTAATTATGTTTTCACTGCTTATTTATGTCCTGCTCTGACTTGCCTGTTAGAGACAGCCTGGGGTGGCAGGTCCTTAAATCCTTTCTTGTTTGGGGGATGACGATGGGGGGGGGTGATGGTGAGAGGAAAGCCTGTCTTCTTCAGGCCCTCCAGAGCCCTCAGGCTCCCTCACACCCCCTCCATTGGCTGTTTTGGGCAGGCTGACAGACTTGTGAGACACCCCCCCATTGGACAAGCCCTCCGCTGGAGCCAGCCCTGGAGTGCTGGGGGAGGATGGAACCACAGAGCCATGTCTCTCTTTAGAGATGATGTCATTGGGACTTGCAAACACACCATTTTTCTGTATAGAGAAAGAGATAGCAAGGGAAATAGTGCTCAGCTGTTCTATTATTGGAAATAATATAGGAGTCAGGATTCAGTGTTTCAGAATCCAGTTTTAGTGTTTTAATGAGGGTGAGTGCAAACACACACACACAACATGGGAACACTTGTTGATTGTAATACTCACAACGGTCAGGTGTGATGGTAAGGTAAGCGTTTTATCTTCAGACGATAACAAATAAAGGTCAGTGGAAATATGTAGGACACTAAGGTAGAGGAGTTCCATTCTTTTTTATTATGTCCCAGGCCTCTCTTCCTATTGTCCTTACAGGAAGTGGATGCTAAGAACGGACAGGGGCAAGTGGGCAAATGATGACTTGGGGGGCTGTGCTAGGGGGTGTTTCTTGATGTAAGTTACCTGGGCAGCAGGGTAAGACTGCAAATTTAGACCAGTTTGCAATCCTTGTGACTTCTTTTGGAAAGCAGCCCCAAAAGCATTGTTCAATTTTTACCCCCAAAAATTAAACAACTCAAAGGGGCTTACTGTACACGTTCTGTCCTACTGTTCTACTATACATGTAGTTTCTGGACTGTGTCATCAGGGATAGAAAGGATTCCCATCATTTCCTTGTTTGATATCGGCCAAAGCAATCCAAACCGATGTAATAAAAGGATATCTTGCATAGTCAAAGACAGGAAGGGGGTAGGTCTGCCATCTTTAGAAATGTTAACATCTTTCACATCTATACTGGTGTCACTGAACTAACTTCTATTGTATGCAGAATCCAATACTTCTGCCAGATCTCTTTCTAAGTGAAAGCCAATCATTCCACTGTGAATAATGGAGCTGCGAGAGAATGTAACTGTAGGCCCTGTTCACACCTGGCATTAACATGCGTCTTGGGTGATCTGATCACAAGTGAACAGCTCTAAGAACGTCTGTTCACACCTGGCATTAAAATGTGTCTCCCCATGCGTCTCGAGTGACCAACTTGTGATCAGATCTCGCTTCCCCGCTCTATATGCAAATAAACACGAACATCATTTCCGTTTGCAAATGTCAGTTTATGCATCATTTGAAGGTCTTTTTGAACGAATCTCGTTATGACCGTCACTATGAAATAATGTGTTGTATCTGTAAATGAAAACCTAGTTGACTAGCAAGCTAGATTCCATTCATCACTGAAATTAAATACCCTTAACTCAGCTACAGCTGATCTTTTGTTAATTTCTGTTTATTTTTGGAAAAAGCAGAAACGCTAGATTAGAACATTTTGAACTTCACCGTATTTGTCTGGCACCTTGCCAGTATGATTGAATTAATTTGGCTAAGCAAGATATTATGTTTCCAAAGTTTCTTATGTTATTCACTGCAATGAAAAAGTTTCATAATGTAGTTTAATATCAAACGGCTGGTTTGCTAGTATTGTGAATACATTTATGAATTACTTGTCTTAAACTGAAGCGCGCTTGTTATGGAAGAAGGGACATTCTAAAGTGCTTAACGTGAAAAGGCTTAATGTTCCAAAACAGCGATCACCAAATTTCTCTTGGACATCTCTTGTCATAAACAGTTCCAGCTGTCAAAAAATCAAAACCGAAAGCAAAAAAAAAAAAAACAAAACCCTATGAGTATGGACGTTATCTTACATTAAGCATTCTCCTCTTTTAAGCTCCATTGGCACCCATTATAGGAAGAAGCATAATGTGGCTTAATGTTCCAAAATAGCATCCAATGATCACTAAATTTCTCTCTGAGTTGTCAGCTTGAGGTAGCTTGCGAACTCTAGTTGCCTGTTGTCACACTTTAAAACCCTTTTGCACGTAACATTTTTCATGCTATGTAGCACGCATGTTAGGCTACGTTACATGGTTCGTTATGTTTTCATTAGCATTATTAAACTTCTCATAGTTTTCAGTTAGCATTAGCTATATTTTTTAACATTAAATCGCTGTTTCCTCAAAGCTAAAATTAGCTACGTATGCACCAGGTCTGCATTTTATGTATTTATATATTTATTGTGCATTTTATTGTGTATTGTACATTTTTATGTATTTATTGTGTATTTTATTGTGTACTTGTATTTTTATTATGTATTGTGTATGTATGTAGTAGCTCGGGGGGTCATTTCATCTTCTATGTTTTCTCTCTTTTATGTTGTATAATGCTCATGTAAAGCATTTTGTGACCTATGTCTGTGAAAAACGCTATACAAATAAATTTTACTTACTTACTTACTTTTACTAGAATTTTTCCAATCTCGTGTTCTAATCACACCAGTTTTAGCATATGCGCTAAACAGCTAATCACACCAGTGTGAAAGCCGTTGGTGTGCGAATGAGTACGTGCTTACTCTGAGGAAGCCAGTTTAGTAGGCAGACCTTCAATGTGGCCCAGGACACATTCGCATTCACACTGCTAAAAGAATGTGGCCATATGCAGCCCAGACCACCTCCAAATGTGGTCTGATCAATCGGATCTCAATGCGTCCTCAATGTACTTGGCGATGTCCACTTGTGATCGGATCACCCAAGGCGCATGTTAATGCCAGGTGTGAACAGGGCTGTAGTCACATAACAAAGGATAATGGATGCATAACAGTGATAAGCAGAGGGGACAGAAGTTGGCAATGTGAAATCAGGGAGTTACATAACACAGACCTTGAAATGAGCTATGTCTTCTTCTTGCTCCTCCTCCAGTAACTCCTCTTCCTCCTCCTCTTCTAGGTCACAGGACATGGCCAGTCTCATCTCTGGCCCCAGGTCCTGTAGGGTCCGCAGCCCTGCCTGACACAGATACACGCAAAGAGAAAGGGAGGCACAGTATATATGCTGCCTACTACACACATACAGTACATACACAGTCTATAGGGAGAGGTATAATTCATTGACCTTCAGATCTATAGCTCCATGTGGCAGTACAAACTCCACACCCTTTGGAAGAGGGAAAACAGGACAACTCACATTATTACAGCTCATTAACTCACAGAGCAAACCTCCTTTAAGCTCATTGTGTTACATCACTTTCTACATTTCCACAGCATACATAACTCTTATACAAAGTGCTATACAGAAGTTTACAAAGTTTCCTGGAAAGGACAGAATAAAAAAGGAATCATCAGTGTTTCGGCTGCTGCTTCCCACAATGAGCAACAGCAGGACTGAGCCAGAAATGGATTCAGCAGAGATAAACCAGTGGAGAGGCATGAACAATACTTGCAAGGGATCCTCAAAAATCTGCAGTCCCTCTCTTCGGCTCTTCAAATTTGTCAGGCACAGGTGGCTCCACCTGCTTCCCCACCTGAATTGCCACCTTTGGTTCAAAGTTCCACTGCTCCAGCCCAGCAGAAAACTATGTTTGACAACCCCAGAATGGCATGATGGCACTCCAGGCAAGTGTTGGGGTTTTTTAATCCAGTGCTCACTAGGCTTTGAACTGCAAGCCTCTCTGTTCCCGTCTGACTGCTCAAAGGTGGCATATATTATATCATTACTCCACGGTAAGGTTCCCACAGCCACAGCCATTTGGGGCAGAGGATGCATGCTTGTTCAGATATTCTGTTATTCACGGAGGAAATAAGGCGAGTTTTTGAAAACCCTGTTAGTGGTCATGAGCTCCGGATCTACCAGGGCTCCTCTAGTTTCACACGCTCACCACACAGAACCAGTGGAATCTGGAGGCCTTTTCACCACAGAGGAGATTAAAATTGAGCTGGCTTCCAGGGGGGTAAGCAAACAACCTGGAGTCGCTCATCAACATAACCATCCATGTGGATAATTTCCATCAGGAGAGAAGGAGAGAGTGACAAGGGTTATCATCCACCATCTCGGACCCAGATGTCAGCTCCAGTCACAGACTACCTGACTGCTCTTACCCGACCACTCTAAAGGGGTGCTGCCTTTACTGTGGGATTTCCGGACATTTCCACATTTCCTGCCCAGAGCTTCAGGGAAAAGCCAGGTCTCGTCCAGGGACGGAAGACCTGTGATGAGGCGAACCTTTTTTTCCCAAGCACGCTACTCCTGGGGTCCTGCTAGCCACACACATTTCATGGGGAAAAGGGGAGCACAGCCTGAATGCTTTCGTGGATTCCAGAGCAGCAGGTAATTTCTTGGACCTCATGGTTTCCAGATGTCTTAACATTCCCCTGGCTGACCTCAACAAATGGCTCCTTATAACCAGGGTTGGGAGGGATACTTTTAATATGTATTCCACTACAGATTTAAGAATACTTGCCCTAAAATGTAATTTGTAACATAATCTCTTAGATTACTCAAGGTAAGTAATGTAATCTAAATACTTTGGATCACTTTCTGAACACTAGCTACGTTTACATGCACACATTTTTTTTTCCATTCAGAATGAAATCATTCCACTTGATGAATCCGAACGTACTGTTTACATGAAAGCGATTGGATAGTTTGTGTGCTTACATTTCACAGTTTTACAATCGGAATAGATACTCTAGCTAGCCAACTAACGTTAGTTGTAGAGTGGACTGGTGGCTACACTATACCTACTACTTCGGCTTGCTTTATAGGATGTTGAATAGAAACAGCAACCTCCGACTGTAACCTGAAAAGTAGCCGGCAAATTGAACACAAAAATTTAGCCTACAACCGTAATCCAAATGTATGAGTACTGTGTGTGAGGTGGGAGGGACAGGCTACCAGGGATGTTTTCCTCGGAGACAGAAAAGGTTAGTAAATACGTTTACTAACTCGTGTTTTCGTGTTATGTACAGTTTTTGAATTAACATTTACAATTCTGAAGAAACTGCAATGAAATGCCCATAGACTTAACATGGGGGTGCCAAAATGTTAGCCTGCATCCCATCTCCTCGTAACCCCAGCCCTATATCTTCCCTGCGTGTCTCTGTCTTGTTGCTAGTTCGTTTCAGTGTTTTTCACCTGTCTCGTCCCCGTAAGTTTTCCTGATTGTTTGCGGCATTGCCGATCCTGCCTGTTTCCCGACCACGATTTCTGCCTGCCGTTTGGACCTGATCGCTACTACTCACCTGCCAGTTTCCTGACCCTGTCCGCCCCGACTCCCAATTCTGGATTTGCCACCGGACTGGTTCTCTGTGTTTCGAACCCTGCCTGTCTCTGGAATTACGAACTGCCTGTCGATTTCAATAAAACGCCTGGAACCGGAATATCCTGTGGTCCGCGTGTGTGTCCCGCTCACCGGCATAACATCTCGGCTCATTAATGTATCTCTACTTTTATAAAACAGCACACCAGAAGTACAAAGCCTCTTCGAGCAGTGTTTAATTTGAGCATTAGATTTGGTGCTTTCAGTGAACTGCATCGATTAGTACTAATCCAGGATCAATACTGTGGTAACAGAGACAATCCTTCTACCTGCAGAGCAGAAGAGTTGTTGACATCTGGCTCCCCCAGTCCACATTTCTCTTTTCTCTTGCGGAACTTCCTGAAATAGTCCTGGATCAGGAAGGTGGCGTAGAATTTACCTACAGTCACCTCCTCCTCTTTGAGAGGGGGAAGAAAATGAAAATGAACACAGAGATGAGACTCATATTAGAGAATTCTTCCTCATAATTTGTATTACAGCCACATTCTTTAATTGTAATTCTACTTTATTGCTGCCCTTTTCTTTTTTGTTTTCACATCAAATTATCAGTTGTTCTATCTTTAATTTCAATGTTGTAAGATTTGGCAGTAAACACAGAAATGTAGTACATACATGGCTCAACAGAAAAGGCACTAGCTTTGAATGCAGTCTGAGCCCAATCACTCTGTTCCACCCCTGCAGGATCCAGATCATTGCCATCAAATAACGCTAACAGATTGGAACCAAATTGTCTTTGTTCTGCAGGGGAAGGGGGTGGGAAGGTAAGCCAGTATGTCCTTGTCTCACTGCAATTTGACAGATGCCTGCAAGTTGATCAGATGACGTCAGTGGAGCAGCACCTGTCCTACAGTAAGTGGCCATTTTGGTGCTTGAAATTAAAGGTGTATGTGTACCTTTCAGGACAAGTGTGTACACGTACTTGAGGGAGTGTGTGTGTGTGTGTGTGTGTGTGTGGGTGTGTACACATTTCAGGAAGAGTGAGTGTACCCTTGAAATATGTATGGGTACGTCTGACGAAGAGAGAGTGTAGGTCTAACAGAACAAGACATGCTATTAGCTCCTTGAGCTCCTGGAAGACCAAGGTCTCCAGCCCAGGAAACTAATTATCTAGTGACCAGAACTGAACAGAACTTGTGTTCAAAATCCAAAAATGCAAAGTGCAATATATCCATCTATGCATCACTGGGGATTACATTTTGTCTCAGCTGACAACAGACTTATTCCTTTAAATAAAATCTGTCTAGTTGTTTAAATTAAAAAGATATTGCTGAAAATTTTGCACTTCATACATGTTTTGTACCCTTTTAACCCTTTTAAATAGATTGAATTCCCTTTCATCAAATTATTAATGGTCAGATATGGGGAAATAGAAGTGCATTTTTCCTCTAATTAGGATTTTAGGTGCCAGTACACATGGTAGAGATGCATGGAATGTTTTTCTAGCCACAAAACAAAAGTTAATGTGGTTGCTGAGATGGAGGACTGCGTTACCTTGCCAGAGTTACTCCAGTAAGAGGCATTCACTTTTTACTGAGGACCATTTTATTCAGTTCAGCACAAAGTGAGTCCGTCAAGTCCACACAACCACAAACTGAAAGAACTGATGAACTACTGAACAAATGAACTGCAGGTACCAAACAAATAAATATGCAATGTACTTATTTGTTTAGAGCTTGGTTCAGGTTCTATATATTCTATGATATGGTGCCTGTGTAGTAGCCTGCCCCAATGTAACTTTTACTGAAAGATTAATTCATTCATGAACTGCACACTATTTCATAAAGTTACACAGCTGCCTGACCAAAGGTTATGAAGCTTTTACATTAGCAACATATTTTAAATTCACTTGTTCACATGACAAAGTGTGTCGTGCATTTAATTAATAAAACATATACAGTATCTATATATATATATATATATATGGATAGATAGATAGAGTGACATGTGTATATGTGAGATGGTGAGAGATACAGTATGTGTGTGTGTGAGTGTGAACAAATGTGTGTGTGTGAACATTTCAGACAAAAGTGCTGTCCAGCCTACATGACCAACATTGACCCACAGCTGCACAGCTGAAAGCCTCACCCTCATGTGGTGGAATGACTTCATCCAGAATTTTGGGTTTCATGCGTTTCCAGATTTTCTTGATGATGACCCTAAGGTCCTCATTCTCCTGCTCTGGGTTTCCTGGGGGGGAACAGTGACAGGATGTGTTCTGTGTCATCTTAAGTGCATTTGAGGAGATTCAGGAGCTCTATCTTGACCCATCTGTGAAAGACCAATGGTCTCTGTAAAAGACCTACTGCGTTAGACAGAACAACTGAGTGACACCTACCATCTCTGAAAGACCAACCATCTGTGTGAGACTGACCTTCTGTTTTAATCTTCAGAGCAGTTCTAACCAGTGCAAACAGCGTGGCATTAAAGGTCACTGTGCCATCAGAGTTCAAAGGCATGTTCATTGCCACCAGCCTCTGTCATACATGGATTGATGAGGAAAAGGAAGACACAGCAAGCAGTCAGTACATTCACAGCAAGCAGTCAGTACGTTCAGGGTGAAAGTGACACTCCAGTGCAGTGAGCTACACAGTGATTATCCTGTATGATCATACCTTGCAAGCAACACGGTGAGGACACAGTTTGCCAAAACCCAATGGAGGCTGAATTCTGCGCAGCAATGCCACCACATCCAAGTGCTTAATGCGACCCCTAAAAGAAAACCACACAACCCTGAACACAATGATGCTGTACACACCGCTACACATGCAAGCCTAAAATTCAACTCTGCACACTGCTACACAACCACTCACATTATTAAGTAACTACACAACAATTACAACTCAACTAAAACTGCAAGTCATCCAAACATACTGCTATAAAAGCTCAAAAGCTCAAAAAAAAATTAAAAAACGTATCTCAAAATATGATTGATTAAATTACCATTAATACAGTATAAATACCGGGTATCTCTCGGTCTAGTTCAGTACATGCAACCACAATCATGAGGAAGACTGCTGACGTGACAGTTGTCCAGAAGACGATCATTGACACCCTCCACAAGGAGGGTAAGCGACAGAAGGTCATCGCTGAAAGGGCTGGCTGTTCGCAAAGTGCTGTATCGAAGCATAAGCATGGGAACTTGCAAGACCAAATCATAGTATCGCTGTTGTTACCGACAATGCACGCAACATAGAGGTGGCAGCAAGAGCCGGGCTATCACCATCAAGTGTTTTCCGTACAGACACACTGAATCTAGCCACCCAGATGGGATTAAAGATAACCTGCGTCAGTTGTTTGCTCGGGCGAATGAGACGGGTGGTGGCCTTCTTTCACCGAAGTGCCACAGCAACAACTGTGCTCACTAAGCAAAAGATGCTTGAGATTGCACAACATAAGGTAATTATGGACATTGCCACACGCTGGAATAGCTGTATGGAAATGCTTGAACGCTATCTCAAGCAACAAGCAGCTGTAACTGCTGCCCTGGTAAGCACAGAGATGCACAAAAATGCTCATCAGCTTGATACTTTGGATAGCTCTGACATCAGTGATGCCAAGGACATAGTGAAGCTTCTGAAACCTATAAAAACAGCTACCACTTTGCTGTCTGATGAAAAGAGTGCCACACTGTCACTTGCTGTACCCTTGAAATACATGATTGAGCAGAGCATAGTACCCAACCAAGATGACTCCAACACTGTGGCTGACATGAAGAGAGTCACACTCCAAAATCTCTCTCTGGCTGTCAGTATCTTAGCTCATTAACTTGTGTCTAAATTTGAGCATTGTGTGCTGAGGTGCAATTTTCATAATTTCATATTAATGTAATACAGTCAGACCCATTCAATTTAATATCATTTTATGTTTGAAGACTATTTTTTGTCTAGCTTTCAAAGAATTCCTCTTAGGTTCAAGGTGTCATCACATTAATGGAACAAAAAGACAACAATAGTTCAGCATTGTTAATGCATCAAAAATAAATCCATTGTTTTCATTCCAGTGTCAGTTCAATTGATTTTCTTAAAAATATTGTGGAGGAATCAAATTGAACCGTGAGCTGAGTGTACCGTTACATCCCTAACTGCTATATAACCACACAACCTTAAAACACAATGACATACACCTGTACAAATTGATATACCTCTCCATGTTATGCATCCTGGCAGAGAGACAGAAAAAGAGAAAGACAGCAGGAGACAGAGCCAGATACAGAGGCTAAAAGAGGGAGGGAGAGAGAAAGAGAGAAATGTCCTTACTTGGCCTCAGGATCATATTCAGACCAGATCCGTTTAAACTCATCCAGGTGATGGGGGCCAAGAATGGACCAATCCCGTGTCAGGTAGTCAAAATTGTCCATGATGACCGCAACAAACAAATTAATAATCTGAAAAAGACAATCAGGGTGTTAGAGGAACAGGGAAGTGGTCCCAAGATCATCCTCACAAAGATATGTGTACGATATGTAGAATGTGTGTACTGTGCTTACAGCAGCTATGTGTATGTATGTAGAACGTTTATATGTAATGAACGTAAGATGGGTATACAGTTTGGGTACTGTAGACATGTGTAAAGAAAATTGATATAGTGTTTATACAGATTGTGTAACATATATGTAGAATGTGAGTAGAGGGTAACAGGAATGTGGACGTGTGTGCAGTGTGCATACAATATGTGTCAGGCATGTGTACACTGTGCTTAGTGTGTGTAGAAGGTACCATGAAAAAGTAGTGTACTGAGAAGCTGAGGAGGTACTGTGTGTAATGTGTGTAGAGTAGGTGTACAACTTTTGTTCAGTGTGTGTTAGTAGTGTGTGCAGAGAATACCAGAAAAGCACAGAGCATGAAGAAACTGATGAAGTAAACGATGGCAAAGTTGCTCCCACATGAGTACTCCTCTCCTGGCTCATAGTCAGACTCCGGGTCACACAGTTTCCCTGGCAGGCTGGCCAGCATGATCTCCTGCCATGCCTCCCCTGTAGCACATCTGCACACAATCTTGTTACTTAGCAAGCGCTTTTTGTTTTTTTGCTTTTTTTGTTGTCCACTGGAAGATTGTGGGAGCTGTAATTTGTGGAGAGAATATTACCTGAACAACAGCAGTACCGCCTGTGGGAAGGTCTGAAAGTTGTTGTTTCTGTTGATTTGGGTGTGGTCCCGCATGGCTATTTTCCCAAAAGTCTACAGCAGGGTGTAAGAGAAATAATAATTAATACAGCTTCAAGCAGCAATTTTCTATACTTCAGGCACCACAGGTGCATATGCATTAGGGGTGAATTAGTATACTGTTATGAATTATATACCACAACATTAAATTATGAAATAGCAATATTATACATAAAATGTTATACTGTGATATACACTCAGTGACCACTTAATTAGGTACACCCCTCTAATAGTGGGTAGGAGCCCCTTTGCCCCCACAATGGCCTGAATTCTTCATGGCATGGAATCAACAAGGTGCTGGAAACATTCCTTAGAGATTCTGCTCCATGCTGACATGATAGCATCACGCAGTTGCTGCAGATTTGTCGGCTGCACATTCATGCTGCGAATGTCCCATTCCACCACATCCCAAAGGTGGATTGAGATCTGGTGACTGTGGAGGCCATGGGAGTACACTGAACTCATGGTCATGTTCCTGGAACCAGTTTAAAATGACGTGTGCTTTGTGGCATGGCACATTATCCTGGTGGAAGTAGCCATTAGAAGATGGGTAGACCGTGGTCATAAAAGGATGCACATGGTCAGCAACAATACTCAGGTAAGCTCTGGCATTTAAATGATGCTCAATTAGTATTAAGGTGCCTAATGTGTGCCAAGAAAATGTTCCCCACACCATTACACCACCACCTCCAGCCTGAACCGTTGACACAAGGCAGGATGAATCCATGGATTCATGTTGTTTATGCCAAATTCTGACCCTACCATGTTGCAGCAGAAATTGAGATTCGTGAGACCAGGCGATGTTTTTCCAATCGTCTACCATCCAGTTTTGGTGAGCCTGTGTCCACTGTAGCCTCAGTTTCCTGTTCTTAGCTGACAGGAGTGGTACCCGGAAGGGTCCTCTGTTGCTGTAGCCCATCCACCTCAATTTTTGATGTGTCGTATTTTCAGAAATGCTTTTCTGCATAGCACTGTTGTAACATGTGATTATTTGGGTTAGGGGTGGGCGGTATAAACGATATAGAAAGTACACTAGTATGAATTTGCACTACGGTATGAATTTTGACTATACTGTGCTAACCAGTAGAGCCCTCACAGATCTAGGTGTAACTTCATCAGAAAGGCACGATACTAAGCTTTATCTACATACACAAATCTTTGCTGACCTGACAGAGATTAATCTTTTCTGAAGCATTAAAATGTTGTCTGGGACACCATGAGCCCGGTGGCTGTATAGGCTACAGGACACCGTGAGCTTGCGCTACTGTCAGACGCGCACCCATTCTCTCTCGCTCACACACACACACATAATGCAATAGCCTAACCTCCCAAAATGTAGCCTACATACAACGACGTGACAAAACCCTTCAAAACCCCATGTCTCACTGTAATGGCTACCCACTAAAAGTCTATCTGCATGTTATTTTCTTTTAATAATAATGTGTTATTCTCTTTCCATTACTATTGAATTATGCTATACATTGTGTGTGCTATGAGCTGATTATTATGATATTGTGTAATGAAGATGGATAAGACATCCTCACAGGCCAAGTGCTAGGGATGAGGGGAAATTACTGTGAACATGCAGGTGAACACAGTGTTCGGGTTCACGATTCTTAGCAGCTGGAATAAACTTTCCTTGTGGATTATTCTCAGTCAGAAGATGTGAGTGGTTGCAAAAGGATTGCTTTTTTCTCGTTTGTCGAAATGGTGAGATTGCAGGTTGCTCCTTTTTGAACTGTGACTTCTCGCTCTGTCTTCGTCACAAACTTTGACTTTGATTGCAATCTTGATTAACTTGATTCGTATTTGAACTATTTCTATTGCTCGCTGGACATTAAGACTCTCGTACTTTGGGGGTTTGGGGGGTTTATAAATGTATATTTTGGTGTTAATCTAACGTTGGCTTGTGTGTAGACTAAAGTTGAATGTGCGCGCGTCCGCCGAGATGTGATTAATTGATTAGCCTACTTAAATACACCGTGGGGCTATATTATCATCTCAGATTGTTTCAATAGGCTATATATACACTATATGGACAAAAGTAATCAGACGCCTGACCATTACACCAACAGGGACTGTAATGACATTGCATTCAAATACATATTTAAGGTAATACAGGAAGACCTAAACAGCATCCAAAAGTGGGCAGATACTTGGCAGATGACTTTCAATTTACATAAATGTAAAGTCTTGCATGTAGGAAATAAGAACCTTAGACAAGACTACTTCATGGGTGGAAAAAAACTAGAATGTGCTCAATTTGAAAAGGACTTGGGAGTAATGGTTGACCCAAGCTTAACAGGATCTAGGCAGTGTGCTGTAGCAGTAAAAAAGGCCAACAGGATGCTGGGATATATAGCCAAAAGTATTGAGTATAAATCTAAAGAGGTTATATTGAAATTATACACTGCCTTAGTCAGACCGCACCTGGAATACTGTGTGCAGTTCTGGGCACCGCACTATAAAAAAGATACCGAAGCTCTAGAAAAGGTTCAAAGAAGGGCAACTAAATTAGTTCCTGGCATGAAATATAAATGCTATGAGGAAAGACTCAAGTCACTTAACCTATTTAGACTAAGCGAGAGGACGCTTAGAGGTGATTTAATTGAGGTATTTAAATTTATAAAAGGAATCAATAAGGTTAACTATAATAGATTCTTTAGGGTGAGTTCAGTCTGTAAAACAAGAGGACATAAATGCAAACTAGTTAAGAGTACGTTCCGCACTGATATAAGGAAATATTATTTTACACAAAGAGTTATCAATACATGGAATAGGTTGCCAGGTCATGTAGTTGAGGCAGAGACCCTTGCTGTGTTCAAGTCTAGACTTGATGCAGTTTTGGATACTCTTTAATTAAGAAATGGCGAGCTTAGTTGGGCCGAATGGCCTGTTCTCGTCATCATATGTTCTTATATACTTTAATATGGAGTTGGTCCCCCTTTTGCAGCTATAACAGCTTCCACTCTTCTTGGAAGGCTTTCCACAAGATTTTGGAGTGTTTCTGTGGGAATTTGTGCCCATTCATTCTGTAGAGCATTTATGAGGTCAGGCACTGATGTTGGACAAGAAGGACTGTCCTCAGGCAGGTAATGTTCTCCCAGCATCCGCCAAACCCAGACTCGCCCATCTGACTGCCAAACAGAGAAGCATGATTTGTTACTCCACAGAATACGTTCCACTCCAATACCACTCCATCTGACGCTTGGCATTGGACTTGGTGATGTGAGGCTTGCATGCAGCTGCTCGGCCATGGAAACCCATTCCATGAAGCTCCCACCACACAGTTTTTGTGCTTACATTAATGCAGTGGAAGTTCGGAACTCTTCAGCTATGGAATCAGCAGAGCGTTGGCGACTTTTACGCACCATGCGCCTTAGCAGTCGTTGACCCCGTTCTGTGATTTTACGTGGTCTTCCGCTTCGTGGCGGAGTTGCTGTTGTTCCTAAACGCTTCCACTTTCTAATAATATCACTTACAGTTGACCGTGGAATATCCAGCAGGGATGAAATTTCACAAATCGTCTTATTGCAAAGGTGGCATCCTATCAAAGTACCATGCTTGAAGTCACTGAGCTCTTCAGAATGACCCATTTTGTATCATGAATGTTTGCAAATGGAGACTGCATGGCTAGGTGCTTGATTTTATACACCTGTGGCAACAGGTCTGATTGAAACACCTGAATTCAATAATTAACAGGTGTGGCCAAATACTTTTGTCCATATAGTGTATGTAGTTTACACTAGGGGTGCCACCTGTCCCGGTTTTGCTGGGATTGTCCTTTTTTTTGAGCAACTGTCCCGGAAAATAAATAATCTTCAAATAAAATAAATCTTTCAAATAAAACCTCATTTGGTTTCCTTCTACTGCTATTCTGTTTTCTTCCTGGTTATGTTTATATATCCAATCCTGTGCCCGTAAAAGGGTGAAAACGGGTAAAACACAACGACAATTGGTCATATCTATACTTTTATTTGATTGGTAGCGGAAATGCGAAAGCTTACCTTATTGCCTAGCAACTGCCCGGGCTGTTGGTCTGCCGCGCGCATCCACATCCATGACCCCACCGTGAGTTCAGTTGCTAGCTGGAGGTAACGTTTTTTTTTTAAAACTTTCTATTTATTTTGTTGGTTTTGTGAAATGAGGGGAGAGACGGACGAGGAGGATAACAAAACAGCACCACCAACGAGCCACCAGCATAAAAGAAAAAACGATTTCCAACGTACAACTCAGACTGGTCGAAAAGAGAAAACTTTTCTGAATGGGTAAGGCCCACCCAAGGAGACCCGTTCTCCGCCACCTGTGTTTTGTGTCCAGCCAAAAATTCTAAATTTAAATCTAGTCATTTTAACTTTTATGACAAAAAAGGTTCCCCAGAGGAAGGCAGGATAGCAATAGCGGAGCTTAGCAGTGTATACCATGGAATGCTTCACAGCCACAGTTACTTATCTACGGATTGTAGCAATAAAGTAAGTGCGAAAAAGAGGTGAGAAATATCAGTGTTAGGTTGCCCAATTCATTAAGTTAAATAGTTGTTTCTATTATAATACATCTAATCATGTTTTCATTTCTAAAGGGAGTATACCTTTGTGCATATGATTAGATTTTATTGTAGATTATAATTAGACAGTATATATTTACATGTTAAAGTAAAAAATCTATTTAATGTAGAAAGGGACAGCAGCAAAGGAGTCCAGAGTGAGTGCAACTGCGTCAGGGAGTGCGTCTGCGTCAGGACAAATATAGGTAAGAGAGGCAACAGGGAGTCCTACAACTGTTAACATAAATGCACTCTGTCACTGGATTACAGACCAGGGAGATCATGTCAGTGAGCAGGTACAAAGCAGAGCTCTCTTCAGAGCAAGTGGACATGAGAACAGAAAACACTGGAACAGTATGGCCAGTGGTGTAACAACTTCACACCGGGCCCGGGTTCGACACTATGCCAACGGGCCCTATACCATCATCATTTACCGTGTCAATATCTCTCATCTGTTACTTTATGCACGTCCCAAATCTGTTGTTTTCGTTGCCATATTACTCTTCTGATGCGTGCTCCCCGCAGCCATAGTTAACACACACGTAATATAATGGAACTATTGTCTACACTGTTTTTAGGAAGCACAGGGATACTGACTAATACACGTGCAACACACCTTGAGGGTTATAACATCCTTAAATAAGCCTAACATAGTTTTTGATACAAGTGCAAATTACAGCAAATTATGATAGAACAAAAATGATAGCCTATTATTTCCAATAATAATATTAAAAAGAAGGCCCTGAAAACTAATCCAACAATAGCAGTTTAAAAGTAATTGGGTTAATTACAACAGCATGTGCAAACTCATTCAATTTTACTGCAATGAAATAAAAGGAGTATTTTAAATGCAATATAACCCATCCTATAACATGCCTGATTCACTATTTGAGTGGCTTTCTACGAGCCTTGTGTTGAGCAAAATCTTCAACAATTTCTGCAATGTCCAAATCCCTGGCTCTGACATTTTCGATGGACAGCCTCTCCTGCCCCATGTGTTACGCAGGTGACTGGGACACACACGCGGACCACAGGATTTTCCGGTTCCAGGCGTTTATTGAAATCGGTAGGCAATTCGTAAGACCAGAGACAGGCAGGGTTCGAAACACAGAGAAGCAGTCCGGGGGCAAATCCAGGATCGGGAGTTGGGGCAGACAGGGTCAGGAACCAGGCAGGTGAGTCGTAAGCGATCGAGTCCAAGCGGCAGGCAGAAATCGTAGTCAGGAATCAGGCAGGATCGGCAATGCAGCAAAGGAGGAAAACTACGGCAGGGACAAGACAGGTAGAAAACACTGAAACAAACTAGCAACAAGACAGGGACACACAGGGACGATATAGGGCTGGGGTGATGAGGAGATGGGATGCAGGTGAGCAGGCAGGCAGGTGAAGGCAATGAGGAAATCAGGTGGGCGGGGACCAGGCGGGGAGCGGGGCGGGGCTGGAACACAAAGAAAACAAAAGCCCTGACACCATGCTGCTCCTTAGGTAGGTCTTGATGAGTTTGAGTTTTGAAAAAGATTGCTCAGCTGTTGCCACGGTCACAAGTAGTGTGAGGAACAACAGAAGAGCAGTACACACCTCACCGAATGTGGATGTCACGCATTAATTAACCACAATCAGCATTTTGGCCAGTTCTAGAACTAATGACTGCTTAGAAATCTCTGTTTTAAAGCAAGACCTGAATGACAGGAGTTGTGCCGGAAATGTTGGTGCAATGTCCCTGCTATAGTGGTCAGACAGACATTTAGCCTTTTTAAAGAGCCCATCATCCCCTAGGAGTTGTAAGGTCTCAAACAGATGAGAGGTTGTCCGCATACTTGTAAATCTTTGGGAGAGCTGGCAGATTATGATATCAAGATTGGCATTGAAAATGTTCACTCTGAAATACGTTTCTGCATTGGATAAACAGACATCTTCCGATAGCTCGTCAAAGTGACACTTCACCCTCTTTACTCTCACATTTTCAAAACTGGTGTGAGGCCCCCATTTGTTTGCGAGCATCTACACTGTAGTCTTGGCCTGATCAAAAGCACCCCGGTAGTCAGACAAGATCTGTATAGTATTCTTCCTCAACCCATCAGCTCCATCGTGTTCATCCTTTTTGTCACTCGTCAGCACTATTTTTGTCAGTGCTTTCATTACATCCAGATACCTGTTATGTTTGGCACTGAGGGATTCATATCTGGAAGACCAGCAAGTACGGCATAATCGCTTCAGAGTCACGTCTGGGTGAGCGGAGCGGTCTGTCCTAATCATGTCAGTGAGCATGGCCCACCTTTTAATGCTGTGCCCAAAGAATGTATAGACGTGCTCTATGGTGTTATAAAAGCGTTCCATCTCTGGAATGTTTTTTACAGCATCGTTTAGCACCAAGTTCAAGTTGTGAACAGGCTCCTTCTCCCTAATCCTGGCCTGCACTCCCGAATAAATCCCACTCATGTTGGCCGCTCCGTCATAGCCCTGTCCACAACATTTCACCATGTTAAGGCAATTTCTGGTAATGCTGTCAAGAACTTTATTTGCCAATTCGCTTGCAGATGTATCTGCCATCTCCAAAAAACCCAAAAAAAGACTCAATTACCTTTATATCGATGGCTTTGTCCATTGCATCTCTTACTATTGTCACATATCTGTACACTTGGCTAAGTTGGTCATGCTTGGCCAGATCTTGTGTAGTGTCCATTATGACAGAAAAAACGGCGCTTCATTTATATCAGCTGTGATGTCCTGTTGAACTCGCTGCAACAAAATGTAAATTAGCTCGTTCTGGATGGCAGGGCTGAGGTATTTAACCGAGCCCTCAGGTCGTCTAATCAAATCTTGCAGCATTGGATCATAGCGTGCCAGCAGCTATGTAGCGAGAATGTAGCCAGTAGTGAGAATATATCTTTTTACAGAAGTGTCCAAGACATTTTCATCAAAATGCCCCCTGTCTGTGGGGTAAGACTGTCTTCCTGCTCCTGCCCTGTCCTGCTCCTGTTCTGTATCACTGGCTGTCTCCGTCACCTCATTCTGGTCCTGACCACTGTCTTCTTCGGTCTGGCCACCTGCACTGACTCCATCTGAACTGCCGGCTTCTGACTCTATTTCCGACTGATAGGGCCTGCAACCAACCAAGATTTTGGCCAGCTGATGATGAAAACCATTAGGCAAAACCATGACTGAAGTGTTCACTATTTGTAGGAATACTGGAGGGACATTGTTATACGATATAATCAATCACAATGTAAAGCGTAATTCAGTATTGATCTCACCGTGAAAGAAATACAAATTGTCAGAAAACGTGATTGTAACATGTGTCATGATTGTGGGCCCTCTTGGCACGGGCCCCTCATCCCCCCGCCCCGAGTGCGATTGCACTCTCTGCACTCCCTATAATTACGCCAGTGAGTATGGCCAGGACCTGGATTCATACTTAAAAAAATGATTCCTGCCATGTTAGTGCACAAATCAATTCCTATAAAATGAGGCTATCTAGCTAGCTAAGTTAGCTGTGGCCCTAGCTAAGTGCTATGAACAAATTAGGGGTTTCATTTGACCCAGCACCAAGTGCTGTAGACTAGCTAACACTGGTAGCCTGATGTTCACATTTTTATGTTTATCTTTAATAATCTTTAATTATTCACAATAGAACAGACATAGCTGAAGACAACACTTTAAAAAAGTTAAGTTTATCTCATTTTTATTTGCCAGGTGGTGATGTAATGTTAAAGTAATGAATCATTTAGCAGACTAATTTCCTTAGCATACTTTGTGAATACAGTTTATAGTGAATTCTGGCTGTCCTCTTTGATGAGACTGAATGAATGGTTGTTGGTTTGATTCCCCACTGGGGCACTGCTGCTGTAGCCTTGGGCCAGGTACTTAACCCAGAATTGTCTCAGTAAATATACAGCTGCTTAAATGGATAACATGCAAAAATTGTAACCTATGTAAAGTGCCCCGGGTAAGAGCATCTGCTAAATGCCAGTAATGTGATGAGGTTTTATTCATTTATTTATTTCTTTATTTCTTTTTGGCAAGACTATGAAGTGAATGGTGAGACTAGCAGGAAACTACAAAAGGTAAGACTCAACAAGGTTGGCATCCAGCTGCTAGAAGTTCCCTTGCTGGGAAAACAAACTTCTTTAAGGACTGCAGAATCTGAGAACAACATTAACTCAGTTTGTATAATCACATACAACATGACACGTCCAGAGTGAAGGACACTGAGAGCTTCATTGACTTTTATGACTGCCAGTCCATAATGGACATGGATAAACACCTACCTTAGTGTTTCCCAGTTCTTGTTCTGGGGGCCTCTTGTGTATGCTGGTTTTCATTCCAGTTGAACTCTCAATTAATTAGGTTTTATTGAGCTGTTAGTTGAAAACTGCCCCTTGCTTGGGAAAAGAGTTGTCCATGAAAAGCAGTTTGACTGAAAACCAGCATACACAGGGAGCCACAGGAGTAGGACTGGGAAACACTGACCAACCTGATGACAGTAGCAACGACCCAGCAAAGAGGAAAGAGAAAGACTATTCCACTGATATGGATAATCTCACAGTTACCATGTTGATGGTAGTATGGTGGTATCAATATATAAAATCCCGATGTCCTTGGTAAGCTACACCGATGGATAAAAGACTTGATCTAGTCTTGAATTTACCCACAGTCAGTATGATATGCTTTGAAAAGAACAAGAAACTCTCCAAACCTCAGTGAAAATGCAAACCACTACAGTGGGAAACCATACTGGACATTCAAATCAGAAGTGTGACTCATTGTCTCTGGCATTCCCTAAAGTGCATCCCATAACCCAGAAACCATGTTAAAAGACTTTATGAAGTCTACACTCAAACTAAAAAACAAACTGATGTTCATCAGGGTTCACTGTTTTGCACACAGAAGCATGGAATTTACCTGGCCTATCATAGAGAATTTCCAACATTACCAACATAAAGAACTGATTAAAAGCAAGGAGAGGGAACTAAGACACCAAGCTTGGTTTAAATGACCAGTTTCCCTGGGAAATAAGTGAGTGGTGCAGGGTTCTATACCCCATCTTAAAGCAGCAAAGGGAAGAGGCCAAGTGTGCTTCTCCTGTGGTGGATAATCTGCTCTTTTGAAACTTCCCACACTAAGGCCAGCAAATGGCAAAAGCAAATTTATACCTCTCTGCAAGGATGATAGCCGCTTAACCCTAAGTGCTCATTTGAGTGTGTTCTCACTCTCACAGACTCACACACACACATGCATACCTCTTTCCCATTTTTTCCTCTCTCTCTCTTTCTCTTTGCTTATACATGATTCTTTAGTTAGGTTCAGTGTTTCTATCGTCTATTATCTATCAGTCTATTGTCAAGTTTACTAACGATACAGTGGTTCTGGGCCTCCTCTCCAACAACGATGAGGCCGCCTATCTGGAGGAGGTGAAGAAGCTGGTAACCTGGTGTCAGGTGAACTGTCTCTATCTGAAGTTCAGCAAAACCAAAGAACTGGTTGTGGACTTCAGAAGGGGACAGCAGCAATCTTACACCCCACTGTCGATTGGCGGGACCCAAGTGGAGAGAGTGAGTAGCTTCAAGTACCTCGGGGCTCATACCACTGAGGACCTGACCTGGACTATTCACATCCAGGCTCAGGTAAAAAAAAAAAAAGGCAGACAAAGGAAATTCAGGGTCCCCCCAGCGATTCTAAAAACTTTCTATGCCAGAGCTATAGAAAGCTTACTGACGCAGGGCATCTGAGTGTGGTATGCAAACTGTTCTGCACAGGACCGCAAAGCCCTGCAGAGAGTGGTGCGCTTAGCTGAGCGCATTTCCGGGACTGCCCTCCCCTCCCTGCAGAACATCTACACCAGGCGATGCAGTACCAGAGCCGTCAAAATTATTATGGACTCCACCCATCCCAGTAACTGCCTGCTTAGCTTGCTAAAATCCGGCAAGCACTTCCGAAATCTGATGGCCAAAACTGAGAGGCTCAGAAGGAACTTCTTCCCCCAGGCCATCAGACTCCTCAACACAGACATGCCCGCCACACTAATCTTAAACTCACACTCTGGACTTTAACGATGGGATACTTTCTAGTTTTTATTTTTATTATTCTTACTGTACATATTTTTACTTCCTAGTTTTTATTCTGTCTGTACACATTTTTCTCCTTTGATCTACTTTTTATCTAATTTATTTTATCTCTGCTACTTTGCACAGTCAAGGGAGTTAGACCAATTGCACATTTCACTGCAAGTTGTATACTGTTTATAACTGTGCATATAACAAATAAAGTTCTTGAATCTTGTTTATCTATTTATGTTTGATGTTTCTGTGTGTGTGTACATGAACATTTATGTCAATATCAGGCAAGGGAAACTGTAATTTGGCTGTAATTTAACAACTCTGGATAACCTGGGAAATATTTGGGAAGTATTGTTTGGAACTCTCCTGTCATGGCTCCTATTGTGGTAGTTAAACAGTGATATTGGTGCTATCAACAATATCCATTTACATCTGTGATAAATATAGGCCCAGACTTTAAAGTTTGTTGGCTGCCAAAAAAACCCCCAATGTAGCAGGCAGTACCTGGTAGGGCACTAGGACCCAGCGGATACCACTTCCAGTGTCATGCTCCTTTTTGTTGAGTATTTTGCATGCCATAGTCATTGCATTCAAAAACAGTCAAAACAACTTTGGAGAGTGAAGCCGCGATTGTTCGTGTGTTGCTCATGTGCAAAGTGTCCAATGTGATATTTGGAAGTTTCAAACTGTTTCCAAGTTTGTGTACGACTCCTCTTGTGCCTCAACGTGCAGAATTCTAAACAACAGCCTTTTTTAAAGTTACATTGCTGGAGTGGCCTAAAGTCAACAGGGTGGTGACATTACACAAATTCCCACCTCTAGTTAAGGAGCCCGTGACCCAGCCACTGTTTTTCCCAGAGTAGTTTAATTATTGTTTTTCTTGTATTTCACTTTATTTTATTTGTATTCCTCTGTGATATTGTATACTGTGTATATGGTGTGTACTGTTGGGTGCTGTCAGGAGGGGCGATCTAATTTATTTTCCTGCCACCTCTTGTTTTGTGAAGTTTGTCTTCCTTTTCTTACATAATTCATACTGTGCAATAATAGGCCATGGGCATTGTGCAATAGGTGGTATCAAGGGAACTGTTTGCTGTGATTAGGGTGTAGTACTTGAATGTTATCCTTTTATCACAGTGTATTTATTGGTGTGGGGTTTATCTTGAAGTGTGCTATTAGCCTTAGTACGGACTATTGTCTAAATAGCCTTATAGCCTCCTTATAGTCTTTTTTTAACATCTGTTTATTGGTATTTTAGTTAACAAACAAACAATAAGCACAATATATAAATTATATAAAATATTACAAAAACAATACAGAATTTGCATACACAGACACACATAAAAACAACAGTGCAGCACAGAATGCAGTATAAATAGCAACTAAGGTACAAAGCTGCTTTAGATGGTGATTATTGATATCTTACATTAGGTATAGCCCATTTATAGTAGCAAAGAGTTAAGAGGATCTTTATTGCCTAGCCTCTACATAGTCAATGAAGGGTTGCCAAGTCTTATGGAATGTTTCAAAGGAACCAGGTAAGTTGAATCAGAGTTTTTCCCATTTAAGGTGCTGCATAACATCTTTGATGAACATAGTGTAAGTGGGAGGCTGTGCCTGTTTCCAGCTCAGTAGAATGAGCTGGAATGTGCTAAAAGGGTTATGAACCTTGCCACAGTGGAAGTGTGTCCCTAAGAGGACTGTCCTCTAAGAGGACTGTCCTCTCCCGGTACCCCAAATACAGCCAACACTGGGTCAGGTTCTACTATGTGTCCCAGGATATCAGACAGAGTTTTAAATATAGAGCTCCAAAAATTGGATAATTTTGGGCATAACCAGGGCATGTGCCCCAATGAGGCAGGAAATACCCCACAACGGTCACACAGAGGATCTATATTAGGATACATTTTAGAAAGCTTGACCTTTGAAAGATGAACACGACGCAACACCCTAAACTGTATAAGACCACGCCTGATACATATAGGGTGCACACCCTCCTGCGCCTCTAACCATTGCTCCTCCATTAAGCCAATGCCCAAGTCCTCCTCCCAAGCAGATTTCAGAAAATCTAGGGATATAGCTAATTGATTAAACATATGGTTATAGATATATGATATTACCCCTCTAGACAAAGGATCAACAGCAAACAAAGATTCCATCTGGGTGCTATTAGGTGCACTAGGAAAGGTAGTTGTATCTAAAATAGTTGTGAATTTGTAGAAATCGAAACAAATGGGTTTGAGGCAGATTGAATTTACTGCGCAACAATTCAAAAGAGGGACATGTGCCATTAATATAAAGATCCTTCATTTTTATAATGCCATTACGCGTCCATAATTGAAAGGAGCTATCTAATAGAGAGGTATGGAAATGGTGGTTTCCACACAGAGGGGCAAGGAGAGAATTCACATGCCATCCAAAATGCTGTCTTATTTTAGTCCAGATTCTAAGGGACTGTTTTACAACAGGAATAGTGTTAGCTAGGGGTGCAACGAATAATTGACATAGGTGACTAAAATCGATGACCAAATTAGTTGCCAACAAATTTAATTGTCGATTAGTTGGTGACGTCATCGCATGTTTTTCGTGCTGACTCGGAATGCTTAGACATGTAGCCTAAGCTACGTTGCTTTACTGGAGTGAACAATAGAGATGGCAACACCTTCATGACCAAAGACCTTAACCCTTTCGCACATAACATATTTTTTATGCTCTGTAGCGCGCATGTTATGTTACATAGTTGTTATGTTTTCATTAGCGTTATTAAGCTTCTCATAGATTCAACGGCCTGACCCCAGAAGGAGAGAGCTTGCACATTACAGGTCCAGTAATAATACTAAAAATTAGGCAGTCTCATACCTCTGATCTGTTTTGGCCTTTGTAAAAGGTCCTTTCTAATTCTAGGGGGTTTCTTGTTCCAAATAAAATGGGTGATTTCTCTGTCTAGTTGTCTAAAAATGACTTTTTTATATATTATATATTATATATTATATATTATACAATATATATTATATACACATGATGGTGGCACGTGCACAATGCAAGGCTCAGCGTCTCCCTAGAATCTGCAAATTAGCAGTAGTTTTCCTGCTCGTTTCAGGTCGGTTCGTACAGGACAGCCTTACTTTAACAGCGTACACCTGACAGGAACTTTTGGACATCGGCCTACGCCACACCAACAGCTGTATCACCAATCTTCGACTCATCCCCGAGATCTCCAAAACACTGGAGGCTACGCAATCTGCCCGGCCGGGCGAAAGTGCTTGCAGACGGTGATGAGACCGTAAACAAAGGCGAGGGAAGCGAGGAGGACTAAGGGCTAAGCTAAAGCTAACACCACACCGGCTCCCTTTACCCAGCATTTTCCTCACTAATGTGCGGTCACTGGTGAACAAGATGGTTACGACTCCGCATCAACAACAGTAAGAGACTTATGGATTGTAACATCATGATTCTTACAGAAACTTGGCTAAACAGCTGCATACCCGACAACGCTATTGAGCTAGCTGGATCCTATATCCTCCGGGCAGATAGAACGGCAGATGACTCTGGTAAAACCAGAGGCGGAGGACTGTGCATTTATGTAAACAACGCCTGGTGTACAAACTCTGTCATCACCAAGAGACACTGCTCGGCTAACCTGGAATTTTTTATGGTTAAGTGTAGACCTTTTTCTTTTTATCTGCCAAGGGAGTTTACTTCCACAATAATAATCGCTACTTATATCCCCCCGGGGCTTGCTATGAAAGAACTACATGCAGCTATTAGCAAACAACAGACTGTGCATCCGGAGGCTGCTTTTATTGTTGCAGGTGATTTTAATCACTCCAAATTGAAGGCAGTGCTGCCTAAATTCTACCAGCATGTTTACTGCCACACCAGAGGAAACAAAACTTTGGACCATGTTTACACAAACATAGCTGGAGCATACAAAGCTACCCCCTCCCCCACCTAGGACAGTCAGACCACCTTTCTTTGTTTATCACCCCCAAGTACTCACCACTCATCCAACGTGTGAAGCCATTAGTGAGGACCATCAAAGTGTGGCCTGAAGGGACAGACTCTGTACTACAGGAAAGGTTCTAACACATGGACTGGAGTATGTTTGCCTCCCAGGCTACCTGTGACTCTCACATGGACATTGACATCTACACCTCCTCTGTGCTGGATTATATTAATACCACCATTGACAGCGTCACTACCCAGAAACAGATCACCACATACCCAAATCAGAAGCCGTGGATGAACAAGGAGGTCCGGCTCCTGCTGAAGGCCCACAATGCCGTCTTCAGATCAGGCGATGCTCAAGCCTACAGTTTATCCAGGGCCAACCTGAGGAGGGGCATCAAGAAGGCCAAGCACTGCTACAAGGTAAGGGTCAAAGAACACCTCACCAACTCTGACCCCCAACGTATGTGGCAGGGCTTCCAGGCCATCAGTGACTACAAGCCCAGCAACGCCACCCCGACAACCACTGATGTCTCCTTCCTCAACGAGCTAAATGACTTCTATGCTCGCTTCGACTGGGATAACCAGGACACAGCTTCTAAGATCTCCCTGCAGACCACCAGCCCCTCACACTCACCACCACAGAAGTCTATGCAGCATTGAGCTGGATCAACGCATGCAAGGCTGCTGGACCTGACGGCATCCCTGGACGCGTGCTCAGGACATATGCTGGACAGCTGGCTGGGGTTTTTACGGACATTTTCAACCTGTCCCTCAACCAGGCAGCTGTGCCAACATGCTTCAAGGCCACCTCCATTGTGCCAGTGCCTAAACAGTCCACCCCAACGTGCCTGAATGCCTACCGCCCTGTAGCGCTCACGCCCATAGTTATGAAGTGCTTCGAGCGACTGTTCCTGGCACACCTAAAGACCTGTCTCCCATCCACACTGGACCCCCACCAATATGCCTACCACAAGAATCGGAGCACGGAGGATGCTGTCTCCACAGCATTGCACTCTGTCCTCACGCATCTGGAGAATAACAACTCATATGCAAGTATGCTGTTCGTGGACTTTAGCTCAGCATTCAACACCATCATCCCATCCAGGTTAACCACCAAACTTCAAGCTCTAGGCATGAATACATCTCTCTGCAACTGGATCTTGGACTTCCTGACCAATAGACCTCAGCATGTTAAGTCAGACAACACTTGCTCCTCCACCATCACACTGAACACCGGCGTACCACAGGGCTGTGTGCTGAGCCCGTTCCTCTACTCCCTCTTCACCCACGACTGCAAGCCTGTGCATGGTTCCAAGTCCATCATCAAGTTTGCAGAAGACACCACGGTGATCGGCATTATCAGTGACAACGATGAGACTGCCTACAGGGAGGAGGTAAAGCACCTGGCAGCATGGTGTGCTGACAATAACCTGCTCCTTAACACAAAAAAGACAAAGGAGCTCATTGTGGACTTCAGGAGGAAGAAAGGAGGCACGCTTGACCCCATCCACATTAACGGGATGGCTGTCGAACGTGTCTCTAGCTTCAAGTTCCTGGGGATCCACATTTCAGAGGACCTGTCTTGGACCACCAACAACTCCAGCCTGGTCAAGAAGGCTCACCAGTGCCTCTTCTTCCTGAGGACACTGAAGAAAAACCATCTCTCTTCAGCAGTTCTGGTGAACTTTTATCGCTGCGCCATTGAGAGCATCCTGACCAGCAGTATCACACTCTGGTATGGGAACTGTTTTGTTTCAGACCGCAAGGCTCTGCAGCTGGTGGTGAAGACTGCCCAACGCATCACAGGGTCTCCGCTTTCGGCCATTGAGGACGTACAGTGGATACGCTGTCTATGTCGAGCCCGAAGCATCATCAAGGACTCCTCTCACCCAGCTCATAAACTGTTTGTCCTCCTGCCTTCTGGGAGGCGCTTCAGGAGCCACCAGTCCAAGATCAGCAGGTTCAGGAACAGCTTTTTCCCCACAGCTATCTCCTTACTGAATTCTGCTGCCCGCTGACTTCCCTACACTACTATGCACATCTCATTGCCCCTCACATCCTTATCCCCCTGGCCAGGACTGATTGTAATACATTTACTACCTGCACTACTAGAAGGTTATCTGCACTTATAGTAATACTATAACTTGACACAGTGGCTTACTATAGCTTATACTGCACTATTCTTTGACCCATTCAGAGCTACTGCACATACCATCAGTCTGTTATTTGTAATCTGTAATCCAGAGCCATTTAATATATTATACAACTGTAAATATCATATCATATATTATATACACTGTATATATCACTGTATATATCTATCTGTAAATTTGTCCATAACTACTGACCTCAAAATGTACATATCACATTGCATATATCCATCTGCCTTGTAAACATGTGTAATGACAATAAAGTTGAATCTAATCTAATCTAATCTTATTAATAACAATGGGGATGCATTGAAAAAGAAATAAAAATTCAGAGAGAATATTCATTTTTACAGCATTAACTCTCCCTGCCAGGGATCAAGGGAGACGGGACCACAGACCAAAATCATGGTACATTCAAATAGAGGTTTGAGATTCAACCTAAACAAGTCATGGATAGACCTAGTCACGACCACGCCCAGGTATCTGAAGGACCTTGAATGGAAATTGGGAGTATGATAGACTCTGGGCAACTTTGTTGATGGGGAACAGTTCACTCTTAGATAAGTTAAACTTGTACCCAGAAATCCTTCCAAACATCCTCAGCACAGACATAATATTTGGAATTGATTCAACAGGATTCCTGACATGCAATGATTCAACAGGATTCCTGACATACAAAAGTAGGTCGTCTGCATATAAAGAGACCTTGTGTTCCTTCCCTCCTCTAAATACCCCCTGATAGTCACAGAGTGAGTGTAGGGAAATCGCTAAGGGCTCAATGAAAAGCGCAAATAGCAGAGGAGAGAGGGGACACCCTTGTCTTGTGCCCTGCTGTAGAGGGAAATATTTTGACCTAAAGGCATTAGTCGGAATGGAAGCCGAGGGCAAGACGTAAAGGAAACCGACCCATGAAATGAATTTCCCATCAAACCCAAACCTCTCCAAGGCAGAAAAAAGAAAATCCCACTCAACCCAGTCAAACGTTTTTTCAGCATCTAATGAAATGAGCACCTCTGGGCATCGGGGGTTTGGACTAGGAGAGTAAATAATATTGAAAAGTCCACAAAGGTTTGAAAATTAATCTATTCTTAATGAAGCCAGTTTGATCTTGCGAAATAATCGTGGGAAGGACATTTTCTAGACAGGTGGCTTATGTTTTAGCTAATGATTTTGCGTCTACATCCAAAAGGCTGAGGGGTCTAAAGGAGCCCGGGTCAAGTGGGTCCTTATCCCTCTTAAGCAAAAGTAAGATGCCAGCTCGGTAAAAAGATGGGGGAAGTGTATTGGCATTAAATGATTTGTTAAAAACATCAAGCAGTAGAGGGGAAATCAACACTGAAAAAGCTTTATAGAACTCCCAACTAAAACTGTTGGGTCCTTCTGGAGCTTTATAACTTTGTATGCTCTTTACACAATGGTTCAATTCCTCAACAGACAGGGGTTCTTCAAGTTGTGCTTTATCTTCTGCAGATATCATTGGGATATTCAATCCACTAAAAAAAGTCATCTGTTAAAGTGATGTCACCCTCTGACTAGTTGCTTCTGTGGCCAGACAGAAGCAACTTGAACTCCTTGAACGAGGGGTGGCTAGGGTCAGCCAGGATTGACTGGGCCTTCTTCAAAGTCCTGCCCTTGTACAGATTAGTCAACTCATTCAGGGTCTAGCAGCTGATTGTCTGATTTGTAAAGCCAAAAGCCTCCCAGCTTTCTCACCATGTTCATAAGACGGGCTTGTAATAACAGCCGTGTTGTTTCATTTGTCAATAAAAGGTCAAATTCTGTTTGAAGTGCTAGTGCTTTCTTTGTACAGGTCAGGACATACAGAATAACGATGGTCTAAGTCTAAGATCTGATCAGTACATAAGAACATAAGAACATGTTCTTGTGTACTGGTCCTTCCGGCCCAACTAAGCTTACCATTTATTAATTATCCAAAACTGCATCAAGTCTAGACTTGAACACAGCAAGGGTCTCTGCCTCAACTACATGACCTGGCAACCTATCCCATGTATTGATAACTCTTTGTGTAAAATAATATTTCCTTATATCAGTGCGGAACTTACTCTTAACTAGTTTCCATTTATGTCCCCTTGTTTTACAGACTGAATTCACCCTAAAAATCTATTACAGTTAACCTTATTGAGTCCTTTTATAAATTTAAAAACCTCAAGTAAATCACCTCTAAGCCTCCTCTCACTTAGTCTAAATAGGTTAAGTAACTTGAGTCTTTCCTCGTAGCTTTTATATTTCATTCCAGGAACTAATTTAGTTGCCCTTCTTTGAACCTTTTCAAGAACTTCGATATCTTTTTATAATGCGGTGCCCAGAACTGCACACAGTATTCCAAGTGAGGTCTGACTAAGGCATTGTATAATTTCAATATAACCTCTTTAGATTTATACTCAATACTTTTGGCTATATATCCCAGCATTCTGCTGGCCTTTTTTACTGCTACAGCACACCGCTTAGATCCTGTTAAGCTTGGGTCAACTATTACTCCCAAGTCTTTTTCAAATTGAGCACATTCTAGTTTTTTTCCACCCATGAAGTAGTCTTGTCTAAGGTTCTTATTTTGCACATGCAAGACTTTACATTTATCTAAATTGAATGTCATCTGCCAGGTATGTGCCCACTTTTGGATGCTGTTTAGGTCTTCCTGTATTACCTTAGTTGATTCTATACTGTTGGCTAGACCCCCTAGTTTTGTATCAAGTAATGCAGTCTAAAATCTACTCGCAGTCTATTAGCAGCAGCACTGTAGGAAATTATTTGGCCACCAAGGTAGGCTTTTAGAGCTTCCCACAAAGTGCTCTTTGATACTTCTCCTGTGTTATTTGTTGTCAGAAAGAATTCAATCTGGGATGTTATAAAGTCTGTGAAGGATTTGTCTGCCAATAAAAGATTATTAAAGCGCCATGTTCTAGGCATATTTTTGTTCGAAAATGCCAGCTGCATTAAGTGTGGAGTATGGTCTGAAATGAGTATGGCTTTGTAATCAAACTGCCTAAATGAAGGGAGAAGTTTACAGTCAATAAGAAAATAATCAATTCAACTATATGAATGCTGAACGGGGAGAAAAATGAATAACTACGCGATGATGGATATTTGAATAGTCAGGGGTCAATGATTTTATAGGTGTTAAGGACAGATGTAATTAGTTTAGCAGATTTTGTCAGTGATTGGGTTATATTAGATGACCTATCTAGTTTGGGGTCTAGGACACAGTTAAAGTCCCCACCCATAATTAGGTTATGAGTATTCAAATCAGGAAGGGATGCAAAAAATGTTGAAAAGAATCACTCATCATCAGTTAGGCACATTAGCTAAAGTTAGAGGAATGTTATGCCCAGTAACCACCACAAACCTACCAAGTGGATCAGAAGTAACGTGGGATTACGTGCGATAAAAGAAATGTTCTTATTTATTAAAATTGCAGTTCCCTGAGATTTAAAATGAAAATTTGAATGGAACAATTGGCCAACCCACCCCTTTCGTAACCGAAAATTATCTTGGCTTCTCAAGTGTGTCTCCTGTAGAAACGCAATTTCAGCATTGAGCTTTTTTAAATGAGTCAAGACTCTTCTCTGCTTCACAGCATTATTAAGGCCCTTCGTATTCCAGCTAATATATTGCACTAGGCTTTCCCCTTTAGCACAGAAAGATGCCATAGCTACCTAGTCCTGTTACTATCATATTAATTGTATTGACATCAAAAATGATTTTAACAAGCAGCTTTGTAAAGAAATGAATAACGCACAGATAACAAAACAGAACAAAAAATATCACCCCACCCTCCACTGCCTTTCCCCAACTGAAAAGCATGAAAATCCCACATTAGCGCAATTCCAAACATTGTGTAGTCACTACACCAGCTAAGCTACTTCTGAACTTCTGTATAGCTGCAGCTCCCTTTTAGAACTAAAAGAGTGAAACACATTTTAAATGCATGTATACATATCTGCACAAACATAACCTTTCAAACGTACTATAACATAACAGAGGAAGAAATTGGACTGAGATGCAAAAGCTTGGGTTTTCCTCGTTATCCTCAGGTATCAATAGTGGGCTTCATTAGATTGAAACAATAAACAGAAAAAAAAATAAAATAAAAATAATAAGTCCAAAAACACAGAAAGTAAATATTATATCAAATATCATAGATCAGGTCTATATCAAAAAGTTCTGTGATGAAGGTTTATATTTGAGGCATGAGCTAGAGCAGCGTTTCTCAAAGTATGGGCTGTGGACCATGACGAGTAAACTGCCGGTCTGCAGATCCCTGCTGTTGCGGCAGTCAAATTATGCTCGGTGCTTCTGTCACTCGCCAGTTCCCCGCCCCCTTGACTGAACTCCTTGCTTCGAAAATAGTAACATTTTATTCAAGATTCAAGAATGTTAAGCGTTCCCGCCTGTGAGAACTTGCACCCTTTGTTCTCTCACTTTGTTCTCTCTCAATCACACGCTTCTTGAGCTGTCATTTAGTCATGGCATGTTCCAAGCGAGCAAGTCTAGATTCCTGTTTTAGGAAACAACCAGCATCCAACGATGCTAATATAAACAAAGAACCAGAGACAAAACATCGCCCATTTACTCGTAATTACGACTCATAAATTTGGTTTCATTTCCAGCGATAGCTCCCCCCCAAAGCCAGTCATTTGCCAAACCATGCTAAGCAACGAGGCTATGAAACCATTGAAATTATGCTGGCATTTAGAGACAAAACATGCACATCTCAAAGACAAATCGGAGTATTTCTTTAAAAGGAAAAGGGATGAATTGGCTAATCAAACTAAAGTACTTAAAAACAATTTGCCGGAAAATGAGAAACTTGCAAAAGCGTCACACCACATTTCAAAATGCTAGGCTCCATTCATTATGTCCTCGCTAGTCAGTGCTTGCTCTGAGGTGTTGGGTCCAGCTGCTGCTGCAAAGGTGAGGGAAATCCCTCTGTCAAATAACAGTCTGCTGTAGGATTACGGACATAGCAGCTGACATTGAAATGCGAATCTTAGAGAGAGCAAAAACATCAAACTGGTTTGCTATCCAATTAGATGAGAGCACTGATATTTCCAATGCAGTATGCCTCTGGTGTGCATCAGATATACTTATGAAGTCCGGTTCCACGGGGATTTCTTGTGTTGCAAAGAGCTGCCTCTAAGCACAACTGCACAACTGATAACATGCTCTGAGTGGCCTTGTCATCATGTCTTCCTCGTTTCAGCACATTTTAAGCCCATTGTGGGTCCAGGTTTCTTGACTCAGTTTTCTTCATGTAGTCCCCCCTCTCTGATACTGTATGTGTTGGGAACGTTTATTTAAAAAAAAAAAGTTTATAGGTTATTGGGGCATTGTTAGTTTTGGCAGTGGTTTATGTTCAGCCAAAGCACTTCTGTTGTAGGTTTCTTGATAATATTGTTGTTAATAATGTTCTATGGGCACATAGGCCTCTAATAATTATCATGATAGACATAATAATAATATCTATATATCTATCTATCCTTACTGCACAGGGGCGTGGGGGGGAGCCGGCGTATGGGGCCTTGTAACCCCAAAGTCTGACATGACTGGGCCCCAGGACATAAAATGCTTCCAAAAAAGAATAAATAAAAGTCTGGTCGTAACTTAAAATGAATCATCAAAGAGAATGTCAACGGGGATGGATTAAAAACGTTAGCTTAGCCAACGTTAGCCATATTAGTTATACTGTATGTAACATTAGCAGGTAGTCTGATCATTAAACTAGCCATCTCAAATTGGACCAATATAATGTTATGTTACTCACACGACTATCAAACTATGGCTGTGGGGCAATCTTTGTGTGGTAAAACTCAGCAGCTGATTCTGGAGTGTTGAATTTGTGCCTGACGCCATTGAAGTTCACAGAGAGGACAGCAGGGAAGAATAGACTGTACTTCATCTTGGCCTCACGCAGTTTAGCTTTCACTGGATTGAAGGCAGCTCAAAGTTTGCCAACCTCGGCAGGGAGATCCAGGAAGATGTGAACGGGCAAGTCTCAGAGAGAGGGCTGTCCTTTGCCCTTGGATATACCCAAAATTCGCTCCTTTTTGGCACAGTAGTGTAGCCGTACTAAAATGGGATGAGGGTGCTCACCTTTCTTCGGTTTGGAGACCAGAGATCTATGGGCACGATCAATGATCACAGGAGATGTAAAGTTCTCAGGAACCAATACCTCCGGAAAGAACTCTGACAAAAAACAAGTGAGGTTAGCTCCTTCAGCTCTCTCCAGGACTCCGATGATTATTAAATTTTGTCGTCGACTCCTGGACTCGAGGTCAGTACATTTCTCTTGTAGTCGTTTTCGCGTGACTGTGATTTATTCTGGCGGTCCAGTTGTACAATCTGCTCAAGTGCATCGTTGAGGGTCTGTGCCATGGTAGTCTGCTCCTCAGTCACTTCTTTATGATCTTGGCGAAGTTTTCCAATTTTCTTCTCCAAATCATGGCGTAGCTTTTGAGTGTTGGATATTGTCTCCGTCTGTAGAGCTTCTATGTGTCTGCTCAAATCTTGATGGAGGGTGGTAATATCGGCTTTAAAATCTTCCAGGGAGGCTTTGCGGGATAGCTGTAGCTCCCATCTTAATATGTGTAGAGTGAGCGGTGTCTCCTCTGCCATCTTGTAACTTTTTGCCACTGAGTTATTCGCGCACTATTTTACTTTTCAATGTTCACTCTCTTATGGAATACGGCTCTATGCTGTGCTGTCTCATTCAATACTGAGTACAGTTTTGAAGTAGTTAATCAAATCAGGATTAAAAAACTATTAAGTGTTGATATTAAAGAAAAATATTCGGGAGCTGTGGGACTTTGGTCTACTCCACTGCAAGCTGCACCCAGAAGTCAGCCTCCTGTCATTTTAATACGACGATCAGCTTTTACTAATTTCTTGACTTGTCAGGGCTCCGCCCCCCTAGCTGTGGTGTTTTTGTTTCTCCCTGTCCATGTGCTTTTTGTTTTTCCTTGTGTTCCAGCCCCGCCCCGCTCCCCGCCTGGTCCCCGCCCACCTGATTGCCCCATTACCTTCACCTGCCCGCCTGCTCACCTGCATCCCATCTCCTCATCAGCCCAGCCCTATTTCTACCCTGCTTGTTCCTGTCTTGTTTGCCAGTTCGTTGCAGTGTGTTTCGTACCTGTTTCGTTCCCGCAGTTTTTTGAATGTCTGATTTCTCCGTGCTTGACTCTGCCTGCCCTTCGTCTTTGTTTTCTGCCTGCCGTTTTGTCCCGTTGCCTGATCGTTTGCCTGCCCGGTTCCTGACCCTGCCTGCTTCTGTTACCGACCCTGCTTTTGTCCACGGACTGCCTACCGGTTTTCGACCCTGCCTTCTTTTGTTGCGCAACTTGTCTACCGTCATTAATAAACCCGCCTGGAACCTGAAACTCTCTTGGTCTGCAACTGAGTCCTTGCCTGAGCCCTTACAGGACTCCCCTACCCCACAGCCCTCTAAATGTTAAAAACATGACATACAACCCAGGTTAATACTTGCTTTAATAAAGCCTTGTATGATTTTGTTCACCAGCAACCACCTGTATTCTTTCAGCTTGTGCGGGGCCAATTGCCATCAGGGTTCTTCCCTCCCTTCATTAGGGAAGTGGCGTAGTCCACTACTAGGAGATCTTTTGAAGTTAAGCATAGTGAGGGTGGCGCTCGCGCCTCCAGCAGGCCACACCAAAATACCTGATCACCTCAAAAGGATGAAGGCAGATATTTACTTATTACAAGAGACACATCTCAGTGACTCTTGAGTGCCTAAAATAGAAAAGCAAATGGATTAATCAAAATTTCCCTTCATGTTACAGCTATAAAAAGAGGAGTATCTATATGAATTAATAAAAACATTCCATATCATAATAAAATAACCATATCATATCTACAGGGATGCTATATCATCAGTGGAATGACTGGAAATGATAAACTAATCATAGCAAATATTTATGGACCAAATAATTTTCACCCCATTTTTCAAAACTAATGGACTTCACTGAATCTACCATCATCAGGTAACATCAACACAGCTATTATCCAAACCTTGACTGATGAAATACTGGAAATAATCACAGACACTGGCACTCTTAAGACATTTTGAAACAATTCATGATTGACCTAGATCTTGGCGATAGTTGGCGATTTAAAAAACCACAACAGTAGAGAATACTCATTAAACTCTACTCGTCACAGGTCCTTCTCTTGAATTGACTACTTTTTGGCAAGTAACTACATCATATACAAAATATTTGATCCAGAAATTCATCCTATAATGAAGTCAGCCCATGCCACATTACCTGCAACCTAACTAAATGATACTGAACCACTAGGTGGTGGTTCAAGTCATTACTCCTGAAAGATAAATAATTCAACACATTTTTCATCAGAGAGTGGGCATCCTTTATTTAACTGAATGACTCTCCAGAAATATATCCTACATTGCTCTGGGAAACAACAAGGGCTGAACTGAGAGGGAGAATTATCTCATACTCCTCTTGCAAGAAAAAGAAAGACTGTTCAACAGTAGTCTTGAATAAAAATACAGAGAGCGAAACATTCAGCTATACAACCCTCTGAGGAAATGAGATACATCACACAAAACATCAACTTGACAATCATATGTAAAAACCACAATTTCCTCACACAAAGAATTAGATATGATTGTATTTTGAATACAACGATAAAACTGGAAAATTTCTTGAAAATCAATTAAAAAGGAACAAGCCATCAAGGACTCACAGGGTAACATCGCAGCCATCAACATCAGCGGTTAAGGAGCGGGACTCATGACCAAAAGGTTGCTGGTTTGATTCCCTGCTGGGGCACTGCTGTTGTACCCTTGGGCAAAGTAATTAATCCCCAATTGCCTCAGTAAATATCCAGCTGTATAAATGGATAACATTGTAACTGATGTAAGTCGCTCTGAGTAAGAGCGTCTGCTAAATGCAAATAATGTAATGAATGTCTATCATATCCAAGAAGACTTGAGGCTGTAATTGCTGCCAAAGGTGCTTCAACTAAGTAACAAGTTAAGGGTCTGCATACTTATGTCAATGTGATATTTCAGTTTTTTATTTTTTAATAAATCTGCAAAAGTTTCTAGAATCCTGTTTTTTTTGTCTTTGTCATTATGGGGTATTGAGTCTAGATTGATGAGGGGAAAAATGAATTTAAATGATTTTAGAATAAGGCTGCAACATAACAAAACATGAAGGGGTCTGAATACTTTCTGAATGCACTGTTAATGCAATCACGGCATCACTATATGCCAAAAATAGCATCTAAAAAAGCCAACTGGAACTTTTTATTTGCTGCTTTGAAGAGGTTTGTTTTCAGAGAGTCACTCATTAGTAGGTTCAAATCCTGTACAACCCAACCCACAGCATCCATAATCACTAAGGGCCTTACTTCACAATGCTTTACATTGCACTGTGGCACAAGTCAACGATGTTCACTCTCTCCAGCATTATTCACAATATTCATAGAACCCACTGCTGCTGCCATCTGCCAAAACAAATAATATCAGCACAATACAGACCAAAGATGTATACCATAAAATAAGTGTATATGCAGATGTTATTCTCTGATATCTGCAAAACCCAATAACATCCTACTAGAAATTTTTTAACTAATAAACACATTCTCAAAACTGTCAGACTACGCAGTCAACTGGACTAAATCCAGTCTTAACACTCAGTGGGGAGGACTGGAGTACTGTGACTCAGAAACATTGAGTACCTAGGTATTTATATTTCCACTAATCCATCAGAGTCATTCCACCTTAACTTCACTCCTGAAAACTATTGAAGACAATCTCAAACATTGGCAAAACCCACCCATCTCTAATAACTCACTGGACAGCAACAGTCACAATCAGCATGCGAAATAGGGGGGGTCTCAGGGGGTCCAAGGCCCCTTGATTGACACCTGAGACCCCCTGAAAGTCTCAACAGCAAAATTTTGGGGAGTCTCTGGAAAAAATCTTTAAAAAAATTGTCAAATTTTGTCAAATGTCACTAAAAATGTCTTTTAACCCTTAAAGCCTGACAGACGCAGCCTGCGTCCAAATTCACAATCCCTCCTTCTCGGTTGAATTGCTCATGTGTTCATTGCTCAAGTATTCATCACTAACAGTGCTAGTTGCTTATCTATGCGACAAAGTGTTGGTGAGAAAAATAATTTTGAATTTACATCAAATTTAATCATAGTTACAATCTGCATACAGCTCTGCATTCTCCACGCCCATTACTCTTGTTTGAATTACTCATGAACTCATCATTGCATAGATATGGACATATCACAAGAAAGAGCGGAACTGGAGCTTTGTAATGATGCTAGTCACATATTTGTACATACTGAAGAAATCACTTTATGAAGACAAATCAAACTTCTGCAAAGTAATATCTTTACTAATTTCTTCACCCATTTTCACACTCCTGCTTCTCAGTTGAATAAGTCACGAAGTCCCTATCCCTTACCGCATATCAAAATAAACAGCACAACTTACCCTTTCCGATGATATTAGTTGTTTCTCTGTGTGACAAACAGTAAATTTCTGCATTGTCTCCAACATAGGGCTGACATTACATAGCATGGATCCATAAGTTTTGTATGTTTGTCTGACGTTACCCAAGTTGCAAGATGAAACACAATCTACACACACAATCCACACGCTACATACAATTATTACTTATTTATTTACTATCCACACCACCCCCCCCCCCCCCTGAAAAAACCTCCTGTATTTTGATACCTAAATGTTGGCAGGTATGGCAACATTTAGGTATCAAACCACCAGGTATTTCGCACACTGGTCACAATGAATATACTACCCAAGATAAGCAACATATTCTCAACGACCCCCTTCCAACCAACATCCAACTGTTCCAAAATTCTAATAGAAAACTAAAAACTGAACACAATTACACTGGCTACACTACAAAAAACAAAAAGATCTCGGAGGGCCTAGCAGCCACAAATTTTACATAATATTATATGGCAAACCACCTTCAGTGCATAGTACAATGGCTACTTGACAATCATCAACAAAACCCATGGCTATGACCCATGAGACAGAACAAACAGAATACAGTTGTATTCAACCTCAGGGAGGCTGGATTGTAACATTACTATTATTACATTAGTATTATTACCACTACTACTACCATTAAGACACAAATAGATCATTATAATATTTCCCATATACACAAACTGAGAACCAATGGCACAGTATGAGAGAAATACCCACCTGCATGCCAATGACAGCATAAATGAAGAAGATCATAGCAATGAGGAGGGCAACATATGGTAGGGCCTGAGACAGAAAGACAGGGGGAAACAGACAGAGAGGAGAAGATTTCTGTGATAAATAGACTGTCTCTCAGAACTGATCTTATGTATACAGCAGTATAGGGTCTGATGAACAGTTTTAAACTGTATGTTGCTGGGATATACAAAGGTCTTTCAGTCCAAAGACTGAAACAATCCTTTACACTCATTTAAACAATTCATCATACCAGACAGGTATCAACTTGTATTTATCAAGAATCTGACAATTATGCTGAAGAGTTGCTGCTAAAAGTTCTTTTAGAAGTAAAGAAGTCCTACCTCAGACTAAACAACAGGAGGGGGGTTTATTGAAGTTTATATATGAAGTTTCCTACTCCTACTCTCAGCCAGGAGTTAGACCATTTCCTATGAGAAAGTCTCAGTTGATTTTTACAACACGTGAAGTACCAGAAAGGAACAGTAATGATAACAACTGGTTGAGAAAATGCCCAATAAATGCAGTATTAAAAGAAGCAGTGTTGACATAACACTGCAATTTTTCAACATAATCAAACATTTCAAAAATGCCAGCAAATTAGCATGGATGGTTTCAATTCATAGTCAACTTGAGAGCAAAAAAAAAGAATTTTTTAAAATTGCTTTTGTTAATAACCACAATGACCAAATGTTTGTCAAGGCTATATTGTTTTATGTCTTCATGACAGTTAATATTGCCTTAATTACCAATTGCCTCCAAGGATAATGAGTTAGGAAATCCCACAAGGCCATGCTAATGCGAGTCACTAGGTTTCAGACATAGAGAAGTGGACAAGTTATTATGTAACTGCATTTTCAGGACTGTGGCCAGATTTATTCATGGAGAACATGAAATCTCCTCTTCCAGCTATGCAATTCCCATTTCCACAACCCTACACATGATCTTGTGTGTAGATGTCATAACAGATGTGAGATATTGTTATGAATTTCATGCACTGCCATATTGCTATAAGTATGGGGCTCTTAGGAGTGTTTCTCAGACACTTGATGGATTCAGGCCCTGGTATCATGAACACTGACCTGGAGAGATTTTACAAATGTCCATAGCAGCGTTCGAATGCCCTCCCCTTTGCTAAGCAACTTAACCAATCGCATCACTCGAAATAAGCGGAAGAAAGTGATGGATACTCGAGAACTGTCCTCAGAACTCTGCAAGAGAAGGTGCAAGACAGAGAGAGAGGGACGGAAAAATAGAAGAAGGGAAAAGCAAAAAATGGAAAAGTTGGACTAAATGTAAAAAAGAGTGTCTCCTTTATATAAACATGGTTAGTTGTGTTGTTGAAGGAATGGGATTAGAATCACAAATATACTTGTGGAATATCTGTGTTTACCTCTCATATGCAATCTAAAAGAGAATTCATATGATGAAGATAATGGTGAAGATGAGAAGGGGATGAAGCATGAGCAGATTAAAGGAGACAGAATATCCTCAAGTAGCTTTTATACACAAGTAAACACATAAGTATTGTTGCGTAAAATATGAAAATAACTCTGATAATTATTTGACAAAACATTCTGCATAGCAGTAATATTAAAAGCAGTTGATGAGGTATCACACTTACACTAAATTCTGTGACCACAATGTCCACCACACTGCCCACCACGATTAGAGCATCGAAGGAGTTCCAGGCATCAATAAAATAATGCTATGGTATGAGGTGCAAAGGATTTCATCACACAGAGGGAATAAATGAGAGCGAGAGAAGAGAAGTTTATATTATGTTAAAACAGTTGGATGGTGATAAAGTCAATAATAAATGTCATTTATATGAAAATATGTATAGTATGTATATGTCTTCTAAACAAGGAGAAAGGCAGGAAAAGATCAATATCTACAAAAATGAACTGAAAGCAGCCTGTGGTCTAACTTTAAACAATACTGATTTGATAAAATGAAAATTATGGTGTTCTAGAGGAAATCCCAGTGTCATTTAAATATGTACTGCGTACATGTACTGTGGGAGACACAGCAATGCACAATGACAGAATGACACCAGTATCAATCACTTGATTTTATCATCTCAACATCATCATCAGAAAAAGAGGGAAAGAGAAACAGAGAGGGTGTGGGGGTCAGATGGAACCTTACCCTGGGCCTGAGGGCCAGAATTTTTAGGATCATTTCAATGGTGAAAAGTCCTGTGAAGACCATGTTCAGGATATCCATGGTGTAGTTGAAAGGTTTGGACTGTTCATAGTGCTGAGACACAAAGAAACACTTATGTTCATATGACAGATACATATGTTTCCTCATCCTGACTCTAAAGCATAACTCAGTCTCTGTTTTCCACAGGGTATACATGTGGGGTGATACTGTAATTGTTTGCTCTCTGAATACCTGCACAGCAAGTGTCACGGTGTTCAGCAGGATCAGAACAAACATAATGTACTCAAAGGCTGTGGAGTTCACTATGGACCAGAACTTGTACTGGACTGGATTTTTAGGGATGTAAAGCTTCAGAGGCTGGGCTTTGAGGGCATACTCTACACACTGCCTCTGTGACAGAGAAGGAGAAGGAGAGAAAGAAATGGAGACATATGAATTAATACACTTGTAATACTTAATACTTCTTGTTTGCAAACAGCTACTATACCAGTCATGATCTGGCAAAAAAATATCCTGTTCCTATCCAATATAACATATATTCTTTCAAACAAACACCCACGAGTTCTGTTGATGTTCATTGTTTGGGTCATAAAATTTTTGATTAGCTTTCACATTGTTAAAAAACCGAATAAATCTTTCAATGTCAAGTAGGACAGAAAATAGTGATATTATGTGGACAGCAATACATTTTGCTCTGCTTCAGTCTCATAGCTTAGTTTTTAGGCTGTTCTTTACAGCAGTCTTGCACTCTGTCAGAACTTACCTGGTTCTTGTCCAGCTCACAGTTTTTGTATTCCTGCTCCCCTTGTTCACGGAAGGTGATGATGACAAATCCCACAAAGATGTTCATCATGAAGAAAGCAATGATGATGATGTAGACGATGAAGAAGATGGAGATCTCCACACGGTAATTATAGATGGGACCTTGGTTCTCACCATTAGCATCAATGGCCTTATACAGAAGTCTAAGAGAGTGACATAAGGAAAAAGAAGGTGAAAGAGAATGAGAGTCACTCAGAAACAAATCTTCATTATTTACATAAACAAACTGGCAACAGCGTAGGACTTGTTTGCTGCCCTTGGACTCCCTTTGTAAAGTACTACAATTAATCACAATTTTTACAATTATGATTTTACATGATAATTGCTATTATTATCATGTCTAAGTATTACTTACATTTGTGGTTTAATGTAATGAATACAACTTGTTAATTTCAGCTCACTTCTTACTTTATGTATCCAATTAGAGTTTAACCAATTATGGATCCATTTTATAAAGCAATATGGCACTCAAACATGTGATACATCATGAATATTGACACAGCTAGGGGCTTGATATCTTAAGAAAGGGAAGGAAAAAAAACTTGTTCAACCATGTTATATTTCTATTTTTTATAAACATTATTTCATTTCATTTTGTGGTAATCCATGTCAAAGTCTATTTCAAGAAATGTATCATATCCTGTTTCCCATTTGTGCCATCCAGCACAGACTCTTATTAAGAGTGACTCCCAAAGTTACAAAGTTGAGCACAAAGTACAATAAAATGACACAAAATGTTAAACAAATGAGCGCCAATGCCGAAACTAGAGGTGCTGGCCCAACATGCAACAGAATATACGTGACAAAAGGAGTGTTCTATTGCCAACACAATGCCAACATGTAACCTGAAATGAAATTTCCATGTGAAATAGATGGGGAAGATGCACATTGTTAATCAACTTACAGTAAATGCCCTGCCCGGTAAATGAGCAGATCAGAAAACAGCTGAAAGAGGGGAGGCATAAAATACTAGATTTTTAGCACTTAAATCCACTTCGCTAGTGTCAGGAGTTTCTTGTGCTGTACTCCCTGGGACAGCAAGGGGGCTTGGGCATGCGGCAGGGCTAATTCAATGGTTGAATTATGGGTTGTTTGATGGGGTTGTTCTGTGCCTGGTGCGTGCTCCGCACCTGTTGCCTATCTGGTTAAGGGATGCTAGGGCTATTTAGGTAGATGAGTGGTAGCAGCACAGCAGAGACGCTGATGGAGGGTGAGTACACAGGGATTTTAGAGTGGGAATTACGGTTTAATTTATTTTTCATTAAACGTGCTGGCACGGCAGAATTTAAGTTGGTTGTTTTCGGTTTATCTTTTTTGCATTTGGTTTGGGTGCCAAGAGTCACGACCCGGGGTGGATTTTGGAGTTTTATTTAATTTTTTTCCTTTTTCCTTTGGTGTGTGTGGACGAGATGTTGTCTGTGTACATTTTGGGCGGCTCTAGGAAAAGCGGCGACCAGAAAAGCTAACGCGGCGAGTCCCTGAGGGAGGAAGGAAACAACCAACAGTTTCAGGATGCAGCCGGGACTGAGAGCCCCCACCCTGTGAAAGTGCGTTCCGGGGAGGTGGATCCCCTGGTTGTGAGGAAGAGTGATCCTGCGGAGCCGGCGCAAGTTGCTAGCAGGGAGAAGATGTGGATCACCGCTGGAGCCGCCAGCCTGTCCATGAGAGCGACGTGGAGGACTTCATCTTGAGTTTTTTAAATTTTATTTTGGGATGTAGGTGAGGGCTGGCATGGTGGCACGGGCCGAGCTACGTCTCCCCTTATATTTCCGTTTTGTTCCGTGTGCCTCTTGTGTGGTGTGTGAATGTGGAGCCTCCCCCACGGTGGTGGGACTCCCCCTGGCAGAGAAAGGAGCGTTCCTCTCTCTCCCCATGCCCGGGCCGCAGGGGTGCCAGATCACGGAGTGTTTTGCAGTGGGGCATGAATGCAAAAGGATATTGTGGTGTGTGTGGGGTTGTGTACCTGCTCATCTGGGTCCTGGGAGGACGGGAGTGGGTAGCAGGCCAGGAATAGGAGATCAGCCGCGGGTGGGAAACGTCTCTATGTTATGAATTTGCGTGTAAATTTTTTTTCTTTAATTGGTGAAATAAAGAGTGTTGTGTTCCTACTCACCTTGTCCTGGGGTCCTGTGGATCCCTAGGAGGGAACAAACCGGTTGGGGCGGGGTTGGGCATTCTATCCACTCTCGACTGTTCATTAATATCTCTTTTTGCCCTTTAAGCCATTGAGGCCTGGACAAATGACCCACTGTCATTAAAATAAGTTAAAATTCCACCACAGATGTGCCATCTAAATTTTAAGTTTGGAAATGTTTCTACTGTCATGAAGGTCTGCAAAGTATATGTAATTCTAGGACCATACATCTGGGACCATCATAGGCATCTGCCACTCCCAAAAAATTTGCAAAGCAGCTCATCAGCAAAGAGCTAGTAAAATTAACAAGTGTGTTAGACTTCCTCAGAGAGGGCACCAATTATGTAGGGGACATCGCTATGCCCACAGGGGCACCCATCACTTGGCAAGGATACTTGACATTCCTCAATGAATATAAAATTTATAAAATGAGGTCTTTTAAGCCTGTTAGAGCAGTGTTTCTCAACCCTCTCCTGGAGGATCCGCTGCCCTACATGTTTTAAATCTCTCCCTGCTCCAACACAGCTGATTCAAATGATCAACTCGTTATGAACTCCTGAAGCTGCTTAATAACAAACCGATCATTTGAATCAGCTGTGTTGGAGCAGGGAGAGATCTAAAACATGCAGGGCAGGGGGTCCTCCAGGAGAGGGTTGAGAAACACTGTGTTAGAGCCCAGTTTGTCAATACAAAATACACAGGAGGCAACGATATAATTAATCAAACAAGTTTACTGCCACAATGCAGACAAACGCTGCCAAAATAAACTTGAATATCTAAACAAGTAGACAACGAGAAATTAATTAATAAATGAAGAAAAGGTAATTGCCAGACAAGACAACACAAAAAGGGTCATTTAAAGATAACTCTATGTGTATGCGTCAGATTGGGCTTTCAGCAGCTGAGTCGAACCACAGGAGATTATGAAGTGATAACTGTAGCTTGACGTGCTCTGGCAACACATTAATTAAAGGTTTGTCTAACCATACAAGTTACCTTATCTTGATAGGCTTAGCTTAACTATTTGTAAGTCAATCTACCCAATCTCATAATGGTAATTGCAACAGGGAAAAATTATCATTGTACAAATCATGGATGTGTGTAAACACATCTCGTAGAAGATCAAATCAGCTAAGCTACTCACGATGCCAGTATTAAAAAATAATACTTATCAAGTTATTGAGGACGGCCAGTCCATTAGACTTGAGGGAATAGAAGCTCATTTGCTGTAGGCCTATTGGGAAGGCCACTGGAGGCTTCTGGGTTTGTTGCCGAAGACAGAGATGCAAAGGGGAGATATGTTACCTGACCATTGCTGGGGAAACAAACACAGGTCCAGGTCCGTCAATGGAGGACCGCTTCTTCTGGCTTCCCTGCCAGACATACAGTTAGGTCCATAAGTATTTGTATGGTGACACAATTTTCACGATTTTGGCTCTGTACGCCACCACAATGGATTTGAAATGAACTAAAGTGAACTGAACTGAAGTCTGGAACTCATGGAAATCACCAAAATCTGGGTTTTCTCCTTAGTAATGCTTTGCCTTTTAATTGTGTCACCATCCAAATACTTATGGACCTAACTGTACATCATCAACGTGGGAGATGTTGAAGAGACGCAGTCATCTTTGCATCCCTAATAGCTGTCTTCGCTGACAGTCTCCAACTTCATGTTGGATGGCACTCACGCATAAGGAAAAGTGCTACATATTACCCGCAGCTAGGTCTTCTGGTGTCCTCGCCAGATACAAAAGTTGTTGATACGAGAATGATGAAGAGACACGTGAAAAAGACCTGAGAATCTCCAGTAAACTCATTATATTACATTACATTATTGGCATTTAGCAGACCAGAGTCCAGAGTTACAGTACAGTTACAGTGTTTTTTAATGTTATCCATTTATACAGCTGGATATTTACTGAGGCAATTGTGGGTTAAGTACATTGCCCAAGGGTACATTAGCAGTGCCCCAGCAGGGAATTGAACCAGGAACATTTTAGTTACAATTCTGGCTCCTTAACCTGTGTGCCTGGCGGCACCACCCCCCATGGAGGAAACTGTCCTGTCCTCCCTGAGCCTGCCTCCACCCCCCGGGGGCCAGAAGAACTGCTGCCCACTGACCAGGCCTGGGTAGAGAGCTGCGCAGACTTGGCTGAGCCCAGCACACAGGACATCATTGTGCCAACTCCTTCAGCTCCACAAACACCCGGAGAGGGAGATTTACAGACTGCAATACCTCACCCCACCTTCCGGCAGCTGTGCGAGAAACTCAAGAAAAAGTACAGAGACTTTGTCAGCCCTTTTGCCAGAATGAGAGCCTTTATGGACAGAAAGCAGGGCCACCACAAAAACCCCAGTGACTTCTTTGATGACCTAAAGAGCATGTACAAAGAAAAAAAGGAAATCCCCAAAGCACATGAAGTCCTGGTGGTTCAAGCCGGCAAAGAAAATCTGAACTCACAAGAGCTGCTGCCCACTGACCAGGCCAGGGTAGAGAGCTGCGTAGGCTTGGCTGAGCCTGGCACACAGGACATCATTGTCCCAACTCCGTCAGCTCCACAAGCACTAGGAGAGGGAGATTTACGGACTGTAGCACCTAACTTCAGTGTTACAGGGGAGTTGAAGAGAGGGGGTTCAGAGAAATTCAGGCTGGAAGGCTGCACAGGCCTAACGACTGAGAGGGACACAGTGTTATTTCCCAAAGGCACTACCCCCAACAGGGCCAATCTCTGGGAGCGGCGAAGCATGGCTAAAATAGAGAAGGGGCTCCTGAGAGAGCCTCATTCACCTCTCAGAGCAATAAATACCCCTTTTCCACCAACGCGAACTAGATGCTAGTACTGGGCTGGTGCTAGTGCCAGTTCGGAGTTGCTTCAACTTGCAAACCTTCTAAAAACACCATAGAACTACATCATTACATCACTGTATACGCTTCCTGCTAGCGACAAGCTAGCAGTGGTGGCTGGTGAGCTGGAAACAGGAGAAGCCCAAACACTGCCTTTAAATCTATCATTACTTTCAACCTGTTCCCCTTTATCCTCCTTGATTAACAATTAAAACAAATAATTCACAGAATAATCAACACCAATTGTTATGGGAGAGTAAATCATTATGCTTGCGAAACACCGCAGATTGTCTGTAGTTTGTATGCTTGCGAAAGCTTCAATGTGACATTGTTTAATTAATAAGGATGGCATTTATCGAGTTAAATTACGTTAAATGCTCATGACACATCACAGCTTTTGTGAGGTCTGTGTTCTAAACATTAGTGTTCATTGCACTCAACCTAACCTAAAGTTTATTCTCAGTAATTTAAATCGATTTAACTAGCTCCGTTAGCTCTGTTCTGTAATTTAAATTTAGACACAAGAAAGCTATAATGTGACACATTTAAGAGAAAGCTTTGGGATTAGTTGCCACTTAATTGTTCAAATTGTTAATCAAACAATCTCATGCTGTAGCTTTTGCAATAGCACACAAATTTCAGACAATCTGGGGTGTTTCCCAAGCATAGTGTTTCGCTAGCTTGCAGCCGCCACTGCAACCTTGCGGGAACAAACAACAACAACAAAAACAGTGCTTTAAAAAACAAACTTGTCCACTACACCTTTTACAATGTTTGCCTTTTGCGAAGCCAAATATAGTGACTGTTATGTTTGCCATTGCCATGGCAATGCAATGTTCTCTGGTTTACGTATGACGTTGCACGCAATGTCAGTCATGTTAGTTAGTTGTGTTAGTGATTAAATGGAGGACACTCCAACTTGAACTCTCTGTGCCTGAGTCGTTCTTAACATAACATTTGGCGACGAGGATGGCTGACTACTCTCTGCCACCACCTCCTCCTTTCCTTGCTCTACCTGGGGAACCACCCGTGCCGTGGTTGCAGTGGTTTGCTGCCTTCGAAACCTATCTTCTAGCTGCAGGCTTGGACAATGTTACGGACGGGAGAAAACGTGCGCTGCTGCTGCACTGTCTCGGAACAGAGGGTCAGCGAGTCTTCGGAACTTTCGCGAAATCCACCAAATACAACGAGGCTGTGAAACAGCTCAGAGACCACTTCGCGGCCCCGCAGAGTGCCCTTCTCCGTCACGTAATGTTCTGGCGCAGACACCAACGGTCTGGTGAGTCTGTCTCCCAATATGTGGCTGATCTACAAGGCTTAGCTAGTTTGTGCAAGTTTAAGTCACTGCAAGACGAAATGATACTTGACCAACTCATTTTACACACGAACTGTGATAAAATTAGAGACAAACTGCTTTTGGAGAATGACGACTTGACACTGGCTCAGGCGGTGAAAATAGCGATACAAGTTGAATCTGCTCTGTCCGCCCCATCACTGTCAGCAACAGCAGATGAATTACAGCCCCAAACTTCTTCTGCCAAGCAAACTGCCAGTTCAGATTGTGTGCAAGTAGCTTCACAACCACGCGAGCGCCCCAGACAGCCATGTGGTAACTGTGGTTCTCTCTCACACAATTCTAGAGCACAAGCTTGTCCTGCACGGGGGAAGACCTGCGCCAACTGTGGGAAGCTTAACCATTTTCACAAAGTTTGTAGATCTGCCCCAACCAGAGTCAATCAGCAACATCCACTTGCCCCCGCAACAATTATCCACAATGTCCGTTCAGGTGTTTCATTTAAAACCTGTTCACTTATGGTTGATGGTGTCACACTGCCCCTCCTTGACACAGGAGCCACTGTATCACTTTTGAACTGGTCAACCTGGAAAAGGTTCTTCTCTCATAAGCCATTGGATCCAGCCTCCACCACGCTGCATGGCTATGGGAATTCTAAAATCGACATTGTCGGTTCTGTCAGACTTCCAGTGTGCTATGGGGACAAGACCCTGCCACTATTCACATTCCACGTATCCCGCCATGGTGCCAACTTACTTGGTCTAGACCTTTTCAGTGGCCTCGGATTCACTCTGCTCGACACAACAGGCTCAGAGATTCACACTGTCGCCTCCACATGGCAGGAACAATGGCCTGGCCTGTTCGATGGGTTGGGCTGTCTCACTGCTTTTGCTCACCAACCCATGGTAGACCGTAACGTCACACCACTGATGCAGCCACTCCGTCGCTCCCCGCTAGCCCTACACGATGACATCACAGCTGAGCTGCAGCGTCTGCTAGATGAGGACATAATTGAGCAGGTGAATGCCTCACCATGGATATCTAATTTAGTCGTGGCAAAGAAAAAGAGTGGGGGCCTGCGCATCTGTGTAGACCTGAGGTCCGTGAACAGGGCCATAATACCCGACTGCTACCCCTTGCCAACAACTGAGGAGCTCACTGCCCAGTTTTATGGGTCTACAGTCTTTTCCAAACTGGACCTGCGCCAGGGCTACCTCCAGGTGCCTTTACACCCAGATAGCCGCAACCTGACTGCGTTCATTACGCATAAAGGGGTTTTTCGCTACAAACGCATGGCTTTTGGCCTTAGTTCAGCTCCAAGCTGTTTTCAGAAAATAATGGCCTCCATCCTGGCTGGGATTTCAGGCGTGGCTGTATTTTTGGATGACATAGTAGTCCATGGCTCCACCACCGCGGTGCATGATGAACGGCTCCAGAGAGTTTTCGCAGCATTATCTAAACACCACCTCACACTTAACGGAGAAAAGTGTGTCTTCGGGGCCTCGACTATCGAGTATGTGGGGTTCCACCTCTCTGCTGAGGGCATAAGCCCGCTCCTCTCTAACACAGAGGCCATCCAGCAAGTCCCAGAGCCCACGTCACCAGCTCAGATTGCTTCTTTCCTGGGAATGACGGCGTACTATCTCAGGTTTGTGCCGCAGTACTCCGAGACGACTGCACCGCTGCACAGACTATTGAAACACAATGAGCCCTGGGTCTGGACAACAGCTTGTTCTGATGCCGTGCAACGCCTGAAGATGCAGCTCACAACACCACCGGTCCTGGCACATTTCGACCTAGCCAGCCCCACTCTGGTCACATGCGACGCCTCAGCCATATCCATTGGTGCTGTGCTGTCCCAGGTCCAGGGAGGTACAGAAAGGCCTGTCGCTTTCGCCTCCCAAGCCCTCACCCCTACAGAACAACGCTACTCTGTGGGGGAATGAGAAGCGCTGGCGTGCCTCTGGGCCTGTGAGCGCTGGCACATGTATTTGTATGGCCGCAAATTCACACTGAGGACTGATCATCAGGCACTCACTGCCCTTCTGGCCACATCAGGCACTGGCCACAGGCCACTACAGTTGCACCGTTGGGCTGACCGCTTACTGCAATACAACTACCGCCTGCAGTTTACGCCCGGACGTGACAACGTGGTAGCAGACCTGCTGTCCCGGTCAGTCCCCGCTCCGCCCACATCTCAGGTCTTAATCCCTGGCTGCGAGCAAGCAGAAAATGACATCATACAGCTGCTCCATACACCACTCCAGGAAACTGTGTCGCTGCGTGAGCTGCAGGATGCCTCAGCAGCCGACCCTGTCCTTTCCTCAGTATCAACATACATCAGGCAAGGCTGGCCAAAAACGGTGCCGGATGAGCTAACACCCTACTTCAGGATCCGGGAGCAGCTTGCATGCTGGAATGACACCTGTGTTGCCAGGGGGCTCTGTACTGTGGTCCCAAGTTCCCTGCGTGCGCGTGTCCTTGCTATGGCGCACGAGGGCCACTTGGGCATAGTCAGGCTCAAACAACAATGTCGGGACACAGTGTGGTGGCCTGGGATCGACAGGGACATTGAGACCCTGGTCAAGGACTGCATCGCCTGTCCCCTCAGTGGCAAGACCAGGGCCCCAGCCCTGCCGCCACCCATGCAACCTTTGACCTGGCCGTCCAAACCCTGGGAGCATCTACAGCTCGATGTCTGTGGTGAGCTGCATGGCGTGCCACACCATCAGCGTTTTCTGGTTGTGATCTACGACCTTCACTCTAAGTGGCCAGAGGTGACACCAGCCGGCTCAGTGACAGCCAAAGTCCTGATTGACATTCTGGACTCTTTATTTGCCCATTGGGGTTTGCCCAAGAAAATCACCACTGATAATGGGCCTCAAATGGTTTCATGTGAACTGACCTCCTACCTGAAAGAGAAAGGGATTCACCATATCCGCACAGCTTTCTATAACCCCTCTGCCAACGGGGGGGTGGAACGGCTGAATCAGTCTCTGAAGAACGGAATCAGGGCTCACCTTGCTCAAGGGTGCACATTCAGCGCCAGCCTACTGCAGACATTTTTACATTATCGTGCCACCCCACACGCCACGACTGGAGTCTCTCCCGCTTCCCTCATGCTGGGACGAGAGCTCCAGTTGCCTCTGGATAGACTTCGCCCTGCCCTGGCCCAGACTCCAGCTCACCCGATCCAAGAAAAGGTGGATGCACGTCAGAACCAGATGAAGACTCGGTTTGACGGGAGATGGCGAGCTCGGTCTCCTACCATCGCAGTCCACGACTGGGTCAGGATTCGCCGACCACTACGCGAGAATAAATTGCAGTCTTTCTGGTCACATCCTGTCCAGGTCAGCCAACGACTCGGCTCGGCTACTTACAGGCTTACAGATGGCACCCGCTGGCATTCCAGCCGCCTGCGCAGGGTCCAGGCTCCTGTTGGGCTTAGTGAAAGTATGGCCCCTGTAACAGCCACATCAGCCCCAGAGGATGGCCCCTGGACAGATCCCAGCACAAACCCGGATGGCCCCACACCTCCAGTCCAGCCTGGAGCCATAGCCCCTGAACTCACGACCCCTGAGCCTGCCACTGAACCAGAGGGTCGTCCAGCTCGGGCGTATGCACGGCCTGGATGCTTCGATGACTTTGAGGCAGTCTTTCACACTTAGTTTCCTGTGAGGGGGGGGGGGGGGGGGGAACTGTTATGTTTGCCATTGCCATAGCAATGCAGTGTTCTCTGGTTTACGTGTGACGTTGCACGCAATGTCAGTCATGTTAGTTAGTTGTGTTAGTGATTAAATGGAGGACACTCCAACTTGAACTCTCTGTGCCCGAGTCGTTCTTAACATAACAGTGACATCGGTAGGTGAGTCAATGGCAATGTTAGAAAGTAACATTAGCTACTGTTACCAAGGTTACGGTAGCTGGTTAGCAAGCATAGCTACTAATTTCTCACATCAATGATATGAACGTCGAACGTAACATGTGTGAGAGATGTGAGAAATCAGTAGCTATGCTTGCTTGGGTAATGTTAGCTGACCAACAGCTAGCTAGCTATCAATGTTACGTTCATAACATTGATGTGAGAAATTAGTAGCTCGCTAAACAGCTAAGAAATACATAGCTGGCTGTCAACAAGGCGAAACATTTGAAAACATTCTTCTTTTTAGGCAGACTAGACACTACATTAGCTGTTTTTTTTAATGGCGGTCATTAAGTTTTAGTTGGACTTTAGTTGGTCACAATAATCCCGTCCCCAGCCCCTGACATAGCAGTTCTTTGTTCTAGACCAGCAAAGTGTTGATGCCACTCTCGAAACAGTTTTCCTGGCTGAGAGCTGGTTCTTTGGCTGTCGAAACGTGAAGAATTGGTTTGAGATTAGGCACCGGCTCCAAACCAGCCCTCAAACTGCCTTTGGGGAAAAGGGGCAAAAGGGATCCTGCTCCAAACAGCCATGGGAACAGACCCCCAGCTGTTTTACAATGCCTTCAGCTCCCCGCTCAGCAACCGGGCAAGGTAAACACTGCCCAGCTCCTATCACACTTCACTCCCCACCCCCCAATTCACACACCTGGAGATTGTTTGCACTCCTGTTATCTCCCAGGTCACGGGGACAATCTCAGTCATGACCCATGAAGTGGTGGGGCAGCATGACTGGAGCCATATAACGATGGGGATCATAAGTGTGTCTGGCCACGGAACAGGAAAATACACAACAGACTAAAATTGCCAACACTGGGACACTAAGCGCGTGGTTAATAGGGGTCAACATGCGGAAAAAGCCACAGGACAGGTTGCTGGCTGCCCCCCAGGTCTGTTGATGTCTGCTTCTGGACCTCCAAGGCCAAGGCCTGCCAGTGATCACACTGGGGCCTTGGAGGGCCATTCCTTCCCCCTGCTCCTCATCACCAAACACCTTTACCATTCTAGACTATGTCCTTTCAAATCCTCTGCCCTGAGTACAATCCCCCTCACAGACTGTTGCAGATACCATGGACATGTCTGCCCAAGGAATGTCGAAATTATTCCTGGACTGGCAACTTGGAACTGGGGGGCCAGTTCAGAAAGTTCCCCTTTCTGGAAATGATGACCCCAGGTACACGCAGTGTAATCCTTGAGGATTTTCCCCCAAGCAGGACGTGGTGTCCTGCGGAGTAGGGTGCATGACACCCCCTCCTCTGAAGTAAATATCTATCTACCAACAGTTCTCTCCTGCCATACCCTGACAGACACCCAAACAGCACAAGATCACTGGATCCAGGGCTCGCAACTGGGAGCAGCCATGCAGGACTTTAGAAGTCCCACTCGACTGAAGGAGCTGAAAGGGCCCACAACAGGAAATTCGGCGCTACCCACTCGGCGACTGAGATCATGACAGCAACTTGCCATGACCTGGTTGTCAACTTTTTCTGTCAGAGGAGACAGACGGTGTTTCTCAAAGTCAAGGAAGGATCCTTAACGACTGCATTTCAAGGATGCTACATTATCGAATCCCGCCGAAGGACTGTTACGATGTCGAGGATCCTTCGAATTCTACCAAGGACTGAGTCCTTTGTTCAGACAATTTTCAAGGATGCATAGCGTGTATCCTCAGTGTCCTTAAAGCACCCATAATCCTATGTGCACGTACAAGAGTCTGTGGCGTGGAATTGAAGGTGGGACCTTTTCAATTACGCACATCTGCACACTCGCTAGACTGTTCCTTTATCTGTTCTCCGAATGCTAGGAAGGAGTCTTGCCTAGCCTCTGAAGGATGTGACTTGTAAGGACCCGTCCTACCAAGGAAGTGTCCTTGACTTTGAGAAACAGCTAGAATCCCTGCACGCGGTGCAAACAGGGTGGGAACACTGTTGGGCATAGGTGGATGTTAGGCTGTTAAGTAACTGCAATGGAAATTGAAAAAATGCCAGTCCAGAGGAATTGACACTAGGAAGCATAGACTGTCATGTACCAGAACTGCAACAGTACAGAACCACAGAGGTGTCCTGGGGAGAATTTGTTTGGTTACATCTGCCAAGCAGCAGATGACATGCGTTGGACTTGAACAGACAGCATGGTCAGAATATGGTGTAAGAAGGAACACTTTATAACCTTTTTCTTGTTGATCTTGTTTCAATCCCACCTTCCTTAATGCTCTACATTTTGTGTATTTGTGCCTCCCCCATGAATGCATGTTCTGTTCTGAATTTTTTTGTGCGAGTGTTGCCCCCGGCAAGATGCTGCCCTGGGTGGCTGCCGATGTTGCCTATATATAAATCCGCCACTGAAAACAGACCTTATTTCAACACCCAAATAGGATATTTTAATAGAGACAAGAATACTAATGAGAGAATCACTCTTGTCACCTGAAAATTGAGTAACATTAGGAGAGATTTGGAATAATTGAATTTAAAGCCAGATATTAGCCCAAAATCTTCAACAATCTTAAAAGCAGTAGGTAAGGGGTATTCCATGCCAGACATATATAGAAGGGTATCATCAGCATATAGTGAGATTGAAAGGTAAAAGGAATCTGTTCTTATAGGAGAGACCAGTGAGCTTTGGCATACACATTGGCTAAAAGGCTCAAGTGTAAGTCAAAAATTAAAGGCAAAAGTGGGCATCCTTGCTTTACTCTCCATTCCATTTCATCCAGGTTTGAAAGAAATCTACCTGTGCATTCCCTGGTAGACAGGCCAGCCTATAAATCCTGGATCATTTTAATAAAATGCTCACCAAAGTTGAATTTTTTCAGGACTCACTACAAATACTGCCAATCCAAACAGTCAGACACTTTTAACAGTCAAGCCATGTCGACAAATTGCAGCCCATTTGGCGAGTTTAATTTTTTCCTTGTCTGCATTGATGTGTAAAACAAGACAACCCTTGATAAATCCTGCTTGATCCACATTGAGCAAATCCACAATCACAGTTTCTAGAAAAACAGTGATGACTTTTGCATATAGTTGTAGCCAGGTGGTAAATAAAATATGTTCCCCAAAGGATAGGCTACAAAGCAAGGGCTGTTTTAGTTTGGAAAACATGTTAAAAAGTTGTTAGAAAAGAATTTAAGTTCACTTATTCAAAGAAATGTTTTATTGTGAAAGCAGTGCACAAAGTAATGCTAGCGAGTTAATGGGAGAAGTCCAAAACTACCAGTTACAACTTTTGTCCACTAGATCAGGGGTTCTCAAACTTTTTGGGGCCAGGGACCCCTTACAGGGGAGAAAATTTTCCAAGCACCTCATCAAAATCGTGACACAGATCTTTCAACTCTTTTGTTTTGCCCTAATATTCCGGCTGCTTTGTAATCAGATGTCGCTTTAGCTTGGCTGGCTTCATGGCTTTGTTTGCTAGCACCTGAAGACGCATGATGCATTCTGGTCTCCCGTTACCGTTCTCAATAAAGCCAAACTCGATATAACTGTTGTCATATTTTTTCAGTTTTAGTTAGTCTGGGCTTAGCATCACTTGACGATGTCGACTGACTCAAATATTTGTCCATTAGTGATGCACGGGTCGGCCCATAACCAGCGGGTCCTGTGGGTTGACCCACAGGTCGGGCGGGTTCAGGTAAGCTTACTAGAAAATATAACGGGTTCTCTTTCTTTAGTAGCCTAGACCCAGACGCTATTAGGCTAAGATACAATAGGCTAGACTATTCCTTGCAATCAATGTATTATGCTAACATTTGGGCAAACAGCCCAAAAACAAAATAGTGTAACACTGCTCACTTTGCTATAGCCTATGGTGGCTTGTGAAAAACCTTGTTGTCTACATGAGAGTCTGTCCTTTTTGAAACATGCACTAAATAAGAAAACGTTATCTCTTAGGCCAGGGGCACACCAGTTGCGTCGCATGTGCATGACGGCTATGTTGCTGAACTGCTGCAGCTCACATTCGTGTGTTTGTCCACACTGCCAGCGTTGTTGCTGCGGCGCTGCTACTGCCAGCCCTATCTTTCTACATTGAGTTTGCCGTTGATAATGGCCATCATGTTTGATTTAATTTCATTATAAATTTGATTTCGACATTCGACAAGTTCGACATTTTTTTTCCACTTACAAATTGGAAAGTAGGCTCCTCTGTTATTTAATTGAAAAATATTTTGTAAAACAGCATGTTGATCATGAAGAAAATAGACTGCCTCAGACAACTTCTTATTATCTATTTATTTTTTATATGTCACTTGCCACTATATCTAGACCATATACCAGAGAACGAGGCAACTTGGAGCTTTTCACCATCTTCTTTGCTTGACTATATAGTACACATGTAGCCTCCACTTTCCCCTAGGCTACATGTGTACTATATAGTCAAGGAAAGAAGATGATCCATTTGCTCAGCGCTCATTCTGAAATACTTCAGGTGTTTGTCCTTATCAAGACGCAGTTCAGCAGCAAGATGGTGAAAAGTTCCAAGTTGCCTCCTTCTCTGGTTTATTGGGTGAACCCAAATTCTTCACCGGTTTCTCCTCTGGAACATTCGGAGCAAAAGATAAAGCGCAATGGCTTTCCTTCTGTCTATAACTCGCGCTAAAAACCAATGAAAAATTGAATTAACCACGTTAATATTATTTAGGAAATGCGAATAGACATATGCATATTCTAATTGTAGAGGAAGCCGGCAGCAAAATACATTATAGCACAGCACATAATATGATGGCACCTCTTTAAAATACATGTAGTATATACAAATTACTATTTAAATTTACATTTACATTTATTCATTTGGCAGACACTCTTATCCAAAACAACTTACAAGTGAGTTAGAATACAATGCAACTGATTTCATATCAATATAATTTTTATTGATTCGTTGTGAATGTACTTTGGAAAAGAGGATTTTAATATCTTTTTCTTCTGTCCAGATCTGATTATATATTACTTCTTCATTTTTGTTTTTTACATTACATGCATTTAGCAGACACTCTTCCAGAGTTACCTCCGGCATAAGAGAACAGAAGTGTGTCCATCCAAGTTATATTCTCAATGGTGTCAGACACTCTCAAACCAGCAGGTGCATGCACAACACCATTCAAATATCAAGTTAACTTGTGCTAACCTGAAACTAGACAGCCTAGAGCAGCGTTTCCCAAACCTCTCCTGGAGGACCCCTTTTCCTGCATGTTTTAGATCTCTCCCTGCTCCAACACAGCTGATTCAAATGATCAACTCATTATGAACTCCTGAAGCTGCTTTGTAACAAACTGATCATTTAAATGTGTTGGAGCAGGGAGAGATCTAAAACATGCAGAACAAGGGGTGCTCCAGGGGAGGTTTGGGAAACGCTGGCCTAGAGAACTATGTGAAGTTGTTAAGTAAATACACTATCATATATCACAATAAATCACAATTGTTTTATCACAGTATTATGTTGTGAATGTATGCATTTTTGTTGTACCTTTTTACTTGTTCTGTGTATAGGCTATCATGCTATACACTGTGTTAAAGAGGACACCAAAGGAGACCTCAAATGTATTTACAATAATGAGTAAATTCCATCACACAAGTAGGGTTGGTCTGATTCCTTGAATCCTTGATATTGGGGAGGGCGCTCACTCCCCATGAGAAACATATACATACACACATGATAGGAAAAAGCACCAACTCACGCAGGCCAGCCTTCAAATGTAGACACAGTGAAGAGTGCCATCATGCCCATCAGCACGTTGTCAAAGTTGAAGTCGCTGTTCTGCCAAATTCTCTCCCTCACCATAGGGTGGGTCACATCTCCGTCTTTGTAGACAACAAAAGTCCCCCTGTAACACACAAACATACATAGGCATCAGCAAGAGCACAGACCATACAGACTGAGATGTACCAACCGATCAAGAGAGGAGGATTCTGGTTCAAGATAATGTGGAAGAATAGAAAATATGCCACTTTCTTCTTGGTTTCACATTATACATGATCACAAGGGAATGAAATGACTCTTCAGAAGTAATGGAAACTTACTAAAGTGACATTAGTAACATTCCAGATAATTGTCTTTTTATCAGATCTTATATTTGCTCCCTAATTACAACAAATTTTGCTTTATGCAGCCTCTGAAATGCTTTTGAATCTGATTTTTACCCCATCCATCTAGACTTTTCAAAAGTAGTTTGTTTTAAAAACATAAAAAATCCAAAAATGTATGTACTAAAGCAGTGGTTCTGAAATTTTTCCATACAGTAGATCACTTAACTAGCAGAAAATATTTCTAACCCCCTGGTGAGAAGGTGAGAAGGACTGTGAGAGCAGTGATAGGAACTGAGAGCAGTGAACCCCAGGAAAGCTGCTGGACCTGACGGCATTCCCGGGGACTGTGGTCAAGGCATGCGCAGACCAGCTGGCAGGGATCCTCACCAAGCTATTCAACCTCTCCCTGACGCATGCCACCGTCCCTTCATGTCTGAAGGCCGCCACCATCATCCCCATTCCTAAAAAACCTGCCATAGACAGCCTCAGTGACTACAGACCCATAGCCCTCACGTCTGTAGTCATGAAGTGTTTTGTGCGGCTAGTCTCTCAGCACATCAGAGACTGCCTCCCTCCTTCCTTCGACCCCCACCAGTTTGCTTATAGAGCGAACCGATCTACGGAGGACGCCATCGCCATAACACTTCACAGAGCGCTGAGTCATCTGGAGCTGGAGGAGCTATGTGAGGATGCTCTTCGTGGACCACAGCTCAGAGTTTAACACAATCATCCCGGACATATTAGTTACCAAACTGTTCAAACTGCAGATCCCCCTCCCCACCTGCACCTGGATCAAACATTTTCTCACAAACCGCCCACAATCTGTCAGACTTGGCCCCCACCTCCTCCACGCTCACACTCAGCACTGGTTCTCCTCAGGGCTACGTGCTGAGCCCCCTACTGTACGCCCTGTACACTTATGACTGCACTCCGTCCCACCCAAGCAACACCATCATTAAGTTTGCGGACGACACCACCGTGGTTGGGCTCATCTCCGATGGGGATGAGATGGCATACAGGGCTGAGATAGAGAAACTGTCTGTGTGGTGCTCAGAAAATAACCTGTCACTGAATGTCCTTAAAACAAAACAACTTATCATGGACTTCAGGAAACACAGACAAGTCCACGCCCCTCTCCTCATAAACAGAGAACGTGTGGAAACTGTCACCACCTTCAGGTTTCTGGGCACCCACATCTCTGCAGATCTCTCCTGGACATCCAACACCAAGGCCTTAGTGAAGAAGGCTCAGCAGCGGCTGCACTTCCTGCGTGTCCTCAGGAAGAACAACCTGGACAAGAAGCTGCTGCTGGCCTTCTATCACTCCTCTGTGGAGAGCATATTATCATACTCTCTGGGGGTGTGGTACGCAGGCTCCACAGCTGAGGACAGGAAGGCTGTGTGGAGGGCCCAAAAAATTATCAGCTGCCCTCTGCCCTCCCTGGATGACATATCCAGATCCCGCTGCCTCAGTAAAATTAAGGCCATCACAGGAGACCCCTTACATCCCGCCTATCACCTGTTTGACCTGTTGCCCTCTGGACGGCGCTTCAGGTCAATCAAGTCCCACACCACCAGACTAACCAATAGCTTCTTCCCCTGGGCCATACGGACTGCTAACAAACACTGACACCCCCCCCCCAACCCTCTACCTCAATACAACTGTGCAATTCCACTGTGCACTTTAAGTAGTTTTTAAAAGGCCATATTAATGCACAAGTTTTTCTTTATATTTCTTTTTATTTACAATGTGTCTTCTTTTTAAATTTGTATTTTATTGTACATTTTGTATATATTTTTTTCTATGTGGTGTGCCTTATTTGTATTGTGTTTACATAAATGTTCCACAGTGCACTGTTGCAGACCACCCACAATTTCGTTGTACCCCCACCGTGCAATGACAATGTCTATTCTGATTCTGATTCTGATTCTTCTAAAACACTGGGGAATGAATGAAATGAATGAATAAATGAATAAATATACTTGCCTACTTCACAGTGCTTGGCAGACTCTACTTGAAATGATTAATGTTATGAAATTATTTACTTTAAAAAGCAGTTATACAATTCTCCCTGCACTCACCCCATCCTCTCCCAGTAACCATTCTTAATGGGTTGAATGGTGTTGCTTTTGATGATGCGTGAGTGAGCAGGTGCCAGGCTCCAAACTGAGGAGCATATCTCTCATACCTGCATTCACATTGAGCTCACTTTCTAAGGCATGAAGCTTGGCTGACATGCAATTCACGTTGGCCTTATCTAACAAATTTTATACAATATATCTCTGAGATTCTGGATATTGGAAAAATTTGCAGGTTTTTGTGAAGACTGATATTATAGATATCTATAATTCATTCATGAGTATAATACAAGTCAAAATTCTAAGTCAACATACTCATAATGGAATTTTCACTAGGCATTATTCCAATTTAAGATACCTATAATGAAATTATGACTAATAATAATACTTTGTAAGATACAGTATCTCTAATTCAGTTATGACCAGTCATATATTCAGATTAAGATCTCTAATTCTATTATAACTAGATATATTGGAGGAACTTTTATGATTTACTTCTATGAAACGTCTATGGAAGTTAAGATTTACTACAATTAATTCATGACTAATCATAATTTAAGGTCTAATTATTTTTAAATAATTTAAACGCAATTATAGGTATCTGAAATACAATGACTAGACCGAAATATATTATTGATATCTCAAAGCATAATTTCTACTATTCAGAATATCATATTGACAAGTCATGGGTGGAATTTTCACTTTTCATCATTAAATTTTTGATATCTCAAATGAAATTGTGACTGGCTCAATTATGATAAGTAAGAATGAAAGATTGATAGAGTACTGCCTCTGAGTCTAGGAGGACAATAAATATCAACAGTTTATGACGTCAATATAGACACAAACATCAAAGAGCAAGGGATACAGTCCTCTCCTGCTCCAGCACACTGGAGAGACAGGCCAGTGATGCAGCCCTACCCTGCCTACAGATAAGGACAAGCCCCATGCAACTTCCTGTTGTGTCCACCTGACGAGGGACCCTGACAAAGACTGAATTTAACAGTTAAATCTCAGAGATGCTCAACATCTTTAACAACTTTTCTTTATCTTTAACACCTATTCATCGGATCACATACACTATATTTTGAAAATATTGTGTTTGTTACTAAATATTTATTATGAAATGTGTTGTCTAATTACTCAATAAGTTAACTCTACAAATTTAATGTCCTCACCATTCAAATCAATTCCTCATTTTAATACATTTTTAAATTATTGGGAGAAATTCTTAAAATGGTGCCCTGATTATTCATAATTGAGTAGCCATACCCACTACACCACCTTTTTCCAAGTGAGAATGTAGGTAGGTAGCTAGGGAGGTAGGTGATGTAAACTAGCCAACATTAACTACCTTGAAGCAAAGTAGTTTACTGCCATGTGGCTACCCAGGGAGATAGGCACGTGTGCCAGCGACTGTAGATAGTTATTACTTTGATTTCATTGTTTCAGTTTGCCTAGTTGATGTCCCCTTGTGGATGGCTAATCATCAGCTGTGACTGCAACTCTGGCCAAGACTAAGCTTCTGTATATCACAGCTAAGTATTCTCCTTTCCAGGATCTGATCATTACCCTGGAAGATACCCACAGCTCCCCAGACTGCCAAGAGCCTTGGGGTGACACTTGACACTGGATTAATGTACATTAACCACATAACAACAGTAAATAGAACCTGCAGAATATTCCAATACAATATCAGAAGAATTTACTTACTTACCACCACCTCTGCCTAACTTTGCCTGTCTTGGAGTACTGTAACTCCCTGCTCACTGCCCTCCCTGTATGTGCAACCAAACCCCTGCAGCTCATTCACAATGCTGCTGCTTGGTTGGTCCACAATGTCCTCAAATTCTTCCAGGTTTCACCCATCCTTATCTCTTTTTACTGGCTACCAGTGAGGACTCAAAGCTAGTGTTTGTCTACCAGACAGTCCAAGGTTCAGCTCGCACCTTATGTTCAGTACATCATTAGACCCAGCTAGGCCACTGTGCTTGACCTCTTCAGGATGCCTGGTTTTCCCCACCTTTCACAGTTACACATCATGGTTGCATCCTTTCTCCATCTTGGCCCCTGTGTGGTGGCGTGAGCTTTCTGTTGCTGTCAGAACAGCTGAACCATTAGCCACACTCTCCATCTCTTCAAACTGTACTTCATTTTCCCTAAACATGATGTTGTTCTCCTTTTATGAATTTTTTTTGTATTGCAGTTTTGTTGTTTGTTGTTTTTGTACTTTTTCCTCATAGTAATGGAGATATTGTGTTTTGCTTGATGTGTTGAATCGTACATTTCATGCTGTTTTTTTAAATGCACTTTGGAAGTGCACATTGGAAATCACTCTGGATAAGAGCATCTGCTAAATGACAAAATGTAAATGAAAGTGTAAATGTTTCAGATAAACATACACTCAGTGGCCAGTTTATTAGATACACCAAACTTTTCATGAAAATGGATTCACTTCTCCATGGCTTGTTATATAAAGCAGGCAGTCAGGTACTGAGGGATCCAGTTACTGCTTGACTGAATGTTAGAATGGGCAAAATGAGTAACCTAAGCAACTCTGAGCCTGGTATGATTCTCAGGTGCACCGGTTCCAGGATCACAGAAATGGCTGCCTACCTGGGTTTTTCACTCACGGTAGTGTCTAGGGTTTACAGAGAATGGTGTTACAAATGAAAAACATCCAACCAGTGGCAGTCCTGTGGGTGATATCAGCTCGGTGATGAGAGGGGTCAAAGGAGAACTGCAAGAATCTTACGAGTTAAAGGCAAGCCACAAACACGTAAATAACACCACAGTACAACAGTGATGTGCAGAACAGTATCTCAGAATGCACAACCCGTTGGTACTTGTCACAGATGAGCTCCAACAACAGATAACCTCACTGGGTTCCACTCCTGTCAGTTGAAACCAAGAAGGTGCAGGTCCAGTGGGCGCAAGATCACTAAAACTAGACAATTGTGAAGTGGAAAAATATCACCTGGTCTGATGAAACCCGGTTCGTGGTTGCTTCATGTTGATGGCAGAGTCAAGATTTAAGTTCATGGACCCATCCTGCCTTCAACAGTGTCAATGATACAGGCTGGTGACAGTGGTCTAATGCTGTGGGGAATGTTTTCCTGGAATATGTTAGCCTCCTTCATACCAACTGAGCAATGTCTGAAGGCCACAACATATCTGAACATTATTGCTGACCTGCTGCATCCCTTCATGGCTACAGCTTACCCCCCACCACATGGATACTTCTAGTAGAATAATGTATCATGTCACAAAGCATGTATTGTCTCAGGATGGTTCCAAGAAGGTACAGTGAGTTCACTTTTCTTGAGTGGCCTGCACAGTGCCCAGATCTCAACCTAGACCTCTCATCTTTGAGATGAGATGTTATGGGATGGTCGCAGCATGAATGCACCATCCAATCTGCAGCAACTGCATCATGCCATGGCATCAACATGTACCTACATCCCTATGGAACATTTCCAACACATTGTGGAATCCATGCCCAAAGAATTCAGTCTGTTCTGGAGGCAAAAGGGGGTCCAACCTAGTATTAGATGGGTGTATCTAATAAACTGGCCACTGAGCGTATATTGCTGATGATTTCTGATGTGTAACTGATGCCCAATTGCTGTCATTAGTAGATTTAGAACAAATGTTATAGTGCCAGAGTTAATGTTACAGTGCTCTCCACAAGATTTGGGGCAGTCAAGATAAATGTATTTTTTTACTTCCTATAATATTACTTGTATGGTTTATTGAAATCATTTGAATTTGAATAACTCAAAAATGAATGTGAGGGACAGGTTAAAAAGTATTTTCTGCCATCAAAGCTTGGCAAAGCATCTCCAGTTAATGTAGGCTACAGAGTTGCAAAGCTGATGCTTTGTGTGTGCTGGCTTTACTTTTTCATCGTAACGGCAAGGTGGGGAGGTGGGGGAGGTGCAGAATGACTCACTTGCATTGCTCTGGGGTATGTTTTGCTTCATCAGTGCAGCGGTAAAATTTACCCTGAAACACAGACAAATTGCTCATGTACATGGCCAGTTTGATGATGACATTACTGTAGTAAATCTTTGCATGATATTTGCATGATCTGTACTTTGTTTATAGTCAGAGTAAAACTTTTACATTTACAATTTGACCATCAACAGAAGATATTTGCTACACTCACATACTTGCTGTCCCTATATGAATATGAACCATAAAGTTCATGCTTCAGAGTAGTAGAATGTAAGATCGAGGCATACATTAAAACACATGAATCATTAATATTCTACAGATCTCTACAGAATTCCTTTGCTGAGACTGTAATGAGTATGTAGTGCAATCTCTCTGTCTGGAATGTAATCAGCCTGTAATGTAATCAGACTTATGAAAAATAGTACCTTGAAGAGCTGCACTCCAATGCAGGCGAACATGAACTGCAGTAGCGTTGTGACAATCATGATGTTTCCAATGGTCCTGATGGCCACAAAGACACACTGCACCACGTGCTATAAACAGGCACACACAGATGTTTGACACTATTGTTACAATATGCAATAAACACAAGACTCACAAATGACCACACAGACAGTACCTTGAGGCCCTTGGCTCTGTTAATGGCTCGAAGAGGTCTGAGCACCCGCAGAACCCTGAGAATCTTCACTACAGAGATTGCACTTGAACTAAGAAAGCAGGAGAGAAAGGAAATGAGAGCAGGAGATACAGAGAGCAAGAGACGAAACAGAGAGGTAAAGAGCAAGATACAGAGGTAAAGAAAAACAAATATATTAATGGAGTGAGGGGAGAAAAAGCGGTAGTTAGATGTCAAAAGGAATGTTATTAGATTAGATTAGATTAGATTCAACTTTATTGTTACAGTATAAGATCACTGCTATGGACATTTTTTTGTACAGATGGCAGTGATCTTATACTGTACATACATATAACTGTAATATATCCTCTGCATTTGCTGCTTACTGCACTTCTGGTTAGATGCTAACTGCATTTCATTGCCTTGTACTTGTTACATGTGTAATGACAATAAATGTTATACGTCTAATTTTAATTTACCTGGTATTTTTATATAGCACTAAGAAATGAGTCATATCATTTAAACATATTAAGCACTTTATCTAGCTGATGGGGAGGATAAAGCAGGAATTTTTCTACCTTTAAACTGTCTTTTTATTGCTATTACTAATGCAACTGTTCCTATTAATGAAACACTCTGCAATACACAGCTATAGCCATATGGGCCCTATTTTTGCTGTTTGTTCAGATTATCTGTTACAGTGGTACTGGAGTTAAGGGTTCATGTGTGTTATATAGTGGTAATAGGATGTACTGCAAATGTTTTTGTCATTCAGCGATAGTGGACTCTACTGCTTATGTGACAGGATTGTTTAGGATAAAGTATAAATGTTACAGTAGTACTACAGTAGTAGTAGACCATATTTGTGTTCATCTGAAGTGGATATGATTTCACTCACTGCAGAAAGAAGGACACCAGTGACACACTAACAACCAACAAGTCCAAAAGGTTGAACCAGTTCCTGCAGAAAGAGCCCTTGTGTAAAAAAGCACCATGTACAGTCATCTAGGGGGGAAATAAAGAGAAGGAGAGGGTTTACACATGGACTGCTATACAATATCACAGATGTTGTCCATTTGTGCAAAATAACAGTTAATTCGAAAGTTTCATCTTATTAATGTTCTGATGTTTTTTGAAATGCCCCATATACTACCACAGCTGACTGAAATAGACCAAATGTCATGAACCTGTGTACCTTCAGTAAGATTTCCACGGTGAATATGGATGTAAAGGCATAGTCAGCATAGCCCAGGACCTGTGGGGAGAAAGCACTGAATATTATTCCATCTGTCTGTCCCTCAGGAGAAAAATCAGGATTGCTATAATTGCCACCTGTGATATTGTAATTTAACATTCTGGACAACATTAACTGTAGAGGACAATTCTATTTGTGGAGGAACACAAAACAGAACATTTCCTATGTCATGTAACAGCAATCTCACTTCCATACAAGAGGACATGCATTCTTAAAAAATGTACAGTACAGTGCTTCAGTTCTTTTCAAGTCCATTCTAAGAATAAGAAAAAACTTTCATTTAAAATTGGTGCCAATAATTCATGAAAGCTGTTACAATTTTATGATAAAAATGGAACAATTTACCTGCCACTTTTTTAGAATTTTTTAGAGCTGTATTGCGTTTAACATTGTTTTGCTTAGCACTGCAGCTAATTTTGTATTTGTTATGATTTATTTTTTGTTAAGCTGTAAATCAGATGTTTGTTTTACCTTGGTTAATTTCCAGGGTACATTTCACTGCTAATTAGCCAGTAGTTTTCTTTCCCCCTCTTGACTGGCCTCTTATCCTTCATTATCTGAGCAAGGTATATATTGAGTGGGTCTTAAGTTGTACAAGGACTTTTTGTACAAAGATAAGGGAGTCCATCTACAGAAGCCACCTGATAAGGATTTACCATTTGTTAGATTAACAACCATTACACTAACATGTAGCCTAGAAGGTCCTGTTGTATTGGAATAGTACACTCCTGTTGGGTATATTGTGTTGTTAAGTGTTGTGCCAGTTGTGCATGTGTGATCTCAGATTCCCATTGACTTGAGAATATGCCCAGAGAGTTTAGAGTTTGAAGAGAATGACTAACTGACTATGTCCATCTTGTAATTTTTGTCCAACACAGATAGTGTTCAAGGTCTTTGGAGGACAATGAATTAATAAGGGGACACAAGTTGGACTGGTCAGAAACAAACTGCCTGTCAATTACATCACTGATGCAAAGAAAAAATACCATTCCCTAATTAAAAGTGGTGAAAACACAGTGACATCAGCAACACACACTTGGCAAACATAGTTATTCTAATGTGGGTTCATTTTTATGCTGCCCATAGCCAAATATAAGTGGATTATTCATTTTTAACAGACACAATAAATATATATTTATGTAATCAAATCTGCAGGACACTCAGATGTTACATTTGCTCAGATTTGTTACACTTAAGTTGGTAACAATCTATATTGCTTTGTGTTTGCATATGCATCTACACATTTATTTTTCAGTAAATATCATAGAGACATTCATAAGTTTTCATGAACAAGACATGGCTTGCCAAGTGAAGCACACTTTGTTTTTTTAATCTGATCGTTTGTCCCAAAATCTTTCAAAATTCCAAAACAGATCCCTCACTGTCAGAGAACAGATATCTTACTACCACAGAACAGGACAAATCTATTGATCTGTATAAGAATCAGACTGCAATGAACATATATTACTCAATTTATGTATGCCAAAGTGCTCTTGATAAACCTCTGAAAACTTGTAAGATCTGGTGAGGATTTGATCTGCTGTTAATGGTCCCCTGATCCCCTGATCCCACTGGCTATTAATCAAGAAAAGGCTTAGGTTAGACTTACATTGTTCCTAAAGGAGTGTGCTCTGATTGGATCCTCTGCAGCTAATGAGATACTGCTGAGGATGATGAAGACCAAAATGAGGTTGGTGAAGATGTGGTGATGAATCAGGGTGTGGCACCCAACTCTGAACCTGAAAGAGAGAGAAACAGAGGGAGTGGAGAAAAGGGAGAGTGACAGAAAAAGTAAAAGAAAGGAAGGAGAGAAAGACATGGGGGATGTGAGTTCTGTAGTATGGTATGGTATATACTGAATTATAAATGTGTTGAAAGTACACAACATAGTACAAGGAATCATTTTACAGTGTGAGTGATAAAGAATTAAAGTGTTTGTATTGCTTTTATTACTTACGGGTTTGTCTTGCTGAGACAGAAGAAGGCACTACCCTCAGGAATAGGAACGACTTTTTCTTTGGGTGGGGCAAAGTCAGCTACATTAATATTCAGCTGGTTCCCCCCTTCCTCTGAGAAAGAGAGAGAGCCCAATAATAACACAGTCAGTCTTCCAATAACAGTCAGTTTTCCCCAAGGACCTTCCATAATCAAACCATAACAGTACCAGTACAAATAATGTCAATGGATATAGTTGTCTATGTAAAATTGGTGGTGACCCACAACATACGCATACACTCTCCCCATGAGCTCTCCTCTAAATAAAATCCCTCTCTCCCTCTGAGTTAGCCAACTGTCTAGTTAATATTTTCTGTTTACTATGTTCAGGACACTTCTGCCAGGACACGTTTAACTACAAAAATATAGCAGTGGTATGGACAAAGCTCAACAGTTTGTTATTGTTTGCCATAATAGGCATGAATTGTTTCCTAGGAGTGAAATCTCTTCCTGCCTGAATTATTCTGGAAAAGAGAGCTGGAGCTGTTCCGGAGGTTTCAGCAGAGCTTAATCAAGTACGCCACATGTAATCCACAATAATACATATATTTCACCCATGGCCTGTATTTATGGAATTAGTCAAACAAAACAATTACATCCTGTTGTAGAATTTAAGAGCTGTTACGTGGCACCAGCTGATATTACATGTTACATTACTATACTGGAATGGTCTTTTTAGCACTTTGATGATCTTGATTAAAAATGCACTATAACAAACTAAATTTGATTGATTTATGCACTGAAGGTTTGTTTGCACTATCATGTGTCACTGTTATGTATGCAATGATTTAATAAATCCAAGAAACTTGATGTGCTTCTAATAATTATTTTAGAATATACTGTGAAACCCAATTATTTAATGAAGCTCAATTATGTAATGGGGGTGGGGGGTGAGGGTATGGTGGAGTAGTGTCAGGGCTCCGCCCCCTTAAGCCGCGGTGTTTTTGTTTTCCCTGTCCGTGTGCTTTTGTTTCCCTTGTGTTCCTGCCCCGCCCGGCTCCCCGCCGGGTCCCCGCCCACCTTATTCCCTCATTGCCTGCACCTGCCTGCCTGCTCACCTGCTTCCCATCTCCTCGTTACCCCAGCCCTATATCTTCCCCTCGTTTCTCTGTCTCGTTGCTAGTTCGTTACAGTAAGTTTCTTCCTGTCTCGTCCCCGCTTTAGTAAACCTGCTCTCTGATTGCTGTTTGCCGAAACCTGCCTGTCTCCCGACTTCGTCCTTCGCCCGCCGACTTCATCCTGTTTGACTTTCTTCGCCCGCCTGGTTACCGACTCTGCCCGCCCCGACTTCCGATCCTGGATCTGCCCCCGGACTGCTTCCCTGTGCTTCTGAACCTTGCCTGTCCCTGTACGACGAACTGCCTGCTGATTGTAATTAAACGCTTGGCTACGTTCACCCGGTGGTCCGCGCTTGTGTCCCGATCCCCGTGCCTGACAGAACGAACTAGCCAGATGGACCCAGCGGACCTACCTCAGCTGAGGACGGCCCTGGAGCTCCAGGGTGCTCTACTGGGCGGACACCAGAACCAGCTGGATTCCATCGGCCGGTCCCTGGAGGGCTTCGCCACCAGCCTCGCTGAGGTCTCTGCGCGGCTGCAACAACTGCAGCTCGGCCAGGAGAGCCGACCTTTTCCGCCAGCGGCTGTCTACCCACCGGTTCCGCCAGCGCCTCCCGGCCGGGAGCCTCGGCTGCCACCCCCCGAGTCGTACGCGGGGGACCCGGGAACCTGTCGCTCATTTCTCTCACAGTGTTCCCTGATATTCGAGCTGCAACCCTCCACGTTCCCCACCGACCGGGCGAGGATCGCCTACGTCATTACCTTGCTGACCGGCCGAGCGAGGGAGTGGGGTACTGCTGTCTGGGACGCCGGCGCTCCCTTCTGCAACTCATATGCCGGATTCGCCGATGAGATGAGAAGGGTGTTTGACCGTTCCAGGCAGGGCCGCGAAGCAGCAAGAGAGATGCTGCAGATTCGCCAGGGTCGTCGCTCGGTGTCGGACTACGCGATCGACTTCCGCACCCTGGCCGCCACCAGCGGGTGGAACGCGGAAGCCCAGTTCGACGCCTTCCTCCACGGTCTAGCGGAGTCCATCAAGGACGAGCTGGCTACTCGGGAGCTGCCGGCCAGCTTCGAGGCCTTGGTGGACCTGGCCATCCGCGTGGACCAGCGCCTTTCGCAGAGACGCAGGGAGAGAGCGTCCAGCAGCCTGCCCGGTCCCGTCCGTGAACAACCCCTCCCGATGCCGGCCAGAAGCCCTGCACCACCATCCCCGGGAACCTCCGAACCGATGCAGGTCGACCGCACCCGCCTGTCTCCCGCGGAACGACAACGGCGACTCAGCACCCAGTCCTGCCTATACTGCGGGCAGCCTGGCCATTTTGTGGCGAACTGCCCGGCCAAGGGCCAGCGGTCACCCGCAGTGGGGGGATTGCAGGTGAGTGTAACCCCCCTGCGTCATTCCCCCCAGACCCTTCCTCTATTTTCAGCCACCCTGTTCGTCGGAGGTCAGAGCCACGCTGTCTCCGTCCTGATTGACTCCGGGGCGGATGGCAGCTTTATCGATGCCAACCTGGCAACCCAGCTGCGCCTGCCCCGCGTCCCCCTGCACTCGCCGTTGGAAGCCCACGCGATCACCGGGGCCCCCCTGGTTCGCGTGACCCACGCCACTCCCCCGGTCAACTTCCTCGTCTCGGGCAACCACCGCGAGGAGATTGTCCTCAACGTCATCCGCTCCCCGCAAGCCGCCGTGGTCCTGGGTCGCCCCTGGTTGGCGCGGCACAACCCCCACATCGACTGGGAGGGCAACCGAATCCTGGGCTGGAGCCCCTTTTGCCACTCCCACTGCCTTCGGGATGCTGTTACCCCTGTGACGTCGATCGCTTCCGCTCCCGAGGACTTCCCGGACCTGTCGGCGCTGCCGCCCGAATACATGGACCTGAAACTTGTGTTCAGCAAGTCCCGCGCCACCTCGTTGCCTCCTCACCGCCCGTATGATTGCGCCATCGACCTGCTGCCCGGCTCATCCCCCCCTCGGGGGCGACTGTTTTCTTTATCGCCACCGGAGACCGAGGCCATGAATAAATACATCCGGGAGTCTCTCGCGGCCGGTCTCATTCGCCCCTCCTCCTCTCCTGCGGGGGCCGGATTCTTCTTCGTAGGGAAGAAGGACGGCTCCCTCCGTCCCTGCATCGATTACCGGGGCCTCAACGCCATCACCATCAAGAACCGCTACCCCCTGCCTCTTCTGTCGTCCGCCTTCGAGTCGCTACAGGGCGCTACCGTTTTCACGAGACTCGACCTCCGTAATGCCTACCACCTGGTCAGGATCCGCGAGGGGGACGAGTGGAAGACGGCGTTCAACACCCCTTCGGGGCACTATGAATATCTGGTCATGCCGTTCGGTCTGACGAATTCCCCAGCCGTGTTCCAGTCCCTGGTGAACGACGTCCTCCGAGATATGCTCAACCAGTTCGTGTTCGTGTACCTCGATGACATCCTGATCTTCTCTCGCTCCCTGCCTGAGCATGTACAGCACGTCCGCCGCGTTCTGCAGCGCCTGCTCGAAAACCACTTGTACGTGAAAGCGGAGAAGTGTGCCTTCCATCAGCGCACTACTTCCTTCCTGGGTTTCGTGATCACGGCAGGAAGTATCCGCATGGACCGGCAGAAGGTCCGCGCAGTCGAGGAGTGGCCTCGCCCCACCTCCCGCAGGGAGCTGCAGCGATTCCTGGGTTTCGCTAATTTCTACCGTCGCTTCATCCGCAACTACGGCACGGTAGCGGCTCCCCTCACCGCCCTGACATCTGTCAACAGAGCGTTCACCTGGGCTCCGGCTGCCGAGGAGGCATTCCGCGACTTGAGGGCTCGTTTCACCTCGGCGCCTGTCCTTACCCAGCCCGATCCTGCTCGTCAGTACGTGGTGGAGGTGGATGCTTCGGACGTGGGAGTGGGGGCGGTCCTATCTCAGCGATCGTCCGCCGACAACAAGCTCCACCCCTGCGCCTACTTCTCTCACCGCCTTACGCCCACCGAGCGAAACTACGACATCGGCGACCGGGAACTATTGGCCATCAAACTGGCGCTCGAGGAGTGGAGGCACTGGCTGGAGGGGGCGAGCGTTCCATTTTTGGTGTGGACAGATCACAAGAATCTCGAGTACGTTCGATCAGCCAAACGCCTCAATCCCCGACAAGCCCGCTGGTCTCTCTTTTTCTCCCGTTTTAATTTCACCCTGTCGTATCGACCAGGCTCTAAGAACGGTAAACCCGACGCCCTCTCGCGCCAGCACGCCCCTTCCGAGGACTCCCAGGAACCCAGCACAGTCCTGCCAGCCCGATGCGTTGTCGCAGCGGCGCTGTGGGACGTCGAGACCGCCGTCCGCACCGCCCTCCAGAACGAACCGGGTCCCAGCTCCTGTCCCCCTAACCGCCTTTTTGTTCCCCAGTCTGTCCGTTCACAGGTCCTGCAGTGGGGACATTCATCTAGGCTCGCGGGCCACCCCGGAGCCCGGCGCACAGCGGCGTTCATTGGCCAGCGGTTTTGGTGGCCCACTATGACGGAGGACATCCGGAAGTTCACCGCCGCCTGCTCGGTCTGCGCCCAGAGCAAGACCTCCACCCGACCCCCCGCCGGTCTGCTGCAACCCCTGCCTGTTCCCAGACGGCCCTGGTCCCACATCGCCCTGGACTTCGTTACCGGCCTGCCACCATCTGACGGTAACACCGCCATCCTCACCATCGTAGACCGGTTTTCTAAAGCCGTGCATTTTGTCCCCCTACCCAAACTGCCCTCCGCCAGGGAGACCGCTCAGCTACTCATCAACCAGGTATTCCGGCTGCACGGTCTACCCTCCGACGTGGTGTCCGACCGGGGACCCCAGTTTACATCCAACTTTTGGAGGGCGTTCTGCAGGTTACTGGGGGCCACCGTCAGTCTGTCTTCTGGTTTTCACCCTCAGTCCAACGGCCAGACCGAGCGGGCTAACCAGCAGCTGGAGACGGTACTACGGTGTCTGACGTCTCGGGAGCCGTCGGCGTGGAGCCAGCACCTCCCCTGGGTTGAATACGCCGTCAACTCCCTTCCCTCTGCTTCCACGGGGCTGTCGCCCTTCCAGTGCTGTGTGGGCTATCAACCTCCCCTATTCCCGGCCCAGGAGGAGGAGGTGGGGGTCCCCTCGGCAACGGCGTTTGTGCAGCGCTGCCGCCGCACCTGGAGACGCGCGCGCACCACACTGCTCCGCTCCTCGGCTCGGGCTAAGCGGTTTGCTGACCGCCACCGATCCAAGGCACCCCGCTATCGCCAGGGTCAGCGGGTGTGGCTCTCCACTCGGGACCTTCCCCTCAAGGTGGACTCCCGCAAGCTGGCTTCCCGCTTCATCGGTCCTTTTCCCATCGCCAAGGTGATCAGCCCCACGGCGGTCCGGCTTAAGCTCCCGCTCTCTCTTCGCCGTGTCCACCCCACCTTCCACGTCTCCAAGGTTAAGCCCGTCGTCCGCAGCCCTCTCTGCCCTGCTCCCCGGGCTCCTCCGCCGCCCCGCCTGATCGACGGAGCGATGGCTCACACCGTGCGCCGCCTGCTTAAGGTTCGGCGTCGGGGGCGCGGTCGGCAATATCTGGTGGACTGGGAGGGTTACGGCCCCGAGGAGAGGAGCTGGGTTCCTGCTAGGGACATCCTGGACCCGTCCCTGATCCGGGACTTCCACCGCCGACACCCTGGCGAACCCGCCGTGACGCCCGGTGGCGTCCGTAGGGGGGGGGGTACTGTCAGGGCTCCGCCCCCTTAAGCCGCGGTGTTTTTGTTTTCCCTGTCCGTGTGCTTTTGTTTCCCTTGTGTTCCTGCCCCGCCCGGCTCCCCGCCGGGTCCCCGCCCACCTTATTCCCTCATTGCCTGCACCTGCCTGCCTGCTCACCTGCTTCCCATCTCCTCGTTACCCCAGCCCTATATCTTCCCCTCGTTTCTCTGTCTCGTTGCTAGTTCGTTACAGTAAGTTTCTTCCTGTCTCGTCCCCGCTTTAGTAAACCTGCTCTCTGATTGCTGTTTGCCGAAACCTGCCTGTCTCCCGACTTCGTCCTTCGCCCGCCGACTTCATCCTGTTTGACTTTCTTCGCCCGCCTGGTTACCGACTCTGCCCGCCCCGACTTCCGATCCTGGATCTGCCCCCGGACTGCTTCCCCGTGCTTCTGAACCTTGCCTGTCCCTGTACGACGAACTGCCTGCTGATTGTAATTAAACGCTTGGCTACGTTCACCCGGTGGTCCGCGCTTGTGTCCCGATCCCCGTGCCTGACAGAGTAGATGTGAAATGATTTCATGAAATTACCTTTGTAGCCTCTTGAAAAGATACTTATTGTAAAGCATGTGACTGGAAAACACACTATCAAGATGCTAATTAAAATTTCATTTTAAATTACTTTTGACTTATTTTAGCAGGATGGCAACATTTGTATTTGGCAACTGCAGCTCCCATTCTAAGCTTGCACAGATTTCAGTCAGAGGACGACGTTTCATACACAGTTTAGTGCAGGAAGAACTGCAGGGATTTGATCAACCAGTAGGGGGTCGCTAATGTGCGATGGAGCAGGCTAAACCCCTACCTACCCTCCCTTATCCCTATATGCCTTGATCGAACAAAGCCAATATGTTTCACTGCTATGGATTCCTGGACATTGTCAGCTGGCATGGAATGTGGGTTGCAGTACTCAACCTTGTGCTTATGACAGCAAGAGCTTTTACTGGTTGAACCACTTGAGAGCCCCACACAACAATAAATGATATCAAATAACATCTTATACTTATGTGATTACATAAACAACCCTTGTTGTCATTGGAACTAGTTTATTTATTCTGGCTTGCTTCTGATGATGTGAATGGCCATTGTAGAGGCAGTTCAGAAGTCCACACTAAATCCTTTAAGCCTTCATTGTGAGAAAAGACATGCTACCAGAGTTGTTGTTGTGTAGTCATTGAAATGAGGTGGCTCATATCAGCCCTCAAATAATTCTACAGCAAAGGAGAAATTGATGGTCACTTCAAACAAAGAAAGTGTAGTAATATCATCCTAGATATCATATCAACCATTCCTAAAACAACAAGAAAGTCTAAAGTAGGCTAACCTCTCCACCAAGTGGGAGCGGGGTGTGCTGAACTGCAACATTTAACCACAGAAAAACCAATAACATTTTCTGCAAGGCTTGAGCTTATTCAGCAAAGAGAACCAGCTTTTTGGCTAAAGTATCCTAATGTGTTGACAAGGGACAAATGGTCATGGGTGTTGCAATATGAGCTTCACCTTTTTATGCCAAGCAAAAGAGCATGTCCAAAAACTCAATTTTCATTTAATCTGATCACAAGACATGCTTCCTATTGTTGTTCAGATGTAGATTATAAAATATAACATGCCGTATTTTTGTACTTTGCCTTCAAAATGTGTATGTTCATTGCAACCCATTGATGCATGCCATGCAGATTCATGCAAGTGACTGATGCTTTTTGACACTTGCCCTGATGAACTCAATTAATTTTGAAGATATCCAATTCTTGCCTTTGGATTTGCAACTGCCTCCCAAATCACTTTCCTTACTGCCTGTGGTGGCAAGATACACTTGTGTCCTCTTTTTGGCAGGTTTGCCACTTTACTTGCTTTAACTTTCATAATAGTGGACATTACAGTGCTAATAGGTAGATTGTGAATTATGTTATGGGCATCTCTGAACTCATGGAGGTCAATGAACATTTTCCTGCAGGGCTCTGACCTAAGACACGATCATGCTGGCCAAATTACAATACATTGCAGGCATTTAGCAGATGCTCTTATCCAGAGCAACTTACATCAGTTACACTTTTTTTTACAATGTCATCCATTTATACAGCTGGATATTTACTGAGGCAATTGTGTGTTAAGTACCTTGACCAAAGGTACAGCAGCAGTGGCCCAGTGGGGAATTGAAGCGGCAACCTTTCAGGTCCAAGTCCTGCTACTTAACCACTATGCTACACCACCCAAGTGTTAACTGGGGGACTTGATCCTTGGTTTCCATAAAGATTACAGCTTTTTAATGCAGCGTGTTATTCATTTATATACCAGGGAAACAGAAAGCCTATTTATTGAATTATTTATCTATTTAATTTCAGAATCCTCTATTCCAAGTGATTTCCAAAAAGCAGAATGTTGGTATAGATTTGTTTTATTGGATTTTACTTAAACAATATTTAAAAGTGTAAATAAATGACCACATCATAATTAGCTATATGAATAAAGTGACCACCTTAATTTCTGGAATAAATGTATTATAAAAAAGATAAAACATTTCTCTTTTTTTCCAAGCAGAAATTGGGGGTGTGAGTATGCAGGGCTCTGGACTTATATATATAGTCCTTGCTTTGTGCACTGGGGCACAGTCATGTTGGAATAGAAAAGGGCCTTCCCCAAACTGTTGCCACAAAGTTGGCATAGCATTGTCCAAAATGTCTTGATATGCTGAAGCGTTAAGGTTGCCCCTCACTGGAGATAAGGGGCCTAGCCCAAACCCTGAAAAACAGGTGTAACCAAATACTTTTGTCCATATAGTGTATCTCAATTCAACCATTTCTTCACTGATTTGATTGTCACAAGACATTCAAAAAGTGATGTGATTGTGAAAAAGTGATTGTGATTCTTTCTTATGTCTTTCTTGTGCTACTGTCTTCCTCTTCCCTGAAAATTGCTGATATTATTAGTGTCCATTGCTGTTAGAATGCCACTATACCACAGCACAAGGGCAAATGCATTTTTAGGCAATTTAGTTATGTCCTGATTGGCCAGTATATGGCCATACTTGTGTCAACCAATTCAAACCAATTCATTCAGCATTGTTCTTCTGGCCACTCACAGCTTGTGCTACCCTCTGTGCCCTCTGGCCATTGCACACCTCATTACAGACTTGTATTTAGGCTATTCAAATCAGGTCTACTGACCTTACATAACACATATATTATAAAATTTAGCTACATTCTATTTACAGTTGTGAACAAAGGACATGTTTGGGATAAAACAACTGGTAATATAGTTTCAGTTTAGTTGAGACAATGAAATCTGACCTCAAAAACAAAACAAAAAAAACTTTGGGGCACAGATGTTCTGAAGGTGAGACCACCCTTGAGGGGAGGGCATAGCCCTATTTGGACTGTATACAAATGAGGCAATGTGATACTTCTCTGCTGTTGGTAAACATCCTCTGCACTTGCTATCTTAATATCATGCCTTCTCCCAGGCAAAATTACATCACCCCTCAGTTGCTCCAATTTTCCATCACCGTTCTATATTTGATCCTGCATTCTACATTCTGATTTTGATATAAGGATGATCATGTAGTCCTGGCAACCCTGGGTGAGCTAGGCAGTGGGAGCTCTGCCCATGGGATGGGTTTCTTCCTACCTTTCTGACCACTCCTACAAGATAACATAGCATGATGATGTCTCTAAGCCTCACTGCCTCATCACTGAAGTCAGCCCCTGAAAAAATCTGTTCTTTGTCCTCTCCTCTTCTCCCTCCACACCACATAATCTCTGGGAAGAGTCATTTCTTCCCATGGCGTCTCCTATTACTTCTATGTGATGATACATGACTCTTCCTTCCATTTCCACACACTGACAAGAATATTGCCTCATGCACCAATTGGATGATCAGCAAAAATCTTAAACTCAATCTCTCCATTTAACTTCTCTACATTCCTAAAAAAGTCATCACCACTTTGTGAGCTCTCCTTCTCCCTCACCAACAAGACTGTGTTATCATCCTAAAGTCCCAGAGTGGTGCTATACAGTATCTTGTCCTTCTCCAACAATCTAGCAGGAGTGACACAGAGATTCAGAATCATGCACAGCTCTTGGTAAAAGTTTTGGTACTCTCCAGACTGAACTAATTCTCCTAACTTTCTAACTGTCCTTTGGCTGGCCTCCTCGCAAGTATCATCAGACCAATCCAGGTGATCCAAAATGTAACTGCTAATCTGATCTGCAACATGCCAAAATAATCTAATGAACCACCACTCCTCACTTCCCTACACTGGCTATCTGTTATGCCTCAGATTTAAATTCAGAACTTCTAGGCTCTAAGTCCAAGCTGTAACAATAACTGACCCCCCCCCACCCCCCCTTTGCATCCCTCATTACACCCTACTCTCCTGCCCGGCCACCACTGGACACTTAGTAGTCCCCTGCTGGAAGGTTCGTATGTCATCCCTCTACCCTTTACCCCAAGTGGAGGAATGACCCCCTCACACAATGTCAGAACTGCAGAATCACCATCCATTTTCCAATGCAGACTGAACACCTACCACTGTTAACAGTAACATGAGTTAATAGCTGTAAAACTTAAGCCTAAAAGAAAAAAGCCTGATGTCACATCAAGCTTTTGCTGGGGCATAAGCTCAATTCATGTAATCATAAGCTCAGTAATCATACTGTGATAATACAGATCTGTAGCTTTTAAGGGTGCATGGTTTAAGCTTGATGTCATACAATAAGAGTATAAGGTTATATATACTTATACTAGGTTATATGGCGATTCCTCTCATGAATTCCCCACACAAAATAACAAATTAAAATACCTAGTTAACATAATAATAAATCACAAGTTGACATAATAAATCACAAGGTCAATAAAACACTAATTTCAGTGGTTTCTTGTCAGCCTGTCTTCATCTGTCAGCAAACCCCTTTTACACTGTCATTCAAGTTTCTGGTATAGCTTTTGGTTTGCTATGACTACCTATGTAACATGAGCTTCAGCATCAGTATACACCCCTATATCTACCTTCATTAACAAATATTTAAACTGTTAGTAAAATGGGAGGGTCATGTCCTGTGGGGATCAGCAGATCAAGAGCCAGTGTGTTTAATTATTATTGCATGTATTATTTTTTCTAGTATTAGTGTATTACACATTGGTAATGACTAATATTGGGGGAAATAAGGACACACTCTTAAGATATAGTAGTACGCTGTTACTGTGTAGTGTGGTGGATGAATCTTAAAATCCTCAAATCTCCCGTGTGGCAAAAGAACTCAACAGAATTACAGATTGAATCACCTACATTTCACTTTAATTGCATGAGAATCTATGTTCTGTACATGACTGTTGTACAAAAAACAGGCAAGACAATCACTGACAAATAAAAATGTTAATTCTGTGTATAAAATGATGATTTACATGTATGAATATTTTTGACACTAAATTTATTCCCCATATAAAATGTTTCCTCTAATGCACTGGTCATTTGGACACGTATGTGTCTTGCATGTGTTTAGCCATTATGAGTTAAAGGTATGTAAGTATTGTTTGTGCCTTGCATATAAAGTTTCAAGCTAATGTTGTACATATTGCAGTCCTTCCTTTAAACCACTTCAGGAGCATTTCAAATGTTATTCCTATGATATAGATCAACAGTGACACTGGGCCATAACTGTGCTGTAGCCATTTTTTTCCCCTTTATGCAGCTGTCTTTGCAATCCTCAAGTGGATATACTAGGCTTGTCTCACTGTGATCATACCAGTGCTCATGCAGGAGTACTGGGGCATAGTGAGTGCAATCCTTCAATACACTCATATGCCATCAACAGCAATATTTCACACTACAGATCAATGTCTTATAGTGAGCTAGGAGTCCATCTGAGGAAAGGCACAGCTTCACTGATGTCACCTGAGCAACCTGCAGGCATCTGATGATTCACAGGGGGCCTAAGAGCAGTATAACAAGCAACCTCTGCCGACCTACCCAATCCTATGCCCGATGGAACAAAGCCAATTTTAATCCTGGTCATTTGCGATAACAAGAATGGACTTAGTCTGGGCCATAGAACTCATCTTGTGCTCAAAGTGATTGCTTTAACCACTGAGTTACTCGGGAGCTGCTGGAGTCTCTTTTTTACTGTATGTCACTTTATTGAAGTATTGGAATATCATGATTTATTCACATTAGTGACAGAAATACTGGACAAACAAATTAGAAGTAATCAGAATATTACAGTTTTACATGAATGGTCTATAGGCAAAACTCCCTGTATGCTGGTGATGCCACATCCCTCTCTGGCATCCTGTCTGGATACCTGCCCTAAAGGTCTGGATGAATTCTCTGTTTTGTCTGGTTTGGAACTAAATAATGATAGATGTAATATAATTAGTGACAGCCCAATTGATTTTATTGGAATTCACTTTCCAACACACACCAAAGACATTGCGCAAGACAACCAGGATGGTAATTTAACAAAACTGATAAAACATTCACTTTTAGTGTACCGACCTCCCTCCTCACCCTCCTCTGGCTCTTCTTCTTCCTCATATTCATCCATATCAACCTGCAGAGAGAGTACAAGCTGGATGAATGTGGAAGGAAGTTTCTCCAGTAATACCGCACAGTGGGAGTAAATATAGAAGGGAGGAATCCCACGAATGCAACAGAGCAACAGGCAGAATCACACAGCGGCCTGAGTACAGAGTACTCCAGAAGCATGTCAGATGAAACAAGGAGAGAAGTCTACCTTAATCTCTTCACTCTCCTCCTCTTTCTTGTCTCTATAAAAGTAAACAATAAAAATTTCACTTGTCTGAGTTTGTTAGAATTTGTATGTCTTCAAATCTTTCCCATGTCTTTTTTGCTGTCACTGTTTTACACCCTATATCTGTTCTCAATCTTTCTTACTCTTTCTTTTTGTCATCGCCATCTCCTCCAGCCAAGTTATCCACAGCAATAGCCAAGAAGACATTGAGCAGGATATCTGATATAGTCAAGGAACATAAAAAGCAAAGAGAGACCACAGGGGACACATATGGTACGTTTCTACCAAGCAGTACAGTACAGTTCGGTTCGTTACGTAACGGTTTGGTACGGTAAACCCTGGTACGGCTTGTGTCTCCACTGCCAACCGTACCCTACTTAATAGGCGGGGCGTATGCTGGATGGCGATTGCTGCGTCAGCTAGGTAAGTAGCGTGACATCATAAAAGCACGTGAAGAACGCAACACAGCAGAGACGGTTGATGAACTTTTGTGTTTGTATTAGGGCTGTCAACATTAACGCTCGGTCGTGATTAATCTGGATATTTACCTGGCTGAATTACTGAAAGGTGTGGCAAACGCAGATGTGCTGAACGGCAAATTTCGTTTTAACCCTTTGGCATGTAACTTATTTGTTATGGAATGTAGCGCGCGTGTTACCTTATATGGTTCGTTATGTTTTCATTTGCGTTATTAAGTTTGTTATAGATTTCAGTTAGCATTTGCTATGTTTTTAGAGTTAAATCACTGTTCCCTCAAAGCCAAAATTAGCTAGAAATTCTCCAATCTAGTGTTCTAATCGCACCGGTTTAGGCATATGCACTAAACTGCTAATCACATCGGTGTGACCGTACACACAAAAGGGTTAAAACGAAATTTGCCGGTCAGCTCATCTGCGTTTGCCACGCCTTTCAGTAATTCATTCAGTCAATTCATTCATTGGAATTACGGAAGGGTTGCGGTCAAACTTGATAATATGATTAATTTGCGTTAAAACATTAACTCGTTAAAGTTTCCAGATTAATCGTGCACGAGCGTTAATGCGTTAACGTTGACAGCCCTAGTTTGTATTCACGTTGTCGCATAGAGGTAACGACTCTCTGTCGACCAATCAACGGACGGCAGTGGGTGTAGCTCCATCCTTTACAAACCATACCACCGTGCTTGGTACCCCAACAGAAGGGTACCAAAAACAAGTACGGTACAGTACGCTTATTTTGGTACGGTTCGCAACTTTTGATGATGGAAACACAAATAATTGCATACCGTACTGTACCAAACTGTACTGTACTGCTTGGTGGAAACGCACCAATAGAAGATGATGGGGAATGCATGAAGGGGAAAGAAAGAGGGACATAGGTGCACAGCTCCAGACATAATGCATCAGAGGTCAACTGAAAGGATACAGTTTCCACAGATGAACAGAATGACAAAGTAAATACAGACAATCATCCCAGGGAAGTAGGGGCCTCCATATGCCATGATTCCATCATACATCACCACATTCCAGTCCTCACCAGTCAGGATCTATGGGGAGGAGAAGAGAAAGCTCAGCTTTTACCTGCAATGCAGTACCATGAGCCCACAGCCACCGACAGATGCCAATATTATACAACCTTTTTCTGATTCTCAGAGTGAACAGTACATATTGATAAAAAAAAAGATACACATACAGTTTATACTACAGAGAGAAAGAAACATGTGATGTTCAAAGCAAGGACAGAACAAAAAGGCAGAGCAGGGGTCACCTGTACAAGCTAAGTGTAGCTAATTTAACAAGCCCTACAACCCGAAAGACAAATTACAGCCATATGAGCTTATCTCATTGTTCTGTCTATAACTTCGTCAATTTTCCATGAAGAAACTTACCCTTTATTTTACAATGTAAAGGAAGTGCAGCACTTTCAATGTGCATCATTATCAATAAACATAGAATTAACATAACATAAAGCTGGCTGTGCTATACTGGTGCATGCAACAAACAACAAAAAATATGTTGGATACAAAGTCTTTGTCTCCTACTATTGACAGCTGCAGTGTATTCAGATACATGTCTCTCTCAGCTCTGCTGACCACATAAACAAAAATCAAATTTGATGATTGCTGAAAGCATTTTTTCTTTTTTTTTTTTATTTGAATATTACATGTACACAATATAATATTACAAGACATGAAGCGACAGCAACAGAGCAAACATAAGTCAAACAAACAACAATAACCACATCAAAAGTCAAAAATCAAAAAAAAAAAAAATTAAGAAACATCTAAGACAAAACAGTATTACAAAAGGGTAGAACAGACAAAATTACTCAACCCTCTAGCCACCCCCCACTCTCCCTCCCTCCTCTAGCCCCCCAGCCCCCCAAGGAGGACAACTTTTTGTTCTGTCTTCTCCGTTATTATACAATATATTTCATTATTCTTTAACTTATTTGTTTAAATATATTACCAATTCCATCCTTCAGCCTCCCTAACTTTATCCCACCTTTTGGCATAAACTAAAGCTCCTTTTCCATGTGCCATAAGACATTCGGTTCTACAATAATAGTTGACAAAGTTCTTGAATCTCTCAATTCTTAGAGTCTCCACTGATGTCAACCCAAAAATAAATACTTTTCCCAGCAATATAATTACGTTGTGTACTGTGTGAGAGTGTTTTGATATATCGCCCAGTATCACTGTAAACAAGTTTAATTGAAAACAAACATTCTGCATTGATAACCATTCCTGAACCCTTTTCCAAAATAAGGTCACAATCGGACAATACCAAAACAAATGTTCTACAGATTCCACCTCTTCTTGGCAGAATTGGCATACGGGGGATGGGTCAATTCCCCAGATATTTAACATCTTTTTCGTTGCCAAGAACTTATATATTAGTTTGTATTGGAAATATCTTATTTTGAATCTAGTGTTGTTTTATAAAGGATATTGAAGATCTGATTCCATGGTATTGGTGTATCTAACATTTTTTCCCAGCTATCTAAAATCTTGTATGGTATGGCAACTAAGTTATTTGTTCTTCAGTAAAATTTGTAGATATCTTTATCTTTGTTTTTTTTAGCCAAGTTGCCATTTTCATATGTGGCCTACAGACTAACTGGTATCCAGTACCATTTCTAATTTTCCTTTTCCACGTTTGTGGTAAAGATCCGATAAGTTGATTGTATTGCTGTAATGTGCAAACAGTTCCATAAATATGAATTAGTTGTGTATATGACATGAGTTTACCTTCATCAACTATATCCTTTAAAAAATTATGCCTTTGTCAAACATGTGTTTCCAAAAAATCATTGTTCTATCCATCATAATGTGGGAGTTCAGCCAGATGACTTGTTGTGTATTTTCTGGTGGATGAAATTGGTATTGTAACCAACTTTGTAGAGCTTCTTTCAAAAAAGTGGAGACATTAGAGAATATGTAATTAATTACTGAATTACTTAATCTACTGGAAAACCATTGTGAGTTGAAATAGAATTTAGGAATAAGGGAGGCTTTACGTGAGAGATTCAATGCTTTTAAATTTAGTAATTTTAAACCACCAGATATGTAGTCATTATAGAGCTATGTCCGCTTAATTATCTTGTTTGTCGTTCCATATAAATTGGAACACCTTTTGTTCATATGTTTTGTCATTGTCATCCTGGAAGAGACCACTCCCATCAGGATAGAAATGTTTCATCATAGGATGAACTCAGAACAGCTTTGTATTGATTTGCAGTGACCCTTCCCTCCAAGGGGACAAGTGGACCCAAACCATGCCAGCAAAATGCCCCCCACAGCACAACAGAGCCACCGGACCCCCTCACTGTAGGGGTCAAGCATTCAGGCCTGTACCGTTCTCTTGGTGTACGCCACACATGCACTTGTCAAGAATATGGTGAAGGATGACTCATCTGACCATAACATTTTTTCCATATCTCTGTAGACCAGTGCCTATGGTTTTTGCACCACTGAACTCTCAAATGTGCATTCATCTTTATAATGAGGGGTTTATGCACTGCAACCCTACTATAATATTCCTCTCTATGTAATTGTCGACAGGCTGTTCTTGCTGACACAGTCTGATCACACCCTACATTGACATTCTCAGTCACCTGAGGAAGAGTTTCTCTTCTGTTTTTCCTTACATATCGCACTAACGCACAAGCATCACAGTCATTGAATGTGTGCTGTTGACAACAATTTCTTAACGTATTTACTGATGTCTTTCCCATAGATCTAAATACAGATGTCCCTTTAGTCCCTGTTCCTAAGGAAACACTAGCCAGTTGAGCAGTCTTTGTGACTGAAGCTCCTGCCATCCGTGCCCCAACAATGAACCCTCTTTCAAAGACACTTATTTCTTTTCCTCTTGCCATCGTGATCCAAAATTGAGATCAATTGGGCCTGCTCAGCATTTTCATACATCCCACAGAACACACATGATTGGATGTTAATTGCTTAATTGTACCATGCAGTACACCTGTGTGGAAGCATCTGCATTCGTTATGTTTCTCCACTCACTTATTCAGGGTTTTCCTTTAATTTGTCACTTGTCTGTATATAGAAAATTATTGTTTTGTATTGCGTTTATATCATTATTTATATCAATATTTATTTATTTTTGTGATCTATTGTTTCTTTGTATTGTTGATTTAGTTTATATCAGTATTTTCGTAAACAGTCATTTATTGTTTGCAGTTATGTTATATATAGTATGTTAAAAATAAAAGACAACACTTTTACTTAACTTTAAATATTCTCACCATATATTTTGTGTGGCACTCAATTAATTCTATTTCATATTAGAAAGCAAGCAATGGAATGTCCCTCTGACAGGGTTTTTATATGTATACAATCCAGACAATCTATATTATCAGGCTCTGCAGAGATATCTAAGCTGACACACTTGCTTTTGGAGAGGCATTCAAGTAATTCAATTGTTTTTTTCAACAACTGAGAATTATTTTACCTCTTATAAAAGGGAATATCAAATTCCTCATGTCATGGTCATTTTCCTTTAGACAAATTATTTCCGAACAAAATTATATATAGCATGTGTTGATAGCTATTAGAGATCTCAAGTAATGTGCCTGAAACTGAGGGGAGTCAAAAATGTACATAAATAGGGTAGGTGCATGGGGTTAATATGAAAAGTTAACAAAACTGCCTGTCCCTAAACACCACACAGACAGAATACTTAGAAATCTATACAGAATACTTTAGAAAGACCTTCTGATTACTTTAGAACAGACAAACACAGTAACACCCAGTCTCTCTGGAACCAGTCTGATAGAATGTGTGAGTGACTTCATGGAGGGGAATACATACAAACACAAGCACGTACACACACTGGTAAAATGTAGTTTGCATTCACCCATGGGACGTGATGTCTGACATCTAAATGACCTTGGAGTGGAAAGTAAAGGTGTGTTTTGTAACCTGGAAGCAGGTGAGTAGGGCTTGTGGGAAGGTGTCGAAGGTGCTGCGCTTGGTCTGTGTCTCGTCAAAGTTGAACTTCCCGCCAAAGAGCTGCATCCCCAGCAGGGCAAAGATGATGAGGAACAGGAAGAGGAGGAGCAGCAGGGAGGCAATGGACTTCATTGAATTCAGCAGTGAGGCCACAAGGTTGGAAAGAGCTGTCCAGTGACTATGAAGGGTGCACAAAGAGTCAGAGGTCAGCCAAGGAGGTAAAAAAGAGCTAATTGTTAGCTATACATTTAGCTAATTATACATACATTTAGCAGCTAATATATTGATGCAGCAATCCAATTATCAGTGTGTACTATCAGCACATCTAGATTATCAGTGGATCAGTGCAGCATCTGCTTTGACTCGATTCCTGTGATCAAACTGCTTTTAAAGGTTCACAGGCTACATGGCAAACCACTGATACCCACTTTACTATAGCCATCAAATCCAGAGCAAATTAAAGCAGCAATGAAGCCACAATGTGATGCTGAAATGGAGGCAGGTACCGTGTGACTTTGAATATCCTCAGAAGGCGCACGCAGCGCAGCACAGAGATGCCCAGGGGGGGCATGATCTCCAGCTCCACCAGGATGGTCTCCATGATCCCCCCACAAACCACAAAGCAGTCAAAGCGGTTGAAAAATGCCACAAAGTACACCTGCAGGCCGAGACTGTACATCTTCAGCAACATCTCCACAGTGAAGAGAGACAGCAGTACTTTGTTGGCAATATCTGGGGGACAGAGAGTTTGAGCGAAGGAGAAACAGGTTGGGGAAAAAAAGTTGAGAAATATAGAAGGGGAAGGAGGCGGGAAAGAGACTGATAGCTGCAGACACACAGTTTTTGGCAGTGCTTAGATCTACACAAAGACAGAAAGCAGTGCAGGTACCTACCCTGGACCTGCGTGAGCCACTCAGGTTGGTTGTAGTGCTCAGAGGCACTGGTGACAGTGTTAAGGAAAACCAGGAGTAACACCAGCCAGTAGAAGGTGACAGACTTCACTGCCACACGACAGTTCCTGCGGCAGGCACGATTCCAGCGACGCATTGTCCGGCTGGGCAGACAATACAGCATTAGCATCAGCATGCCGTAATGGCACCATATCCACACAATCATCATCTATCTACATATCTACACAACTGTGCTGCCACATGTGAACAGGAAACTGCATCAGAACACTAAGAAGAAACCTCACAATCTTAATTAATCTTAATTAATCACAATTTTAATTAAAATGAATCTATTAAATAGCAATACATTATGACATCTACATGCACTTCCTCACCACAGTGGATTTTTCATTATCCGAGTGCTGAGAGCATTGATGAAAGAAAGAGATTTAAGTCATTTAAGTGACATAATCGCATTCCAACCTTATACAAGTTGTCTGAGTGTTTGATGTAGATAGTGTGTGGTTAGTGATTAGGGAGGGGGTGATGCACAGTGTAAGAGGTAGCAGGTGGATAGTGTTTAGGGTGAGGTTGATGTACAGTGTAAGACGTACTATTCGGGTAGTGTGCAGGGTGGGATTGGCGTACAGTACTGGAGGTAGTGTGTGGGTAGTGTTTAGGGTGGGATTGGTGTGCAGTGTTAGAGGTAATGTGTAGGTAGCTGTAGCATAGCGAGCGGGGGAGCAGAGGGTGCAGCTGCCCCGAGCCCACGGTTCTTCCAGTTACAAAGGGGCCCACCTCGGGCCCAATCTGCCTGACTGAACATGCATTTTTGTTGTTTAGTTAGTTTGTGTGTCTTGATTGCCGCAAAAAAATTAAAAGTCAGACTGAGGGCGTAATGGTTTCGACCAAACCCTAGCTAAGTTTCTCGCCGCAATATTTATTTTGAACGAGCAGAGACACAATAGAGGTACAGAAAACTTTATTCGCTGTCCAGTATCCTTGTGTAAATGTACGAACAGGAAAATTATGCCCTCTGTTCGAGTCCTAAAGTATAGGAACTAGGTGATCACCGGCTGTCTTATTTCCCATCGCCATCATTGCTGACAGAGCAGCAATATTTAGCTATCTTGCATGAGCAGAGACACAACAGAGTTACAGAAAACTTTATTCGCTGTCCAGTATCCTTGTGTAAGTGTACAAACAAAAAAATTATGCCCTCTGTTTGAGTTCCAAAGTAGGAACTAGGCAATCACCAGCTGTCTTGTTTTTATTCCCATGCCATCACTGCTGATGGAGCCACAGTATATAAAAATGGTCTCATGCAATGAGGTGTGCTGAAATAGCACATAAGTTTCCCCTTGGATCTGTCTTGTATCTCCATACAGCCTATAAGAGGCTGTATAACGGCCCACCACAGGTCCTCGCCCCCTCTGCAATGAGCCATCAGCTCCGCCCCTGGTGGGTAGTGTTTAGGGTGGGAGTGGTATGAGTGTAAGAAATGTTGAAGGACATTGTGTGTCAGCTGTGTAACAGGCGGTATACAAGGTGGAGGTGGTCTGTAGTGTGTTACCAGCAGACTGTGCAGCAGTCATTGTGCTCTTCATCAATATTCTCTGTATTTTCAGATGCTGTCTCACTGGCAGGCAGACTTGCTATGTTAGCAAGAGACAGAGAGAGAAGGCTTTCATCCCCTTCACTGTTCTCAAATAACCAAATTTTTGAGACACGTTTACATGGGAAAGGAGGCACAAACATAAACAAATTTTCATTCTCTTTCACAGACACACAACTGTGGAACAGGTGCATATGAACTACAATAACTATGATGTTGGAGAAAGTACTTGATCAGAAACAGGTCATGAATATAAAGTCAAGAATATCTGAGACTTAGACTCAAATATACAAAGCAACTGCAAATCACATGCTTGGAGTTTTGAACACAATGTTATACACAGTTTGGAGAACTTTTGAGTAACATCCTTGTCTGAGTTTTTTTCTGAGTAAAAATGAATATAAGACCTATAATGCATAATAAAACAGGAGATTCTGTAGTGGATAATTTTGGCGATATAATTCTGAATAGTAAGCTTATGATCAAACAGACAAAAAAGACAGTGAGGCAGAGATAGACAGCACAATACCATGAGTTTCATTGGAATGACTGAACCAGCCAAATTTTCCTCTCTTCTTGTCAGCCAGGTCCCCCAGAGTGAGACCTGCAGAGACATCAGCATCAAGGCAGAGGGAAGGTAGAGAAAGTAGAGGTAGAGTGCCAGTGTCAGAGTGAGGGGAGAAAGTCTCTCAGATTAGTGTGGTACAGTGGCTCATGACTGAAAAGGTCCCCGTTTGACTGCTTTGCTATTGTACTCTTGGACAAGGTAAGTCTGTCGAATACTCCACTCTTCAGTAATTTAAACAGGAGTGTACTTTGTAAGCTGCTCTCAATGAGAGTATCTGCTAAGCAAATGCAATTTCAATCAGACCAAGGGGAGAGAGGAGTGCCAAATCAGAGGGAGGGGAAGAAGCAGCAAGCTATTGTGAAGGGGGCAGAGTCAGAGGGAGTGGCCCAAATGAGAGAAAATGAATGAATCAGAGCAAGAGCACTGTGAAGGAGGGGAGAGAGCAGCACTGAGTCAAAAGAGAATGACTACAGACTTTTTTGATTCTATGTCTATTGTATGTATCCATCCCTCTCACAGTCCTGAAGGACGTGGGATGCTTAGCTCACGTCTGCTGCCATCCTCGTCGTCCTCGTCCATATCTTCAGCCTGTGTAATCCACTCCATATATCCACACAGGTCTTCCTCCATCTGCTGCTTCTCACGCAGCTTCTGAAAATCCCCACGAGCCTTCGCCTTCTCTCTCTCCTTGGAGAACTCTCTGCAGAAAAACAAAATGTCATGAGCACACACAAACACTCAGGTACACGCATGCACATTCACACAGACTTTGTGTCACTCTCTCTCTCTCTCTCTCTCTCTCTCTCTCTCTAACACACACACACACACGCACACAAAATAAACGTACAGTGCGTATAACTCACCCACTCAGCACACCCAACACCAGATTGAGCACAAAAAAGGAGCCGAAGATGACCAGACTGACAAAGTAAACCCAAGGTAACTCAAACCCTATAGCATCATTCATCTACAGAAAGCAAGAAAGAAAAACAATTGTGTGAGAAACAGAGATATTACACATTAGAGTGAATAATAAACAGTGTCATTACCCAGTACAGTGAATACCACATAGTGACATTGCCCAGTTGGACAAGTAAGAAACATCAGCATTCCCCAGTGAATGGGAAATCATGACATTTACAAGTGAAATGAAGGAGAGACACAGTGACATTACCCAGTATAGCACATCGGTCCAGCCCTCCATGGTAATGCACTGGAAGACGGTCAACATGGCGAAGAAGAAGTTATCAAAGTTGGTGATGCCACCATTGGGCCCCTCCCACTTGCCCCTGCACTCAGACCCATTCACCAGACACTGGCGTCCATGACCCGCAAATGCACATGGCACAGGATCATCCTCAACATTGATGTCTGAAAGAGTTAGACAGGATAATTAAAGAGCTCAGCTGCAAAAGTCCTCATTTGTATTATTCATTTTCACTGTTATTGCAATAGAAATGCTAAATTATCTGAGACCCAATATGAAAATCTTGAGTCACTTGGGTGGTCCTTTGTAAAACGCTTTTTGAAAATCCAGTCATATGGTATCATAAACCAGGACTGCATCAACATATTTAGATGTATTCTTAAAATGTCCACCAAGAACCAGGCCTCGTCCAACAAAATTATGAACTTCATTTGAGATTCCCTACTGGTCACACTGCCCATATGCTGGCCACACCCCTTATGTCTTGATACATTGCTTGAATAATATTGCTTGATACAGCAATCAAATTGACAAGAGGGAACATCTAACCTACTTTTACCTATATCAGTAATTCTTACATGACCTCATGGTGCAACGGTAGCATGCCTGACTCCAGATCAGAAGGCTGCATATTCAAATCACGTCAGGGTCAAAAGTTTGCATTTTCAAGATGGCGGTGGTGCGTGTACAACATGACGCTCAGTGTCTCTCCAGGTTTCGCAAATTAGCTATTATATATCTAGTATTTTTCAGTTTGGTTATTTGAAACAAACTTGTGAACACCTCATACAGCCAACAATCACTCCTCGATATAAAACTTTGATGCACAGACATTGCAATGGACACAGTATTCGACTGTCATGAGCTACCACCTGAGATAGCCAGGATACCGCGACCGAGTGAACATGCCAGTCCAACAGGAAGTGCCTGATGCAGGCGTCGAGACCGCAAACAAGGACAAGGTAAGCGAGGAGCATTGCGAGCTAGGCTAAAGCTCAACCCTCACTGACCAGCGCTACCTAGCATCTTCCTCCCCAATGTATGGTCTCTGGCGAGCAAGATTGACAAACTTTGACTCTGGATAACACAGAAATTGCTTACGGACTGCAACATTTTGATTTTCATGAAGTTTTCATGAAAATGAGTAGAAAAGCACTATATAAATGCAGTCCATTTACACCATTTACAAATATCTACAGGGTGGACAGATCAGCTGTGGACTCCAGCAAAAACAAAGGGGGGGTGTATGCTTCTTTGTAAACAAAGCCTGGCATACAGACACAGTTGTTGTTAAGACCCACTGCTCTGCAAATCTGGAATATCTTCTTATTAAGTGCAGGCCTTTCTATCTGCCCTGTGAATTCACGTGCACCATAATTGCTGTATATGTACCCCCTGACGCTAATGCTAAGCTAGCCATGGAAGATCTCCACGCAGCGATTAGTAAGCTCCAAACAAAACATCCTGACAGAGCCTTTATTATAGCTGGCGACTTTAACAACGACAACTTGAAGACTTTACTCCGGAAATTCCATCAAAATGACTCGGTCCACCAGATTAGACAATGGCTGTGTCCAGATACGAAGTCACCTGCCTTAGAAGGCAGCATTTGAAGGGAGCGTTTTCACAATTTTGCACACTTGCCCTTCGTAGGCATGTCCCAAACCGAAGTCATCATAAAATGCTAAAATAAGGTGCCTTATTTCGGTTAAATTTGAAGACAACATCCGTTGTATCCTTTGCCAGGTAGGGTATGCCATAAGTCTTTGCGATTGCCTCAGGCTTCTCAACTTCGGTTAAATTAATGGCGGCTGAAAACACCACAGTGCAGTAGTAGCAGAGGAGCTCATTATAAATGTCCGTATACAGTGAACTCAATAATTTGTTGCGGTTATATCTAAAAAATACATTGGAATTATTTAATACACTGGAATAATGTTCGTAATGTTTTTAAGCCTCAGTGAGCTTTCCGTGAACTAACTAGCTATCTTGCTGGTAATCACATTACTTTCCAATAAAACAAGCTAGCTATCTACCTAACGTAGCAGTAGTTTGGTTGTCCATCGAACAAAGGTGAAGTCTTTTACAGCTACTGAAATACTTAACATGATAGTCAGATGAAATTGAAAAATGTAACTGATCTAGTGGCTAGTTATTTAGTTAGATGAACGTTAAACTAATTTTCTCTCCAGGGACGCGAACAATCTATGACGTCATCCTGCCTTCAAAGTGTGTCCCGATTTCGTTGCCTTTTGAGGTTCCTTTTCCGTTAGAAGTGAGCTCCCTCATAAGGTAGCATCCTGAGGATGCAGGCAGCAGGCAGCTGACTTAATATTGGGACACAGCCAATACCCTGGATCATGTTTACACCAATGTTACAGAAGCTTACAAAGCCAATCCCCTCCCCCACCTTGGACAATCTGATCACCTATCTCTGTTTCTGCTACACCCCCATCATCAAAAGTGTGAAACCCACAGTGAAGACTGTTAAAGTGTGGCAGAAGGGGGCAGACTCCTCACACAGACTGGAATGCACTTGCATCCCAGGGCACCATGGACTCACACACTGACATTGAAACCTACACAAACTCCATCCTGGACTACATTAACAGTTGTGTCAACTCAGTCACCACCAAAAAAACAATCACAATATTCCCCAGTCGGAAACCTTGGATGAACAGAGGGGTCCAACTCCTACTCAGAGTGCGTTATACTGCTTGGAGGTCTGGAGACTGGGAAGCCTACTGCTCATCCAGGGCCAACCTGAGGAGGGGGAATCAAGCACTCCAAATACAGATATAAACTAAGGATTGAAGAAAATTTTAACAACTCTGATCCCTGTCGCATGTGGCAGGGTATCCAGGCCCCCGTGGACTACAAAGCAACCATCACCCCACCCACCCACACACACCCCAAATAATAAATTGGTAACAAGAGGTGCTCACCTGAATTAGTTTCAGCCAAACAGTCAAGCTCAGATTGAATATCTTATTAGTAGAGAGGAAACAATGCTTGTAAATCAGTCAGAACAGCACTGTAATAGAGGAGGTTCTGGGCAGTTGGGGGCGGGGGTAGAGGGCAGGAGAGGCACACATGGTACCCTGAAATTTCTCTGTTTAAATGCTAGAAGCATAAAAAATTAAATTCTCGATCTGGAAACCGTTATGAGTAATAGTAACTGGCTTGGTCCAGGGGATGGGGATGAGTACAACGTAGAGGGATACAAGCTACTAAGAAAAGATAGAATCAATAGAAGAGGAGGAGGCGTAGCTCTCTATGTAAAGGATAATCTTAATACTCAGGAAATACCAGGAATGGAGCCCCTTGGTGTTAGTGAAGACTTATGGATTAAGATATTGGGGGAAAATGAAAAAGGCGTGAATGTTGGAGTATGCTATAGGCCACCAGCCTCAGATAGCAATGTCAGTAGTACTCTCTTTGATAACATTAAACTTGCATGTCAGGAGGGTGAGACAATAGTAATGGGGGACTTCAATTACCCTTCAATTAATTGGGAAGCTGTGTCAGGTCAAGGTAAATGTGAGGAAGAGTTTTTGGATGTTGTAAATGACTGTTTTTTGATACAGTCTGTTACTCAGCCCACGAGAGAGAACACAATCCTAGATCTGGTTCTGTGTAATAATCCTGATAGAATCGGCAGTATTGAGGTAGGGGAACCACTCGGTACAAGTGACCATAGTTCAATTACATTTGAAGTTTTTTGGCAAGTCAAGTCTGCATTCTCCAATGCTAGAGTATTCAACTTTAGGCAAGCTGACTTTATTAAGATGCGTGATTATACAAGGAATATAAACTGGGTACCTCTTCTAGGTGGTAAAACTGTCAAAGAAATGTGGTGTATATTTAAAACGATTATTCTGGATGTACAGCGTAAATTCATTCCGCAAGTGAGAAAAGGAAAACTGAAAAAGAAGCATCCACAGTGGATGAATAAGTCACTGCGGAACAGTTTAAAACAAAAAAGGAAATTATTTAGAAAATATAAGTTGGAGAGCTCAGATAGAAATAAGATTGAATACAGTAATATGCGAGCTCAAGTTAAGAAAAAATAAGGGAAGCCAAAAGATGTTATGAAAGACAAATTGCACTAGATGCAAAGAGCAACTCTAAACGTTTTTTTCAATATTATGGTCAAAAAAGGATAGTTAAGGATGAAATAAGAGGTATAAAAAATAAGGATGGGGTTATGGTTTACGATAACAAAGCTATTGCTGATACACTAAACAGTTACTTTGTGGGGAGTTTCACTAGTGTTTTTGCATATGCCTTCAGGTGCAGTCAGTTCTCAGAGACTTATAGAGGAAATTGATTTAAATGATGCAGAAGTACTAGATAAACTTCAAAAACTTAAAACAAATAAGGCAGCAGGCCCTGATGGAATATATCCAAAAGTTCACAGAGAACTAGCAGAGGTGGTTTACAAGCCTCTGACAGTTATTTTTAAGCAATCCCTTAAAACTGGAGAAATACCAGATGACTGGAAACATGGCAGTGTAGTACCTATCTACAAGAAAGAAGACCGGACTGAACCAGGAAATTACAGGCCTGTCAGCTTAACTTGTATCGCATGCAAAATACTGGAATCCATCATTAGGGATAATTTGCAATTATCCCTGGAACGAAATGGTGTTCTAAATGATAGCCAACATGGTTTTCGCAGAGGGAGGTCATGCTTAACAAACCTCCTGGACTTCTTTGAGGAAGCTACAGCATGTCTGGACTCAAACCAGGCTTATGATATTATCTATTTGGACTTTCAAAAGGCATTTGACAAAGTTCCGCACGAGAGACTCATATTGAAAATGACATCTGCGGGAATTACAGGAGCCATCACCGAGTGGGTTCGAAGTTGGCTGTCTAATAGAAAGCAGACTGTAACTGTGGGAGGAATTGTATCGGAGCAGGGTCCTGTACGAAGTGGAGTCCCGCAGGGATCGGTGTTGGGGCCTTTGCTATTTCTTATATACATAAATGATCTTGATGCAGAGGTTAGAAGTAAAATAGTAAAATTTGCAGATGACACAAAACTAGGGGGTCTAGCCAACAGTATAGAATCAACTAAGGTAATACAGGAAGACCTAAACAGCATCCAAAAGTGGGCACATACCTGGCAGATGACTTTCAATTTAGATAAATGTAAAATCTTGCATGTAGGAAATAAGAACCTTAGACAAGACTACTTCATGGGTGGAAAAAAACTAGAATGCGCTCAATTTGAAAAGGACTTGGGAGTAATGGTTGACCCAAGCTTAACAGGATCTAGGCAGTGTGCTGTAGCAGTAAAAAAGGCCAACAGGATGCTGGGATATATAGCCAAAAGTATTGAGTATAAATCTAAAGAGGTTATATTGAAATTATACAATGCCTTAGTCAGACCGCACCTGGAATACTGTGTGCAGTTCTGGGCACCGCACTATAAAAAAGATACTGAAGCTTTAGAAAAGGTTCAAAGAAGGGCAACTAAATTAGTTCCTGGCATGAAATATAAATGCTATGAGGAAAGACTCAAGTCACTTAACCTATTTAGATTAAGCGAGAGGAGGCTTAGGGGTGATTTAATTGAGGTATTTAAATTTATAAAAGGAATCAATAAGGTTAACTATAATAAATTCTTTAGGGTGAGTTCAGTCTGTAAAACAAGAGGACATAAATAGAAACTAGTTAAGAGTAAGTTCCGCACTGATGTAAGGAAATATTATTTTACACAAAGAGTTATCAATACATGGAATAGGTTGCCAGGTCATGTAGTTGAGGCAGAGACCCTTGCTGTGTTCAAGTCTAGACTTGATGCAGTTTTGGATACTCTTTAATTAAGAAATGGCGAGCTTAGTTGGGCCGAATGGCCTGTTCTCGTCATCATATGTTCTTATGTTCTTATGTTCTTATGAATATTTTATTGTACTTATCATTATAATATAAATGTGTCCAAACTTTCGGTTATTCTCTTTGGGCTAATAACACAGCTATAAAATAATAATATCCAATTGTCTCAAAACTTTTTCACAAAGGAACTAACTCTCTACTCTTATTCTAGAGCAGGTTTCTCAGCCCTCTCCTGGAGTACCCCCTGCCCTGCAGATCTCTCCCTGCTCCAACACAGCTGATTCAAATAATCAGTTTGTTATTAAGAAGCTTCAGGAGTTCATAACGAGTTGATCATTTGAATCATGTGCCGATTCACAGGCGCTTTAATTGTCAAGTGGCCCCTCTTCAGCATTATATCTAGGTAGGTGACCGCTTTCTAGATATGCATTTGTTCTCACTCCCTTTCTCTCTCTGGAAACTTGGTTTCCGTGTTAGTGGCGTGTGCAGTTTGGCTGGTTGGTTGTGATTTGTTTTCGAACAATGTTAAGGTATGTGCTTTTACCGTTTCTTTCTTGTACAGTATGTTTATAGCATGAGTCACTGGTGTTACATCTGCCCCGCTTCCTTGCTTTGTAGCATAATTGGCTTGCGTCTTTGTTGTGGATATGGAGTAGCATTGTTCCGCTTTGAGTCTCTGCTTAAGCCAGTTTCGCTTTCATTCAAGGTAGGCTGGTTCATTTTTTATTTTGTCAATGTTGTTCAGTTCCCCTTTTGCTTTTAGCTAATATAGCTTTCTCCCTCTCAGTATCTGGGCCGCTGTCAGTGATCGAGCCGTGGCCTTGGCAGCTCTCACCCCTCTGCTCCCTGGCATTCATAGCCCTGGTTGTGTGTTTTTAAATAGAATTGTTAATTAAATTTTATACACTATTTGTGAAATCACCCCTCTGGTCTTTGTTTCAAACCTGTGTGGTCCTTTTGGGTTTAAAGTGGTTGAATTTAAATTCCTTGGGGTGAAATTCCCCTAGGTGGCGTAGTTGACACTACAAACCCCTAGAAAGGACTTGATGCTTGCTTAATGAGGCTGACAAAAGGGGTTGGTCAGCAGAGCAGTCTGACAGTGAGGTGTGTGCATGAGTCAAAAGTGATACACAGCACAAAGGGGGTGGATCAGTTTTCATGTATTGGTTGGCAGTGATACTGTCCAATTTAAATGGAATTTCAAATTTGTCAGCCTAAGCAGTTACAAGAGTTTTGCACATGGGTTTCATAAGGCCTGAAAAATGCAAGACATTCAAATGAAAATATTGGAGGAAGGGAGGAGAGAGAATACTATTGCTTGGTTTTTTTTCCAATGGTGGCAGACAGTGTTTTCCCTGTTTGTCAAGATGGGTGACTAGACAACATGAAATGGTTGCCAAAACCTCTTGATTGGTGCAATCTGGTTGCCAAGGGCAACTGTTAATGTCAATGATCAGTCCTTGGGCTCTCAAACATAGCCAAGATCATTTTCCCACAAGGGCTGAAAATGGCTTGAAACCACAAATTCCCTTATGGTTTGCACAGCTATTCCCATTTCAGCCTATAAGCACCTAACTGACTAACTAACATGACCCAACTAACTAACTAACATGCATACTGCATTGCCAACATTTTAACCATTTTACTAAGCAACTCTTCCTGGACCTGTTGAGTGTACCACTCAGACAGAGATGCCACATTTACAGTTCAAACTACACTAAGTGGCTTGGCACAAAAAGAAACAGAATAAAAATAAAATAAAGTAAACCATGGGTTTGGCTACCCAGCCAGCTGGCCAACTGGAAAAGAATCACTAGTTGCATAAATGCAGCACAAAAATAGTTGTAACAATGTGTAGGATGAGGATCAAGATAAAGTAGCTCAATATTATTTGATCTACATGTTTTATCTTATCTGCTGTGCTGATTGGTGGTTAGCTAGATACATAGTTTGCTTGCTAATATCCACTACTAATACTTCTCTAATCTATATATGAATTAAAATCATTTGATTACCTGACTGCCTAAATAATTACTGTGCTGAAAATAAAAGTGGAAAAAAATTCTCAGCATGCCTTCCTGTGGAAAGTATGTGAAAACTAAAAGGACAAAAACATAAATAAAAAAACATAAAAATTAACATAAATAAAAATAAATTAAATTTAATTAAGTTAGAACTTCTGAAGTAACTCAGTCATAAACCAGTATCCTCAGACATTATTCCATCTTCCCTTCCCGTCAATATTTCAAAACAGTACACATTCTGGATATAGTCTATGTTTGTCGGTTGTTCTAGTAAAATATTGTATCTCATCAGTGCAATAAGATGGGCAAATTATACACATGACAGATAGGTTTCCTCTAATTATCAATATTAAATAATCAATTGGTACTGTTTAAGTGTAAATATTCAAATACCCAATGTCACTATTTCTCACTTATTGTGTTGCGGAATTTTTCAGACTAATTCCATTTTTTATGTGTATGCATATTCAGGGACCTGTGCCAATGTAGTAACAGGTTTTGTGCATCCTGCCGATGAAAAGCTCTAGACCGATGATGGCGTAGATGATGATAACAAACAAAACCAGCAGGGCGATGTGGAGCAGGGGCACCATTGCCTTCATAATGGAGTTCAGCACAATTTGGAGACCTGGAGAGGTACCACACTACTGTTACACACATACATACTCGTACAGTGTTACAGTGTTCATGTTAAAAATAGTTGAAAACACACAAGCAAACACAAATACTTTTACAGTATAAATACATGCTGTTACAGTGTACAGTGTACAGTTATGTTATAACACACACACATGATATTGCAGTACACATTCAGAAAACACACATACTTCTACCCCTACACACAGTAGCAGTGAACATGGTGGGAATACACACAGCAGAAAAGTATACTGTATAATGTAGGCAACAGAAGAGAGACGCACTAGGAACTCCTGAGACCAGCCGCAGCGGCCGCAGAACTCGGAATGCTCTGAGAGCCTTCACATCCAGCCCACCCGGCTTGCCTGCCATGTGATGAGCTTCACCTGGCTTGTGAGTCATTGTCTCCAGGACCACGCTGAACAGTCTGCAATACACACACATACATACATAGACCAGCTTGCTACATTTGGACCAATTAGTGCATTAACTGTTTGCTTTCCCTAGGGTGTGTTTGTTATCTGTTACAATCTCATATATGGGATCGCACATGGGATCTTTTACTTCTTTCTAAAAACTGTATTTTACTAATACAGGATGATCTTTAAATTCTCTGAGATTAATGTTATAAGATCTTAAGAAGGAAAACCAAGTTTGTGTCAACAAAATTAAGAACGATGCACAGGGACTGAGTTTCTACAAAAAGGGAACAAGAGATTTCCTTCTTTCCCATTTAAGAGTAGCTGTCAAATAACATTGGGATAATCTGTGAAATAGGTAGGAGGAGGGCAAGAGAGAGGGGGGCAAAGGAAGGAGAGGAAGTAGCCTTTCAAGCCCTTTGGAAGGTATGGTGTAGAGGTGGAAAACTGTAAGAACACTGATGAAGAAAGGAGTGAGAAGGAAAAAGAAAGACAGTTGGCAGAAAAAGAAGGGGGTTAGCTGTATGATGTAAATTGATACTAATGATATTAATCATGGCGAAGGAGGGCTGTGTGTACCCCACAATTACGATGACAAAGTCCAGGAGATTCCAGCCATTGCGGATGTAGGAGCTGGGGTGCATGACTAATCCATATGCCAGGATCTTCAGAAAGGTCTCAACAGTGAAGATGATCAGAAATACGTATTCCACTTGCTCCTACACAAATACAGATAGAAAGCACCATCAACTGATCAGTCTATGCATCCCTCCATCTATATCTACATGACATACACATGGTGACTGCATCTTCAGAACATCTTTTGGACTTATATCTACAATAACTGTCAGAATTTTATGAAAAAAAAGCCAGGGTTATATTTTCTCACAGACAGCAGTAGAGGAAAGTCACAGGACAGTTTAATATGGAATTTCAGAGGATTACCAATATGTCACCATTTCCAACAGATGGACACACACATACAGACACACACATACACACAGATACCTATACTCACACAGAAACATGTACATGCACACTCACAGACTTACACAAACAAATATATTCAAATTCAAAATCTGTGGGATTAAATGTCTGCTTCAATCCATTTGCTAATTGCTATTGCTTAGAAAAAAGCAGGGGACAACTTCATGGACCTGGATTAAAAATTGAATTATTATGCAATATGAACAGTATAGAATTGGCATGACAAGACAATAGTGTACTAAGCGAATGTAACACAGTTTGGACACCACAAGTGAACCACCAGAATGATTAAAAACATTAAAATATCTGAATTATAGAAGTAAATTTGCATTATTTGGCAATTACATAAAATTTAAATTTGGTTACTCAAAAGCTTGTAATGGAGAGAATTAAAATGAGGGTGGGAAGAAAAGAAAATGACACAGAGAGGGGGGAGGTGAAGGATGGAGAAAGATGGAGTGATGGGTTGAGGGTAAGCTGCTTATCTAATCCGAGAGCATTTAGAGCAGCTAAACAAACAGACAATCTCCCAAACCCTGATTTTCTATAGCCTGTCTCTCTTTCTCTCTGCCCCACTCTCATCTTTTTGTCTGCCTCTCACACTCTCTCTCTTACTCTAAAATGTTTCTTCATTCTCCTCTACTTTCCACATTTTTCAGGTCTATACAGACTAGTGTCAGTATGAGGACAGTGTTGACAGTAAAATCAGATGAATCTGATCTTGTCTTTTATACACTACCACGCTTTAACCCACTGACTATCATAAACTGATCCTGTGAGCATGGTCAAAGGCTTTATTGTTGGAACCAGACAAAAAGACTCAACTGAGCTGCACTGAGGTCTTGCCCCAAAGAAGTCTGTGTGATCAAATTCCTGGGAAAAAATTGGATCAATACAGGCAACTTGTTGAGGGAACCTGCAGAAAATTTTATTTAAAGGGGCAATAGGGTTTTGGAAAGGTTTTGGAAAAATATTTTACATTTACATTTGAAATGAAATTGTAGCTGTCATGAAATGAAGATAATGAAAACCCTTGTGAAGCTTCAGTGATCAGCAATGACACCTTCTCTACAAACTGATTATGAATTACTGAAGGTAGACAAAAGATAAATGAAAATGAGATAACTGACTCATCAGGTCATCATATTTGGGGACCATGGAGACAGGGGTTATACATTTGTGTACCATTATGGTAACACTACAGTGAAGGTAATATGCTTTGTGATGGCCGCAGTGCGAGACGCACATGGAAGCGAACACTGTTCAGCACGTTCAACACGTTGTTCAGGAACATTTATTTGATCATTGTTGCTGGGTCAGTGCACAGGCCTAGTAAACATGAATGGTTAAATAGGAATTGTTTCAATTTTACTGGTAAAGGGAATGTTTGTTACCTGTATTGAGTGATATTGTTGCAGGTGAGTCCAGCATCAAAGAAGTGCCGTCAGAAAACAAAACAAATTTATTTGGTTCCTAGGGGGAGGGCCGAGCAAACCAACTGTTCTTGGCCACGGGGACCATGGAAGCGGCTATGGCCAAGCTGTGTTCTTTAAAATGTGCTCTCTTCTTTTATGAATATGTTAATAATATCAGTCAAAGTATATGTTTCATTCCAGGACATGTCTTGTGGATGTTTGTGTTATTTGTTATATTTGGACGCCCCCCCCCCCCTTGTGTGTTTTATGGTGCTGGACACCTTGATAAATTCGATAATGGAGATCAGTGTTGTTCAGAGTCGGCTGTGATGTGTATTGTCCTGGGTTGTGCTCTGCTGATATTGCCCTCTGTGCAGTCTTTTTAGAGGCAGAAGCAGATATGGTTAAAAATTGACTTTTTGTCCCTTTTCATTGAGTTCTTGTGGCCATGACCACCTTCATAGGGGGACGGCACTGCTCAGCACGGGTCCGTCACATGTTTCAAACGTAGAAGTAAATGTTAATGTAGAATAAATTACAGGAACTCATTCCTTAAATCCAAGCAAATCAATTAGATTAAAATTTATAATTTAACATGTTTAAATTTATGTTTAAAGGTATGCTGCCATAATGTTAGCCTGCCGGGGTCTTTCCTTGTTGCACACCTTTTTCTCTGCCCCTCCTCTCCTGCCTCTCTGTTCTACATCCCTGCCATTCTTATCATCCACTAACCACTGTTTTCTGTTTGCTTCCTATTCCCTGCTCCGGGCTCCTGTCCGGAGCTGTAGCCCAAGCGTCTCATCTCGTTTTCCAGTCCTGCTACCTCGCTGCCCTGCCCATCAAAGCCAACTGCATTCCAAGACCCGGACATCCTAGGAGACATTCTTATAATCACTCTACTGTTAACTGCTATTGTTTGTCAATCACAAATGTACATTGCATAATTTTGTGTCTAACTCTATCTGCCCAGTGCCGGCCAGAAGCAGATGGGCCCCCCCATGAGCCCGGTTCTGCTCAAGGTTTCTTCCTGATAGGGAGTTTTTCCTTGCCACTGTTGCCTTGTTGGCTTGCTCTCAGGGGGTCTCAGGCCTGGGAACAATGTAAAGCTGCTTTGTGACAACTTGTGTTGTAAAAAGCGCTATACAAATAAAAATGAATTGAATTGAATTGAATGTTACCTCTTCAACTAAATATAAATCTTTCCTTGACATATTGTGGGCTTAGCCCAGCCCAGAAATCTTTAGATTTTCACCTGATAATTGCACCATTTTCAAGCTATTTCACAGTAAAATGAATATAAGATGTGAGACACTGCGCTCTACCAAAAGGTTCCGGTCAGGTGCGTAGGCTGGCTTTCACAACATGAAATCAAAATGAGTACAATCTGAGTTGTCATTCTACTTTGTTATTATGTAAAGGTGTGCCTTGGGAATACTTGTTTTCATAAATGGTGTGCCTTGTGACATAGCTAGCTAGCTAAAGAGCCGTCTTCTTCACCAACCTGAGCTTGTAGATGAGGCAATGGCACTCTCACAGCCTGACTCATCTGCTGCTACAGCAACAGGAGATAACTCTTCCTCCACCTCCTCTAGCCTCGCCTGTGCCTCATTGCCTTCATCCTTTTTCTTTTTGAAAAAGCTTTTTATATCCATAGCCTTCAAGTCTTGCCTTGAGTGAATTAGCTAGCTAGATATGACCAGATGCCAACAATGACAACAATGTCAGTGCTCTCTTTCTCTCTCTGTCTCTCTCATGCTCACACAAAATGCGTGCGTGCCAAATAGTGTGAAGTAGATCTGCTGCTTGAATGACACACAGAGAACCTAAAACATACTTCTGTTTTTGCTCAACAATATCATATTATTTTCGAGGGCTTTAATGCATGATCGGAATGACATGAATAGATCCCAGGCTATTTTTTTATTATTCATATTTTTGTAAAAAAAATGGTTGGTCCACCAAAAACCATGGTCCACATGGTTTGGGGTGACTGATTGAACCTTTTGGCATAATTTAGACGAGCTTCGATGTTCCTTTTTGTAAGAAAGGGTTTCCGTCTTGCCACCCTACCCCATCGCCCAGATATGTGCAGAATACCAGAGATGGTATTCTGCACGGTACCTGCCAGAAATTCCTGTAGCTCCTTCAGTGTTGCTGTTGGCCTCTTGGTGAAAAACTTATCAGGGAGGCTCCCTGATAAGTTTTCTCCTCGTCCTCTCATCAACTTTGGCACCACAGAGGCATTGCAAAGATCAGGACGACCCTCCACCATTTTCTCCACTTATTGATGATGGTTTTGACAGTGCTCCATGGTACATCCGGTGCCTTCGATATTCTGTTATATCCCTCTCCTGATTGGTACTTTTCAACAATTAGCCCTCACAGTTTCTTTGGCAACTCTTTGCGGACCATGGCTCTCCCAGTAGGATGCAACTCCAAACATTCAAGCAAATCCTATAGCAACAGCTGACTTTAATCTGGGTTTAATCAGAATCACTTTCATTGATGGCAGGTGTATGCTATTTACCTACAGGCATGACATTTACATTTCTGTTATTTCTGTCTTTACATTTCAAAAACCTGCAATTTCATAAGGGCGTGTAGACTTTTTATATCCACTGTACTTGTTAACCTTCCTACCTGTTGTGAGCTGACATGCAAGGCAAAATCATTAATGATCGATCCAGGGAATTTGATCATTTTTATTTGTTCAATCTGTGTAAATTATATAGCCATAGTATAATTATTACTATTATAATTTTCATTTTAAATTATTAATAATCTTGGTTGTGAGATCAGCTAGCTAGTTATCGTTCATGCACATCAAAAATGGTCATGACGGTTATCTGTGCTTTTAAGACTAAAAAGTAATTTAAAATTTAATAAACAGGGAGACCAGATAATATCAAGTAAAAGAAGAAAAGGAAGAAAGTTTAAAGGGTCCAAGTTTGGGCATTTATTATGTGGCCATATCCAAATTCTCTATATTTAAATTAGGTTAGATAGCCCATAAGCAAATGTTTGTAATCACTCAGGCCTCGGATTCATTGTGATCATTTCTGTCGGATACCCTAAAAAGGCTTGATGATAGCACACCAGGTATTTCAGGTATATATTCAGAGTTACCCTTATATACTCATGAGTTATATTTGTAAATATAATTCCTGAATATATACATTTAGAGCTATATTTATATATTCAGGAACTGTATTTATATATTTAGAATTACATTTATATATTTCCTGTTTGGCCCCTCATAAAATATATATATATTGTTCAAGAGGCTCTATGAGAGGAGATGCATGTTGCCCTTTTTGGGAGTTTCATGCTTGATCATGCACACTTGTGCTGTTCAGCTAATCAGCACACTGGGAAGAGGCAAGTGAAGGCAGCAGGTTTGGAGGAGAGTGGAATGAGCAACAAGAAAGTTACCTCTGTGTAAAAGTTGTGTTTAGTTCTGGGACTGTTTAGTTATTTTTTACTGGAACTCGGTTTATGGTGTGCATAGCTAAAGACAAGTAAGTACACATTTTCTTTGTGTTTAGATTTGAAGGCGATGCAGTAATGTGGAATTTAGACAAAAAAATTCCACATGTAATTTGTTTGCCATCGAGCAATGTAATGCTGCAACCATTTCCTGAGTGTTTCAGTTTTATAATTGTTGTATAATCTGCCAATTCATACACGCAGTATAAAGGTTTTAGTTAAATGTAATTTTGCCACGCTAGTTATGCGTAAATTGCTATGTAGTTATCAATGGTGATGCTAGGTAAATGATGAATAATCGCACTGACAATGTTATGCTGTGCTGGATGTATGCATGGCCAGGGTAATATGTTTGTGTATCGTTACATTAGTTGAACTACACATTATAAGAGGAGTGGTAAACCTACTTTGTTATCTTAGTTTATAGCGAATGATGTGATGTTACACACAGTATATTTATGGGAGGGAACAGACTCTCTCTCCACCTTTAAGTCTAAGCTCAAAACATATCTATATAGTAAATCCTTCAGCTGAGGGACATGGCCTGGTGCTGGCGTGGATCATAGAGTCTCTGGTGGACTAAGTGGTCATTGCTTTCATGGACTCTGTGCCGTGATCTTGTGTTGACTGTCTTAGGGTCACCCTCATGACTATGCCGGTCCCTTGCCTCCCATCCCCTAGGTATGCTGCCATAATGTTAGCCTGCCTGGGTTTTTTCCTTGTTGCACACTAGCACCTTTTTCACTGCCCCTCCTCTCCTGCCTCTCTGTTCTACATCCCTGCCATTCTTATCATCCACTAACCACTCTTTTCTGTTTGCTTCCTATCCCCGCTCCGGGCTCCTGTCCGGAGCTGTAGCCCAAGCGTCTCATCCCGTTTTCCAGTCCTGCTACCTCGCTGCCCTGCCCATCAAAGCCAACTGCGTTCCAAGAACCGGACATCCTAGGAGACATTCTTATAATTGCTCTGCTGTTAACTACTATTGTCTATCAATCATAAATGTCTTAAATTACATTGTATAACTTGTCTTTAACTCTATCTGCCCAGTGCTGGCCAGAAGCAGATGGGCTCCCCCTCTGAGCCCGGTTCTGCTCAAGGTTTCTTCCTGATAGGGAGTTTTTCCTTGCCACTGTTGCCTTAGGCTTGCTCTCAGGGGGTCTCAGGCCTAGGAACAATGTAAAGTTGCTTTGTGACAACTTGTGTTGTAAAAAGCACTATACAAATAAAATTGAATTGAATTGAAAATGAATGTTAGAGGTGATAAGGATATGATGAATACTAGCAATTGTTCTCACTGCTGATATAATAGGATGTTGCCTATTGTACCTCCCTGTTTCCCTTTAGACCACACACAACATTACCATCTACCATTAAAAGTGCTAAAAGGGAAGCCCTGCCTCCTCCCCTGTTTTGACTGACCCTGGTATTTAACCACAAACAAGATGATCTGGGGTGATCTTACAACCACCAAAATCTCTCGCAGTTACACACTTCAGACAACAGAGGACAACAATCGCCATTTTGTATGCAAGAGGGCCTACACTGGCATCCTATCTTTTTTTGCAACCCATCAGAGCGTGCAACCAGCAGGTAGTGTGCATGCATAGGCATGCAAATATGGTACAGCTGACAGTACCAAATGCCCGCCCATAATTTTTTGCTTCCTCTGACGGTAGAGACGGTCTTTAGAAATGTAGGTAAGTTTTTGGAAATGTAGCTCACTCACTCAATTGCTATTTTTAAACAATAGTTTGTTAGATACCTAGTTAATACTTTACTATCTATCTAGCTATCTAATGTTTCTCTGTCGTATGTCTACACATTTGACATATTATGCGATATTTACATTTATGTGACCGTGTGGTCACACTGGTTGCATTTTCTGATGAGTGTCTACACTATCGAAATAAGCTACCAGTCATTTTATGATGGTATAATTCTCCTAAGGTCATTTTAGACTATTTTTGTCATTTTAGATATTTTTAATATGATAAGTAGAATATCAGGTTGGTAGCAAGATCCATTTGTTGCCTACTAAAAATGGTACGCAACCTAGAGTAGGCTACCTGCGGTAGTATTTCAAGTTAGGGTAGCGAAGATCGATGGCTGCAAGTAGGACGTTTCAACAAGGTAGGACAAAATGACAGAACACCCAAAATTATTTCTGAAAATCAAATCAGAGTTATGAAATGGTCCTATCACTAATGTGCTTCCTATCACTAACGTTACTGTTTCTATAACACGTCAAAATCATGTGAACGTTGCTGCCTTCTGGTATCATTTTTTGACAAGGTAGCAATAATTTATAGACTACGCTATAAATTCCTGCAACCGGTAGCAAAATCTGATCATTTTAATAAATTGTTCATTCATTAAATAAATTATTCATTTATTTGTTGTATTTGACACTTTTGTTGTATTTCTGATCTTTATGAGAATTTCTGTTGTTACTTTGATCTCTTTGTGTGTTGTCTAGTAGACAACTTTAATCAAATGAGAATTTATTTTGTATTTTGCATGGCTAAAAATTAAATATCAATTCTGAAAATTCATACTTTGTCACTGAACTGTTATTAGGCTCTGTCGAGTCGTGGTGATATTGAATCGTGAACCTCATATTGTATATCATATACCATGTATATATGTATGTATGTATGTATATATATATATATATATATATATATATATATATATATATATATATATATATATATATATGTATATATATACTGCAAAAATCTCAACACTCTTGTAGGAGAGCCTTTCCCACACACATAATCTTTCTCCCACAAAAACAAAGCCAACTGTGTTCTGCCACTGCACAGTTTCAATCATTGTTGGCTAATGACATCACATTTGTGAGGTCTTTGGCTCAGTCTGCGCTCAGAATAAATATCTTTACTTTACCTACAAGCAAGCCCCTCCATACATGTTATGTTTAACACTTCTTAATATTTCTGTTGTATATTTGGCCTTGGAAGTCTATGTGGAGTTCATTAATATTTTCATTCAAAAGCCCCTAATCAACTGTTGGAGAAAGACACTGCACTATTTCATGGTATCTGGTAGCAATTGGTAAGTAATGCCTATGAAACTAATGAGTAATTACAAGGTAAGATTATTCAATTCAATTCATTTTTATTTGTATAGCGCTTTTTTACAACACAAGTTGTCACAAAGCAGCTTTACATTGTTCCCAGGCCTGAGACCCCCTGAGAGCAAGCCTAAGGCAACAGTGGCAAGGAAAAATTCCCTATCAGGAAGAAACCTTGAGCAGAACCAGGCTCATGGGGGGGGGGGCCCATCTGCTTCTGGCCGGCACTGGGCAGATAGAGTTACAGACAAGTTATGCAATGTACTTTAAGACATTTATAGGGAACACTTTAAGATTATCCCTGTTACTGGAAATCACTGTCTACATGAAATGACAAAAATCTTTTTCATTCTTACTAAGAATGAGTAATCTAGCATTCATCTTAAATAATTATGTGTAGCTCTACTATCTACAGGCAATTTATGTGCTATTCACTTGGGAAATACCATGGCAATTACTACATTATTTCACTTTTATCCATGTTCATCTGCAAAGTTACTATGACTCTTTCTTCCTAATTACTTGTCTTGGTATTTACTACAGAATTTCAGAGGCAAACTGTGGTAGCCAAGTAACCTAACCTCAAGCCCAAGTAACCTAACCTCAAGCCCAAGCCCAAGAGTCGTAAGACACTGATACTCAAGTTCAAATCCAGATGTGAAGAATGAAAACAATTAAAAATCTAATTTCACAGCTCCAACTGCAAAAGATGACGAAGTATAATGTGAGATTTTAAAAGACTGAATTGGACAGCACAGTCAGTATGAGTGTGGTATATGTGTATAACTACATGCAAATCATTTGTGCAAACATTGCAAAAGTCTCTAAGATTCAATTATGACAACATAACACTAGATAAAAATGCAAAGTTTTATTCAAAATTTTAACATATTACACTTTCTCTATTCTCAAGACATCTATTATTTAAAAGAAATAGCTACAATAAATTTTAAAAGATTTCCAAAAGATTTCTTTAATGTTACACCCTGAATCTTGTTTAGTTTGTTCAGTGTGTTTCCTTCTCTTGCAATAAGGTACTTTGCTGAGTTAAAATACTTCAAACCTAGATAACAAATAGTTTCATTATGCTGTAGGGCAGATGACAGTTCAACCGGGCACACAGACATAAAAAATCATGCAACCATTAAAAATGGTTGCTTCCTTCTTTAATTCTTCTATTTTTTTTAGCTTCAGCAGTAATCTTGAATGATGGTAGCTATTAACAAGAGCAATGACTCCATGGATAAATATATTGATAGGTTACACTTAAATAAAAAAATAAATAGAATTAAAAAACACAGAACATACAGTAGATTTTTTGTGCAGTAGTTTTTTTTGCAGTGACACTGAAAAATACTGACAGGCATCTCTTTAATCTGTGCCGACATTAAAATATTTGCAAAGGTATTAGTCACGAGAATAGAACCCCACATTGCTAAACTTGTTCATTATGACCAAACAGGTTTCATTAAAGGGCGGACGGCATCAGATAATTTGAGAAGGTTACTCCATATAATAATTGGATACCTCTCATGATTCCACTGCAGTATTCTCACTCGACGCAGAAAAGGCGTTCGATTGTCTTGAGTGGGAATACTTGTGGTAACTATTGGAACACTATGGATTTGGATCAACATTTATAGGGATGGTTAAAACCCTCTACTGTTCCCCCCACTGCCTCAGTATTGACTGGGTCTTGCAAATCCCCTCCTTTTGAACTTCAGCGAGGTACTAGACAGGGCTGTCCCCTTTCCCCCCTGCTCTTCGCTCTCTCCCTAGAACCACTTGCTCAGGCTGTTAGACAAAGCCAGTTTATTTCACCAATTACACTGTTAGGCACATCACAAAATATTTCGCTGTACACAGATGACATCTTGCTCTACTTATCTAATATTAATCAAACAGTTCCTCATGTTTTACAATTATTTGATAAATTTCATAGGCTTTCTGGCTACAAGATCAGTTGGTCCAAATCTGCACTGACGCTAATCAGGCAAAATAAAGGCAATGTCTCCCTACCCCCATTTATTCCATTGGTGAACTCTTTTGTTTATCTAGGTATTAAAATAAGTGGCTCTCTCCCAACTATCCTTCATGATAACTACACTGGTCTCATGCAAAACGTAACCACAGACCTTCAAAGATGGAGCTCTTTAAAGATTTCTATGCAGGCTAGAGTTACCATACTTAAAATGAATGTTCTACCACGCATCAATTACTTATTTTTTATGCTACCTATTCAGCCACCTCCAAAATATTTTGACAATGCAAATTCACAATTCTCTAAGTTCATCTGGGCTGGCAAACGGGCTAGGATCCGTCTGTCTACTCTACAACGGCCCAAAGAAAAGGGTGGATTGGCCGTCCCCAATTTAAAACTTTACTATATCAAATTTTAGTTGAGGGACACAGCATGGTGCTGGCATAGATCATAGAGTTTTTGGTGGACTAAGTGGTCATTGCTGTCACTACGTCATGGCCTGGTGACTCTGTTCAGCTGATCCGGCTGTGGTCTGGTGTTGACTGCCTTAGGGTAGCCCTCATGATTGTGCTGGCCCCTTGCCTCTCGTCCCCTAGGTATGCTGCCATAGCACTTATCTGCCGGGATTTTTCCTTATTACACACATACACCACTCTCCCCCCCCCCCCCCCCCCCCCCCCCATTCATCAAAATGTATAAACTATAAATAAACTATCATATATTGTTCGTCGGAAAAGTACAAACAAGCCATGTTGGATTTGAAGAAGGTGGAAGAAGGTTGCATGGTCAGATGAGTCCTGTTTTCTTTAAGATCATGTGGATGGCCATGTACATGTGCGCTGTTTACCTGGGGAACTGATGGCACCAGGATGCACTGTGGGAAAACGACAAGCTGGTGGAGGGAGTGTGATGCTCTGGGCAATGTTCTGCTGGGAAACCCTGGGTCCGGTCATTCATGTGGATGTCAATTTGACACGTGCCACCTACCTAAACATCGTTGCAGACCAGGTACACCCCTTCATGGCAAAGGTATTCCCTGATGGCAGTGGCCTCTTTCAGCAGGATAATATGCCCTGCCACACTACACACATTGTTCGGGAATGGTTTGGGGAACATGATGATGTGTTCAAGGTGTTGCCCTGGCCTCCAAATTCTCCAGATCTCAATCCAATTGAGCATCTGTGGGATGTGCTGGACCAACAAGTCTGATGCACGGTGGTTCCACCTCACAACTTACAGGACTTGAAGGATCTGCTGCTCATGTTTTGGTGCCAGATACCACAGGACACCTTCAGGGTGTCAGAGTCCATGCCTTGGTGGGTCAGCACTGTTTTGGCGGCACACGGAGAACCAACAGCATATTAGGCAGATGGTCATAATGTTTTGGCTCATCGGTGTATATTCACCATGCTTTTAGCATACTGGTAGTGTGTTCCATCACTGAAATGCATGTATGCAGTTGTAGTCAACCTTCCATTGCATCTGTGGGTTGACCAGCAGTATCATTAGCCAGTTTCAGAACATAAATGTGAGTAGAGGAGAACAGCAATGATAACAGTTGCTTAACCAAAACTTTTACTAATTTGCACTTCCTCCTGTGTACTTGGGTAATTCAACTGCATTTACTTTATTTATTTTGCTGGGATTTTCGTAATTTCAAATAATAACGATGTGTGGGTTTACTTTAGAACTTTGTAAACTTTGTTTGCCTAAACCAACATAACTGTGGGAAGTGCCGTATTCTGTGTTTTTTCATAGGTACAGAATCAAATACTTTGCAGCACGCAACCTCTGTCACTTACAATACAGAGACACAGTTATAATTTAAAAGTTAATGACAATATAGGCGTACTGATTAGATATTAGTTATTTACTATATTTTTTCCATTGCAAAACGAATCACGTTTTTATGGATTTCAACTGCAAAAGGTCATTTTGTTCATGTAGAAGTTTGATACTTGCACAGTTTTATCAGAATTGCAAAAAAGTAATCTTGTATGCGGGGCTGCGAATTCCTCCTCCACAACATCAGGAGGATTCGTCCGTTCCTGACAACATACGCGACGCAGCTCCTTATCCAGGCCACAGTTCTCCCTCGACTGGACTACTGCAAAGCTCTCTCCCAAATTCTCCCATGTTACTCCCCTGCTTAAATCCCTCCACTGGCTTCCTGTCGCTGCCAGGATCAGATTCAAGACCCTTACCCTCGTCTTCTCTGCAGTAAACAGGACAGCCCCTACCTACCTCCAAGAACTCATCCAGCCCTACACACCAGCCCGACCCCAACTGGACGCCTCGCTCCTTGCATGGTCAAGGCAGGAGGTGCTCGTTCTGCCAGACATCGGCGTTTCGCCTACATCGCTCCCCAGTGGTGGAACGAACTCCCTGTCCTGCTACGGACAGCTCCTTCACCCCATTCCTTCAGACGGGGCCTGAAGACGCACCTCTTCAGACTCTACCTGGACTGACCCAGCACACCCCCCCCCAATCAGTGCTGTCGTAAATTGCTGTGCTTTTTAAATTGTTTCTTGTTGCCGCCTTTACCCTGACGCTCATTGCGCCGTTTGAAGTTGTTGAAGTTTGTTGTTTGAAGGTATTAGTTGCCCTATACACTGTAGTTATACAAATCTGATAGTACTGTGTCCTCAAACAGACCTTGCTCTCAGCTGAGAACTGTCTCATTGTGGAACTGTACACATCCTGTCCCCGTACTGTCGCTATACTTACTATATGCACTTTTGTAAGTCGCTTTGGATAAAAGCGTCTGCTAAATAAATAAATGTAAATATAAAAGGCACACAGTTCTGATCTTTGATTTTCTTCCTGCCAGATTAGCTAGCTCCTAACAATAACTGCAGCCTACACGATGGCTGTCCCAATACTAAAGGTCTTTACACATACAACGCGATTTGTCGTTACGATTTTTTCACACTTTCGCATCATTTTTTCACGTCGCCCTGTATGTGTAAAGACCTTAAGTCAGCTGCCTGCTGCCTGCACCCTTAGAAGTGAGCTCCCTTATAAGGTAGCATCCTATCGGAAAAGGAATCTCAAAAGGCAACGATATCGGGACACACTGTGAAGGCAGGATCACGTCATAGATCGTTCGTGTCCCTGGAGAGAAAATTAGTTTAACGTTCGTCTAACTAAATGACTAGCCACTAGATCAGTCACTTTTTTCAATTTAATCAGATCATCATGTTAAGCATTTCAGTAGCTGTAAAACACTTCACCTTTGTTCGATGGACAACCAAACTACTAAAAAGCTTGTTCTATTGGAAAGTAATGTGATTACTAGCAAGATAGCTAGCTAGTTCACGGAAAGCTCACCGAGGTTTAAAAACATTACATACATTATTCCAGTGTATTAAATAATTACAATGTATTTTTTTAGATATAACCTCAACAAATTATTGAGTTCACTGCATATGGACATTTATATTGAGCTCCTCTGCTATCACCACATCTACCGCTGTGGTGTTTTCAGCCACCATTAATTTCATGGAAGTTGAGAAGCTTGAGGTAATTGCAAAGACTTATGGCATACCCTACCTGGCAAAGGATACATCGGATGCTGCCTTCAAATTTAACTGAAATAAGGCACCTTAGAAGGGCGTATTTTATAACGACTTCGGTTTGGGACATGCATACGAAGGGCAAGTGTGCAAAATTGTGAAAACAGTGAAAACGCTGCCTTCTAAGGCAGCTGACTTCGTATTGGGACACAGCCTATATGTACATGTATCTGTGTTTGTCACAGCTCAGGTGAGGACTCAGGAGCGGACCACGTAAGTTTCAGGTTCCGTGCGACTTTATTTTAGGAAGATGACAGCGTAGCGAAAACGATAACAGGCAGGGTCAAAAACCAGGCAGGCAGTCCGAGGGCAATTCCGGGGAAGGCGATCGTGGAGTCAGGCAGAGTCAGAAACCAGGTAAGCAGGCAATCAGGCAAACAGGGCAAAAACAGCAGGCAGAGAACCAAGGTCGGGTGCAGACAGAATCGGAAACCGGAACAACGAACAGGCAGGAAAAACGGCGGGGACAAAACAGGAAAGAGACGCTGTAACGAACTAGCAATGAGACAAGAAACAAACGGGGAATATAAAGGGCTGGGGTGACGAGGAGATGGGATGCAGGTGGGCAGGCAGGTGAAGGTAATGAGGAAATCAGGTGGGCAGGGACCAGGCTGGGAGCGGGGCAGGGCTGGAACACAAGGAAAACAAAAGCACATGGAGAAAAAAAACAAAAAAACAACAGCTAAGGAGGCAGAGCACTGACAGTGTTGCTGAACATGATTTGGATGCTGGAGAGTGGGGTGTTCTGTGAAAAGGATACTGATATTTCTTCATAGCAAGCCTGACTGAATTATAACTTAGCTAGCTAGTAGGGCTGGGCGATATAGCCGTCACGATATATCGAATAGCTATTCTTAGGGCAATAACTGTCAGGGCTCCGCCCCCTTAAGCCGCGGTGTTTTTGTTTTTTCCCCCTTACCTGTGTTTTTGTTTCCCCTGTGTTACAGCCCCGCCCCGCTCCCTGCCTGGTCTACGCCCACCTTATCCCCTCATCACCGGCACCTGCCTGCCTGCTCACCTGCATCCCATTGCCTCGTTACCGCTGCCCTATATCTTCCCTGCGTGTCCCTGTCTCATTGCTAGTTAGTTTCAGTGAGTTCTTCCTGTCTCGTCCCCGCTTTAGTTACCTTGAGTCTGTTGCTGTTGCCGTTTCCTGCCTGTTTCCCGACTTCGTCTTCTGCCTGCCGACTTGGATCCGTCCGACACCATTCGCCCGCCTGGTTCCCGACTCTGCCCGCCCCGACTTCCGATCCTGGATCCACCCCCGGACTGCTTCCCCGTGTTTTTGAACCCTGCCTGTCCCTGTACTACGAACTGCCTGCTGATTGAAATTAAACGCTTGGTTCCGTTTACCCGGTGGTCCGCGTTTGTGTCCCGATCTCCGATCCTGACAATAATGGCCATCCCCGGGATTCGACATTAGGTTTCTTCCTGTACCGTTTTCCCTTTAGTCATACCTGATGCAGGAGCACACCTCCAAAGTTCAGTGAAATGCTTCTGGGGCAGAAAAATATCACTTGTATCCAAGGGTTAAATTGGACCAGGGCTGTCCAGGGCTCAGCCCCGGCACATAGACATACACTCTTCTATGTCATTAGGGGACGCTCAGCCGTGCACATCTTCAACAATGTATATATTTTTACACTTTTCTCGTTCTTAATAATTCAAAAATGACTAAAACACGTTTCCTGTAGCTGTAGAGAACACAAATGAGGTGATGTAAGAACTTGCAAACATCAGAACTTTCACGGGGTTTCCCTTTTTTCTGTCAATGGGTTTCCTTACTTTCGCACGTAACTTATTTTTTCTAGCGCACGTCTCACGTTACATGGTTTGCTATGTTTTCATTAGCATTATTAAGTGTCTCATAGTTTTCAGTTAGCATTTGCTATATTTTTTAATGCTAAATTGCTGTTTCCTCAAAATTGCTAAAATTAGCTAGAATTTTTCCAATCGCACCGGTTTTAGCATATGCGCTAAATGGTTAATCACACTGGTGTGACCATACGCGTGAAAGGGTTAAACGCTACCTAGCAGATCAGTGACCTCAGTCACTTGTCAGTCAGACAGCACAGATGGCAGTGATAGGTGGCTGGCAACGTAGGGAGAAAAATAGGTCAGAAAATGACACGTTTAATAAAAGAATGTAAATTGTTCCAATATTCTGCTTAATGTTTCGATTTTACTAAATGATAGTTTGACGTTAACGTTAAAAAAAAGTTTGTGGCAGGTGCCTCCAATCTTTGGTAGCTAGCTAACTGTTACATTAAGCAAGCATTTCTCAAACCTCTCCTGGTGGCCCACTGTCTTGCATATCTTCTATCTATCCTTGCTGCTTGATTAAATCAGGTGTGCTCAGCTAATCAAAAGTGCCACTGATGAGTTCAGTCAGGTAGGTAGAGCAAAGATAGGCAGAAGATACAGGACAGTAGGCCACCAGGAGTAGGACTGAGAAACACTGCATTAAGCTAGCTGGAAAGCTCTAGTTCGAGCTAAACTTTCAAGCAAGCTAGCACGTATTGAAATCTCTCAGCCTTGTCAGGACAATCGTGGTTTGAGCAGAATAGATCAACTTAAATTACACCATGGCTAGGTAATGCAGGTTAGTTTGACCATTTCCTAGCTGTAACATTAACGAATGAAAAGGAACTAAGCTTGCAATGTTTGTCTTGCCTCTCATAGGAACAAGGCTTCATTAAATTTTAGTTCATTAAGCTTTTTACACTCCTATTTTCACTTAGATAATAATGATCTGATGAACTAACTGGTTTTGCTGATACTTTTACAGTAAGATGTTGTGCCCAAAATTTTTAGAAAGTCATGGAATTTGATTGTGTTCTCTGTGATGGAATTAACTGTAATATTAGCCTACCATTTCCACTGTGTATTGATGTGGAAGTTAAAATTCTTCTATCTAGCTATTTGGGATAATGTGTCTTCCATGAGTGCACATGTAGTTGCTTTTCCATTTTTTCTCTTTTCTATCTATAGATTATGGATCGCAAGATTGCGAGGAAATGGTGATTGAAATTTTATGTGACTTTGAAAAGTCATGAAAAGGTTTGGAAATTTGAAAAGGTGTTGGCAGCCTGTGTATTAATTCTAGTTTAATGCAACTCTTAAAAAGACTGCTCTATTTATATTACTTTGTATTATTATTCTCTCCTTTAGTGGTAACACCAGTCCTATATTTGATACAGATACACAGGAGAGTGCACTTACAGAAAGATTTTATTGTCATCAGCTGTAGCTTTGCGCACTGCCAACAGTATCTAGAATGACTTTGATTAGCGTTTTAGTGTTCAGAGCAGAGGGTTGTCTCACCTTGCTATATTTTATTTACAGTTTGTCAAATGACATTCGGATTTTGTAGTCTATGCGCACACACACGTGCACCCATGGCAACCCTGAACCTACAGAGCCTCCCCACATAACAAATCCCAATTTAACCCCTGCTTGTATCTATGTTGGTTAACTTACCTATTAGCTTAGAAAAACACATAGCATATGTTTTCACTCTTTATCTTTGTAGCCATGTGTTTCTACCTACCACATGGAAGCAGCATAGTGCTGTTGCTGTGATATCAATATTGAATAGCTACGAGTTGTGGCAGCGGGTGAGCTGGAAACAGGGGAAGCCCGAACACTACCTGTAGATCTATCATTACTTTCATCCTGTTCTCCTTTATCCTCTTTGATTAACCATAAAACAAATAATTCAAATAATCAACACCAATCACGTAATTAGAATAAATGATTATGCTCACGAAACCCCGCAGATTGTCTGAAATTTGTGTGCTATTGCGAAAGCGGAAGCCAGGAGAACTATCAACATTCTGTGTATGTGCTGAAATTGAAAAAGGTTTTGGTCATATAAATTCACATTTTAGGAGTCATGAAACTTAATTGTATGCTTAAGGGCTGAGCAGTTCAAAGAAATATCTATGGAGCATTTAAATCACACAAAAACAGAAAGCATCACCCTCATTCATCCAACATCTTTAAACCTGGTGTCATTACAGCTAGAGAAACTTCCCAAAATACAACAGAACAAAACAACTGAGAACATGCATTGTGAAGGCATTAGTCTACAGATATCCATGCTCAGCCACATTCAGAGACAGATAACCCTGAAAGCTGGAATAAGTAGTTTTGCAAAAACTCTGAAGAAATATTGCAGAAGATCTATTGAAACTGAAAAAAAATTTCCATGCTCCTAATATGGCTCTTCTTCATAAGCTACTGTAAAACTTCCAATAAATGCTGAGGTGCATATTTGCTTTAATTACTTAACTTTACCAGCGTTTATTGGAGACTCGGCGATAATAAGAGCTCAGGCTTCTGCAAGTTATTGGTAGCTTTCTGCTCTTGGTGGAGCTGACCCACCGATGTTGCTGCCCTGCATCTGGGAGTACACCTTGGATGGTTCCCTGGTGAACAGGGCATTTATCCTTTTGGTCTCTGCTTTGTGGTTAGTCTCCTTAGTCTGGCAGCTAATGATGTGAGCCTTTACTTAGCAGTCTCCAGGGCCTCAGTTATGGACATCCCATTGTATTTCATGATCTGGCTTCTGTCCTTGATCCTCACACCAGTCTGTATTTGAGCCAGCTTACTCACCTCCTGTGCTTTTTTTATCTTGGCTTCCAGCCTCATCCTCCAAGGTGGGAGCTGCCTGTCGTTTGCCTTGCTGCCAAGCATCTCTAGGATCACTATTGCTGTATACCAAGTCATTGGTTTCAGTGATGGTGGTGGTTGAGATTGTACGTAGTGCTGCCTTGACATCTGTCAGCATGCTGCCAGGTAGGTGAGATAGGCGAGGTGGTCTTGTTCAGGGCTTGACAGTGTCTAGCTTATCCATGATCTTCCTTCTGATATCAGCAGCTACGGTATGTGGTTCAGGTTTGGGCAGGGTTGGCTTGGTGTCCCTAGCTGGGCATTTAGGTTGAGGATGATGTTGCTGCACAGGTGCGTTGGGGTGGTCATCACGTTTTGTCTTCAGCCCATCAATTTCCAGTTGTGAGAGTAGCTTCTTATTGACGATGTTGAAGCGCTGTGTTACCAGTTGTTTTGCAGTTAGCTTGGATGTTGACCTATACATCCATAGCTCCCACATGCGCTGCATATAGCCTCTTTCGTTGGGCTTGCTGTTGGAGTAGCACTCCATCAAGTCCAGGTTCTCTGCTCTTGTCCATGAGTGGTTTGTTCCAGCAGCCCACTTGTCACCAGTTTGCCCTGGTTTCCCAGCATTTGACGTGGACCTTCTTAAGCCAGGCAACATCCAAGCCGGCAACTCTCCTTGTTCTGGTAGCTGTCATTGTAGAGGTAGGAAGGTATAGCATTAGGGGTCTTGCCCAAGGACCCTTACTGGCGGTGTGGTTGCAACTGGGGTGCAAACCACGGTCTCCCAGGTGGTAAACAGCTATGTTGCCACTGTGCCACCCAGCTGCTATCTCAGCCTCCCAGTAGCTTGGATTACAGACACACGCCACTGTGCCCGGCTATATACAATATATAGTAGTGTGCATGGCCTCCTGGCTTCAGCTCGTACATGGAAGGAGGAGTCGGGGACAGGATATCCATTCGTTAAAGATCTCAGGCCCCACACTGGAAATCCAGCGTGCAGAGATTTTAGATCAGGCAATCAATTATTACTAGCGTATACCAGACTGGAATGCAATTCTATTAAAAGCTATCACTGATGTGTTTTTTCGGATGAAAATTTCTTCAACAAATAACCTATGTTACGCACCATCAATGCCACGATCATAAAACAACAGAAAACCAAGATATTTCAGACTGTAAATCACACGAAAGTAGTCTGGGACCCGAAAGTAAAACCTAAGGAGATTTTTGGTGGACACTTAAATATAAGGAGTATTGTGTCAAAGACGGAGCAACTCGAACCTTGATTATCTGTGTCTTTCTGAAACGTGGCTAACTCCAACAACTCCATGAGGTGTTTTTAGTATTCCAGGTTAGACAAGATCGTAAACACAACAAGGGTGGTGGTGTTATGATCTATGTTAAAGAAGGCATTCAATGTAAACAAATTGATTTGCCAAATGATATTTTGGAATGTGTTGGGATTACCATTACTCTCTCCCCTGAAATGTCCTTTAATGTAATTGTACTGTATCGACCACCAACTGAAAAGGATGTGTTCTTTGATAATTTATCTGATCTTCTCAAAAAATTTAATGGCAAAGAAGTGCTCTTAATGGGCGATTTCAATCTGAACTGGTTAGATAAAATACGTAATACGAAAGAGGTTAAGGGACATTGCCAGTAAATTTCACTTGACTGAGATGATAGAGAATCCAACGAGAATAACAAGATCCTCAAGAGCCTTGGTTTACTAATACTTTATGGCACTTAATGAAGAAAAGAGATACAGCCCTCAAAAAAATCTCTAAAATCAGGATTGGAAACTGACCGTTTGATATATATGTAAAAGCCTTAGAAATAAAGTTATGGGGCAACTTCAGAAGGCCAAAGCTAATTTCTGTCAGGGCTCCGCCCCCCTAGCTGTGGTGTTTTTGTTTCTCCCTGTCCATGTGCTTTTTGTTTTTCCTTGTGTTCCAGCCCCGCCCCGCTCCCCGCCTGGTCCCCGCCCACCTGATTGCCCCATTACCTTCACCTGCCCGCCTGCTCACCTGCATCCCATCTCCTCATCAGCCCAGCCCTATTTCTACCCTGCTTGTTCCTGTCTTGTTTGCCAGTTCGTTGCAGTGTGTTTCGTACCTGTTTCGTTCCCGCAGTTTTTTTGAATGCCTGATTTCTCCGTGCTTGACTCTGCCTGCCCTTCGTCTTCGTTTTTCTGCCTGCCATTTTGTCCCGTTGCCTGATCGTTTGCCTGCCCGGTTCCTGACCCTGCCTGCTTCTGTTACCGACCCTGCTTTTGTCCACGGACTGCCTTCTGGTTTTCGACCCTGCCTGCTTTTGTTGCGCAACTTGCCTGCCGTCATTAATAAACCCGCCTGGAACCTGAAGCTCTCTTGGTCTGCAACTGAGTCCTTGCCTGAGCCCTTACAATTTCTTTCTTGAAATAAGACGACAGGCAAAAGGGAACACAAATGTTATGGAAAGGTATTGATCAACTCACAGGAAAACAGCGCCCCAAGAGTGGACCTATAGAGCTTAGGTTAAATGGGATTATACAACATGACAGTTTAGCTGTTACAGATAGCTTTAATGAGTATTTTTATTAACTCCGTTCTGAAACTGGGTGGCAATTCTACAGAAACCCAATTTCCCATGGTTTTAACTAACGAAATTATACTGAATTTTAAATATACAGATGAGGAAAAAGTAAACAAAATCCTTTCATCATTATCGAATTCAAGAGCAAAAGATACTTGGACTTGATACTGTTTTTCTTTAAAAATACAAATATTTTAACCACCCCACCCTATCACTCATATTATAAACTGGTCACTGGATGAAAGTATATTCTCTAGCACCCTGACAGGCCCATCAGTATACTACTTCATCTAAATAGTAGGTAGGCAGTTAGGTAGTTAATAAATAGTAGGTAGTTCATCCAAATTAAGAAAACCTATTCCATCCCATGCAATTTGGGTTTAGAGCCATTCAAACCATTTAAACCATTCAACTGAAACTGCTTGTTGCTACTTCCTTGAAGTCATTAAGGCTAGCCTTGATAAAGGAGGGGTGGTGGGTGCTGTATTTCTTGACCTGCGTAAGGCTTTTGATAGATAAGAGTACTGAATGATTGACTAAGTTGTTTAAATTCAAACTTTCTGTTAATGCACTAAATTGGATTGTCTTAGTTACTTGACCGCTCACAGTGCGTCCGGATAAAGGATAAAACATCATTTCTAAGAGCTTGCGTTATGGGAGTGCCGCAAGGTTCCATCTTAGGGCCATTGTTGTTCAGTGCATACATCAATGATCTTCCATCTGTGTGTGATGGTGTAGAGACCCTGATGTATGCAGACGACACAGTTTTATACGCACATGGGAAAGACCCTGAACTGTTAGCGCCGGAGATCGGGACACAAACGCGGACCGCAGGATGTTCTGGTTCCAGGTGATTTATTGAAAGGGACAGGCAGTTCGTAAATGCAGAGACAGGCAGGGTTCGAAACACAGAGAAGCAATCCGGGGGCAAATCCAAAATCGGGAGTCAGGGAGAACAGGGTCAGGAATCAGGCAGGTGAGAGGCAGCGATCAGATCCAAACGGCAGGCAGGAATCGTGGTCAGGAAACAGGCAGGATCGGCAATGTAGCAACAACTCTCGAGAAACAAAACGCAGGGACGAGACAGGTGAAACACACTGAAACGAACTAGCAACAAGACAGAGACACGCAGGGAAGATATAGGGCTGAGGTAACGAGATGAAGGGAAGCAGGTGAGCAGGCAGGCAGGTGCAGGCAATGAGGAAATCAGGTGGGCGGGGACCAGGCGGGGAGCGGGGCGGAGTTGGAACACAAGGAAAACAAAAGCACAAGGACAGGGAAAACAAAAACACCGCGGCTTAAGGGGGCGGAGCCCTGACACTGAACAAGTTGCTGCCAAATTGTCATTAACAATGGAAAAAGTTGTAAAGTGGCTTAGTTATTCATGTCTCACTCTGAATATTGAGGAAACAGTGACCATGTATTTTTTGAACAAACAAAAACAAAGGGTTTTTCCAAATATTTATGTAAATGGACAAAAGATAAAAAATGTTGATGAGTTTAAATACGTAGGTGTTACTATAGATTCCACTGTTAGATTCAAAAGGCCTATTAAAAAGATGTGCCATGTATTGGAATATAATATAGCTATTATATATTATTATTAATTATATATTAGGAATTCTTTAACAGTTGAAGCCTGTAAGACATACTTGAATGCAATGATTTCTTCCTATTTTTATTATTGCATATCATGTTGGTCACAGGCAAACAAGACTGTCTTAAAACCTATTAGGACACTTCACAAACAAGCCCTTAAATTCCTGGACAGGAAGTCACAACAGTATCACCATTGTGATATACTTGTTAAATATAAAATGTTAAGCTTTGACAGCTCAATTTTGTATTCAGACGTCCGTTTAGTACATAAGATTATTCATAATGCTACTCCTCCGCCGTTGAAGAGCTTTGTTCAGCTCTGCTCTGAGCAAATGAGATCTATTGAAGCCAAAGCCATTAATGAATGGAATAAGCTCCCCGCCAATCTGAAAACCTGCACAGACTTCCATATTTTCTCCCATGAAGTTAAAAAATGGATTTTAAGTAATCAGTCTTGTCGGCATTAATTCGACATCCTGATGACCTGATATTATAACTTTGGATATATGTATGTAATATTTTGATATCTATATTCTGCCATGTGTTTATTCCTATGAAATGTGTTATTGTGTGTCTGTGTATGTGTGTATGTGTGTGTGTGTGTGTGTCTGCGTGTGCCTGTGTGGGTATGAATAGGATGTTGGCCTATTTGTAGTAGTGATGTTAGGTTTTGTTTTGTGTTTTATTGTTTCCTTCACCTGCCCAGGGACTGCAGATGGAAATTAGCTAGCAGCTAAATCTGGTACACAGCATCTTTCCTCTTTTTGAGGTTAATGTATTTTGTACATGGTCCCTGATATAAATAAATTTAATAAATAAATAAATAAATCCTAAAGACAGCTTGTTTTGTTCATTTATGTTTAATCTAAGTCGTGAACAGATGAACATGCAAATTGAATTCACTAAAACAACCTCATTTAGCCTAATTTTTTTTAAAAAATGTGTTATTTAATTTTTTAGCCACAAAAAATAAATAGGACTACTGTAAGCATTTCAACCCACTGATCGTTCGTTTTATAGTCACAAAAAATAAATATACTTTTTCCCAGTGTTTATTTGAGGCAGGCGTTTATTTCACTGAAAGGGTCGTGCATACCAGCGATTATAAGAGACCTGTGTTTATTGTAGACTCAGCTACTATTGGATGTTTTACAGTATTTCTCTCTGCCTGGAACAGCACTATAAGTAACATTTGTGAGAACCATAACCTCACTCTTGACTAGTCAACAACTGAAGAGCCTGGCACTACAGTATGCTCTTCTAACCCCTTGCTAAAAGAAATTGGAGATTATGGCCCCCTTGACTACTACCTTCAAATGCAAGTAATACTACACAGATATCTCCAAGCAATCAAATATGGACTAAATGAGAAGAACAAGCAAACATATCAATATATACTTGTACTGCAGCTGTAGCAGCATCTCAACCAAAATGATGTGCTTGACAGTTCTGTAGCTGGAAAACTACAGAACACAGAAAAATGTAGTGAGTGAGCCACACCAATACAGGTCATTTCATGATGGGCTTTTCTTTAAAAGTAATATTTTCCTATCAGAAGATAAATGAAGAATTAAAGTAAATCAGTGACTTCAAGATTTTTAATTCTTTTGTTAGATCTCAGAGGAAGCACAAACTTTGTGCTTTAAAGTTGATTTTGAGCAACTTACCTACCAGACCCTAATATATCTTTGTCATGAATTTATTTGGCAGTCTTGTGTAAAAGTGTAAATGTAAAATGTAAAGACCTACGGCTATGACAACATATTAGAATCTCTTTCTAGATCTTGTGACCTTGGAACAACAAAGGCTTTTCCTCCCACAATCACAGTATATCAAAGTCACAACCCAGTATGTAGTGATTGAAAACCTTGGCACTCACAGAACCCCATGATACTTTTGAGGGTATTGTACCAGTGGAACTTGCACACTGCAGAGGAGTGTTCATTTCAAAAAAGTAATTCGCTATTAACAGCATGAATCGAACCATTCTCCAGTTTCCACATATATGGGGAGACATACACTATATGGACAAAAGTATTTGGACGCCTAATCATTACACCATCAGGGACTGTAATGACATTGTATTCAAATACATATACTTTAATATGGAGTTGGTCCCCCTTTTGCAGCTATAACAGCTTCCACTCTTCTTGGAAGGCTTTCCACAAGATTTTGGAGTGTTTCTGTGGGAATTTGTGCCCATTCATTCTGTAGAGCATTTATGAGGTCAGGCACTGATGTTGGACGAGAAGGCCTGGCTTGCAATCTCTGTTCCAGTTCATCCCAAAGGTGCTTGATGGGGTTGAGGTCAGGGCTCTGTGCGGGCCAGTCAAGTTCTTCCACACCGAACTAATCAAACCATGTCTTTATAGTCCTTGCTTTGTGCACTGGGGCACAGTCATGTTGGAATAGAGAAGGGCCTTCCCCAAACTTGCCACAAAGTTGGAAGTATAGCATTGTCCAAAATGTCTTGGTATGCTGAAGCATTAAGATTGCCCTTCACTGGAGATAAGGGGCCTAGCCCAAACCCTGAAAAACAGGTGTGGCCAAATACTTTTGTCCATATAGTGTATATGGGGAGATACAATCGACCATATGTGGTGCCACATATGTAACTATAATCTTTAATGTTTGTGTGCTTTTGTTGTTGGGGGGGGGGGGGGTCTGAAAAGAACTCATATGACCATTGAAATATATGTCATCAGAACAAGGAGCAGAGGCCACAGCTCCCCTTGAGAATGTCAGACTAGTGATGGAGGCTATTGAAGTGCTTGAGAATTTGGGTAATGCAGCTTGTACATATGCCATGTCACTGTTTCTTAGTTACCCAAAGAACCTGAAGTCCACCTTTGAAGTGTTTCAAAAGATCATGATGGACTTAGGTGTAAGCAAGCTTTCAACAAATGCTCTGTTGAGGATAAAAGAAGACATGATACAACAGACAGCATATCCGGGGGTCGCCATTGAAGGTGTAGGGGACAGATTAGGATACAACCATAGATGACTGAGAAAAATGTGACACCATTTAGCATCTTTCATGGCACTGATTTTTACAATCGATGAGGAAAATTCAATGTTTTTGCAAAACATGTAAATAGATTTTGGTGGAATATTGCATTTCAAACTGTGTTATTGGATTACAAATATATGCTGTACTGGATTTACAGCATTTACTTTTGGACTAAAGTTTATTTCTAGGCTGTAGTGCTGACTAAATTTGTCACATGATATGAATTACACATACTATTCTTAAGGCAAGAAACAAAATACATGATTTTTGTGGCATTCCTATTTAAATGTATATTTTTTTAGATTTATATGCTACCATAGTGTTCCATTTCATTGTGAATTTACATGTTCTCTAATTAAGTTGCCAGTTAGAGCAACAGTTTTAACACTATAGTGTGCTGTATGTAATCACTATTTAACAGATTTATTGTGAAATAAATTTCACAAAAATATTTGTGTTCAGACCAGTGTTCCCTGTTTACTGTATGTCTGCTAAATTATCAACGACAGTCACTATCATTATCATTATTTTCAATATCGATACTCACCAGGTCATGGTTGGTGGCATTGGAGTCATCCTCAGGGAAGGGTTTGGACACGCCCAAAGCCACACAGTTGGCAAAAATAGCAAGCAGGATGAATATATCAAAGGGCCTTCAGTACACTGGTTATGGAAATGCACAGAAAACACTGAGAGACTACAGCATTGCCACATTCACCTAAAATCTGGTGTCATATGACTTCTGTTCAATAGCAGTTGTTGAATAGCCACAACCCTGCAGCTCCACTGGCTCTAGCTTTTTTATTGTTTTTGTTGTTAATTTCCCAAATCCTTAAGTGTTTTTCGCTGTGAGTACTACGAGTGTCTTACATTATACAACAATTAATGTAAAATCTACAATAACCTTTGTATTTACTTACTACAGTTTGTGGCATTTAACATTGGCTATAGGAGAGTTGTTATATGATCTATCATGAGTGTTATATTTTCGTTTTGGGAACTGTAATTCAATACAAAGCCGTTACAAATATCATACATTATTTATTGTATGATAAACAATGTCACATATTATATATACATTATTCATCTTTTTTATTTGTTTATACTGAGTACCATTAAAACATCATCAGTATATAAGCAAAATATGTTAGACTACACCAACGTTTTTAACACGTTGTTGTTACACTAAGGTCATTTTTACACTTTTACAATTAACCCAATGGCCTTAGTGGACAACACCAGGGGCAGCAGAGCCATGGAACTGTGGTCTATAGTAGAGAAATTGAATGTATAGAAAATATACAAATACTATTAATACATTATTCATTACCATAACATTGTAGGTGTCCACATCATCTCAAAGTCTTATAAAACAGCAGGACAATAACCTCATTCTGATCTTTTCTCTTTATCAACTCCTGGATCAACTGTAACCTTTCAGAAAATAGATTTTCTTCAGATTCTCTTCTCTCTGGAATAAATCCACTCCTTTGAACAGCACTAGTACTCCCATTTTGGAGAAAACATTGAATGTGTTCTGAATGGCACCCAACCCCAACAGTGCAGTTTCACTGCTGCTTCTGTCACTAAATGCTACTGTTGTGAAAACACATTATATTGCCTTGCCTTGTGCATATTAACGTATTAGGCATTAAGGTATACATAATCTACAAAGCTCTACTCCCTGAAACAAGCTGTATCCAAGAGGCCATAATATACTTAAAACAAAAATCAGTCCTGGCATACACTCTACAGTGGATATAAAAAGTCTACACACCCTTATGATATTGCAGGTTTTTGAAATGTAACGACAGAAATAACAACAATGTAAATGTCAGACTTTTTCCATCTGTAATGTGATCTTCCAACAAACAAAAATCCAGAGAAAAAACAAATACTTAATTAGGAACATTTTAAATAAAAAAAACTACAACACCCTGATTGCATAAGTCTGCACACCCAGCCCAACTAATACTTGCATTTATTACAGCAGCAAGTCTTTGTGAATAAGTCTCTATTAACTTTGCACATCTAGACTTTGGAATTTTATCCCACTCTTCTTTGTGAAACAGTTCAAGTTTCTTCAAATTACGAGGGGACCTCCTGCTCTCTTTAGGTCATTCCACAGGTTTTTGATGGGATTGAGGTCTGGGCTCTGACTGGGCGATTCAAAGACTTTGATTTTCCTTTTCTGAAGTCATGCCTTGGTCGACTTAAATGTGTGGTTTGGGTTATTGTCATGCTGGAATGTCAAATTCCTCTTCATCTTCAGCTTTCTGACAGAGGCCAGCAGGTTTTGTGCCAAAATATCTTGATATTTGGAGCTATTCATTATCCCATCTATCCTGACAAGAGTCCCTGACCCAGCTGAAGAGAAGCAGCCCCAAAGCATGATGCTACTAAACAAGTCGGCATGGTGTTCCTTGGATGATGAGCTTTATTGGCTTTGTGCCAAACATATCTTTTACAATTTAGGCCAAAAAGAATCATAGAACATTTTCCCACATGGTTTTGGGTGATTGAATGAATCTTTTGGCATAGTTTAGATGGGCTTGGATATTCCTTTTTGTAAGAAAGGGTTTCCATCTTGCCACCCTACCCCATAGACCAGACATGCGCAGAATACGAGAGATGGTGGTCACATGCAAGGAGTGACAAACCTGACAGAAATTCCTGTAGCTCCTTCAGTGTTGCTGTTGGCCTCTTTCTCCTCGTCCTCTCATCAACTTTGGAGAGTCATCCTGATCTTTGCAATGCCTCTGTGGTGCCACATTTTCTCCACTTACTGATGATTGTTTTGACAATGCTCCATGGTACATCTAGTGCCTTCGATATTCTTTTATATCCCTGATCGGTACTTTTCAACAATTAGCTCTCACAGTCTCTTTGGCAACTCTTCTGCATGGCTCTCCCAGTAGGATGCAACCCCAAACATTCAAGCAAATCCTACAGCAACAGTTGACTTTAATCTGGGTTTAATCAGAATCACTTTCATTGATGGCAGGTGTATGCTATTTACCTGCAGGGCATGATTTTGAATGTGACTTGTTCACTTCGAACATAACTAGAGCCCCCATTATGAAAGGGTGTGCAGACTTATGCAATCAGGGTATTGTAGTTATTTTTTATTTAAAATGTTCCTAATAATTAACTATTTGTTTTTTTTTCTCTGGATTTTTGTTTGTTGGAAGATCACATTACAGATGGAAAAAGTCTGACATTTACATTATTGTTATTTCTGTCTTTACATTTCAAAAACCTGCAATTTCATAAGGGTGTGTAGACTTTTTATATCCACTGTATACATGCCAGAAGCAAATTTAATAAACCCAACCAAAGCCATATCCACCATATAATGACTATGTGCTAACAACCACAACCACATCAGCAAGAGAGGATACTTCCACTCTACTATAGAGAGTGCTGCCCTGCGGATAGGGTTGTTGAGATGGAGGCAGAAGAGTGCTCGTGGAGCTCGCTGAACTGTAGCAGCACCCTGCACCTGCTTCTTGGCATGCTGGCCTTTCTTACGTTGTGTGCCAGTAGAGCTGGTGGTGGAGTTGAGTGTGTCTGTTCTGTTCATCTTCATCCCTCCATTTCCATTGATCTTCTCTGAGTCCTGCCAAGGCAGCGCTGTCTTCTCGTCTTCTCCTGTGTTATCTCCCTCACCCTCCTCCTCTTCTGCCTCCTCCTCTCCTCCACCCTCTGCCCCACTGGCATTGGAGAACACATCCAGCTCATTGCCTAAGGAACAGAGAGAACACATGCTGTAAATCTTCCCATGCAGATACACTCCAGGGAAACACCAATTCCAGAGCTATTAGACATTTTAAATATTTGTGATACTACCACGCAGCACCAACCTCTACAACCATTATGGAAACCTCGCTACCTGCTGCTCCTCACCTGTTGCTCGTTCCCCGCACTTCCTGTTGCTCGTCCCCGAACGCCAGACGCAAGACGCCGATCGGTTAGGACCCAACCAGGACCCAAACCCGGAGTACTCGCCGACACTACTTTTCGACACCCTCGCAAAAACTACGTAAGTAGCCACTAGTTACGTACGATGGCTTCTCGCAGCTCTGTTTCTCCAATCCTTAGCTCTCCTCCCTCTCGCTGTCTCCCCTGCTCTGTGTGTAACATGTTTAGTTTTTCCTTCTCCGCCATTACGACCAACTTCACCTGTGTTAAATGCGAGCTTAACGCTAGGTTGACGGAGAAGGTAGCAGAATTAGAAGCACGCATCCGCACCTTATACGAGATTAAAGCTAGTGAAAAGTTTATCGAATCCTTTTCAGTACCGGATGCGTCAATTAGCCTTTCCCCTAGTTCAACCCCGGCAGAGCCTTCGCAGCAAGGCGAGTGGGTTACGGTTCGGGAAAATAGACGCAAGCGCAAGCCCACGGTGCACCACCAACCCTCGGTTCACGTTTCCAACAGGTTCTCCCCCCTCAGTAACACACCTGCTGAGAAACCTGTTAAAAGAGCCCTGATTATTGGCGATTCTATTCTTAGAAACGTGAACGTAGAGACACCAACGACCATAGTCAATTGCATTCCTGGAGCCAGAGCTTCCGACATTGAAGCCAATTTGAAAGTGCTGGCTAAAGCTAAAGGTAAAAGTAAAGCGAAATACTCAAAAATTGTTATTCACGTTGGCGCTAACGATGTTCGCATGAAACAATCGGAAGTAACAAAGTTAACTATTAAGTCGGTGTGCAGGATTGCCAAACAAATGTCGGATTCAGTCATTTTCTCTGGCCCCATCCCCATGCGGTGCGGTGACGAGATCTATAGCAGATTAACGTCACTTAATCGTTGGTTGTCTGAATGGTGCCCCTCTAACAACGTGGGTTTTATAGATAATTGGCACAAGTTTTGGGGGAGGCCTGGTCTTTTAAAACGAGATGGCATCCACCCCTCGAGGGAGGGTGCAGCTATCATCTCTAGTAACACAGATTCCACTAAATTCCACTAAACCTTGACTTATCAGGGCCAAGGCCAGGCAGCAGACTTTCTGTCCTACACAGTTGTCTGCTTTTTCCCTGGAACCACCACTTAAAAATCCCATAGAGACAGTGTCTGTTCCACGACCCTCCGTCCCAAACTTCTTAAAAACATCCAGTAGGGGCATTTGTGCTGATAATTTGATAAAAATTAAGTCTGCCAAACCTGAAAGTACTACCTGTAGACAAATGGTCCTTAAGATTGGGTTAATTAATATCAGATCGCTACAACCTAAAGCTTTATTAATAAACAAATTGATTACTGACCACCAACTTGATATCTTATGCCTGACTGAAACATGGCTTAAACCTAATGACTTTGTTGCTCTCAACGAATCAACTCCTCCCAGTTATTGTAATCACCAGGTCCCTCGACCTACTGGTAGAGGTGGCGGCGTTGCTGCTTTACACAGCTCCAAACTCTGTGCCACCCTTAAACCTGGCTATAACTTCCATTCATTTGAACTATTAGTACTTAGCTTTGCACATCCTGACAAGACTGCATTTCAGCTATTTACCCTTGTTATAGTTTACAGGCCACCTGGCCCTTACAGTGTTTTCTTATCGGAATTTGCCAATTTTCTATCTGACCTGGTTGTCAATATAGAAAAAGCTGTAATAGTAGGCGACTTTAATGTCCATATGGATAATGAACATGACCCGTTCACAACAGCATTTTTGTCCATCATCGAATCCATTGGACTCTATCAAGCTGTGGACAAACCCACACATTACCGCAACCATACTCTTGATTTGGTCCTCACATATGGAGCAGACATTAACCAGGTGGAAATCATGCCACACAATCCTGTGTTATCCGACCACTATCTCATCTCTTTCAATTTACCACTAACGTGCTTCACATACTCGGAGCCTAGATTTTCTTCCAGGCGCACGTTTTGCTCTCTTACAGCAAATGCCTTTATCGACGAGCTCCCTACATCATACTACCTGCACAACGAAATCTCCTCTAGTTTATGTTCAAACCCCAGCTCAACTGAAATTAATCTACTCGCGGACAGAATCGACTCTACTTTGCGTAAAACTCTAGATGCCGTTGCTCCCCTCAAAAGGAAGAAAATCACAGACAAGAAGCTAGCACCTTGGTATAACGACCATACTCGTGCTCTCAAACAAGCCACACGAAAACTCGAAAGAAAATGGCGCTCCACCAAACTACAGGTTTTTCTCCTGGCGTGGAAGGAAAGTCTCCTAAATTACAAGCATGCCCTCACAGCTACCAGATCCAAATATTTCTCTACTCTTATTGAGAGAAACAAGGACAATCCTAGGTACCTGTTTAGCACTATCGCCAGATTAACCAAGAGTCCTGCATCAGTTAACCCTACCATACCAGCAATTTATAGTAGCAGTGACTTCATGAACTTCTTTGACAGTAAAATCTTAAAGAGACACAATACAAAAATTCTCATCAACTTCTGGTTCCTGCCTGGCCAGTCCCGTTCCAGATTCTGTAGACATGTCTATTAGGCCCGCCTCGCGCTTTGACTCTTTCATACCCATTGAATTTGGCGACTTTTCTTCTCTTCTCAATTCATCTAATAACTCTACCAGCCGACTTGACCCCATACCAACTGGCTTCCTAAAACAGCTACTGCCTGCAATTGGCACACCACTATTAAATCTTATCAATGCCTCTCTTATGTCTGGACACGTACCTCAGCCCTTCAAAGTAGCAGTTATCAAGCCTATTCTGAAAAAGCCTAATCTTGATCCCAATGACCTGTCAAACTATAGGCCCATCTCGAACCTTCCATTCCTCTCAAAAATTCTGGAAAAAGCGGTATCAAAGCAACTCTGTGCCTTTTTACACTCTAACAACATTTTGGAAGTTTTCCAGTCCGGATTTAGACCTCACCACAGTACGGAAACCGCTCTCCTGAAAGTGCTCAACGACCTTCTACTCTCCTGTGACAATGGCTGTATCTCTCTTCTTGTGCTACTAGACCTAAGTGCAGCCTTTGATACCATCGATCATTGTATCCTCCTTGACCGCCTCGAAAACCTGGTTGGCATAAGTGGACATGCCCTATCTTGGTTTAGATCTTATCTATCAGAACGATATCAGTTTGTCTCCATCAACAACGAATCCTCCGCTCGTTCCAGAGTAAAATATGGTATACCTCAAGGATCTGTGCTTGGACCTCTGCTCTTCTCGTTATACATGTTGCCTCTCGGCGATATCATCCGTAAACATGACATTAATTTCCACTGTTACGCAGATGACACTCAGTTATACATAACAGTCAAACCCGATGTCTCTCTGAATATTTCAAACATGGAGGCCTGCCTAACAGATGTAAAGAATTGGATGGCCCGAAACTTTCTCCTCCTCAATCCGGACAAAACCGAAATATTGGTCATAGGCCATAATTCAATCAGGAGCAAACTCACTCATTTTACATTGGACCTTGATGGTGTCTCCCTTGCCCCGAGTGCAGCCATCAAAGACCTTGGTGTTGTTATTGATCCCGAGCTCTCCTTTGAAACTCACATAACTAACACCTCTAGGACTGCCTTCTTCCATCTGAGAAATATTGCTAAAATCAGGAAAATCGTATCAATTAACGACGCTGAAAAACTAATCCATGCCTTTGTAACATCCAGATTAGACTACTGTAATGCCCTCTTGTCAGGATGTGCAAACGTCTCATTAAAACCCCTTCAACTGGTGCAAAATGCAGCTGCTCGAATCTTAACTAAAACTAAACGCTTTGAGCACATCACCCCAGTTCTGGCCTCTCTCCATTGGCTACCTATTAAATACCGGATCATTTTTAAAATACTCTTACTCACATTTAAGGCTTTAAATGGGCTTGCCCCCCCCTATCTTAAGGACCTTCTTCATCCATATCTTCCGCAGAGAGCCCTTCGCTCCCAAAATGCCGGCTTCTCACCATTCCAAGAGTGGGCAAAACTACTGTAGGCGGTAGAGCCTTTTCCTATCAAGCCCCTCTCCTGTGGAACAGTTTACCCTCTGAGATTCGGGGAACAGACTCTCTCTCCACCTTTAAGTCTAGGCTCAAAACATATCTATATAGTAAATCCTTCAGCTGAGGGACATGGCCTGGTGCTGGCGTGGATCATAGAGTCTCTGGTGGACTAAGTGGTCATTGCTTTCATGGACCCTGTGCCGTGATCTGGTGTTGACTGTCTTAGGGTCGCCCTCATGACTATGCCGGTCCCTTGCCTCCCGTCCCCTAGGTATGCTGCCATAATGTTAGCCTGCCGGGGTCTTTCCTTGTTGCACACCTTTTTCTCTGCCCCTCCTCTCCTGCCTCTCTGTTCTACATCCCTGCCATTCTTATCATCCACTAACCACTGTTTTCTGTTTGCTTCCTATTCCCTGCTCCCGGCTCCTGTCCGGAGCTGTAGCCCAAGCGTCTCATCTCGTTTTCCAGTCGTGCTACCTCGCTGCCCTGCCCATCAAAGCCAACTGCATTCCAAGACCCGGACATCCTAGGAGACATTCTTATAATCACTCTACTGTTAATTGCTATTGTTTGTCAATAACAAATGTACATTGCATAATTTTGTGTCTAACTCTATCTGCCCAGTGCTGGCCAGAAGCAGATGGGCCCCCCCCATGAGCCCGGTTCTGCTCAAGGTTTCTTCCTGATAGGGAGTTTTTCCTTGCCACTGTTGCCTTGTTGGCTTGCTCTCAGGGGGTCTCAGGCCTGGGAACAATGTAAAGCTGCTTTGTGACAACTTGTGTTGTAAAAAGCGCTATACAAATAAAAATGAATTGAATTGAATTGAATTGAAAGTGTTCGAAATATAATCATATAAGATTGCCTTCAAATTGTTTTAAAACCTCAAGATATCAATCAAATTTGCAAAAAAATTGGAAAAAATGTTTTTGCTTTGTCATTATGGGTTATGGTGTGTACACTGACAGCCAAAACAATAATATTCAATCCATTTCATATTAAGTCTTTGACACAACAAAGTGTGAAAAAGTGAAGGGGTCTGGAAAATATCCAAAGCCACTGTATATCCTCCAATTAGTGCCCATGTTACTGTGGTGTACTGACCACCATTGGCTAAGCGCAAGTGTGTCAACATCTATCACTTGCTTTTATCTCACGTCAGTGCTTCTGCACAAGTGCAGAGGTTGTCACAGTGAGATGAGACTAATGTAAAACTTTCCATTTCAAAGAATGAAAAAACATTTACAACCATTCTATTGTAAGGAAGACTTGCAGAGAGACATTTTTTAGTTCTTCCATTCATATTCTGATTTTCCACTTGAAAACAGTCCTCATGCACTATTTCAATAATTTTTACAGTCAGATACCAGGAAACACTGCATTTCTTATAAATGTTTTTGGGCGGCAGTGTAGCATAGTGGTTAAGGAGCAGGACTTATAACCGAAAGGTTGCCGGTTCGATCCCCGCTGGGACATTGCTGCTGTACCCTTGGGCAAGGTACTTCACCCACAGTTGCCTCAGTAAATATCCAGCTGTGTAAATGGATAACATTGTAAAGAACTGTAACTTATGTAAGTCATTTGGATAAAAGCGTCTGCCAAATGAGTAAATGTAAAATATTTTTAATATTTTATATAAAACAGTTTGAACAGAAGCATGAAATAACCTACACTTACTGTTCATGTACCATGGATAAGGAAAAAGATACATTTATCAGGGTAAGTAAAGACAGGCAATATGAGAGGTGAAGAAATGGACAGAGATATGAGACAGACATTAGTTCTACAGTATGGTGAGGAGAAGAGGATGAAAAAACTGATGTAGAGGACAGCTGTGACCTACTTCTGTGTGTGAGCAGTGAGAGCGAACAGGATTCTGGGGCAGGGTTTATGTGGTAGTACCTGCGCATCCATAAGCATAAACCAGCCAATGGTAGTAAGCCCAGCAGAGCAAGGATAACAGTCTGCCTCTCTCCTCCTCTTTCACACTCACATACACACACATTATAATTCTGTTATTATCATACAGCCTACCTCTCGAATGTGACCATCCTGAGTAAAATCATTGTAAGGGGATTAAACTGAAAACAGTAAGAGATCACCATGTGAAGGCAAAGGGGAAAGGGCACCCTGGCAGTGAAAAAGGGGAAAGACCACCCTGACAATGCAAAAGGGAAAGAGCATTCTGACAGTGCAGAAGGGGGGAAAAAATCACCCTTGCTGTGCAAAAGGGGAAAGATCACCCTGGCAATGCAAAAGGGAAAGAGCATTCTGACAGTGCAGAAGGAGGAAAATCACCCTGGCAGTGCAAAAGGGTAAGAGCACACTGACAGTGCAAAAGGGGAAAGATCACCCTAGCACTGCAATCATTTTCCTGCCAGAATCACAGCACATCCTAGTACACTGAATTCTTCCCATGTAAAATGATTTCTTGTCCACAAGAATCTGTGTTGTTACCATCTGTGATGGTAACACCACTGAATAATGCTTACAGACATCAATATTCTGTATTGACAGACTGACTATTTATTCCCCCTATCAGGAATACACTTATTTGATGTGAAACATCAGGTTACCAGGTTACTGCAAACACTTACTACAATAAATAATGCTGTGCTGGTAATTCTGCAAACAATGCACCATCACAGACCTCTTCCTTACCCTCATTTTATGGGGGATTATACCTTCCTTCCTTTACATCTATAATGAAATCCACTTACATTTTCAATTTATGCTGTGGATTATTACTGGGTCTGTGTGTGCATCTGCATGTGTATATTGTATTAGGACTGTCAGTTGGACACATATGGGTCTCTCAGATGACAGAGATCAGGGAGATGCACCTATCCTCCATTCAACGTTTGCTCTCCTGGTGTACTGAGGGACTTGTAGTTGACATGTCAGTGGTGTGGATGATTTCAATTGCTGTCCCAAGTACTCCTGCATGATGAGTAGATGATGAGCATGATGAGTAGCCTAAACATTGCTTTCAACAAAGATGTAAATTTTAGAAGTTCATTTGGATTTCATTTAGATTTCTGATTTAAGAATCAATATTGTATATGTTCTGGAATAAAATGAATTATTAGCAATATGACAATATGGTTTATGCCTTTCTTGTTGAAAATATATTATTTAAAGATCTAATATATCCAAAATATATCTTTTTTTCCCATTTAATCAGAGGATAGGAATACTACACACACAGCAAAATTACATGTCTCACTATATAGAAGACCACCTGAAGACCAAAGCTGTGCAATGCACATTCACTGGGTACTTTTATTGGCATACTGTAACATCCCAACTCAGGTTTTAAGATCTTCTATTATCTGGGTCTGACACAGTGCTACCAACTCCTCTCTGGTCTCAGATCAGTGCACAGCCAGAAAACACCTGGTAAACAAGTTCTTGCTATGAGCAGTGATCTGGACTGAGTAGTGTGTGGAGAGGACTAGAGAATGCAACCCTGGTGTGGGAATTTAGATTTAGAAGGCAGTGCAATCTGCAGGTCTAAGTGTTATACTGAACAGACTGAACAACATGCCCTCCTGATTCAATGTGCAGCTTTCTAAATCAGGGCTTATGGCATGAACTGATTTAAAAACAAAAATGGAGGAGTTTCAGGATGACTTAAATTGTGTATGGTAAATAATGCGAGTACTCACTCCAAAATTTAATTAATTTCATTAATTACCTTACATTAATTTAATTAATAATGCGTAGGCCTACATAATACCTAGTATGTAATAGCTGATGTATTTAACTCAACTCTTGTTGCTATGCATCAATTCCATTTCAAAAATAACCACCAAAGCATTCAATTATTATTTTTATTATTGTATTTTATATACAATATTGATGATATTTTAAATCTAGTATTTATAAATAGTATATATAATATTTTCTGATAATGATTTCAAAAGAAATCAGAAGTATCATTCAGTGGGGGGATCATCTGGGGAGGTATCCCAATTTCATCTCCAGTATTAATATGTAAAATATAATATTGAGTAGTATTGCAGCCAAATCACAAATCAATTAGTTTCCAACGGTCAAAATGCTTAATATTTTAAATGAGTGAAATTATACGTAATGATAAAGTGGGGAGATCAAATTAATTGTCATAATAAGAACAAGTCGAATTATATTTAAACGTCTAACATGTCTGATATGCTTTGAGTTTTTAAGATGAATTCTATTTATTATATGACGTGTGCTTTTATCTAAGTACACATTTCACTGAAAATATCACCCTTTGAAATAGGCCTATATATTTTCTGCTGCCCGAGATCCTGAAACCCCCCCCCCCCTCTCTCCCTCTCTCTCTCTCTCTCTCTCTCTCTCTCTCTCTCTCTCTCTCTCTCTCTCTCTCTCTCTCTCTCTCTCTCACACACACACACACACACACACACACACACACACACACACACACACACACACGCACAAAGACAATCTACCAAAACATCAAAATGAAAGGAACATCATAAATATGACCAATATTCTTACTTTTGTGGTTCTTGTCATACATGTCGAGTTCGACTGGCGATCCAGGTTCTGCTCACATCACGGTGAAAAAAACAGGACCCTCTTCTGCTTGGTTAGTTCAGCTATCTTAGTTTTATATGCAATATGAGTTTCCAGAATTTTACTTAGTTCCAGTGTAAAACGTATGTTTGATCTTCAGTTATATCCTCACACAACTCCTTTTGCGTTTCGATGTAGAGCCTCACAGTGAATACACTGAATACATTAAAAAAATAAATTTTCCAGTTTTTGTACCACGTATCATACCTCCATCTATTTTACAAGAAACGAAAACGTATACTTTGTGTAAAAATGTTTTATTTCTCTAAACGGTTTTAAATCTGTCTGAAATATGTTTCTCCCACGATTTCTCCCCCTTGCTGCCTCCGGATTTGAGCCATCAATTCGGGATTAGAGATAAATTGAATCCTTTAAAGGGGATGGTAACCTAGTAACTTATTAAAGGGAGGCGGTGGGGAGGAAGGGGGTTAAGGGAAACGTCGACAGAAAATTCTGGACAAGTGTAGCTTGACGCAGTTACTAGGCTATAAATAAATAAGGGATCTGTCGATTTGATCGTCCGTAATTTAAAGTAATTGTAAATATAAATGTGTTATTCCTATAGAATTTATTTACAGAACAGGCCCCTTGAGAGGTAATTCATACTTGGTCTCACACACAGCATCATAATCTCACACGTATACCACTATACTTTTACACAAACACTACTATACCCTCTTACGTGCACAATCATACTCTCTTTTATTTACTATCATACTCTCATACACACAGCACTGTTCTCTCTTGCACAGAGAACTATTGCTACGTATACACACATTATATGCTTGCATCTATGTAACAGAGGATAATAGTATATGTATGCAGGTATGATTGTATATGTAAATGAAGTTAATAGGGTATGTGAAATAAAGGTCTAATATATGTATGAGAGAATAATATTATATTTGGAACAGAATAATAGCATATGTAAGAGAAATAAATAGTAATTCTGAATGCAAATAATCATGTGTAAGAAACAAAATGATAGTGAATGTAAGACAGAATGATAGGATATGTGAATGAGAATAGTTGTTTGTGTGAGAGTTTGATTGAAACGGAAATAGTACTAAATTCTCAGTTCCTGATTGGTGATCTTTGATGAAGATAGAAGAAGCGGCCGCGGATGAAACAGGGGAAGCCCGAACACTGCCTTTAAATCTATCATTGCTTTCAACCTGTTCCCCTTTATCCCCCTTGATTAACAATAAAACAAATAATTCACAGAATACTCGACACCAATCGCGTAATTAGAATAAATGATTATGCTCACGAAACACCGCAGATTGTCTGTAGTTTGTGTGCTTGCGAAAGCTACAATGTGAGATTGTTTAATTAACAAGGATGGCATTTATCGATTTAAATTACGTTAAATGCTCATGACACATCACAGCTTTTGTGAGGTCTGTGTTCTAAACGTTATTGTTCATTCTACTCAACCTAACCTAAAAGTTTATTCTCAGTAATGTAAATCGAATTAATTAAATTTAGCTCCGTTTTGTAATTTGAATTTTGTAACACAAGAAAGCTATAATGTGAAACATTTAAGAGAAAGCTTTGGGATTACTTGCCACTTAATCATTCAAATTCCCATCCAGACAATCTGCAGTGTTTAGTGTTTAGCAGTGTAACAGACCGTATTTGATCTGTGATCCGTACGGACCCCCGTTGCGAAGACGAAGGCTGCGTCCGAAATCGCTCGCTCGTTCACGCACTCACTTTTCAGTCATACAATAAATTAATATTTTTCTGGATAGGCTATATTTTTATCTTTGCAAGTTTATTCGAACCTGTGTATGTATGTATCTGAAATCATTCCACACAGAGTTCCAAAAATGGGCTGGACAAAATTATTGGCACCTTTTCAAAATTGTAAGAAATAATTGAATTTCAAACATGTGATGCTCCTTTAATTTGTCTTTAAACTCACATGTGGCAAGTAACAGGTGCTGGCAATATAGAAATCACACTTGCAACCAGTTTAAATGGAGAAAAGTAGACTCAAACTTTGTGTTGAGTCTCATGGATGAAAGAAAGAAGAGCAAAGACTTGTCCGAAGATTTGAGAACCAAAATTATGGAAAAGCATGGACAATCTTAAGTCTCCAGAGATCTTAATGTTCCTGTGTCGACTGTGCACAATGTCATCAAGAAGTTTACAGCCTGTGGCACTGTAGTTAACCTCCCTGGACGTGGACAGAAGAGAAAAATTGATGAAAGATTGCAACCAAGGATTGTTCTAATGGTAGATAAAGAACCATGATCAACTTCCAAACAAATTCAAGCTGACCTGCAGACACAGGGTACAACAGTGTCAGCTCCATCACCATCTGAATGAAATGGGACGCTATCGTAGGAGACCCAGGAGGACCCCACTGCTGACACACAGACATAAAAAAACCAGACTGGAGTTTGCCAAATCTTACCTGATGAAGCCAAAACCCTTCTGGGAGAACGTCCTGTGGACAGATGAGACCAAAATAGAACTTTTGGTAAAGCACATCATTGTTCTGTTTACAGAAAACGAAATGAGGCCTTCAAACAAAAGAATACAGTCCCTACGGTCAAACATGGTGGAGGTTCACAGATATTTTGGGGTTGCTTTCCTGCTTCTGGCACCAGATGCCTTGACTGTGTGCATGGCATCATGAAATCTGAAGACTATCAAAGAACTTTGGAGCGCAATGTAGGGCTCAGTGTCAGAAAGCTGGGTCTCCATCAGAGGTCATGGGTTCTCCAGCAGGACAATGACCCAAAGCATACTTCAAAAAGCACCCAGAAATGGTTTAAGACAAGTGAAGTGGCCAGCAATGAGTTCAGATCTAAATCCCATAGAACACCTGTGGAGAGATCTCAAAACAGCAGCTGGGAGAAGGCACCCTTCAAATCTGAGAGACCTGGAGCAGTTGGCAAAAGAAGAGTGGTCCAAAATTCCAGTAGAGCGGTGTACTAAACTCATTCATGGTTACAGGAAGCGATTGATTTGTTATTTTTTCCAAAGGGTGTGCTACTGTCATGGCTCAGGCAAGGACTCAGGAGCGGACCATGTAGGTTTCAGGTTCCGTGCGACTTTATTTGAGGAAGATGACAGCGTAGCGAAAACGATAACAGGCAGGGTCAAAAACCAGGCAGGCAGTCCGAGGGCAATTCCGGGGAAGGCGATTGTGGAGTCAGGCAGAGTCAGGAACCAGGCAAGCAGGCAATCAGGCAAACAGGGCAAAAACAGCAGGCAGAGAACCAAGGTTGGGCACAGACAGAATCGGAAACCAGAAAAACGAACAGGCAGGAAAAAACAGCGGGGACAAAACAGGAAAGAGACGCTGTAATGAACTAGCAACGAGATATGAAACAAACGGGGAATATATAGGGCTGGGGTGACGAGGAGATGGGAAGCAGGTGAGCAAGCAGGCTGGTGAAGGTAATGAGGAAATCAGATGGGCAGGGACCAGGCTGGGAGCGGGGTGGGGCTAGAACACAAGGAAAACAAAAGCACATGGACAAGGAAAGCAAAAACACAACAGCTAAGGAGGTGGAGCACTGACAGTTCCCCCCGTCCCCCTCTACGGAAGCCCCCACGCGTCATCGCGGGTGTGCCAGGATGCCGGCGGTGGAAGTCCCTGATAAGGGCAGGATCCAGGATGTCCCTGGCAGGGACCCAACACCTCTCCTCGGGGCCGTAGCCCTCCCAGTCCACCAGGTACTGGACGCCCCGCCCCCGGCACCGAACTCCCAGCAGACAACGGACAGTGTACGCCTTGGTCCCGTCAATCAGGCGAGGAGGTGGAAGAGCCCGCGGAGCTGGGCAAAGGGGGCTACGGACGACAGGCTTGACCCTGGAGACGTGGAAGGTGGGGTGGATGTGGCAGAGAGAGAGCGGTAGCTTAAGGCGGACCGCCGCGGGACCGATCACTTTGGCAATAGGGAACGGCCCAATGAAGCGAGGAGTGAGCTTGCAGGAATCTGTCCTGAGGGGAAGATCCCTAGTGGAGAGCCACACCCGCTGACCCAGGCGATAGCGGGGGGCTTTGGAACGGCAGCAATCAGCGAGCCGCTTTACCTGAGCTGCGGAGTGAAGCAGGGCAAGCCGTGCACGTCTTCAGGTGCGGCGACATCGCTGGATGAAAGCAGCTGCCGAGGGGACACCAACCTCCTCCTCCTGGGCTGGGAACAGGGGGGGCTGGTAACCTAGACAGCACTGAAAAGGGGACAGTCCCGACGACGACGAGGGCAGGGAGTTGATGGCATATTCAACCCAGGGCAGTTGCTGGCTCCATGCCGATGGCTCTTGGGAGGTGAGACATCGCAGCACAGTCTCCAGTTGCTGGTTCACCTGCTCGGCCTGACCGTTGGACTGGGGGTGGAACCTGGACGACAAACTGACCGTGGCACCCAGCAGCCTGCAAAAAGCCCTCCAGAAGTGAGAGGTGAACTGGGGGCCCCGGTCAGACACCACGTCTGTGGGCAGCCCGTGCAGCCGGAACACGTGGTGTATAAGCAGTTGGGCGGTTTCTCTGGCAGAGGGGAGTTTGGGGAGTGGGACAAAGTGGACGGACTTGGAAAACCAATCAACGATGGTGAGGATGGTGGTGTTACCATCAGATGGGGGCAGACCGGTGACGAAATCCAGCGCGATGTGGGCCCAGGGTCGTCGGGGAACCGGCAGGGGTTGCAGCAGGCCAGCGGGTTGTTCCGGGCGCAGACCGAGCAGGCAGAAATGAAGCTGCGGACGTCCTCTTTAATGGTGGGCCACCAGAACCGCCGACTGATGAACATCGCCGTACGTCGGGCGCCAGGCTGGCAGGCAAGTCTGGACGAATGTCCCCATTGCAGGACCTGGGAACGGACAGAGCGAGGAACAAAGAGGCGATTAGGGGGACAGGAGCTAGGACCTGGTTCGGTCCGGAGAGCGGCGTGGACGATGGTTTTGACGTCCCATTGCGCCGCGGGGGCCACACATTGGGCAGGCAAAATGATGCTGGGTTCCTGGATCTCGTCTGCTGGCGTGAACTGGTGAGACAGGGCATCAGGTTTGCCATTCTTGGTTCCCGGTCGGTAGGACAGAGTGAAGTTGAACCGAGAAAACAGCAGGGACCAGCGGGCCTGTCGGGGGTTCAGACACTTAGCCGACCTGATGTATTCCAAGTTCTTATGATCGGTCCACACCAGGAACGGCGTCTTCACCCCCTCCAGCCAATGCCTCCACTCCTCCAGCGCAAGTTTAACAACGAGTAGTTCCCGGTCACCGATATCGTAATTACGCTCAGTGGGTGAGAGACAGTGGGAGAAGTAAGCACATGGGCGGAGCTTGTTGTCAGAAGCAGAGCGTTGTTACAGGACTGCCCCCACTCCCACGTCCGAGGCATCCACCTCCACGACGAACTGTCGGGCAGGATCGGGCTGGGTCAGAATGGGCGCTGAGGTGAAGCAGCCCCTCAGGTTGCGGAATGCCTCCTTGGCTCCTGGGGCCCCGGCAGGCGAGGAGGACGGGCGGATGATCCCAGCGGCTAGGGACTCCCGGATGTAGCGATCCATGGTCTTCCTCTCCGGCGGAGACAGGGAGTACAGGCGCCCCCTCGGGGTGAGGAGCCGGGCAGGAGATCAATCGCACAGTCGTAGGGGCGATGCGGAGGAAGCGAGGTGGCGCGGGACTTACTGAAGACCAGCTTCAAGTCCAGGTACTACGGCGGCACTGCTGACAGATCTGGGAATTCCTTGGATGCAGGGGCGTCCGGTGACACAGGAGTCAGAGCATTGCGAAGACAGTGGGAATGGCAGAACGGGCTCCAGCCCAGAATCCTGTTGCCCTGCCAGTCAATGTGAGGGTTGTGCCAAGCTAGCCAGGGATGTCCCAGGACCACGGAAGCTTGTGGGGTGTCTAGCACGTGCAAAACAATCTGCTCACGATGGTTGCCGGAGATGAGGAAGCTCACGGGGGGGTGGTGTGGGTGATGCGGACCAGAGGGGCCCCGGTGATGGCGTGGGCTTCTAGCGGCAAGTGCAGCGGGATAAGGGGCAGCTGCAATCGGGCCACCAAGCCGGCATCAATGAAACTCCCGTCGGCCCCTGAATCGATTAAAACTGAGACAGCATGGGGGGCACTCATGGGGCACTGATCCTCCTCTGACGCTCAGCCAGGGACAGGCGAATCAGGTGAGTGCGGTCAACTTGCATCGGCTCTGGGGAAACAGGCGGCAGTGTAGCAGGGCTATGCGTCACTGGCGTGGGCAGGGGCTCACGGGAGGGGCTCCGCGGTCCACTGGCTCCTCTCTCCCGGTGCCGCTGTGACAGGCGCTTGTCAACGCGGATGGCCAGATGCACCATGGCGTCAAAGCTGACCGGCAACTCCCGAGTGGCTAGCTCGTCCTTGATGGTCTCCGAAAGGCCTGGGTACTCTGTGTTCAAATGATCAGTTTGTTATTCAGCAGCTTCAGGAGTTCAAAACGAGTTGATCATTTGAATCAGCTGTGTTGGAGCAGGGAGAGATCTAAAACATGCAGGACAAGTGGCCCTCCAGGAGAGGTTTGGACACCCCTGTCTTAAAGTGACACACGCCAATCATATAAACAATCAAAATATAAGGGTGTTGCAATAAGCACTGTTACTTAGGAACACTATATTCAAATTACATGTAAGTACCTATTTTAATAAATGTGTATATTCTGATATCACTGAATATGAATTTCTGATATCACTGAATTTGCCAAGTAGGTTGCCCCTACAAGGATTTTTTTTGGTATGATGGTGCTCCATACAAATACAGCACTAAAGTACAATGAGTAATAAAAGCAACAAGTACTGAAAAACAAAGATAAAAAACAGTGCAAAAGCTGTACAATGTACAGCAATATTAAAAATATAAAACATATTAAGAGGTAGAAAATATCCTGATGATTGAAATATAAAATATAAGATGTGCAAGGTAGAATGGACAGATGAACGAACATTTTAAATAATGCAGACATAGTGTAGCAGATGTGCAAAAACGCGTTTGTATGTATACAGAGTCAGTGGTGGGGAGGAGGGGTGAGGGGCAGAGTCTGTGTCAGAAAGGGTCAGGGGGCTTGTTGAAGAGTTCAACCGCTTAAGGGAAGAAGCTGTTTTTGTGACATGTGGTTCTGGTCTTGATAGACCTGTCTCTTGCCGGAGGGTAGTGTTTTGAACAGTCTGTGTCCATGATGGGAGGGGTCGGCCAATCACCTTCTCTGCAGAGCGGATGATATGCTGCAGTCAGCTCTTGTCCTTGGCAGTGGCAGCAGTGTACCAGACGGTGATGGAGCAGGTGACGATGGACTTGATGATGGCCATCATTATCCTCGGCAGGTTGAACTTCTTCAGCTGCCTTAGGAAGTACATCCTCTGTTGGGCTTTTTTGATGAGGGAGCTAATGTTTAGCTCCCACTTGAGGTCCTGGGAGATGATGATGCCCAAAAAGCAGAAGGACTCCACAGTGTTGAATGGGGAGTCATGCAAAGTGATGGGGGAGCTGGGTTACTCCTGAAGTCCAGTACCATCTCCACTGTCTTTACAGCGTTGAGCTCCAGATTGTTCTGGCTACACCAGGTCACCAGATGATCAATTTCCCACCTGTAGATGGACTCATTCTCCCCAGAGATGAGTCCAATGAGGGTGGTGTTGTCCGCAAAATTCAGGAGTTTGACGGAATCGTGACTGGAGGTGCAGCTGTTAGTGTACAGGGAGAAGAGTAGGGGGGACAGGACACAGCCTTGAGGGGAACCGGTGCTTATGATCAGGGGGTCGGAGAGTTGTTTCCCCAGTTTTACACGCTGCTTCCTGTTAGACAGGAAGTCAGTGATCCACCTGCAGGTGGAGTTTGGCACTCCCAGCTGGGAGAGCTTGTCCTGGAGCAGAACTGGGATGATCGTACTGATGCAGAGCTGAAGTCTACAAACAGGATCCAGGAGAATCCAGGTGCTAGAGGATGAACTGAAGGGCCATGTTGACAGCATCATCTGCAGACCTGTTGGCTCTGTAGGCGAACTGCATTGGGTCCAGGAGAGGGTCAGTGATAGATTTGAGATGGGACAGTCCAAGGTGCTCAAATGACTTCATTATTAATTCAATTTTCAATTCAATTTCAATTTTATTTGTATAGCGATTTTTACAACACAAGTTGTCACAAAGCAGCTTTATATTGCTCCCAGGCCTGAGACCCCCTGAGAGCAAGCCTAAGGCAACAGTGGCAAAAAAACTCCCTAATTAAGGGTTCTTGGCATGCAGATAGCTTGATGGGCAGGGCAGCGAGGTAGCACGACTGGAAATTGGGATGTGACGCTAGAGCTACAGCTCCAGGCAGGAGCCCGGAGCATGGATAGGAAACAAATAGAAAACAGTGATTAATGGATGTTAAGTGTGGGAATGGAAACAAAAGGCATAAAGGCAAAGGGGGGAACAGAGGGGGGATGAGGGATGCATGTGCGTAATAAGGAAAAGTCCCGGCAGATAAGGACTATGGCAGCATATCTAGGGGACGAGAGGCAAGGGGCCAGCACAATCATGAGGGTGACCCTAAGGCAGTCAACACCAGACCACAGCCGGATCAGCTGAACACAGAGTACCCAGGCCGTGATGTAGTGACAGCAATGACCATTTAGTCTACCAGAGACTCTACAATCAATGTCAGCACCGTGCCGTGTCCCTCAACTAAAGGATTTGAAATAAAGATACGTTTTTAGCCTAGACTTAAAGGCGGAAAGAGAGTCTGCTCCCCGAACTTCAGAGGTCATTTATTACAGAGGTCATGGCAACGGGTCTGTAGTCGTTCAGTCCTGTGATCCTAGGCTTCTTGGGGATGGAAATGATGGTGGAGGTTTTGAAGTAGGCTGGCACATGCTGTGTCTCCAGTGAGGTGTTGAAAATGCCTGTGAGCACCGGAGACAGCTGGTCAGCACAATGCTTCAGTGTAGAGGGGGAGACAGAGTCCAGGGTCATTGTGGTGGTGGTGGTGGTGGTGGTGGGGGGGGGGGGGGGGGGCGTTCAATGTGAATGGATGTGTAGTGGCCGCAGCCTCCATTGTGGTGATGAGTGGTTGAGTGGTAGTGCCAGTGGGCTGGAGCTGATGGCTATGCGCACTGGGGGTGGTGTCAGGACTGTCCCTCTGTTGTTTCAACTTGAAGTTGTTCAGGTTGTTAGTAAGGGCTGGGTTGTTGATGGAGTGGAGGGGTCTGGGTTTGTAACTGGTGATTTGTTAGAGTCCTTTCCAGACAGAAGCAGAGTCATTGGTTGAATTGAATTGTTGTTTCAATTTCTCAGAATACAGGTGTTTGGCCTCCTTCACCGCCTCTTTAAACCCATCCCAGTCTCCACTCCTGAAAGCCTTCTCCAAACATAGCCGTCTGAGTTTAGCTGTGAACCAGGGTTTGTCATTGTTATAACTCACCCTGGTGCATGTTGGAATACAACAGTCTTCACAGAAGCAGATATATGACATCACAGCATCAGTTTGCAGACCTGAAAGTGTCTAGTGCAGCACAGGGCACGGCGTGATAAGCGTTGCTGATAGTTGTATAACAATGATCCAGATTGTTCTCCTCTCTGGTCAGACATTTAATAAACTGTTTGTATCTGGGGAGATCCTGACTTAAGTCACCTTTGTTAAAGTCGCCGAGGACAATAACCAGGGAGTCCGGGTTTGTCCACTCCACATCCAGTATCTGGTCGGTGAGCATCCACCGTGTGTCACGATGTTGGCTTGTGGTGGAATGTAAACACCGACCAGTATAAAAGAAATGAACTCACGGGGGGAGTAAAATGGTCTACAGTTTATGAAAAATGATTCTAAGTCAGGAGAACAGTAATGCCTAAATCTAGGCAACTATTATTGAATGATTATTTTACTTGTAATTTTTGTTGTATTCATTTATTTTTTTTATTTATGACACTTTTGTTGTATTTCTGATCTTTATGAGAATTTCCGTTGTTACTTTGATCTCTTTATGTGTTGTCTAGTAGAGAACGTTAATCAAATGAGAATTTATTTTGTATTTTGCATGCCTAAAAATTAAATATCAATTCTGAATATTCATATTTTGTCACTGAACTGTTATTCTGAACTGAACTGCTCTATCAAATTGTGGTGATATCGAATCACGAACATCATACCATATATCGAACCGAATCATGAGATACCTATATTGTCCCATCCCTAATTATTCATATTAGCCTCTGCGTTACATTACAGTTATATCAATATAAGGAGTACACTCAAGGTCTGTACAATTACTATGGGATACAGATGACAGCACATATAATTCATAATGTTTTGGGTTATAGTACTGATGGCAGACAAGTTGATCTGCACTACATCTCAACATTTTTCATTGTACTACAATAAGTCTATTTTCGAAAATCTGTCATTTTTTTCTCCTTTCTGTAGTCAGCAAGGACAGCTTCTTTGTATTACTGTAAAATCTAAGTATGGGTCTGCCCTAACATGTAAATCAGCAGTAAATCCGGGTGGCAGTGTAGCATAGTGGTTAAGGAGCAGGACTCGTAATGAAAAAAAAGGTTGCCGGTTCAATCCCCGCCGGGACACTGCTGCTGTACCCTTGGGCAAGGTACTTAACCCACAATTGCCTCAGTAAATATCCAGCTGTATAAATGGATAACATTGTAAAAGAACTGTAACCTATGTAAGTCGCTTTGGATAAAAGCGTCTGCCAGATGAATAAATGTAAATGTATTTTGCATTAGATCTGTGTAATCCCTGCACATTTCACTCCATGCTCAATCCATATTGTGTCCTCTCTTTATCTCTGACTTTCAAGGTGAGGAGGAAGAGAAAAACAGGTTGAGAGCAAAACTGAGCAAAAAAAGTGACATAATATAACACATATTTCAAAATCATTTGATGATACATTATAATTATTTTATACTTCCACAAGTTTTGCTTTTGCTATGCCTTCATTTCTTGGTAAAACAGTGGAATTATTTTTATGCAACACTAATTCTTTAAATGACAGAACAATTACTTTGGTTAATGCTTCTGAGTTTTATGTATACAGCCCAATAACTCTGTTCCTAAGTTAACCACACTCACAACCACATCATAATACAATTATATAATTAACATCTCTACCACAGCAAGGGAAGCCATCACTGAGGGGCAGTATCTTCGCCAACAATGGCTGCAACCCCTCTCAGCTTTTAGCACCACCCCTTTTTGAGCACACCTGTCATGGACTGCGCATAAAAAGCCTCTCTGTGTGGTGAGGAGAATTGAGAAAAGTTAACTACTTTTGCCTTCTTGTGAAAGATTTTTTTGCCTCATAGCTTCCCCCATTGAACCAGGAGGTTCCCGCTGGGGTGCAATGAAGCTACTGCGTTATAATGGAAAAGAGCCACCAGAGACTTACCTCATCCAAGTGTGACTGGCCTCTCAGTTTAACACGTGGTCAGCGGAACAGACGGTGGTCTGAGTCGCCCTCGCTTTGGAAGGCAAAGCTCTGCAAATTCTCACAGACCTCCAACCAGAGGAGAGATTCAGCTGGCCAGCCATTGAGAGGGCAATACAGCACCGTTTCGGCTGCTGTGTGTATGCTGATGATGCCAGAGACAAGCTTGTCAGTCCCCGAAGGAAAGAGGGAGAGAGTCTGGGTGCCTACACTGCAGATCTTCGCCTTTACGCCCGGCGTGGGTACCCAACCTTCGAGGCAGCGACGCAGGAAGAGCTTGCTCTCCAAACCTTTGTCCGGGTGCTCCAGCCAAAGCAACTCCGAGAACACATCTGTCTGCACGCACCGGGGACCTTGACGGCAGCCCTAATTGAGGCAGAGCAGGTCGAACATGTGCATGGGAGATCACCTTCCCAGCATGAGGCACCGAGTGCATCAGGCAGACTATGAGGGGAGAGACGAGGAAGAAGTGACCCACCAGCCACACCTCCACAACGACCATGGCAGGGAAACAGAAGAACAGCCGGGCAATCTGCGGAGCAGTGTTATCGATGTGGGGAGCCGGGCCACATTGCACACCACTGCCCAGCGCTGACTCCACAGAGCTCAGCATCCCAGCCACCATTAAACTAGAGTGGGGTGGCACAACGGGGAACTGCCACCAGCAAACAACCCTCCTTCCCTCACCAAGTCACAACTGTAGCTCAGCCAGCTGGCCCAGACACATGGGCTGTACCTGGACTGCAACCTTAATGGCACCCCGTGCAGAGCCCTGCTGGACATGGGGTCCACCATTTCTCTAGTCCATCCCAGAACCCTGCCTGGTACGGATGACCTGGGTTCTGAGGCCGTGGTGCTCCACACTGCCGGTGAGAAGGGGGTGCGACCACCTCCACATCGCTGCTGCTGGCCAGAAGATCCACCATGCTGCTGCCACCAGCTGGAGGGTCCACCATGCCACCGGCACCAACCAGAAGGTCTTCAACACCGCCGCCAGCGGCAAAGGGTGTCTCCACATCATCACTGTCGATCCAACCTCCAACCACCGTCAATGACCTATACCAGAGGAGTTGCAAGGGCCTCGAGGCAGACCAGAGACATCAGCTGCGGGAGCTACTGGAGCAGTTCGCCGACATCTTCGTGGCCAGGGACAAGGACTGTATGCCCATCAGCCTGGTACAGCATGACATTGACATCAGTGATGCATGTCCCATCCACCTCCGCCACCGTCATCTACCCTTCACCAAGCAGGCTGCAACGGAACAAAAGGTGAAGGAGATGGCGGAGGCAGGCATTATCGAGCCCTCCAGTAGCCCCTGGACAGCTCTAGCTGTCCTGGTCCAGAAGAAGGACGGCACCTGGCGGTTCTGTGTTGACTACCACCTCCTCAATGGAGTCACCCGCAAAGACTCCTATCATCTACCCTGCATTGACAATGCCCTCGACTACATCGCCGGGTCCCACTGGTTCAGCTCCCTCGACCTCCACAGTGGCTACTGGCAGGTGGATTTGACACTGAAGGTGTGCCCCAAGACCACCTTCTCCATTGGGCAGGGGTTGTGGCAGTTTAAGGTAATGCCTTTTGGCCTCTGCAACACCCCGGCCACCTTTGAGTGCCTGATGGAGAGGCGCTGCGTCGTCTACTTAGATGACCTCCTCGTCCACGCTCCGGACTTCAAGATTGCCCTGTCTTCCATGCCATCCGCCAAGCCGGTCTGCACCTTCACCCCAAGAAGTGTCAGCTGTTCCAGCGGAAGACGTCCTTCCTGGGTCATTTAGTCAGTGCTGCAGGGGTGTCCACCGACCCGGCGAAGGTGGACACAGTGAGGGACTGGTCTGTCCCCCACAATGTCAGAGAGCTGAGGAGCTTCCTGGGCCTGGCCTCCTACTACCGCTGGGATTTCACCACCATCGCCATCCCGCTACACTGGCTGACCCAGAAAGGCCAGGCATTCCAGTGGGGTGAGGACTGTGCCACAGCCTTCGCATGGCTCCGGTCAGCACTCATCGAGGCTCCTGTGCTGGCTGGCTCCTGTCCAGACCCCCGGCAACTGTTCATAGTGGACACTGACGCCAACAACGTGGGTCTCAGTGCAGTTCTGTCCCAGGAGGGGGAGCATGGTGAGCAGGTTGTCTCATACGCTGCTCCCTCAGCTGACCAGAGAGGAACTACTACGTCACCTGTTGAGAGCTGCTGGCCATCATCCTGGGGCTCCACCACTTCTGGCCATACCTCTACAAGAAGAGGTTCATCCTGTGCACCGACCATGCCTCCCTCACCTGGCTCCTCAACTGCCAGAGGGGCAGCTGGCCCAGTAGCTAGAGACTCTGCAGGACTACAACTTCGAGATCTGCCACCGGGCTGGTCGCCTCCACACAAATGCAGACGCTCTGTCCCAACACCCCTGTGAGAAGGAAGAGTGCCGGTACTGCCAGCACGTCGAGGACTGGGTGGGGGCAGGCCAACGACCAGCGTGGACAGCAGTATCAGTGGACCCAGAGACCAAGGCCCTCTACTCCCAGTGGTCCAGCCTCACCAGCTAAGGTGGCCTCCTCCATCACCGCTGGCAGGCCCCAGGATCTTCCAGCTCCTGGTGCCCCGCCAGCTGCACCCCAAGGTTCTCCAGCTCGTCCAGGGCTTGGTGGGGGCGTGCCACTTCGGGGTCACTAAGACCCTACACCGGCTGCGGTCCCAGTTCTACTGGCCGGGGTGTCGCCAAGACGTAGTGCTCTACGGCCATCGGTGTGACTCCTGCACTGCGCAGAAGGGACCAACCCGGTGCTCACACGCTCCCCTACAACAGTATCAGGTGGGGGCCCCGATGGAGCGGGGTATCACTGACTGAGGGAACCGCTACATCCTTGTGGCCATGGACTACTTCACCAAGTGGCCTGAGGCATATGCGGTTCTGGATCAGAGTGCCGCCACCACCGCCGAGCGCCTGGTCAGCGAGATGTTCTGCCTCTTTGGTGCTCCCGAGGAACTACACATCGACCAGGAGCGGAACTTTGGTGTTCGGTGAAGTCTGCTGGCAGCTGGGCATTAAGAAGACCCGGACCACGTTACTACGTCCCCAGAGCGACAGGCTGGTTGAGCATTTCAACTGCACCCTGGCCACCCGGCTGGCCATCCTGACCAACCGCGGGACTGGGACCTGTACATGCCCCTGGTCCTGTGGGCGTACTGAACGGCAGTTCAGGAGTCCACCAGATGCACCCCCACAGCCCTCATATTTGGACGTGAGCTCCGAACCCCCACGGACTTGGTGTTCAAACCACCCCCCAAGCCAGAGGTGGAGGGTGAGCCTGGCCTGGACTACCTCCACAACTTCTGGAAACGGCTCCGGGAGGTACACGAGCTGACCAGACAAGGCCCTCTCCAGTGCCGGGACTCGCCAGAAGAGGGCTTACAACTCACGCTGCAGGGGGGAGGACTTTGTCCCTGGGGCACAAGTGTTGGTGTACAGCCCTGAACAGAGGAAGGGTCTTTCCTCCAAGCTGATGAGCCAGTGAGTCGGACCTTGCACTGTGCTGGAGAAACTGTCAGACATTGTGTACAGGGTGTGGCTGGTCAGGTGGAATCGAGTAGTGGTGCTCCACCGTGACTGGCTTATACCCTACTGATCCTTGGCTCTGTCTGAGGGGGAGTCAGGGCTCAAGGGTTAGCCTCTGGCTCTCCTTGCATCGCCACCGAGGAACATCTGAAATGGGCTCAGCGACAGCGTTGGCTCCTCCAACACCTCCTGGACTTTGTCGTGGGCACATAGGTTGCTGGGGAGAGCTAGCCACCTAGGTGGAGGCTGTGTAGCGTGTTGGGGGTGGTGGGTGGAGTTTTCCCATCATGCCTTGTGGCAGTGGACTTTTTAGCTTTTTTTTTGGCAGTGGACTTTTTAGTGTACTTTTTAACCCACCATGAGTGTGACCTTATTCCCCTTTTATGTAGTTCCCCCCTACCCTGTCAATGTCTGTCTGTGTTTCCTGTGCGCTGTTACTCAAATAAGGCTGGTTAGTCAAATAGAGCAATAGCAGTGTCATCATTCCAAAATGAAACCCAGCTTGCCACAATATGTTTAGAAAATGCCAAATAAATGCACAGTGGTCGTGCTGTGACAATGCTGCATGGTTTATGAATATGATCTAATACTTAATAAAAATCAATGACTGCCAACAAATTATCACAGATTGTGTCTAGTTTCAACTAACTTGAAGCTAACAAATATAATTATTTGAAACTGTTTTTGTTAATAATTGCAATAATAAAATCTTTGTCAAGACTGTGTTTTATTTTTTCATTATGATTCATACTGCCTTATTTCCTGTGGTCCCTTGAGGTCTATAGGCTAGAAGCCCTGCAGTTTGCAGATATCGTGCCAAATTCTGCAAGCTGTTGTTATACGGCTTTCTTTTTCAGGACTGTTGCAGGTGTCCTATCATTTTTTGCAACGCATGAGAACGTGCAACCAGCAGGTAGTGCACATGCATAGGCATGAAAATACGGTACAGCTGACAGTACCAAATGCCCGCCCATAATTTTTTGCTTTCTCTGACGGTAGAGATGGTGTCCTATCATTTTTTGTGAACCATCAGAACATGCAACCAGCAGGTAGTGCGCATACATAGGCATGCAAATACGGTACAGCTGACGATACCAAATGCCCGCCCATAATTTTTTGCTCTCTTTTCTCTTTTTCCTCTGATGGTAGAGACGGTCTTTAGAAATGTAGTTAAGATTTTGGAAATGTAGCCCACTCACTCACTTGCTATTTTTAAACAATAGTTTGTTAGATAGCTAGTTACTATATATCTAACTATCTTTATCTAGCTAAATCTAGCTATGTGTCTCAGTCGTATGTCTACACATTTGACATATTATGCGATATTTACATTTATGTGGCACGCACAGGCTACCTTGTCAGATAGGTTAGCTGATGTACCTGTGCATATCTCATGACATGTTGCTAGTTACCTAACATTTTTGCACTTTGTCTTGCATTACTGCAATGCTAGATCAAAGCGAATGAGGTCAAGTTATGCCTAATGTTTTCAGCACTATATCTCACAGTTCATTATAGCTAAAACACTGGTTGCATTTTCTGATGAGTCTCTGCACTATCGAAATATGCTACCAGTCATTTTATGATGGTATAGTTTTCTTCTAAGGTCATTTTAGACAATTTTTGTCATTTTAGATATTTTAAATATGATAAGTATAATTAATGTTGGTAGCATTTTCTGACAAGATCCATTTGTTGCCTACTAAAAATGGTATGCAACCTATGGTAGGCTACCTGCGGTAGTATTTCAAGTTAGGGTAGCAAAGATCGATGGCTGCAGATAGGACATTTCAACAAGGTAGGACAAAACAACAGAAGAGAACACACAAAATTATTCATGAAAATCAAAGTTATGAAATTGTAACCAAGGTTTACAAAGAAACTCATAGATCCTTAAAATACTATGAATAATAATAACCACAAACCATTGATTACTTTATTGAATTATAATTTTATTTTAAAACATAAGTGAGAATTGATAAACCAGATAATATGCAATTCAAAGTATTCATTAGGAAATGATAAAGGAATTCCACTTAAATGTAATTAGATGTAAATATTTAATGTTAGAGCTCCCTCTACTGGGTGTAGTGGGCAGAAAAGTAAAAACGAAACTTAAGTAGGATTCGTCAGAACAGAGAACGGAGATGCTAGGGGAGGACGTATGGAGAAAACGCTCAAGCGGAAACATTGAAAAGAAATTCTCTGAGATCCACTTACTTGTTAAAAGTCAGTTTGAACGATAGATCTGAAGGACTGCACTTGCCGTGTGGAGAAACGTGAGTGAACAGAGTTAAATGTTGACAATTGCGGACATTATTATTTTCTTTGTTGAGAGCGCTAATACCGGAGTTTAGCCTGTTTGATTATCGACTAGCATTGAACCCGTTAAAGTATCTCTGTTTGATTTTGCTGAAAGACTATCGAAGATACTACTTTCCATTTGGCATTTATTACACGGACTGTGTTTGATTCGAACTGTTTGCCTTGTTGGATGTGGATAACACGTGTGACGACGAGAACAAGATGGCGAGCCACCCAAAGACAAGATGGATTCCACCACACAGTGGATCAGCCCGACTGGAAGCGTAACGTTATCTTTTCCTCCCTTTCCAGTTATATGAAAGTAAGACTTTTCAGTTTCCTTGGACAGTTGGGGAAGACTGTGTTTTGAAAGACTGAGATAGAGAACCGAACTTCCAGCGAACTGAAACTTTTGATTTTCAATTGAAAGACTGCATAGTGGATGTACGCATTTGAATTGCATTTCCGGTTGGATATGTCTTTGAACTGTTTGAGTTTGAACACGTATTGATGTGTGAATGTTGATTTGGTTTTGAAACTGATTTAACTGTGGGAATAATTTCAAATACTTAAACTAAACCAAGACCTTATTAGAGAATTTAGTTTAGGGTTAAACATTCAATTAGCCATCAAACAGGGAAAAGAAATAGGAAATTAACGACAAATACATTCAGTTTTCTTTAAATAGGAATTAAACTAGAAATGAATAGACACTAAATAGGAAGTAAATAGGTTTCAATCAGAGAGTTTATTAGAACTTAAGACATTAAAATTGAGGTGGGACTGAAAGATTTTGATTTATGATTTCTTCATTTGACATTTTTGAGTCTTGAACTTCAGAGCTTTGTAAATGTGTACATAATTCTTCTTTCACTTAAAATCTAAAACCATTTGAACTTTGTGTCCTTGTGTTTTACCGCCTCCTGAAAAAAACTTAGTACATCTTCTAATGGCCCATATCTAATGTACTGTCTATTGTGCAACGACCAGTTACACATACTAAGTAGACAAGTGTTACAGTTTGGCGAGCCAGCCAGGAGGAGTGCAGTATAAAACACTGATTAAACATACTAAAAGAAATATATCCGGTTGGCTAAAATTGATTCAGCCAAAATCCAGAACTGAAAAAATGGAAGTTATCCAGGAAAGGGGAGTTAAAATTCCTAATGCTGTTTTAATCAGCGGGATAACAGAAACAGATAAAGATGAAGAAATGCTTGACTTTCTAAAGAAGTATGGTTCAATTGCCAGGGTTATTCCACTAACAGACCCTAGTTCAGTGACAGGGAAATCTTTAATAGTTGAATATAATTCTGGGAGTGCTGTACATGACCTTCAACCCCTCTTACCTCACACTCAGCAATCCAGTAGTGACCCCCAAGCGGCATATAGTGTTGTAACTTTAGCCAGTATCTATACCCAGAAAGCTGGAAAGCATATAACTCAGACTTACCTGGATGAACTAAGAGCCATAGCAAAGAGTAGCGGAAAAGGCTACGAAGAAGTCCTGAAAGAGATGTTGACACAGATCAGTGAAACCATTACCACCGCAGAGAGCCTTGAGCCAGTCGCTGATGAAACAGGTGAAATTGAACCCGATGGCATCACAATCACAGCTCCTCTCGAGGGTGATGTCATTGTCCCTGCTGGAACACAGACACCTCAAATTGTTGTGCATGACCGTTCAGCACCCACAGTGCCAATAGGGGGAGTCCCAATAACCCTATCCCTCTCTAACAGTGATTTAGACCCTCCAGACATCCAGAGGGTAGTAGTAGAACACATTGTACGCAACAATGATATAATGGCTCATGGCCATTCGTCACTCAGACTCTGAACTTTCTCTGGTAGGATACCACGTCCGTCTAATGAGGTTGATTATGACACCTGGCGTGCAAGTGTAGAACTGCTTTTACAAGACCCAGCTGTGTCTGACCTGCAAAGAGTGCGGAAAATATGTGACAGTATATACCCACCCGCTTCTGATATTATTAAGTCAGTTAGCCCAGGATCTCCACCAGGGGATTACATCCGGTTATTGGATTCAGCTTTCTCCACCATGGAGGATGGCAATGAGTTATTTGCCAAGTTTATGAGCATTTTCCAGAACACTGGGGAAAAGCCATCAGCCTACCTACAGCGACTTCAAGTTGCGTTAACTCTCACCGTGAAACGTGGCGGAGTGCAACCCGCCGATGTGAATAAGCATCTCTTGAGGCAATTCTGCAGGGGATGCTGGGATGACGCTCTTATCACAGAACTGCAGCTGGAACAGAAAAAACAAAATCCACCGTTATTCACAGAGTTGCTGACACTCTTACGTACTAAAGAGAACAAAAATGACTCTAAAGCCACACGAATGAAACAGCACCTAGGTGCTAACAAGCAACATGCTACAATAAAATCCCAGATATCATGCTCCTGCAAGGAAGAAGAGGTTACCCAGCTTAGTTCAGTCACCGTCCAGTTGACAAAGCAAGTTGCCGAGCTCCAAAGTCAGCTTGCCACGCTGACTGACGGAAAGCAGACATCTAAAGCAAAGACCAGTTGTGTCAAATCGCAAAAAGAGAAGAACGGCACGAAAGCTGAAGCAGAACTTGAACTTAAAGCTACAAACAAGCAACACACTGTCAAGCCTAAACCATGGTACTGCTTTAGATGTGGCGAAGATGGACATATCGCAAAATCCTGCAGTAATAACTCCAATCCCACGTTAGTGGCTGAGAAGAAAAGACAATTACAGAAAAGACAGAGTGAATGGGAGTTCCACAATGCCCCTAATCCTTTAAACTAGAAGAAGTTCCTGTTGCGGGACGAACAGGGACTGGACATGGGAAAGAACGTCCCAAATGTCACAATCTAATGCAGCAAAAACAACCAAGATGCAGATCACACGAGACAAACCTGCCCAAAGGACTGATTGGCACAAAGTGTACAGCCCAGATAAGGATAGCTGGAAGGAAATACACCTGCTTACTAGATACGGGATCTCAGGTCACCACCATTCCTGAATCCTATTATGCCCAACATTTGTCAAAGCAGCCTATTCATTCTTTGAACAATTTATTGAATGTTGAGGGAGCTAACCGTCAAATTGTCCCATACATGGGATATGTGGAAGTTACCCTAACGTTCCCAAAAGACTTTGTAGAAGTAGAAATGGAAGTACCAACTTTAGCATTGATTGTTCCAGAACTTCCCTCCCATACGCAGCCCGATGTATTAGTTGGCATGAATACGTTAGATGCGCTGTACAAAGACTATTCCAAATTGCAGAATGTCCAGCATATCCCCTCTAAGTTTGGTTACCGAGATGTGATGAAGATCTTGCAGATCCGCCAGAAACAGTTTACAGAGGGAAACATTGGCCTTGCAAGGCTACCTAGCAAAGACCCTAAAGTAATTCCCGCTGGACAGAGTCTGGTGTTATGTGCGTCTGTCACCGTCAAAGCACTGAACACCGACAAATGGGCTATCCTCGAACACCCAACATCTCCGTTGCCTGGAGGATTGATTGTGAAAACATGCATGGTCACTATAGGGAGTAAACAACGTCCTTACTTACCTGTAGTGGTCACCAATACAGCAGACCATGATGTCGCAATCCCCCCAAGATGCATTGTAGCCGAGTTGAAGGCAGTGCAGTCTGTGTTTTCCAAAGAAACGTCTCTTAAGGCCCATTTATACCCTCCGGATCCGGACGAAATTTGTCTTTCCCTTCCAGACATTGCTCCCGGAGCTGGTGTTCATACCCTCCGTCCGTTTTCAGCGTTTTGTCAGTGTGTCCTCTAGGGGGCAGTGTTGAGTCGTAAATTACAGAGCCGTTGTCATGGCAGCCATTGCCTTGTCAATGCTTGTCAACGCTTCTGTCAGCTGCATCAGAGAGTTTCAAGGAAGATAACTTTATCTTTGGCTGCATACAGTGGTCAGCTGCTTACCGGCAACAGTAATGGCTTCAGTAGAGGAGGTTATCATACTGACAGTATTGAGAAATAGGAGAAAACGAAAGAATCAGAGGTCTGCGAGGCGGTGGCATGTAAGGCCACTGAATGAAGACTGATTTGTGAACGGTGAATTTTTCTCACTCGTGTTGCCGATGCGGGAACTGGATGAAGAAAGGCATTTCTCCTATTTCCGTATGTCCGCCGCAACTTTTGACTATTTGCTTCGCCAGTTAACACCAGAAATCACCCATGTAGGGTCACATAGAGCTCCCGTTTGTGAGGCAGAGCGCCTCTCCCTCACTCTCCGATTTCTGGCTGCTGGGATTAGTCAACAAGCCCTGGCGGCATGTTACAAATTGGGCGCCGCGACGGTGTCCAACATCATCAAGGAGGTGTGCCGGGCTCTCTGGGTAGTTTTGCAGGACCACGTCAGATTCCCACATGGAGAGCAATGGGAAGCCATCCGTGGAGATTTCTGGAGGTTATGGGATTACCCCAACTGCATTGGAGCCCTGGACGGGAAACATGTCCACGTGAAAGCCCCGGCAAACAGCGGCAGTAGTTTTTTTTAATTACAAGGGCTTTTTTAGTTTATTTTGATGGCTGCCTGTGATGCACATTATCGCTTCACTTTCATTGACATCGGAGCCTTCGGCAAGGAGAGTGATGCTGGGGTTTTCGCAAGAACAAAGTTTGGAGAGCAGCTAATCCAGGGACATCTCCCTCTGCCTCCACATGCTCCTCTGCCTGGAACAGATGTTCTCACACCTCCGGTTTTTGTGGCCGATGAAGCGTTTCCACAAACGCTAATGCGCCCATTCCCTGGTAAGTGAGTGGAGTAGCCTTTCTAATAAATCTTTAATTCATTTTTGACATTAAGATTTAATTATAATGGAGCCTTATTGCCTTTTACCCAAAGGCTCTGACTAGCTACATTGTTGCAACATGTGTTTATCCTCTGTAAATATAATTTCTAATAGCCTAATTATATTCTGTTAATAGGATCTCAGCAACTGTCTCTGGAGGAAAAGGTTTACAATTTTCGGCACTCGAGAGCCAGGAGAGTCATCGAAAACGCTTTTGGCATTCTTGCTGCCCGGTGGCGGATCCTCGGAAGGGCGATGGAGTGCTCAATTGAAACAGCAGAGTGCTCAATTGAAACAATCCCTCCCTGAACAACAGCGGTACATACCACCCGGAATGGTCGACACGGAAGGTGCTCCTGGAGAATGGAGACAGGTGATTCAGGGAGACACCAACCTCCTCCCCACCCGCCGCATCACAGCTGCAAGAGCCACGCAGGATGGCATGGTTGTTAGGGAGATTTTTAAGGAATATTTCCAAACAGACCAAGGAAGAATTGAGTGGCAGGACAGGCATGTCGGACGTGGCACACTTTTAAACTAGGTCCCTTTTTATTGTTAGTTTTTTACCTTGTTGTATATGTTTTATATGTGTATTGTGGCGGCTGGTGAGGAAAATTGTACATTGAACATTGTTTACATGTGGGGATTACCCCCATGGATTTCTTAGATGCAGTTTACTGTATTCTAGTGCATTTTGGAGTAACCTGTTTGACATGGAAAATGCAAAAGCATCAATTAAATAAGTTTTCAAATAAATACCGGCAGTCGGAAAATGGCAATTACAAAGTGATAATTTATTTTCCTAAAACAGTACAGTTAAGCTCCATAGGCACTGGGAACAGTGAAAAGTGCAAGGGCAAATATAACTAAAATATAATACAATGGTCAAATTCTTGAAAGAAGAGCACACACGCAGTTAAATACACAAGAACTCACCCACTACTCAGGCTTGCGCGCCCAGCGCGTATCCCAAGCCTCAGCAGCAGGGATGGTACAAAATTCACACACACAGTTAAATCCACAAGAACCTATTGCTTCATAACTCTTTGGTAAAAAAAAAACAGTAAAACAGTGAAACAGTAAAAACAGTAATAAAAACACTTTACATCTTACTGATAATTTACTGATAATTAAACATCAGCTGCTGGATCTCTTTCATCAGCTTCTTTGCTTCAGCTTGAGGAAGCTCTTGAAGCACGGTGTTTAGACTGTAAAGGTGCTGAAGACATTTTTATTTTGTTGCTCCTGTATTCGTAACTCCTCCAGCCTTGCCAGCAATGCAGCATCCACCTCGTCCATAGAATTTTTCCTCCTCTTTTTTGAAGATCCAGGGTGAGGACTCTGAGAGGGGGTACTTTCCACATGTGCTGATGTGGACACAGGCCCTGCAGGCGGGGAAACACCCTCATTGTCGTCGTCGTCCTCCTCCCTCTCTTCCTCTCCCTCCAGCTCCTCTCCCCCCGCTTGATCTTGAGTCTGTAAAGATACAAAATTGTTGTTATTATTATTATTATTAATATTATTATTATTAGGCTAATAATACAGATAATATAACCAATACTGATTCATATGTGACATGAATAACCAAAGTGAGTGACTATGGCACCTACAATGAACTCATTAACACTGATGGTTTTACAAAGCACAAATAAATGATCAAATAATTAAATACTAATAAATATAAAATAAACATAAATATAATACACTTACATCATAATTGGATGCAGTATTTCGGTGCCTCACATGCACCTTCAGCCAGGCTAGACACTGGAGGACAGGATGTTCGGGTCCTCCAGCGGCATCCCCACTCCTCTTTGCCGCTGCCTTGTTGTGCGCCCGAACGTAACGGTCACGGGCAAGGGTCCATTTGTAAACAACTGTTTTGACCGGGAGTCCCACAACTGCCGCTATTTCCTCCCAGCTGTTTTTACAACGCTGTTTGTCACGGTGACCCGGTACGGTGGAGTCGTACAGATGTACATAGCCCCTCACCAACTCGCAAAATCCTCTCCTCCAAATTAGCCGCCATTTTTAAATGTCCAGTGTTGACAGTTCACGTAGACCAAAGAAGGATGTGACGTAGACCCCACTCTTCTTCGTGGACTTTCGAAATTGTACACTTCTGACTCTCTACTGCCCCCACACATTTATGTGGTATTGCTCCGTTTCGCCCGGAGCTCACCGGATTGCTAAGCTCTTGACCAACGGACAAACTGACGGGTGAAACGACCTCCGGAACCGGATGAAAACGTCCGTTTCCGTTATTACCGGAGGGTATAAATGGGCCTTTACAGCCTCCAGTGATGCTGATAGCAAAGCCGCAGATCCAGAATTCAATTTCGGAGATTCCCCCATTTCTCCTGAATGGAAGGAAAGACTGACACAGAAATTGAGGAACATGCGTGATGTATTTTCCCAGCACCGCTTTTACTTTGTCAGTGCAACCAAAGTCTAACACAGAATTAATTTGATGGAGACATTCGATTGTGTATAGACTACCGCAAGTTAAATCTAAGAACAGTGAAAGATGCTTATGCTCTTCCGAACCTTGAGGACACTTTCATGGTTTTGACTGGATCGAAGTGGTTTTCTGTTCTTGACCTAAAATCTGGATATTACCAGATAGAGGTTGAAGAGGCTGATAAGCCAAAGACAGCCTTTGTGTGCCTGCTTGGATTCTATGAATTCAATCGGATACCACAGGGAGTGACTAATGCACAGAGCACTTTCCAACGCATCATGGAAAAATGCATGACAGGCCTAAATCTGAAGGAAGTCCTTGTCTTCTTGGATGACATCATTGTTTTCTCTAAAGACTTAGAAGAGCACGAGGAGCGATTGCTGAGAGTCCTGAATAGGCTGAGGGACTACGGCCTGAAACTAGCACCAGAGAAATGTGTCTTTGCGCAAACCTCTGTCAAATATCTAGGCCACATAGTATCTCATGAGGGAGTCGAAACTGATCCAGACAAGATAGCCACTGTTAAAACTTGGCCAGTTCCGACTAACCTGAAAGAACTGAAGTCTTTCCTCGGATTCATTGGCTATTACAGGCGGTTCATAAAAGATTTTTCTCACAAAGTTAAGCCACTCAATGAGTGAATCAAGATATCCAGCCCATAAACTCGAGTTCTTAGCCCTTAAATGGGCAGTTACCGAGAAATTCCATGATTATCTGTATGGAAGTTCTTTTACAGTAGTTACAGACAGTAATCCTTTAACATACGTGCTGTCCACTGCTAGACTAGATGCGACCAGTTACAGGTGGCTAGCCACCTTATCTACCTTTAACTTCAAACTACTGTATAGAGCAGGAAAACAGAACAACGATGCCGATGGCCTGTCAAGACGGCCGCATGGAGGGCTCACTGATGATCTCACGTCCCAGAAAGAGCGTGAACGTATACTGAAGTTCAGTGAAAATCATCTGTGTGATGAGGAAGTCACTCCTGATGTCGTTCAAGCCATTTGTGGAAGCCGCCTCATTCAGAGGTCTGTACCTGCTGCAGATGCGGCTACCGCGTTTGTTGGCTCTTTGACAATGGACATCAGTGCCGTACCAGACAATTATGTGGATGAGGATCAGTGTGGAGGATTGCCAGTGATTTCCCACCTGTCTCATTCTGACCTTGAGGAGTTACAGATGGCAGATCCCTGTATAGGAGAAGTAATTAGACAGATAAAGACTGGAGAGAAACCTTGCAGTTCGGTGAGAGATGCCATTCCAAATTTACCTCTTCTGCTTAGGGAACTGGACCGCTTAGTCTTGCAAGATGGAGTTCTTTATAGGAGGAGAATGACCGGAGGTCAGATTACTTAGCAGCTTGTTTTGCCAGAACAACTTCAAAGTGACGTACTGAAGAGTTTACATGAGCACAGACCGCACTCTTGAGCATGTTGGGGACACTGGAGAACAAAAGTAAGAGTCGTTGGCGAGAATTTGTGAAACCCCTTGTACACGCCTACAACTGCACAAAAAATGACACAACCGGGTTTAGCCCATATGAGCTCATGTTTGGCCGAGAACCAAGGCTGCCGGTAGACTTAGCTTTTCGACTACCCTTAAATGACAAAGAGCATGCATCACATTCACAATATGTACAGAACCTGAAATCCCATCTTGAAGAAAGCTTCAAAATTGCAGCTGACCACTCAAGGAAGATGGCAGGACAGAATAAAACCACATACGACAAACATGTGACTGCTTCACGATTGAGAGAAGGAGACCGGGTTTTAGTTAGGAACCTACGGTTACGCGGGAAACACAAAGTTGCTGACAAATGGGAGCAAACCATATATGTGGTTGTAAGCCAGGCCGGTGACCTCCCTGTTTATAAAGTGTGTCCAGAGAACCAATCAGGACCAGTGCGAACACTGCATAGAGATCTACGACTGCCTTGTAGTGTTCTTGCCCCTGAAGAAGTTGAACAAGATGAATCAGTTCCTGTCCGAACTCGTAGAACCCGTAGAAATCGCAAAGATGAGAACTCAGTAGAAGTGTCATCTGAGTCAGAAGATGACATGCCCTATTTCTTCAGACCTAGTGGTTTTGAAATTGAACCTGCTAAGGGGAGAGAACCATGTGCAGAACAAATTAAATGGAAGACCATGGAACCTAGAACTAGTATTGCTCAGCCAGACATGATTAGTCAACCCAGAGAAGAAGTTTTGGAACTCCAGGGAAACGAGAGTCACTTACCTGTGAACACTCCTGCGGCGGAAAGTAACTTACCTTGTACTCCTGAAGAAGTGTCCGCTGGAGAAAGTAACCCACCGGTTAGTCCAGAAGTTAAACCTGTGGAGGAAATATCGTCTGAAGATACACCCAATCAGAACACCCCAACTGACAACAGAATTTTAGAACCTACCTTAGTCTTGGATGAGAACCCAAGACAACAAGAGACCCAAGAACAGATTAGTACAGAGACTCAGGAACACATTGGCACTGATGCAACACGTAGTTGGACATGTGAACAAGAAGAGCCCATGTTAAGAAGGTCTTCTAGACACAGAGAACCACCTAGAATGCTGACTTACCCTGAATTTGGAAATCCATTAGTGACTATAGTAAAGTCCCTTTTCCAAGGTCTAAGTACAGCCATAGTAGAGTCACTTTCAGATTTTACCGACCCTGACCATCCTAGCCCCATAATGGTACAGCCCCATCAGAGGGGGAGGGTATAACCAAGGTTTACAAAGAAACTCATAGATCCTTAAAATACTATGAATAATAATAACCACAAACCATTGATTACTTTAATGAATTATACTTTTATTTTAAAACGTAAGTGAGAATTGATAAACCAGATAATATGCAATGCAAAGTATTCATTAGGAAATGATAAAGGAATTCCACTTAAATGTAATTAGATGTAAATATTTAATGTTAGAGCTCCCTCTACTGGGTGTAGTGGGCAGAAAAGTAAAAACGAAACTTAAGTAGGATTCGTCAGAACAGAGAACGGAGATGCTAGGGGAGGACGTATGGAGAAAACGCTCGAGCGGAAACATTGAAAAGAAATTCTCTGAGATCCACTTACTTGTTAAAAGTCAGTTTGAACAATAGATCTGAAGACTTATTTTCTTTGTTGAGAGCGCTAATACCGGAGTTTAGCCTGTTTGATTATCGACTAGCATTGAACCCGTTAAAGTATCTCTGTTTGATTTTGCTGAAAGACTATCGAAGATACTACTTTCCATTTGGCATTTATTACACGGACTGTGTTTGATTCGAACTGTTTGCCTTGTTGGATGTGGATAACACGTGTGACGACGAGAACAAGATGGCGAGCCACCCAAAGACAAGATGGATTCCACCACACAGTGGATCAGCCCGACTGGAAGCGTAACGTTATCTTTTCCTCCCTTTCCAGTTATATGAAAGTAAGACTTTTCAGTTTCCTTGGACAGTTGGGGAAGACTGTGTTTTGAAAGACTGAGATAGAGAACCGAACTTAGCGAACTGAAACTTTTGATTTTCAATTGAAAGACTGCATAGTGGATGTACGCATTTGAATTGCATTTCCGGTTGGATATGTCTTTGAACTGTTTGAGTTTGAACACGTATTGATGTGTGAATGTTGATTTGGTTTTGAAACTGATTTAACTGTGGGAATAATTTCAAATACTTAAACTAAACCAAGACCTTATTAGAGAATTTAGTTTAGGGTTAAACATTCAATTAGCCATCAAACAGGGAAAAGAAATAGGAAATTAACGACAAATACATTCAGTTTTCTTTAAATAGGAATTAAACTAGAAATGAATAGACACTAAATAGGAAGTAAATAGGTTTCAATCAGAGAGTTTATTAGAACTTAAGACATTAAAATTGAGGTGGGACTGAAAGATTTTGATTTATGATTTCTTCATTTGACATTTTTGAGTCTTGAACTTCAGAGCTTTGTAAATGTGTACATAATGTGCACTGTCGGTAGGTAGTCACCACTGCTGACTGCGAGCACCCCACAAGCCTTGCCATTTCAGAGATGCCCTGACCCAGTTTTTAATTTGGCCCTTGTCAATGTTGCTCAGGTCTTTACTCCTGTCCATTTCTCCTGCATCCGACACGTTGACTACAAGAACTGATTGTTCGCTTACCATGTAATCTACTCAGACCTTGACATGTGCCCTTGTTTGGAGATGATCGTTATTCGGTTCACTTGTGAGTGGTCATAATGTTTTGGCTCATAGGTGTATCTGTCGGGAGGTTGAGTGCCGCAATAGGGGAATTAATTGGGGAACCGTGGGTGCGTGTTTGAGCTGGGGTTGCTGAATGGTTGCCGCCGCCGAGCTGGTGGGATCCGCAGCTGTTCTGGATTGTCTTGATTAGTGGAATGCAGGTATAAAAGCACGACAATTCAGGCAGTCAGCGCAAACGGACGGCTCGGGAAGGAACGCTCTGCACCGCGGGTTTTACTGGGGAAGTTATCTTTTTGGTTTTGTTTGGTTTTTGTTTCATTTTCGGCCGTTTTTTTCTTTTGTTTCTAGAATATTTTAAAGTTTTGTTTCCGTTTTCTTTTGTGTTTTTTTGGGGGTTGGTTTGGGGAGAGATCCCGAGAGGGGATAGGTTCGGGAGTGAGGAGTGAGGGACGGCAGAGCGCTGCAGATCCAGACCGCTTCCAGGAGTGATGCCCAGGGCAGGCAAAGCAGTGGAAGCCGGTGGGAGAAGAGACGCGAGGCTGGAACGGCGGAACGGCAGCACCCCAGGCTGGGCAGGAGGCGAATCGGGGCGGTGCCCCTGTGCAGTAAGGGATGTGACTGGCGGTGTCGCCTTCTGTGTGTGTGCGTGCCCTTTTTGCAGTCTGCCCAGCCTAGCAGATTGGGTGATTCGTGCTGCTGTGCTCCTTTCCCCCAGTGCGATCATAATGCCTGCTCCGGAGCTGCGTGAGTGTGCGCACGGGGGTATAGTGTGGGGTGTTTAAAATTACTGTGCTGTGTGTGGGGAGGGAAATCTCGCTCTGGGTGCCGGGCCGTGTGGGGAGAGAGCGGGATGAGGGAAGGGCCACCGTAGAGAAGGGGGGGAGGAAGGATAGGAGAGGGGAGGTCAGCAGAGCGTGAGCCGTCCCTGTATGAATTGCCTTTTTTTTATTAATAAAGTTTTTGTACCTGTACTCCCGTGTCCTGGTCGTCTGTGGCGGGTGGATCTATTGGGAGAACCTTAGTGCCGGGGGCCAACGTTGGCGTTTGTGGCTCCTGACATATCTACCTTTATTTCGGAAGCCGAGAATGACCTTGCTTGCAATTACCGTGCTTGCAATTATTTATGCCGTTTTGTCAAGATCACAAGTTAATTTATCTCGTTATCTCGAGATAACAAAGCTCGTTTTCCCGAGATAACGAGTTAATTTTATCGTTATCATGAGAAAACAAAAGGTCGTTTCCTCTTATTACTTATAATGTTCATCAGACATCAGGAGTGCAGAAACTGAAGATGTCAGGAATACCCATTGATCAACCCATCAGACTGTACTTCAGTCAAGGTTTAACACAGGCAGAAATTGCATTGTGTCTTTCTCTTAGAGACAACATTCAGATCAGTCCTCGTCATTTAAGGAGAAGACCAGCCCAGCTGCAACTTCACAGATGAAGGCACTTCAGTGATCCTGCTGAGATCATTAACTTCATCAGTAACCAGAAGGGGACCAGGTCGTCTTCATGGTTATCAAATGATGCACGCGAGGTGCAGAATAGCTGGACTGTGTTACTTGAGACTTGAGTTTGAGGTTCAGTCATATCTTGACCCAGAGGGCGTACAGCAACGGAGAGGCTGCAACACTTCCGAGAGGATGACGCTGGCGTTTTCCATGGGCCTTGTGAGTTCCAAGGACGAAGTACAGCAAACCAAAGGATCAAAAGCTGGTGGGGGATCTACAGGAGACAGAACGTGAACTACTGGAGGGACGTGTTCCAGGAGTTCCAGGCAACTGGGGACTTCAGTGGGGATTTCATAGACAAGGGTCTCATTCAATTCTGTTTTCTTAAAATTATTCAGGTAAGTCCTACTCATCTTTAGGTGTTTGTTTTCTAACATATCTTACTATATCTCAGGGCTAGTGTTTCGTGTTGTTTTGAAAATGTATGTGACTGGTATAGGCTGTATATTGGATGATTTCTAACCGTTAAATCTGTCATACAGAAAGTAATAGTAATTATAACAAATCCTGATTAACAGATAGTAGATCTGTCTCTCTTATCAATTTAAATGTTGCAAATGATTAGAGGATCCTCAAACTAATTAAATGTTTGACTGTCCTCTTTTATAGCCTATTACTGAGCCCCTAAATGATCACTGTGGGAAAAATGTTGGGCGTGCCACTGTTGTTCCTCTGTGGCATGATGATGTGTAAAGCCAACACCTGTGTGGTCTCGCCCACTTCAATATAATATTAGGGATTCTGTCTTTGTGGGCTGTTCTTGATCAGCATAACCCATCCAACCACATAGACATGATGTTTTCATTGTGATTAATGTTAATGTACAGGTATTTTTATTTTTATTTATATTATTATTTTTTTACCTAGAGCTATCTTTATTCTAACATACATGGGTTATCCTTACATGTTTCCTTCGTCTGAGGAAGAGCCTTGTGCTCGAAACACAGCAGAAAATAAGTCCTTTAAAGGGGAGCTATTTGACGTGCGGATCTCTCTGTTCAACTCTGCAAGGTATTTTTGGATCCAGCACCCATCTTATTGTGTATAGGGATGTGCGTGTCTTTCTTATCGTTTCTTATCCGTACATGTTTGACACTGTATATACAGTATTTAACCCACAGAACTGATTTAACCCTGGTTAGCCTGAAGTGGAGCTGTCCAGGCCCCTGTGGTGCTGATTGTGTTAATGTTCACACGCAGCAGCTTATCCTTTCCCCCACATCCAACTACGATGACTACTTGGAGTCCTGGGCTGGATTATCCATACATGGCATCGGGCGAGTGCCCGGGGACACCAGTCAATTTGCCGTGCTGGGGGCACCAACATGAAAAAAATGACAAACGTAAACAGAAGGCATTTTTCGTTTTCGTGATCATAAACGGCAGATACAACATTGATAAAGCACTTGATTTAGCCCTAGCTTTTATGTATTACTATTCTTACTAATAACAATATGAATAATAATAAGAAAACGGATGAAAAACACCCTTTTGGGGGGAAGTGACCGCTGCTGTGTCTCTCAGCACCACGGAGGCAAGGAGAGAGAGACAGAGAGAGAGAGAGAGAGCAGGGGAGCGCTGTTTATTTCAGGAGGTAATAATAGTAGTACACTTTATTGCTGACATGTTCAAAAACCAGTTTAATAATCCACCCTCCTATGTGGAACACTGTCAGTATGGCGGTTTCGTAGCTGGTTTCATTTTCGCTCTCCATGTGTTCATGTTTACTGTTTTTCCCTGTGTTCCAGCCCTGCCCTGTTCTCCGCCCTGGCCCCGCCCTGTCTCCGCCTGATCACCTGCCTACCTGCACACCTGCATCTCGTCTCCTCATCAGACTCTCCCTATATAAACCTTGTGTTGCTGTGTTATCGTTGCTAGTTCGTCGCAGTTTTCCTGTCTCGTTACCAAGCCATTCTTTGTTCAGTTTAGCCTGCCCGTTTTCCGACCCTGCCTGCCCTTGTTTCTTCGAGTTTGTATTTTGCCCTTTGGATTTGTTTGCCTTTTGGGACTCAGTAGCTTTGATCAAATGCCCACGTAAAGTAACACTCATTTTCAATAGACGTCATCATAAGTATTGAAATGCTCATATTTTTTGTGTTGCAGAACGAGCTGGACACAGTTATGAGAATGTGGGACAACCATCGCATTCAACCAGGTGGAAATGGACACAATTTGTATCATGGAAAACCATTTCTGATGTATAATGTACCTGAGCTCTATCTTGCACAAGATTATTTGCATCCAGTAGAGTGTGACAGTGGATATCATTCTGCACGAGGACATCTGTCTGTGGAAAACAGATCTTCCCTGCGACCTTGACCTGTATGAGCTTTGTTTGCTGGTGATGGAGGAAAACAACACAGCACAGTGTCATAACGCTCCAGAGGCAATAAGACTTTACAAAGACCTGAGACCTTTGATAAGAGCACTCCTGCCAGAGCCTGATCAGTGATGTCGTTTGTAGCATATAGATTCATAAACAGAACTGCCATGTAAACTATTACGACAGGCACTGTCCATGGTTATAATAATGATGATGACGTCTCCAGCAATGAGGCCTCTTCAAAAGTTTACATTCCTCAAGTATCCTAGGCCTTTGCATCAGTTGAAGCTGTGTTGAAATATTTTTATTAAGATAATAATATATGATTGTAGTGTAATATGTCATTCATTTGCATAACACATTATCACGATTCATTTCTCTCATATGCTGAAGAGAAATTCCACAAAACAGCTAAAAAAAGACTGAAAATTACAAACAGTTAAATTCTTTAATTGTTGAAACCCATTTGTTTTATGTTACAAACATTGCAAACTCCAAAGCCAGCAGTTTCATTGAACTGATTCATGATGTTGGTGATCTAAATCAAATTAAGCAAAACAAATGCATGTGTCAAAATTGGCATAAAAAATGAAATGCATATATACATATATTTCAAGTAGCGCATGTGTGGTTAAAAAAAAATCTAGAGCTGGACACTGACAATGCTTTTGGCAATATTAACTCTTCCAGGTCTGAAGACTTGAATAGCATTCCAAATACTGAAATTCATGAACTCTGTTAATATTTAAATTTAACAACAGTAAACAATGAAAAACAGCAACCACACACAAACAGTTCGCCAGTTTTTACACACAACTTTGCCAAGAATACAGTGTCTCACTTCTATCTCTTGTAAGAACACCAAATGAATTGTCTTTCTTGGAATATTAACTCAAGTGTCACTTTTTCACACAGTACCTTCAGTTGTCATATGGTAATTTGAATTTCAAGAGAGATCATACATTGACAAAAAAAAAAAAACACTTCTACCTCCCTCTATGGTGCATGGGCCCTTCACTATGTCACATCATCCACTGGATTACGCACACTGGATAACAGAATAAAATAAGATTATTTTTCATTTGCTGTTTAAACAAACAAATCATTTTTAGAACATATCCATCACCCACACTCCACTCCTCAACACAGAGCAAAATTCTGATCCAAATTCTGCATAGTTGCTTTAGTTACATGCCAATTCCAAAGAACAAGTACAGGTGTGAGCCAAAGGTCACCTTGTGAACTCAGACATGTCTGTGAATGTGACTTTAATGGTCTTAGATGTGAACAAGTCAGACCCTATGCAGAACCTGAGGAACAGGCCAAGCTCCTTCTCATCTATTTCTCTTACAAATCTTAAGAGTTGATTGGAGGTGATTGTTTTGATATCTGACATACATTCAGTCCTTCAGTTCAGTCCTTCGCCATTCATGGATTCTCCAATACACCGAAGAATTGGCTGCCAACACTTTATGATAAATGCTAGCACCATATATATATATATATATATATATATATATATATATCGTATATATATATTTGCATAAAACAAATTCCAGAAATCAGTGAGACAGTCTCTGATGATCCCACTCCCAACTCCAGCTTCCACCTCGCCATGCTGAAGCACACGCCTGAATGAAATATTTGCATCCAGTGTGTTCCTGTCTGTAAATGCTTCAACGATGTCCATAACACAGTGTACGTGGCAGATCACAATGATCTGCTTCTCAACTATAGTCTCTGGATTTCCAAAGAAATCACTTTCCATTGTGCTCATAGAAGCCTGGTCAGAATCCACTATGGGAATAACATGTTCTTCCATCTCAGCTACCACTGCTGCCTCTGATTTTCATAGACTGTGTTTGCCCCACTTAATAGTTGGCTGTTACTAGTCACTGGCTGGGGTGAATCTGGATTCACTGTAGTCACCACAATTGTTAGCTGTTCAGCATTGACTTGCAGAGGTGAGTATATCAGTGTGTCAGCAAGTTCATCAAAAGGCATGTTTGTGTCATATCCAATGAAAAAAACTTCATCATCGGACAGATTTATTGATTGAGGCTGGCCTGATGTTTGAGAAGCAGGAGTAGCTTGGAGTGTTGAGGTAGTCAGGGGACTGCTACAAGTGTAAGACCTAGTGCTGGACAAAGGCCTTTTGACAGGACTGGAGGAGACCACTGATGAACTGAATGAATGTAGGCTGGATGAGGATGAGGATGTATGTGTAGCTGACTCGGGTGTGTTGAATGTGTCAGGTGAATCACTACAATCTTTTGGCTTTGTACAAAGGTATATTTTAAGGACCTCGTGATTAGTTTGCTCATACAAACTTCCAATTGTGACATTGGCCTCAAGAGGCTCATCAGAAGAGACAAAGCATGAACTCAAAGTCCTCCAATTTGCCTCTCTTTGATCTCCCGTGAGGAAAAAAAAAAAGTTTTCCCTTTTTCAAGAATGCTGGATAACATGTCACTTTTCCTTACCATTATCTCTCTTTTTCCACCTCCTGTAGGCCTTCTTTCTTGTTTGTATGTACAGTCTTGGTAGTTCAGCCAGCCAAGTTCAATTTTTCTTGTGACTGAGGCGGTGGATGGAAGTTTCATCTTCTGTCTTAGGCGATTTATTAACTTAATTTTTCTTTGCTCTGTATCCTCCATTTCATTTGAGGATAAATCCTTCCAGTTTTTGGCAAAGATGCGGTCTCCATATCGAGGAAAATAAGTTCCTCTTCTCCAAGGAGCCTTACAATGTCTTGATCTACCTTAAACACAAAGGCAGATGTCATTATTCACCTACTGGTAACTACACTCTCAGAAAAGAGGGTTCCAAAAGGGTTCTTCCCAGAGAGATTGTCTATATGTTTGCTATATTTTTACAAAATGATAAAGGAGACAAGTTCTTGAAGATATTGTAGTTTGTGCCAAGGATGGGGTAATGACAGTAGGCTTTGCATACTTTGCTCTGGTGATTGGGCTTGACATTCATTTTATCTTATGTGGAAAACTAATGTATAATGTAAAATAACTAATGTATTGGTGGCTCAGTGGGGCCAGTGGACCTAATGTGTTTGTATGTCTGTAATCCTACTTGTGTGTGTAATGGGCTACCCGAGTTGGAGGTGTTGTCCATTTAGCACCCCTGCTATTACATTTCAGCTAAAAAAAACTCCCTAGATCAGCTTAAAAGTCTTCACCGGTGTAACTACAGGTCATTACCCATTCACAACATCTGCCATGTTTAGATCATTTTCCTGAATTGTTTTATTTATTCAACGTCAAACATGCTTACATTTCCACCATATTATTATTATAATATTATATTTTTATTGTATATATTTTTATTAAAATTTACCTGGGAAAATGTGGCGAGGTTAACATAAACACTGTCAGAATTGAACAGGCTCTCATACTGATGAGTTTGGAGTACAGCAATTTAAAGGAGCTATTTTTCCAGTGATAACACTACTGTGCTTAACACCTCCTTACAGCTTTGTTGTGATTGTTAGCTTGTGTGGCAGAACCTAAATATAATCCGACAGTTTTACAAAGGTAATGTTAAATATCATTGCTTACCTTTTCTGTACCTTTTCAACATGACAACATTAATTGGACATGGAAGTAAGCCAATTTTCTCCAGAAGCCTTAATTGTGCATAACTATGCTCATAAGGTTTGCTAAAAATAGGAACAGTCTAAAATAATGGTGAAATGTCAAGATTATGCCAGCATAGTCCTTCAAGAGAGTTGATGGTTTTATCTGATTTAAGCAGATTAACGTGGTTGGTGAGCTGGATCTATCTTGCAACCAGCTTGTCAGCTACACAAAACCATCCCAAGGGTGACAAATTTCCTGCCTTAAGATGGTCATCATCAAACCCCAGGTATGACTACCATTAGCTGGTTTAACCTGGACACCAGCTGGTCCACCACTTCAACCAGCTTGAAACCAACTAAGATCATAAAACCTCTTAAAAAAAACAGCTTAGACCAGTTTAACAGCAAGGGTGTGTCCTACCTTTGCTATTACCATTACCCTAAAAGCTGTTAGCTTCATGTCTTGTGTGTGCAATATAGTTATTAATTCCAATCAATCATTTTTTGGCCATCTTGTGCAAGTAAATATTATGCCACTATCAATGTACAAATGGATCATATTTATGATTCTACAGACTTACAACTACCAAATTGGACCAAAATAGCTACCTGTTGTTAAATTGTCACTTTTTGTTGGCAACAGCAAGCTATGCCTCTGGATATTGACTTAGATCATGTAGGTATACTTTACCTTGTCCTCGGCCATTTTTGTTCTGCTCGGGAACACCCCTTTCTCTCAAGGCCAAGAGAAACTGTTCCATGTTGATCTGGCAGGATTCAACACACAGTTAGTGTAGTCATACTTGTTAGCAGCTGTAACAAAGTTGTTCAACTCTTGACTGCTGGCATACCCTTCATTAACTGAAATTATAAAAGGGTCGTCTAGTTCTGATCCAGTTTTCGGATTCATTAATAGGGAAAGTAGCCCATTTTCAGAGGTAAAAGCAATGGGCCTACTCTGTAGGTTACATAAATTCATCTTTTAGGAAACCTGTAATTTAATTACTAAGTACCTGACTGACCTTTCTATTGTTTGGACTACCAGGCTGAGAGGTCATATTTTCTTGGATGTCTAACACTATGTATTCTTTATTTTCAAGCCATATCCATACATGGATATACTATGTCTATTTGACAACACAAATGAGAATGCTTGAATGAGTCATCCATTTCATGTGAACAATAACACAAAACCTCAGGATATTAAAATCAATAAACATGAAATGAGTGACTTTTCTCTCCCCCTTCTGGAATTGTGAGTAATTACAAAAACACTGTCGACACTGTCGATGCCTGCATACAGGTGATCTCTTTTGTTAGTATCAGAGATTCTGCCATGTAGTCTGACTTCTGCCTACAGGACAGTGTAGTTAGAGAGATGTGCCACTGCTGAGTGCATATCTCTTCAAACTTCTTCCATGAGTGCTCTTTTGTGACAGCAATTTTGTAATACCTATTATCAGTGCACTATTATAGTGCATAATAACATCATCAAAAAAGCTATAATGTGAAACATTTAAGAGAAAGCTTTGGGATTACTTGCCATACAATAACTAGCCATATTGTAAATACCCTCATAGCAAATCTCTAGGGAAAACATATGCGACAAATGGCAAAAGTTCTTATGGTTTGCTCCGAAATTCCCAAACCCACCCCACAGAGCAGTGTGTGTATGTCATGGTCCACTCTCATGAATTTAAACAGAATGGTGGCATCAGTGTTTCTCAGCGAACACCAATAGAGTACCGAGGTGGGTACGTCATCTCTGGTTCTTCGCTGGTGTCGGAAGTAAATTCCCTATGGAAAATTACAATGGGCTTCGCATACTATCCATCTTTACGCAAATTCGGATTCATTTCAGGAGCTGGGAATTTCTTGAATTAACCTGTTCGGTGTGAGGATAAATTTGGACTCATCAAATGTTTCGATATTTTCTGAAAATGTTAAGATTTAAGACTTGTAGTTCGTCTTGTAGTCCACTTTTCGAACGAAATATCCAATAGAGCAATGCGGGAGGAACGTCTGGACAAATCAGATACCACCATCTCATCCGGGCATTCTGGGATCTTCGGTTTAGAAAACCGTTGGCTCTGAACCCAGCTAGGTTTGTTAGTGGAAGACACAGTAGCAAATATGGCAGCAGTTGGTAGTTAGCTAGCTAAGAAACAACCGTAATCATTATAAAATGGTTCAGTGCTTTGTCCCGAACTGCAGACACCGTACATGTGTGAACGACTGCAAATTTCTCAGGTTTCCAAAATGCCCCACGGCATAGTTTTACGTTATGGAAACCGTGAAGGTTATCTCTGTAAGCACACCATCAGAGAGACGTGTATCAAATGTAGCTTGAACTAAACGTGCATTTTCACTCGATGGCTGATGATTTGGTAACGTGACGTTGCCAGCTAGCTGGTTAGCTATGCTACCTAACGTTACACTGGCATACACTCACTGACACCCTGTAGGTCTTATCCTTTTATGCTTGCCCTGACCAAACCGGTGATATGCCCCTCAAAACAACTGAATTCCTCCATATGCCCTGATTTATAATGGTTTTCGCCCCGCTGAAAACCTCGGGTCTCATCCTTAACGAAAAGGAGAATATGGCTAAGCGACACCATTGCTGCTAACGATGAGCTTGCTATTGCTGATAGCGATGACTGCTGAAGACGATCTTGCAGATTAACTGCTATAGCGATAGCTGATCGCGATGATTAGCTCATTTTTGCCTGTTACGCTACATATCAATCTACTCTGTGGTGGAAAATTTTTGATAAAGTGTATACCCTATATGTAAATTATGAGTATTGCCACTTTCACCCGCCCCCCAGAGAAAAGCGGAGCTTGACGTGGTACGATTAAACTTGTTACATGGTGGAAATAAGTTATTGCCAGCAAACATCATAAGCATTGCCAACAGATGTTAGCTTTTGATTTTAACCACAGCTATTGACATATTAACTGAAGTTATTGATATATTACATTAGCTATTTACTTTATCTTTACTGTACATGTGGAGGTCTGGAAGTGTATAAGGAAACCAGACAATCTAATATGTTAGCCTTAAATAATATGTATTCTATAATACTTTGTATAGTGGAAAATGTTGTTTGCATTAAGCACTACTACTGAAAAGTAATATGATGTGATTCTATGCCTAAATAATGCTGGGGGTTACCCTAGGTCATAAACATTGCATGTAGGCCATTGTAAGACACCGCTAGGGGGGTAATCTTGGGGTTATTACAGGACAGTGGGTGACCTCGGAGAAGGAACACTGGCTTCAGCATTGGCCCTCCCTGGAAGTCACCCCAGAACCTTCGTGCACTATGTTGCTGTTCTATAGTCATGCCAACTTCTGTTGGTTCATGGTCTACGCTTATTGTATCTTTTTTGCCTTCACTTCTCCTATTGGTTCATAATCTACGCTTATTGTATCTTTTTTCTCTGACTCATAGTCATGCCACCTTTGCTTATTGTATCTTCTCCCCCTGACATGCCCTTACAGCATGTCAGCCTGTTTTTGCCCCTTTAACATATGCATCCCATTTTAGTTTTATATTTTTTTTTATGAGTTATACAGCTAGAAAATAACAGCTGATTGCCTGCATTGGCCTAGCTGACATCTACTGACAAATGCTTGCAAACTGTATGTGGATTTACTGCAATTTGTCATAGTTGCCCATCATAGTAGTGCTGAGCTAATGGCCCCCCTTTGCAGGGTTTAGTTCTTCTGGCCCATCTCCTGGGCCGTGTCCAGACGGGGCCTAGTTCTTACATTAACCCTTTGTTTTAAGGCCTAACCTTGTAGCTTATGGCACATAGATATCTGTGTGCCTTTTTTTACAGTCTGCAGCACCGCTGTCTGGCTAACTGAGTTATTTGACCCTTAAATAAATACAAATAATGGTGATATTCCAGGCATATATATGCTTAAAAATAAAATGAACTCTGTATTAAAATGGAAAATGGGATGATCTTGAAGGAGGAGCCTGGGAGGAGCTGGAAGTTGTGGTCTGGGATGGGAGGAGTGAGAAAAGGCATAAAGGATGGATGTAGGCTGAAGGGAAGGGAGAAGTGATTGAGGAAGTGATTGGGGAGTGTTTGTGAATGTATACACACCGCATATACACCTGTTGCTCCGCGGACCAACCCGGTTTACTGTATGTGATTGATCACCATATGCAATAAACCAAACAACCATGATTACATCAGACTCTGTGAGGACTTATTATTTTCTGGAAGGCATTAAAATGTGGAGGAAGACCCTCGGTCCATTTGGCCCAGACCAGGGGGATATCCACCACAACTCCTTAGCAGCTCATGTAGGCCTACAGTATGCGTACAGGCCCGTGTTGTAATGGTAACAAGTTGGGAGAAAGAGGAAGCTTTGCCAGAAAACAACTAACCATAAAATTAAAGATATCCAAAGCCTCCTGTTTCAGGGCTAATCGCTAGCCAGCTAGGTAACATGTCGGCAGAAGTTAACTTGATGAAATATGTGGGTGTCGTAACTTACATCATCAATCTTTAGCAGCTTTCAGCTGCTAGGAAATAAATCTTTCACCTCTTCAGCGGGTGTGGGTGTGATCCATTTTCATTTGAGTATACATGACATCCCGCTAAATTAGCTACGCCATAAATTTGTTGATAAAAATCCGGGGTCACAGTCAACAGGGTTCTATAGGCTATGTGGAGATGCTGTGGAGGTTATATGTACAGTAGGATGGGCTTGCAAGTCTCATGGCAAACCGGATGGCCTTAATAATGTCTATAACAGTTACCTCTGCCATTATAATAGGCTTTATTTGAGCAGCTGCTGGCTGAAGCAGAGAGATCAGAGTTGGTCAGCCTCTCATCTCTGTCTACTGTAAAACAATATTGTTTGCTCTAATGACGTAACTGCAGCAAACAAAACTACACATTTATGCCTTGACTTACTGTTCAGTAATGACCTCCCCGACAGTCACGACAGCGATTTGAACGCTGGCTTCTGTAGTACCAGAGACTGATTTTCGAGTTATCCCGGAAAACACAAAAGTCGTTTTCCCGTGATAAATTCTCGTTATGACGAGAAAACGAGCTTTGTTATCTCGAGATAACGGCATAAAAAAAATAATTGCAAGCACGGTCGTTCTCGGCTTCAGTACTTTATAATAAAATACTATAATGATAAATTATATTTAATTATAATTTAATTATTATAATAATTTATATTATATCTCATTAATTATATTATAAATTATAATATATGTACGAAGATGTGAATATTTATAATATATTATCACACCTTCGTACGCTGCACGTCAAGTTCTGCTCTGTTATACAGTCGTTGTTGTTGTTTTGCTATAAACACCTCCTTTTTCAGGACGAAAATATTCGGGGCTAGGCTTAAAATATTAAGGGCTACAGCCCCGAATGGTTGGACCTAACAACGCCACTGTCGATAAGGCCGTTATTTTAAGAGCTACAGGACTATAATGAAATATCGTGTCAATAGGCACGTTTTGCTGTCAGATAAATATGGTTTTTGCTTGCCACCTAGTGGTACAATTAAGTTTTTTGTTGTCTGGACTTTGTACTTCTAAAGCTACAATCGGGAGGAGCAGTTTTGGTTTCCAGTCTTGAGATGAGTTCATGTGAACGCAAAGTCATGCACTTCGGTATTATACTGTTCACTTACACGTTACATAGAAAGATTATTCTCGTAACTGCAGTTATGGGAAACTACTCAGCTGGCTTGCTAGCTATGTTATGCGGAGCAGAATTTGATGAGAGTACCTGAAACACGACTTTTGAGCTATTCGTAAGTATAAAGCTCTCATGTCACATTGTAGCAAGCTAGGTAAATGACGTGATGATTGTTTTCAATAAACAGGTGTGCCCTTTCAATACTGAAAGCAAGTAGCACTACTGCTACTAAGGTAGTTGCTTTGCATTACTGTTGAGAACCGCAGAGATTGTAACTTGTAACTTAAGTTCATAACCGTCTTTTCAAAAAAAAAAAAAGTATGCTAAATATGCTAATACTGTATGTGCATACATTTATTAACTACAAAGAATGACAGTTTTAATGTAACAGCGAACATTAATCTTCACGTTGGTTTTCGAGTATGAAGCAACTACAAAAGTGTGGTCGTGCATTTAGAACTGACAGCCCCCCTGCATGCTAATACAAATTACTTTTATAGCATTAGTCTTAACTTACATTAGGTTATAGCTAATCGTAGTTCTTGGCGATGGGGGGCAGGGGTGTTACTATGCCTACAACATGACTGGAAGTAGTGCCGAGTGTTTACCGAAAGGTGCCTTCGATAATGGAATGTGTAATTGATAACACTAATTTCAAATATTTAAACACTTTTTTGTTTGTACAGAGTTAATTTGCGAGAAATCAGCACACAATGAATGTTTATTATCCCAGTCTCACTTGAACTAGCTGCACTCAAATCTCCGTGAAGTTGGCAGCTTTTGCTGGCAACAATTAGCTTCCTGTTTTTCCCCTCCAAAATAAAAGAACGATAGCCTATGTTACGTTCGAGAGATCAATTTTTATTCTAAACATTACTAATAACCTCACTTTAAACCGGTTGCAGTGGACAACAAATGTTGAAAGGTTTTGTCCATCCATAAATATAATGTTTCAAGCATTTAATATCACGTGTGAAAGAGTGATGTTAAATGCCGCAAAAAATTCTAACTCTTGAGTACTCATATTGTTCCTGGCTTCATGTTCTTAACGTGGACCCTGATATGAGACCTGAGGTCTGCAGCTGATCAGTTCTCATCAACTGGATGATGGACTGAACTCGTGCAATGACAATTTGAATCAGCAAGTTAGAAAAAAAAAAAAAACTTAATGTTGACCCCTGAATATGCATTGCTCTTACAAACTGTATAATACACTTCAATGAAAACTAGCATAAGCATACAAATTACATTTAAGTCTGGGAGCGGGTGTGACACTGTGGTGAGATGTTCATATTTTCCCAAAATAAGACTGTTTTGAACAACAACCACATATTGATACTTGTGCTATCATTTGACTGTTTCTTAATGTTTTGGCACTAAAGTTAAAATCCATAATTCACTGTATCCACTACAACTCCATAAAGTACAATGCCAAGTACTGCAGAGGAAGCTGTTCCTAGGAGAAGTAGTAGAAAAGTGTTTATGCATATGTAATGAAATCATTATTTTAACATCAAATGCTATGTGCTTATTTTTACTTACACACATCACACATTGTTAAACTTGACTATCTTTAAATATTTTTTGTAGCTGTGAAGCAGAGCTGAAGTGAAGGGCTTGTATGAGTCCTGTGTAAAAGCATTAGGTAGCGGGTAGCAGGTAGCCGAGCGGTTGCAGCGGCTACATCACTCCCCCGAGACCTGGTTAAGTAGCATTGTTGCCAACAGGCTAAGGGCAATTTGCCTTTAGCTCAACTGGCAACGACGCTGGCAGCGAGCAGTGAGAACCTCAGTTCAAAACTTGCTCGCTCACCGACCCACATAACATCTAATACACAACGCAGCAAGATACCACCCGTTACAGCTGCAAACGTCTCTATCAAAATGTTGACTTTAATACTAAATTACATGCTTTCGCTTTTTTCATTCTTTTATCTAAATTTCACCTGCAGTATCAACAGTAGGTCCATTAGCTGTGCAATGTGATGCTGATTCCTTTATATTTTGTTTGCAATTGTTGAAGTAAAGAGTCATAAACCTTTAATTTGTCCTCGTCTGTGGTGATTGTTGGGGCTGGAGATCTATTGAGGTCATGGTTGCAGGTTGGCATGCTTTGTTCCTTTAGGAGGTCTATGGTGGCAACCCGTGACATATCTCCATCATTCTTTGAATGTAATAGAGGTGTGTTGGCCAACAGAGTGTACATTTGCATTGTCAACAGCTCAAATGACTTGCATTTTTCCTGATAGACATATTTCTGAGCCATAATCTGTATGACTGATTTTACCTGATGTTTCCAACTACCAGAATATTAAAAAGAGAGATGGGGACACAGGGTTTCCCCAAATTCTCATATAGATTGTTCAGTCACGTCAGATTCTTACATACCAATATGTATGTGCTGTATGCATCATATCTGCACAGTGAAACCTATGCAGCTTATTGGGCTTCAGTACAAGCCTAGAAACACTCTGTCAGACAAAGTTTTCATTTCCTTGCTGTTCTGGTTAGGAGACATATTGCTAAGTGCAGTGAACCTTCCTTTCATCCATACACTTTTTCTTGCTTTTGTTTTTCTATACAGACCAATACGTATATCATTTATAATTGGTTTGTCACATATACTATGGTTTGTGAAACCACAATTACAGATGATATACTGTACCTCCACTTTCCCTACTTGCATTTATTAACACTTGCACAACTTTCTGCCAATGATTAAATTTAACATAATAATCGACTAACAGAGTAGCACAATGGATGCCTATCTGACCCCTTTGATGTAGAAACAGCAGTGAGGTAGGAATGACCTCTGTCATCAATACTACTCCTTTTGGTAATAGAATGGAGAATGTGAAGAGCCACCAAACAACAAAGCCTGGGGTTACAATGGAATCTGTGGTCTCAGCTAGATGACCAGAACTTTGCTGATGACAGCGTCTTGCAATGATGCACACACATCAACAAATGTAAACCAAAGCAACCAGGCTAAGGACAGCATCAGCATGGGATGACCAATGGCAACACCAGCAACTCTCTGAATGTACAAACATTAGAGGAAGTAGACACCCTCATCTACCAAGGAGGTCTGATTGGAAAGGACTGAGGCACAGACAAGGAAGAGAGGTGAGAGAAACATTCCAAACACTAAGGCCAATCTGGAAAGCCAAAGAGATATCACAGGGAAACAGACTTAGCTTTTTCAAAACATCAGAGCTTTACCCCTTTACAGAGCAGACACCTGGACAAGGCCAGCCAATAACTGCAATCATTCAGTGCCTGTGGAACATCTTGGCGATACATTAGCCATATGTTTGAGTGATGTAGTTATAATGAAATATTTGGACTGTATTCAGATGATTAAAAATAAATTGTAATTTCTTTGAATGTTTTTGTTTGGATGCAAGGTTTTTTTTTACATAATGTCCTGATAAAACTGGACGTAAAAATGGAGTTTTTCAAGTCCTTTGTCTTTTGTATATGGAATTAGTGGTTTTGAATTTTGTGTCAATTTTGAAAAGCAGTTTAAAAAAAACTTACAAGCAATAAAATAGAAAAAAGGAAATTAGGATGCAAGTGTATAAGATGTACAGGTACATGTATAATATGAGGTATGCTATGTAAGCCTGTAGGAAATGTTAAATATCCTGAAATATTTTAAAAAGTTATCATCTGAAGTTTCATTCAGACATTTAAGTCCATGGTATAGTGACATAACAATTTTAATACATAATTAATGAATCATCCTGTGTGCCTTCCTATCATAACTGCAACTTATTTAAATCATTTATTGGCATAGTTTTCTTTAAAATGGGAAGGTTATGTCGAGTACATCAGCAAGTATAGTTAACTCACACATACACATGTAGCCTATATGGTATATATATTGTGGCACTGGAGCTCCAGTTGCTCTCAAAGTTCTTCCCTTGGTTAGAATTGTTAGGAGAAAGTTTTGTGGAACGGCATGGAATTTGATCCGGAGACACGCAATGTGTATTCGGATACAAACGCTGAAGACAAGCGATGTGTATTCGAATACAAAGCTCCGCCAAACAGCGCCTCTTGTGAACCCTATGGAGCCAATTAGGTTACAGGACTCAGGAAATACCCAATTAGAGAGGGAGCCATTTAGCTCCACAAAACCAATCAGAAACAGCACCCCCGCTGATCATCATAACTCATATGTAAATGTGCTTGCTATTAACTGTATAAAAATGAACTAAATGCTATACCTGTCAAACTTTTGCTCAATGCTGATGTTCCCACGGCCGGTTGTGCAAATAAACCTTCCTGTCTTTTGCTACGAACATCGAATCTGGTTCTTTGTCGTAACGAAACACATTTTGGTGTTCCGGAATCTTACTAACAGAATGGATTCAAGCTCGTATACCTAATGGGTGAAACCAGTCGCAAACAAGGACATCAGCAACTGTAGTGGCTTGCTGGTCCTTACTGTTCAACAGCTTTTGACATACCTTGCCAATAACAGCCACTGTGCACAAGCTGTAATGTCTGATCCACCCCCTGGCGACTATGATCATCGTGGACACTGATCAGGACCTTTTTTTGCAACAGTGAGGCAGCAACACTTGGAATACTTCCCCATCATATCTGTCTGGGTACAACCAGGCAAAACAGTGATTTCACTGAATGGCTCTCCAGGGCACCTCAGTATCAGACACAACCCTTTCAAGGTACTGTCTTGGCAGTACATCTGCATTGCCATTGCTATGCCCAGGACAGTATTTGATGTTAAAGTCGAAGGAAGCTAGTTGACAGGCCCACCACTGCTCTACTGCTCCTAACGTTGCCATTTGGAGGTGACTGAGTGGGTTGTTGTCAAGTGTACACAGTTAATTCACTTCTCAGCAGATATTCCCATAACTATCTACTTGAGGGCGAAAAACTAAAGTTTGAAGGAGCTTTAATTATCCATATTTCTTTCTGTGGGCTTGAGACCTCTAGGCAATGGGTCAGAGCTTACCTTCATACTTCCATGGCTTGGATCAATCTCAAGAGCAAACAGTTTCTTGATAACCGCATAGGCTAAGAAAGGGGCTATGATCAACACATTTCAGTGCCTGAAAAATGCCTTCTCACACTTGTCATTCCAGGCTGAAAGACAATGGCATGGAAGAAGTGCCTAACTGCACAACCACATGATGTAATGGAGATGCCAATTTAGCAAAGCCTTGAATAAACTTCTAATAATAGCTGGAAAACCCAAGAAAGGGTTTGGGCTGACAGGATGGTTCTGTTGTCATACTGCGGCCTTGTCCAGGTCAGTGGATATGCTTGGCTGAGAAACAACATGTCCAAGGTATTTCACTTGTCTTTGAAAAAAAACTGGCATTTGGAGAGTTTTACCTTTAACCCTTGCTCCCGCCTCTCCAAATGTTTGTGCACTGTGGATGAAAACACTATGATGTCATCCAGATTTAGCAGCACAAACTGGTACAGTTGATAATCAAACATGCATTCCATGAGCAGTTGGAATGTGCCAGGCATACTGCACAACCCAAATGAATCCTATTGAACTCAAACAACCTGAAAGAGGTGCAGAATGCAGTTTTGGCTCAATCTTTCTCTGCAGTGGTACCTGACTGTACCCACTAGCCAGGTCCAAAGTAGAGAACCACCGTGGTCCAGAGAGGGCATTCAATGATTCCGCTATTCATGGGAGTGGATTAGAATCCCTCTGCGTTTTGGCATTAAGCTGCTGATAATTTACACACATCCTAATACTTCCATCCTTCTTTGCCAACAGAATGGTAGATGAATAGAGACTTCTACTTTCCCTAATTACCTGGCTGTCCAACAGCTGTTTAATGTGGGCCCCAGCTTCATACTGGGATGGAGGGATGCACTAGTATGGTTGGCATACAGCCTTGTCCATCAGAGGGATTCCATGTGTAAATAGATTTGTACACCCGACATCACCTCTACAAAAAAGTGCTTGATACGTAATGCCTGCACAACCACCGCTTCCTCCTCAGTTAAGCCCTCAAAATCAAGGAGCTCTAGTTCCCCTGATACCCCTGACTCATTGTAGTAGAGTAGGCATGAACACAAACAGTACTGACTTTTCCTGGGATGATTCTACCTGTTGGACATTACTGTTCACTACCTCCACTGCTTGTACTGTACCTACAATTGTTCAGGGTTTTAGCAACAGATCTGATGCACTAACATTGGTGACTGGGGCAAAGATCGTGCCCCCTTCTGCAAGAACTAAGGCTGAGGAGACTATCCCGCCATCAGACAAAACATTGGCATAAGGCCCAAGCAGCTCAAGGAGGAATTTAACCTGCCCACCAAAAGGCACTCAGAGGCAAGTGAAAGGAACCATGGTCATGATTGACACCCACACCTTGGTCCCAGGGTGACAATATATCAAGAAAAGAAATTATAGCAGCTAACTTAATGCAGTGGAGCTCTCCATTGGAATGGGTCATGTTATTTGAACCTTCAGTTTTTTATTGATAGTTAGAGATTCATAGTTACACAAATATATATTGCAGTAGATACTGCAATATAATTCATACCATACAATCAAAGCGTAAGGTTTAGCAGTTACTGCTGATGTGGGGGTGGCATTGCTTATATTTGGCTTGGTCCAATAAAAGGATCACACCTGGCCCCAGACAGAGATTGCTGAACCCTCAACTTGAGTAAATACGTGATCAATGAAATTCACTGAACTGAGTTTCCTTCAGTTCTGGTGTAGTGCTTTAACTGAGTATTCTTCTCTTACTAACCACATAATCATTGTACCTTTGCCCTTCAGTATAACATACTTCTGCAACACTGGATTCTCTGCTTTAACCCAGCTAAAGAAATTGGACATTGAACATGACTTCCAGATTGCACTGTCTTCAGTGATCCTAGACTTTGATAAATTCAGAAAAAAGAAGCAACACCAGGTTTCTCATTAGGAAGAAATTAAGTTCAACAAAGTATGTGTAGGCTATGTTTCTTAACTATATAATTGCAGAATTGTGTCAGAACTGCCCCTATTTATCATTATGATCAGTCCTATTAATGGATCAATTTGCTTTTCAAAACTTTAAGGGTATGAGATCAGGAGAATTTAATTTAATTGTTTAATAGAGTAACCAACCCCTGATTTGTACAATGATCCTGCAGCGTGCATAGATCTACACAATTTGATGTACCTGCCTAGCTACTTAGCTCTATTTCAGCTATCTAACAGCAAATGTTTTTGTTGTGGGCCAGATCAAAATGTTTGTAAAGAAAGCGGTTAACATAGTTGTGGGTGGGCACTGTTTCCAGTCTAGACCAGAAACCAACAAACCAGTTAGATAAGACCTGTCAAACAACTAAGCAAGTAACTAAAAGTTATACAGTTATACAGGGAAGTTATAAAGTGATAGTACTCAAAACTGATAAATGTGTAACAATAGTGTTTACAGTCACATTGCGCAATTTTGGAAAGGGATAGGGTGAGGGTTTTTACAATTCCCAAGCCTGCGTCACCAGCCAAATGATCGGATCATTTTTACCACTTCACTGCTACATTTAAGAAAGGCTAAAGGTTTTTTTCCCTGTTTCCTTCAGGAAAAGACAAACATCTCCATCAACAGGACTGGATATGAGCCTGAAGAGGGGAAGACCCTGCTTCTCAAGGCCTTGACCATTTTTTTTTTTTTTTAAAGTAACAGTTATCACTAACAAGCCAACATCAGCTAGCTAAAGTATCCAAGCTGTCAAAACTGCCAAATACACACTTAGGTAGCTTGCTAATATTTACAGTATGGTCACTTATTACCAAATTATTAGAGAACATTTTCAGTATCTGGGGCAGACAAGGTGTTCTGCTCCAAGTGGAAATTTTACCAAAAACTTTTACAGTGGTGAGCACAATGTCTGTAGTGACAGTCTCAATGGTGAAGATCACTCCAAAAGGCAGTAACGTTAAAATGTCACCATTTGCAGGGATTTATGTGAGAGCGGTGTTAAAACCGGTCAGAACTCAGGCAGGGACTCAAGCGCAGACAGAGAAGATGGATGCAAACAGGTTTATAGATCCAATGGGGAAATCCAGAAATCGAAGTCAGGACAGGCAGAGTCAAAAACCAAGCAGACACGGCGACCAAAACCACAGGGCAAAAACAAGGAACGAAGTCAGGGAAAACCAGGCAAAGAAACAGGACCGGCAGGAAACACGAAGAAACAACGGCGAGTAGCGACGCGACGAACTGAGACGAACTGGCAACGAGACACGACACGAGCAGGACTAAATAGGGCAAGGCTGATGAGGAGACGGGATGCAGGTGCGCAGGCAGGCAGGTCAGGTAATCAGGTGGGCGGTGACAGGGCGGAGCTGAAACACAGGGAAAAACAAAAGCACATGGACAGGGAAAAGAAAACAACCGGCTAAGACGCCGCAGTCCTGACAAAACCCTAATTTTTTGAGCTTTTGTTTGAGTTGTTCTGGCGTCCTATTGAAACCTGCCTTGGCTAGCTTCGCTGACAGATGGTGGAAAACCTTTCTGTTGCAGCATGTTCCATCTAGTTTGTCTTGAATGGACTTTTCCGACCACAAACTCGGAAACAATTCCGTTTCCACCTGCAACCAGTTTGATCTTTTTAAGTCTTTTCCGAACATATTGTTGTTTTAACGTAGCTAGCTTGCTAGGTACCTTTAACATCTGAATGTTGCCGGTTTCGGTTAGTAGTCCTTATAACGTAAACATAAAGTATGCGCATACTGTAATGACATGACAAAGAAGTCGTGTGATTGGACAACAATGCAAAGTCCATTGTTTACTTTAGCCCTGTTTCGCACTGGCAGCTTTTAGCCCCGTGTTTAGTCGATTTTCAGGGAATAACCCCGCAAACTCGGGGCTAACCCTGCTCCAGCAAGCCCTAGGCTAAAGTCAGGGTTAGCCCACTTTCGAATGTGCCAGGATTGTGCCAGTGTGAAAGCTTTCTTATCCTCGGGCTAACAGCTCCCTTAGCTTCGGGCTAAGAAGGTTCTAAGAATGCTTTAGCCCTGGGCTCAGTGCAGTGTGAAAAGCTTTAAGAATCCCCCAATCTCCAACCCCATCTGAGTTTCAAGCTAACAGTATACCCGATGGCCCATTAAAAATAAAGAAGGAGGTAATGGAGGTTTTTCTCAGGAACCTGCAGCAACCAGCCTGAAAACATGAGGAATGTCTGAATGAAACATTACGTTGTTGATATTTATATTTCGAAATAAATAACATGTTTATTTGTATTGATTTTTATTTTTTCTGATATTTATTTCACAAATGATTACTAGTTTTTTCTATGAATTGTTTTTTTCCAATAAAAGATTGATCCATTTCAGTATATGTGTTACGCATATTCAGTGTGAGATGACTCCACTGGTGACATATTTTTAATAGGTGGATTCTGAAAGAATGAATGAACAAATATTTGTGGGTCGGCTGATTTTTTTTTACTTAAGTTCATGTCAACTGCCAACTGAAGAACACAATACAAACGACAGTGTAACAGTATCAACATTGTATCAGAGTCATAAAAGTATTAAAATCTCTCACAGAATACAACAGATATTTCTATTTAAAATCCATAGGCTAATGGATTACAATAAAGACGAAATACAGTTCTATATGACAATAGGCTATTGGAAAATTATCAATTCTATACAAAGGTAAATTTATTATTCTGTAACATTAGATTATCTACAATTTGTACAAGTCATTGCAAGTGTGAAACAGTCACTGTATTCCCATTTATTCTCAGTCACACCCCAACTAGGCTTCATTATCTCAGGCATGCTCTCTGTTCATGTGTGACGTCTCACAGCCAGTGAGCTGCCCGGTTGCCTTGGCAACGATAAACTAAAGCGGCTAGTCAGCCGTTCGATCTCTGGCTAAACTGTTAACATTCTATTACAGTTACGGGAAACATAAATAATCAAACTACACAGCATATAACATAAAAACAGTGTTATTGGATTATTGTCATTGAATTGGTATCCGTGGAGCCAGGCAAACGTTACATCTGACTCACTCCTACTCGTTTTGATCCCAGGTTTGACAACGTAAATGGCAAGCTAGTGGCTAGCAAGCTACCATACGCATATCGGTAACATTTTAACGATTCTGCTATAGACTGTAATAACAACAAGCTACATGACAGTAACAGTTTCACTACCCAGACGACGTACGTTAATAATACAATGTACGAGTAGTTATGGTGATATCGACCCACCTGAAAGAATGAATGAACAAATACTTGTGGGTCGGCTGATTTTTTACTTCAGTTCAGTCAACTGCCAAGTGAAGAACACAGTGCGTTCCCACAGTTTAAATACACACAGGTGGTCTCGTACGTTCTACACTCAAACAGAGCAGTTAAAATACAGTACAGGAAAAAAAAATGAAATGGGGTGGTGTCTATAGACATTCAAGATTACCTGTATACCTGCAGGACCACACACGTATGGCTTATGTTTATTAAACATATGAAATATTACATGACGTGAAATATCCTGTATCTCACATATGCAAGGGTCTTCGTCAAATTATTTCTTAACAGCATTGGAAATGCTGGAAAAAAATATTTTAAAGAACACTGAGAATGAAATCATTTCGGTTAATGCTCTCTTGTTCTTCTCATCAGGATCCATCAGAGATCTGTCCTGTTTACGGGTCTTCTTGATCAACCATGTTGTTGGGGGTATATATGTGGTGAGGGACCCAACATTGGGTGGTGGTTAAACTACAATGAGTGCACCATCTAAAGCTCCCAGGCAATGAGGAAAATTCCAGCATTATGCAGTTTTTTTGGCTACACCCTCCTATTCCTCAACTGGGGGTGGCACTCTCAGAGTGTCTGAAGGCTTTCAAACAGGGACTTTGGAGTCCCGATCACTACCCTGGAGATACTGTGGTGAATGACCCTGAAGATGAGCTCCAGGCAGGGGTATGTATGTCCTGTGGCTAGGTACCTCAGTTTGATCGCAAGTCTTTCCTTGGGAGATATCCCTTCACACAACTGCGTATCCTGCTTGCGGATTCTGGATTCTATTAAATTTAGTAGGTAACTAAATGTAGCCCTGTCCATGCAGAGCCAGCATTTGTAGCCTGAAGGATTTTCATCTGCTAGTTTATGTAGTAACTGGCTGTGGCACCCTCTTCTTCTCTTCTGTAACCACCTTCTGGACCATGTTTCCCCTCTTTTTCTGTCCGACAACAATTCGTAAAATTTTGTACACCAAAATCACAGTACATGATCATACGGTCTGATGAATATGAATCTACACTTTATACACTTTAACAAGAAAAGCCTTGCTGACCAAAGCTGTGATAGCATATGTGGTAGTCTCCATCTTCACTGAAAGCATCTCCATGATGATGATCTGAACATTAGTTTTCAGTTACTCGTTGCCAAATCTGACTGCTCTAGTTGCACATATCTATTTAGTTGCAACAACTGCCAGTATCGCTCTAAAAATTGCCAGTGTATCATAGCCTTTAAATACAATTTAATTCAGCAAGCAGTAGCAGCTTTTTGCTTAAAAGTTAGTGAAATGACGACCGCTTTCTTCCGGACATTACCGTTTTTCAGATGCACCTTACGATTAATAGATTAAAATTTCTCTTACAAAAATTGCTGTTGGTAGAATCCACCATCTTTTAAACACAGCAGCGGCAAATATTGTGAAGCCTATAATAAAACGATGCCCTTCTATACTAGTTAGTTGCATTTTCCGAGAAAATAATAGTCTGCCTTGAATGCTCTGCAGTTTAAAACAATAGCCTATCAACCCTATTGTGTTGGTTTAAAAATAATAGAATGTTCATAAATCGTTTGAAACAACGCAACGCGCTTTGGGTATAAAGCCAATGCACTGGTCGTTTTTCAGCGTGACATTTTCAGTAAAGCTAGTTTTGAACCCATAGAAACGGAAACTTTGCGAAACAGACACATCAATACAACTATTGTCTACAGATCGTAAAACACTCAAAACTGTAAGTAACTAGCTACACGACTAACTTGTTACGGTTCACTCAATGCTAACTCTAGCCCCGAGTAGCCTACAGCATAACCGATTGGTAGAGAATTTCTTTCAAAAGTGGCGCTGTTCCCAGTGGCATTATGGTAAGCCTAACGTTTGGAAAGCTAAAAGTTTTTAACATAGTTCGCTTAAGTACGTATGTTGTCCTAGTGTGTTGCTAGCTACCTAGACTAGCTATATTTTTAACCGTGAATAGTCATGTAGCGAGATTGGACACCGACCAGTAGTGTTGTTTCTCCGTTGCTGTAAGGAGGACTTAGATGACAGTTATGATGGCCCAAGCTACATCTATTAAAGTTAACAGCAGTAAACGCTAATACGTGGACATTTATAGGGTAGCAAAGATTTGCATATGGTAAGATCTACGTTTCCTTACGCACCATTTAATGTTACCCAAATACCGTAAGTAGCTAGCTAGCTAACGCTACCTGTCAACCTCGTTGCAGCTGCTTACTGATACTGACAGCTTATTATGTATGACGGCACATAAATGCAAATATAAGTAAAGCATTGTTTAAAACGATGTTTAACTTACCTTGTAGGTGGATTAAGGCCACCGGAAGCTGGAAGCAAAGGTAACCAATTAACTAATGCTGGCTATTTTAGATAACATTAGCTGGGTGTCAGTTAAACATTTAAATTCTACGTTGGTTATGAAGGTAGCTAGCTAGTTAACAGTATTTTCACACAATGAATACGCATCGTACTTGGAATGTAAAGGCACTTAAAATAAAAATGTGGTCTGCAGCAAAGCATAATACAAAGAACACATTTCTCCACAGAGAAATGCGTGCATTTTGATGAAGTTACTTAGTCAAATTAATGTCTCCAACTGGCAAAGCACTAAACGCATAATATTTTTGTGTTTTCCCACTCATGTAGGCTAATAGTTATGACATGGCCTAAATATCCACTATCCTCTTGTTAATGTTGTCATCTGCTACCCTATATGAACTTGAACTGAGGCATATTTTAAAGATGAGATTTGAATTTGAGGAAACTCTAGGAAGGAGGAAACTGTCTTGAGATGCTTGAATATTCCAATTTTTATTTTCTAAAGTGCTATTCGTCCAAAAAGTATAACCCAAAGTTTGGACGCACTAATATTGCAATAAAAATCACAGCTTAACTTGACCATCTAGCTGAAACAAATTCAGGTGAAACTGAGGCAACCAAACACTGATGACTGGCAACAACAGTAAAGAGGGTCTACTTCCGCTGAACCTACTGTTTCATTAACACTGCACTAATTTTTTTAAACTCATCTACACCATACCCTCATGCACGTGTTGCTGCTGTTTGAATTTGTTCAGTACTAATATGAAGTTACATAAAGCTAACCTACAGTATGTGAATCTAGAACACACACTGCCATAAATTTATCATACATTTTATGTGCTGTAAAACTGCAATAAAAACATTAACAACGAATAATATTATTACTTAAAACGTTTCCAAATATTAATTTACATTACATTTCTTCCAAATTGTAACTTCCACACATCTGGGTTAGGCTGTAGGCTGGCCAGAGCATTTTTCAGGTAGAAAAAAGTTTGTTCCAAAAAGCAGTTGAGAGCGTCTTTTGTTGCCATAACAACAGCTACTGCAACATCTAGCGATCTAGATGGATATACATTGTTGCAGAGCTAACGTTAGCTAACAAGCTAATTTTGCTAACGACAAGCAGTAAACACAAACACCACAAACTCGTAGGATCCGTCCAATTTGACTCCAAACTCCAAGCTGTCATGGTGTACAGTTCACTGTGTCAGAAACTAGCACAATTAACTTCTCCACCGCTACCTTCTCCATTTTTGGTCGCTGTTATGGGAAACGACAGGTCTCACTACTCCGCTTGTGATTGGTAAGCTGTCCAAAAAGCGCTTGACGTAGGGCGTTTTTCTGAGAAGTTGAACTTTTTTCAACTGAAAAAAAAACGCCGGCGACGGCGTAAAAAAAAAAAAAAAACACAAATGACGTCTTTTAAAACACGGTCCACTCCATAGGATTATTATGTAAAACAGACGCTGACAGCTTCAAAAAAGACGCTATGTGTGAACACATATTGTTACTAAGAAAAACACATTAAGAAAAACACCACCCACAAATGATTGATGGGCCAATCATTTCTACTGTTGATAAATGGCTCAGCTGGTAAGACGTTTGACTGAAATGACATTTGCTTCTACTAATAGGTGTTCAGGACTGCTTTCAGTAACTTTCTACAAATCCATGCACATGTTGTGAACGATGTTTCTTTTAAAATATGCTCTTCAATATGAAAAAAAATCTACGAGCATATTCTCTATGCCTGAAGCTCAAAGCTTGTTTCATTCCATAAAAAGAAAACAAAACCAATATAGTTATATGGTCATTTGTTTCATTTAGAACTAATTGATCAAGTCAAACATTTAGGCTATAAGTGTGTCACTGTCAGTGCCTCTGATCACTGTCACGCTTATTATACAGTACGGTTTGTTTTAGTTATTTGTAGGGAACACAGAATACAGTGAAAACCAAGTTTTATTTCACTTTGCTTTGGGAAGATTGGCTGGAGCCAATAGGTTTGCAAATTGCGTAAAATAGTTACCTCTTGTTGTACTAACCAGGTTAAAACTCATTGTAGGTGTGCTTTCTTTGCAGCTTGTAGCATTGTTGCTGTTAGCATTGTTATTTTAAGGTGAAATCACTGTCAGGTCAGAAATATCTGAAATTAATCAACAAAAAACTATATTTGAATTCCAGCTTAATGCTGGGTTAAATAATGGGAAATTCATGAAATTACCCCTTAGGGGTAAACTTTCCTTAACCCTGGGCTAAGAGTTGACCCTGGTAGGCTTTTCATACTGCACTTAGCCCAGGGCTAAAAGCATAGAACCTTCTTAGCCCCAGGCTAAGAAAGCTTTCACACTGGAACAATCCTGGCACATTCCAAAGTGGGATAACCCCGACTTTAGCCTAGGGCTCGCTGGCCCTGCTCCGGAGCAGGGTTAGCCCCGAGTTTGCGGGGTTATCCCCTGAAAATCGACTAAACACGGGGCTAAAAGGTGCCAGTGTGAAATGGGGCTAAAGTAAACAATGGACCATGCGTCACGTTTTTGTTGTCCAAACACACGATTTCCTTCTTCACATCATTACAGTACGCACATGCTTTATGTTAACGTTATAACTACTACTAACCAAAATCGGCAACATTCAGATGTTAAAAGTAGCCTACTTAGTGTAACGGGGTTAATCAGTTCACATATTAAATGTTAAGTCCTGCATAAATAGGTTCAGTGACTTTTATTTTGTATTCGTTATGTGCTGGAATGTGCTAGGAAATGTATTGTGAGTAATCTGCAGCAGGAAGAGAGACTGCTGCGGGTAGGTCAGGCAAAAAGCGGGTCCACAATAAAAGTCAGCCTATTAAAATCATATTATCATCATATGGCATGTTCTGTATATTGTTTGCTAGAAGTAATATGCATAAACTGCACTAGAAATTGCGTTTTTGCGACCATTTAACTTAAATTGTACCTTTTATTTACTTTTGTTTTGTCAATTGACTGCGAAGCACGCTTTCATGGTGAAAATTTTAATATGATATAATTACATACAGTACATTTAACAATACATTTATATTTACATACAATACATTTAAATGTATTTCAGTTAGGAGGACCAGATTGTCTTATGCCCTTCCCAAACATTGTGATTGCTGACCCTTTATGCAGCTAAATAAACTACATCATCCTGTGAGTCCTGTGTGCTGACGGAAAGCAGACCCGGGTTGAGACAGAGTATTCTACACAACGCAAGTTGAGCAAGTTTACTGGGTAGTTAGTGCAAGCTAGCTAACTTAAAACAACAATAATACGTCCGGAAAAGACTTAAAAAGATCAAATTGGTCGGAGGCAGAAACGGCATTGCTCCTGAGATTGTGGCCAGAAAAGTCAGTTAAAGACAAAGTGAGATATGAGTGAGATATGTTATCTGCAGATTTCAGATTTTCATGAGTTTGTTTTACTTTTCAATCCAACAAAACAGAAACATTATCTCCCAGGGCGGCATAAGATTTAATGAACAAGGATAAAGTTGAATAGCAAAGTAATTGCATATACATCATTAGTCATCATTATTCGAAACTTTTCTTGCTATATCATGAAATATTTTGTGGACATTTTCTTAGTTTATACATGTATTTTGAAAGTTTTTTTGAATAAGTCCATGTATTTGCAACATCTTGATTTAAAGTTGCTACAACTTTTCTTAATTTTGAACTAAGTTTAAGCTTTTTCAATACTGTAAGAAAAATATTCTGTGTCAGATATTTATTTCTCATTTCTGAATTTTGAAGTTGAAACTTTATTTTGGATACTGAATGAGTGTCACACCTTAGTGTCTGGACATAGTGTCACACTAATGGACAGAGGAAAAAAAAAACAATTTCATGCTTCCACAGCTTTTAATTTGCATAATAATTGATGTGTTTGTACAGCTTGTACAATTGATGTGTTTGTAAAATCATAGTCAAAAAACACAGGAAAGATAGTAGTCCCTCGTGCCAGTTGGTGGTGAGCACTTCGTTGAGACTGCCTTGATGTTGGGAGTGGTACCGGGTTAACACGCAGGGGTTTTCAAGTGGGCACCCTCCTTCCTCTGTGTTTCATTGATTAGCCCACTACATCTCCAGAGGGCTCAACGATGACTTGTGGTGTCCCAGTGTCATCCCCATTGTCTTGATATCTTGGGGACTAGGACAGGTCTTTCCACTTGATCCACTCAACGAAAAACCATCAGAGCTGCATCAGAAGCAGCAGAAAGAAGTAGTCAATTGAAAACCACCAGAGCTGCATCAGAAGCAGCAGAAAGAAGCAATGTTTTCTGCTGCTTCTGATGCAGCTCTGATGGTTTTTCATTGAGTCTGACTGTGAATCCCTTGCTCCTTCAGCAGTTTGATGGTGGATGTGGCTGTCAAGCATCTGTAGCCCACTTCTATAGAACAGACTATGGTTTTCCAGCCCCGTTGTTGTGCTTCCACTGCCAGATCTGCAGAGCGTAGCTTCTTGCGCTCGTGTGCTTTATCTACTGAGCCCTCCCATGGGACTGTGAGTTCGACAATGTAGACTATCTGCAGCAACGTGGACCAGAGCACCAAGTCTGGCCTAAGGTTAGTGGTACCAATTTCTGGTGGGAAGGTGAGTTGCTTATGGACAACCACCAGCATCTTGCAGTTACGGGCCATGTTCAGCTGTCCTGTTTCTAGTTTAGGAGGGATATTTGTTAGTCTTTTCTCTCCCTCCCGGATGAATGCCATTGGTCTCAGTGTGCTGGTTGTTCTTGGGGGCAAGGAGTTGGTTGACATGCGCTTGGTCTCAATGGCTGTTGCCAGACTCTTCAAGGCTTGGTTTTGGTGCCCCGTGTCCCTGCCTTGAGTGAGGCTGTTTTTGCAGCTTGTCAGGATGTGCTTGAGGGTTGCTGGAGCTGGGCAGAGGGCTCAGGTTGGATCTTTCCCAAACCATTTATGGAGGTTTTTTGGTGAGGGACGCACATCATACAGTATGTAGCTCTGATGATAAAGCTGAGCCTGCTTGCTTCCATCTCCCAAATGTCCTTCCAGCTGATTTTTTTTCACTCAATGCATTCCCACCACATCCATTGCCCCTGTTTAGCCAGGGAGACAGCCTTTTGCACTTCTATTTGTCTCTTCTTGGCAACGCACTTCCTCAACCACCATCATCCTTCTCTCTGGGGTTATGACCTTGAGCCAGATGGGTCTGCTTTTCGCCAGACCAAAGCTGCCCCTTTCATGCTGGACCTGCCCTATGATGTCTCTTTGCCTTAGGGCTAACATTGCTTGCTGCACCACGTCAGATGGGGTCCACTTCTGCCCAGTTGCTAAGGTTGGTGCAGCATTGCTGATGGTCCTATCACAGGAGTCATGGACTCCTTTGCCATAAAGGCTGAAATTTTAGTAGCATTTTTGGTTCTAAACTAACACAGCTGTGACATGAACAGATACATTAGTCCCATTACTAAGTCAGCTGCCTGCTGCCTGCATCCTTAGATGTGAGCTCCCTTATAGATTACCGAGGTGGCTACGTCATACCGGTGTCGGAAGTGAAATTCCCCATGCATTTTAATCATAGACATTTTTTAAAACGCACTTTTAAAGTACTTCTAGTGAATTATGGCTTATAGTGCTGACGGCACTATCTTCCTCACCTGGGTGAGTGGTAGTAGTTGAATGGATTGGCGCCATGGGGAACCTCACAGTATGATCTGAACATGTGTTCCAATTGTGGCAACACTGTGCGCTGATGTTATGTGCCCATTTGTCCCAAAAAGGATTACTACTTCTATCACCACGATTATCCGCCCCACTCCTTGTTTCACATCTACTCATCAAGTAATCGCAGGCTCCTTGTAACTGTTTCATTTCAGCATTTGCTTTTTCCAAAGATCTCTCCAAACACTGATTATGGGCTTTGCACCGGGTTAGTTCATGCCTCATCTCTAACTTTTCCTTGGTTGTTAGTGTTGCTGTGGCTTCGTAACTTTCCAACGTCCCCTTATATCCACCTAGCTGTTCCTCGTACCTTTCAATCTGATAATGCAAAGTCTGATTCTCAAGTTCTAATGCATCCTTTCTCCTTTTGGTCACTTTGTACAACGCAAGAACGGCTTGAAGGGCAATAGCAATTTTACATTCCTTTTTCCTAGGCATTTTCGGGTATGTTTCGAATTGGTTCAATGCCCACCCATAAGGGTCTTCCATATTTTCGATTCCGTTTAGTACTTCACATTTCCCATGCTTGACAATGTAATGTAGCATCAATTTCTCCATTACTAGCTAAAACTTATGCCTAGAACAAAAGTTATGACCTGTGCCAAACCGTCTAACAGCTAGCTAATAGTTAGCTAATAACCCACGTTGATTCGCCAAACGAGATCACTTACTGTTGCTAAAATAACAATAAAAAAACACATACAGCCAACTGTTCCAGCACTCTGTACACAGTCGCTCAAATAATGCTATTCATTGTTCCAGTGCATCGGACACAATGAAATAGCCTAGTTTGGCCAGCTCCGTTAGGCCACTCAATGCCCCACTGCTTCGGCCATAAACCAATGTGCTTCAGACACAACCACACTACTTCGGGCTCACAACGACACTGTAAGTTTCAGTTGAGTTAGAAACTTGACAATTCTGAAACAACTCTACCACCACAGTACTTCGGGCTGATTCAGTTACTTTAGAATCTTTGTAGAATTGTAAGGAATTAGCCTGCAACTCCTCCTGCTCGTATTTAAATAAAGATGAAAACCAACAATTGTCCCCGTCCTTAAAACTCCTTTCTAGGTTTTTTTATACGAGGGAATTGCCTGAAGGAAACTTAGCAGTAGGTTAGTATTGTACTCACCTTCCCCGTTTTTTTTTTCCAGAAAAATCCCACGTTGGGTGGCTCACCAGTTGTAAGGAAAAACAAGGCGCAATTCCAATCTTCGCAGAAAAGACTTCTTTATTTACAGGAACGGCAGTTGTCAGAAATACGTGAAAACGCACTCTGGGTTCAGTGGAGTCAATCTGAACCCTGAGCACTCAGCGAAAGCATTCTTAATACTGATACAGAGCTTTGATCAGGATCGACAATAATTAGCATACAGGTGGTGAAATACAGGAGGTCTGATAATTACATTATCTTCCCTAGCAAGAACAGTTCTCAATCACCCATCACCGGTTTCTTTGGAAGTATCAATTGCTGCAATGGCCAGCTGCGGCCAAAGTGAGAATTGAAGTCTGTGAGCAGAACTGTGGTTACAATAAGGCCATCGAGACAAATGAATACAGGTATTTGCATACCTTAAGTGAGAGGATCTGTGCTATCTTATACTGCACTGAGTGAGCTGGTTTAGGGAACTGGACAAAAATCTTACAATGTTGTTAGCGATCTAGCTGGCTATACATTGTTGCAGAGCTAACTTTAGGTAACAGGCTAGTTTTGCTAACAACAAGCAGTAGACACAAACACTTTCCAGAAACTCCTATGGTCCGTCCAATTTGACTCCAGACGGCATCTTTATGATGAATGTTATGATACCATTTAACTGTCATGTTGTGCAGTTCACTGTGCTCAGAAAGTAGCACAGTTAACTTCTCCACCGCTACCTTCTCCATGTCTGCTTGTGATTGGTCAGCTGTCAAAAAAGCACTTGACGTAAGGCGTTTTTTTTTTCTGAGAAGATGAAATTTTTTCAGCTTAAAAAAACGGCCTGGGCTGCAGAAAAAGACACCGGCAACGGCGTCAAAAAAATGCTCAGGACGTTTTTGAAAACACAGTCTACTCCATAGGATTATTATGTAAAACAGCCGCTAACAGCTTCAGAAAAGACGCTACATGTGAACACAGCTTTAGTGTGAATGCGATGCGAAACTATTGTTATCCGATATTTTTATTCTTCTTCTTATTCCACCAAATTTTGTCCCACTTCTCCTGCCACAGTTTTCGAGATATTGACCCCAAACCAACTGTAACCCATCCGGTCTGACCCCGATTGGTGTGCTTGTATACAGCTAAGCCGTATCCGCACTTGTTCTCCAGTTTTTGTCGTTTTTTCATCCCTTTTTCCCATAGACTCCCATTCATTTTCAAAATCACCCCCCTTCACACTTCATGGCCTTCCCACTCGCTCACTTTTCACCCCATAGCCACCATACCTCACATGTTGCCTCAGGACAAATCACCCAGCACTCATGCAAGACCGTCTTGATCCACACTCATCTTTTTGTCATTTTTTTCATCAGTGTTTTTACTCATTGATTCATCTCTCCATCCTGCCATAGACTTCAGTTCATTTTTCAAAGCCCTATCACACGGTCACACTTAGGCCATCAGCAACCGCTCAGTCACCTTTGGCCTGACAGCCACCGCACCACGTACGCTGCCTCAGGTCAAATCCATACTGACCTGCACTTATCTTTTTTGTCGTTCACTCATCCCTCCATCTTCCCGTTGACTTCAATTCATTTTTCAGTCTTACCACTCGGTAGGCTTACCTTTTGGCCTACGCTCATAGTACCTCATATGCTGGCTCAGGTCATGCCACCCAACACTCATTGAAAGCCATACTGACCCGCACTCATCCTTTACTCGTTTATTCATCCTTCCATCCTGCCATTGACTTCAATTCATTTTTCAAAGTGCTATCACGCAGTCACACTTAGGCAATCAGCAAACGTACCTCATATGCTGCCTCAGGTCAAATCACCCAACACTCACTGAAAGCCATACTGACCCTGCACTCGTCTTTTAGTCATTTATTCATCCTTCCATCCTCCCATTCACCTCAGTTCATTTTTCAATGACATTGAAACCTGTAGTGACCCGCACTTATTTTTTTGTTGTTCACTCATCCCTCCATCCTCCCATTCACCTCAGTTCATTTTTAAGGTCTAACCACTCGGTCACCTTTCGGCCTGACAGCCACCGCACCACATATGCTGGCTAAGGTCATGCCACCCAACACTCACTGAAAACCATACTGACCCCTACTCGTCTTTTTGTCCTTCACTCATCCTTCCATTCTCCCATTGACTTCATTTCATTTTTCAAAGTCTTACCGTGCGGTCACCTTTCGGCCTACGGTCACAGTACCTCATATGCTGCTTCAGGTCATGCCACCCAACAGTCTATAGCTACGTTTACATGAAGGGTTTTTTTTTTTAATCGGAATGAATTTATTCCAATCATTCAATCCAAACCTATCATTTACATGACCGTTAAAAAATGATCAGATAGATACGTGTGTTTATATTAGGGCTGTCAACGTTAATGCGTAAATGCTCGTCACGATTAATTGCGAAACTTTAATGCGTTAATGTTTTAACGCAAATTAATCATATTATCAAGTTTGACCGCAACTCCCTTCCATAATTCTAGCGCGGATATTTACCTGGCTGAATTAGGCTACTGAAAGGCGTGGCAAATGCAGATGTGCTGAACGGCAAATTTCGTTTTAACCCTACCGGTGTGATTAGCCGTTTAGCACATATGCTAAAAAAAAAAAAGTCGCGCTTGTTGTCCCGTGTGCATAGGCTATTCGCTTCAAAAATGGACCTTACACAGTTGTTGGCTAGTGTCTTCGTGTTTTTGTTCTTTACTTTGCTGAAACTCCAACAGGAGAGAAGTTTTCTCTTCGTTCAAACACTAAACAGAAGAAGGAGAGCAGCACACCTACGGCGTCATGTCATGTGTCGGTCAATATTTCTACCCCCTCCTCCACCTCACACAAGATGGATGTGGATGAGTGCACATCAAGGACTAGTGGGACAAAGTTGTCCTCCTTCAATTTACGGATCTGCAGCCGGTTGCACCAGCAGAGGGTAAGGTTGATCGTAAGTTCGGGTGTAAAGTCAATCTTAACCGTGCGTTCGGAGTAGCTAGTTTCAACCTAGCGCCGCACTGAATTTCGGTTGCACCACGATCACTTAAGATGCAACTTAACTAGTAGTGCGTAAAGCGATCCTTAATCAAAATATTATCGCATTTAATGACGTTACTATTGTTTGAAGCCATTAAACGGCACCATACAATATATACAGGAAATACGGCATTTTCGACATTTGCTGTGCACAGTAGCCTGCATGTGTCATTGTGCTGATTCAGTTGTTCCAGCCTTCCGAGACAGAATGTCAAGTTTTTAATAATTACCATAGACAATTTTTCCTATTTTAACCTTTCATACAAGCCTGTTGATAGCTGTCTGGCTGCCCTACATGTAGCCTACATGTGTATTTATTTTGTACCAATGTGGTGGTTTGTGGAGTGCGCTTTCTCTTGATGTGCTGAAGGTTGTCTAGCAACAAATTTTAACTGAATTAACGGAATAACTTTCGCTTAACAACTAACAAAAGAGCCAACCGAAGTTAAAAACGAAGAAACAATAAGAGGTAAGTTAACGTTATAACAATAATAACTAGCAACTAGTTTGCTAGCATTAGCGTATGCTTCGCTTTTCATTCAATGTATAACGGACCATGGTATTATTATATATTTCAGGCTTGACTATGTCTGGTGAGTGTAGACCAAGAAAAAGTAATTTCACTCATGACGAAATTGTTATTTTACTAGCCAAACACAAGGAGCATAAGTGCCTGTTGGAGTTCAAATTTAATGTTCAACGTTTTTTACGGCAAACGTTGCACTTGCTTAGTGTTAGGTGTAAGTTTTAACATATAACTTAAGTCTACGTTGAACGTATGTGATTTGGTACAACGGTATAACTTTTAGGTGTTCGTAAACTCGAACGTAGTGCCGATTTAGGTTTGAACTAGGTAAAGATCGAACTTATGCTCTGCTGGTGCAACCTGCTGCTGGAATGGAAGGAATAAATTCACATGACCTGCCGGTCAGGCTTATATGTCACCGGGGGAGGTTACTGTTAGGGCACCTATTCCACTTACAGTACGAGTCGCCATCGTATTATATAAACTGGGCAGCTGTGCAGAATACAGTCATTTCCAATAAATTTGGTGTACACAACAGTATGGTTAAAATTTTGTTTACATGTTTTGCAAAAGTATAGTTAAAGGACCAATTACTGAGCTAATCAGAGTTCCAAATGAAGAGGAGGCAGCAGAGATTGCCACTAGGTTTGAGGCCCCGTATCACATTCCTAACATAATGGGAATTTTTGATGGGATGCACATTCCCATCCTTCCTCCTTCAGATGGCTACAAAGACTTCATTAACCAGAAAGGCTGGCCATCCTACGTGCTACAGGCCGCTGTGGACCTAAATTTTGGTGGGATATTTCTTAAAACTCTATCTACCCGTATGATTGGTTAATTTAATTTAACTAGCTAAATATTTTCACATATCACTAAATCAATCACTATTATCATCACTATTATGGAGGAAACATTGAATACTTTCCATGGAGTGTCTGAAATGTTTAGTCCTGAAACTTATGAAAACCAATGAAAATTAAAAATAATAAAAAGCCTTTGTTTCCAGCTTCTGGAGCATCAGTTGCAAAATGCCTGGAAGTGCACACAATGGTAGCATTCTGCGCCACTCTGACCTCTTTCAGAGAGTCCACCTGCTGCCTAAGATGAGGCTTCTAAAAGCACTATTGATTACTTTAAATGGGATGCATGACTGCAGGACTTGCCCTATAAAGTTGTTGCTGTGGTGGCAATTACAATGCACACTAATGCTAGGCTTCCACACAACGAAACACCTCCCGAATTTTGCCCAGCGAATTTTCCCTCTGGGGGCGTGGTCACGAAAACAGTAAGCATAGTTGGCCATTAGCAAGTGTAGTTGTGGTGCAGTGATGTAGCCAGCAAGCCAGCTAGCTAGCTATTGTAGCAAGCGATTCAGCTAGCTTGTGAAGTCAACCAGTCAACTGTGATGAAATGGCATAGACATTGCGTTGTGTATGCTTTCCACCAGTTACCTCCCGTTTTTTGCCGTTCATGTTCTGAATACAATAAGGTCACCCAGGCATCGTAAATCATATAAATACTTTCATGCCAACGTTAGCCTGGCTATCCTAGCAATTCTGCGTAGTGTATATGTGGTGTCCGAAAACGTTAGCAGTTAGCCTGTCACCTAGCTTAGAGTGTTTACATGAAGATCTACAGGGGTCTACTTGTCTCAGCTAAGTTAATGTAACATAAAAACAACAACCCGTGTTGCTGTAGACACAAAGTAGACACAAATGGTTGCCCATACATCTTTTAATCATATATATGTTTTCATGCTACACATAGCCTTTAGCCTCTGCCATCTTGGTCAGACTTTTTTTGTTACTCCTGCCTCTCTTTATAACGTCACGTACCAAACACATCACACGCTGAACTGATTGGTTCTCACGTGGTTTCATTTGCATAAGGTTGGGATTTCACCATTTTAATTTTGCTTGCCTCAGCGAATTCGCCCCAATTTCACCCAACCAGAGGGAATTTTGCCCCCATACAACCTGAATGAGAGTGAAGCGAAATTTGCTGCAGTGGAAGCATACCCTTAGTCTCTCCCTCTTGGAGACTCTTGGAATTTTTTGTTTGAATTGGTACTAACAAGCCTATAACCTGCCTGTACTTTACCTTGGCATAAAGAAATATTTTTTACTCCTTCCTTTCATTCTCCATTTTACGGTGTAAAGAAAATCAAGGGAGAGGACATCAGGCTCTTTATAGTTGGTGATCCTGCCTATCCCCTCCTGGACTGGTTGATAAAAGGGTACATGAGCTCCCCACGGATGACTCAAGAACAGGAATCTTTTAGTGTGCACCTCAGTTCACTCCGGGTTGGGGTAGAGAACACCTTTGCTATGCTAAAATCAAGGTGGCGAGTACTACTAAAGAGGAGTGATTTTCACTTCACCTTTGCACCAACTGTAATTGCCACTGTAATTGCACTGCACAACTTTTGTCAGAATGAGAGAAAATGCCTATGTGAACTGTTTAGAGGAGGCTGCTGCCCTTGATGCATTCTATCCTCAGCCTAATCAACCGGTGAATGGACAGGGCAATGCTGATGGTAAACGTGCAAGGGTGGCGCTGACGAGATATATGGCCACTCACTTCCCCCTATGTAGGGATAATTTCCATTAATTACCTGTTGAAAAACACATCTGACTAATAGTGCTTCAGCAACTTTAATGGTTGAGAAAATATAAAATGTAAAAAGAAATATAATAAATAAATAAATATAATCTTTTCAAAAATTCATAGAAGGAGGTAGCTTTAAAAGTGCCAGTGTAAACTTAAAAACAATCTTTCAAGTCAGTATTTACACAGTTGTATGCAAATTAAGTAGTGTACTTGTCCACACAACACAAGCTATGTAACCAGGAACTTGTTCAATTGTTGAAAAAATAAAGTATACTGCCATACGTAACTTGAACATCAGATACTTTTTCCCCCTCCTTCTAACCAAAGTCATAATGATAGAATTGTATGGTGCACTTTCATTTGAATGATCCTCAGCGTGTATGTAACCTGAATAACCTGCTGTGGGTTTGTATAAGAATGGTGTGAGGAGTGTGGATTGAAGTGTGGAGCCATGTGAGTTGGCTGAGGTAATATGGCCCTGAGAAAATCAAATAGCTGCCCTAACAGGCGTTCATTTGATCGAGAGTTTTCTTCAAGGAACATAGATAGAAGACTCCCTTCTCGCTCTTGGTATACAAGTTGTTATTGGTTTATTCTTTCCAGGAAGGCCCTTTGTTCAGCTGACCAGTTTTGGATAAGTTTGACATATCCAGATGAAGCCTTTGCTCCTACAAGAAAAGAAGTGAAATGCACCATTTAAGTTTGCCTTACATCTTTATTGCATGTTTTAATCTTTTCCCACAGCGTTGTTAATTTTGTATCACATATGTATTTATAAATTTAACCCTTAACCTAATAACCTAATATACACACGCTCATTGATATGTAAATGTAAATATTAGAACCGCTTTAATTTGAATACACATAAATGTAGCTCACTCTTTTTTGTCCTTGGCACAGGGGTAACGCTAGAGCTGGTAGTCTCCCCAGTGTCGTCCTCACACAGTTGAGCGCTGCTGCAGGCAACAGCCTCATCGAAACTGACTTCATCATCATCCTCTAAAAAATAGGTTCATTACAAACTCGCTACCAAGCAGGTTATCAGAAAAAACAGACACACACACAACCATACATAACGCGGTATATTGTCCTTGCTAAGAGAAAATTTACCTAGGCACGGTTAGATAGGCCGCCTGCGTGAATTTAGCGTCAAAGGTTATCTATTCTAACAGACCAGGCAGCTACTAACGCTAGCAGGTTAACTAGCCAAATGGAACTTAAAGAACTAGCTAACATGCAAGTAATGTTAGCCATAGCGTAAGTGATCTGTAAAATAAATCTAACAACAACTTACCAGTAAAGGTGTCTTCGGGTCACTCGTCAGGCGAGCTGTTGTCAAACTCGACATCCACATTAGTTTCGTCAATATTAGAAAGTTACTTGATCAGTTAATTCCGGCCTGGCCTAATCGTTCATAGGCAATCCGAAACAAATCCTTGTTCCGTTGTTTTCTCCCATTAAGTCTGCTGACAATTTTTTGGACTTTTTTTTAAAAAGTCCAAAATAAGTTTTTTTCTTCTGCTGTCCAGTTACGGGCCACCATAAATCTTCAAATATGCTGTGTATTACCTCAGTTACCTCATGTAGAAACAGTTGCCTCATGTCATAAGACGAGTAATGAGCATGTGCAAAAATTCCGCCTACAGCAAGCAATCCGAATGACATGGCTGTTCTATCGGATTCTTAAAGACTAAACCACCCCTTTCATTCCGATTTAAATTCCAATCGGATCGCGCAGTTTCATTCCGATCAAGGTGTTTATATGAGTCATTTTACTCCGATTGAGCCATAAATCCGATGACAATCGGATTATATCTGTCCATGTAAGCGTACCTACTGACAAATGACAGATAAAACAAAGGAACAACGCACAAAGTATCTCATACTGTCCTGTGGCCTCATGCTCTAATATGGGGATTTTTTGTTGAATTATAACATTGATTGTATTGCTGTAAATACCAGGCCCGGTTCTAGATTTCCCCAATCATAGTGGGGGCAATCATAGTTTTGGGATGGGCAATTTTTATTCACCAATGCATAATTTTTACAGCATATCAAAAAATGCATAGTACTAAATGCTACCAACAGCCTATAACTTGACAGAAATATAAGATATAAGGAGTGGCAGTATCTCAGATAGGGAATTGAATGGTTTCTGGTTCAAATCCCGCCTCATCTTACTGAGGGTGTTTGAACATGGCTTGTCTGCCAATGTTTGTTGATGATAGGTCATCTGCTACAGCCAATCATTTAGATAGAAAAAATGTTCTAATGTCGATATGTTATTACAGTTTTTCTCAATTACTTTGGCTTAACCTTCAAAAAGTGAGTTTTGCACTTGTTGTTTTGAAAATATTAAATATCATTAGCCAAAGCAATTGAGAAAAACTGTACCTGTACTGTACTGGCTACCTGAAGTAATTATGAACTAGCTATATATACATGAACTATGAACATCATGTGTCAATGCGGAGTGGGCACGGAAAATGCACTACTTGAACTCGGCACTTCATGCGAAGGCGCCAGACTCAGTGCCTTTGATTCTGGAGCAGCCGCTGCTGCATTAGTAGAAAGTTGTTTAATAGGAACCAGAAATCGCTGCTTGGCTGTTCGACTGTAACTATGCAGGATACAGAAGTCCTCCATGTAATTTAGCCAGGTAAGAAATTATTTAAATCAGATTTATAAAGCTTCTGATTCCTAAAGCTACCACTCTTTCAAGACAGCAGTAGCTAACTAGCTAGGGGAACTGGCTAGCTAGCTAAGTAGCCTATCCTAAATCAGTTTACATTTAATGAATTACTAGTAGCCTAAATAACATTTGTGGAGTTTTACACCACAAAATATTTTTTTAAGAAAATGAAAAATGGAATATGCTGTTTGCAAAAGTATTCAACCCCTTTCACTTTGGCAAACCTCAATTCAATTAGGTGTACAATGTTACCTTCAGAAGCAACCTAATTAGTTGGGTGGTCTATTGTAGTGTATAATAATAATGGTTCAAATGTACTGTAAATATACCATAAAGCCATAAATAAACCATATGTGACTACTTTAACTAAAATAATAAAGTGCATCAGTTAGCTCCTTAGCTGGCAACTGTGAAAGCAGACTAGCTCAGAAAGCAAACATTAGGCAGTAATCTCTAGCGAACTACGTCAGATAATGTTCTTTGACACTATTCACACCTTGGAATTATAACCAGACACTTTCTAAGTAAGGAATAAAGCACCACTGACGGTGCAGTTCTATGGAAATAAACCACGACAGGGTGGTGTGATGCGGCCCCATGGCGAGGGCCAAGGGGATGTTAACCACCAATCAAGTGAAATAATGGGGAAGGGAATAATGCACACCCCTCCACCCAATCAGCAACAAGTATTTAACCAAGCCGTGGTGTAAACCTGTTTAAATAAAGCCATTTGAACCTGCAACTGTGTGTCCCGTCTCTACAGACAAGTTCACAAAATCTAATGTTAGAGGGCAAAAATGATGTCAGAAAATAATAATAATAAGTTATTATTATTATTATCATTGTTGTTATTTAGGGGTGCTGTGATGAAATTTAGGTGTCCTAAATTAGGTGTCGCCAATGTCCTAAACCCCACCAGAAACGCCCCTTATACTGCACAACACAAAACCAACAAAAGTAAAACTATCAAAAAATAAATGTACAATGATTTTTTTAATATGTCAATTTTAAATCACATATGAGAAAAATGTCGCTATGATCTATTCTTCAATCAAGAGCCATGCACTGTAGAACTGTCAGTTAATTTTTCGGTCTCCAAGTTTTGTAGTGTCCATCCAACCAATCAGAAATTGGAACAGTATGAAATCGCTGAGCTAGCCAATGATATTGACACTGGGGGGGCAGAAAAAAGTGATTCGTCTACAGGATTCCAAATGAGCGTGACAACTCTGACAGATATAGCCTACACATGCTTCTGGCCAGAAAATTTGGGTGGGCAATGCCCACCCCTGCCCACCTCTAGATCCGGTCATGGTAAAAACTATAAATTATATTTGCACTATAAATTATATAACCTTTGACTAGTTGAATTTAGGAATTATTGATATGTTGCTTAATTGTTAGATGATTGCAACTAAGGGCCACATCAAAAGATATGTGTTAGACACATCACTGCCACAGGGCTATGATTAGCATAAGCTTTGAAAGGAGGCCACTAGAAAATGACACAGGGCATCAGTGTCCTGCCATGCCCTGTGTCCTGTGTCCAGTGACACAGGGCATTATCATTCCATGTGTTACTTTCTATGAAGTCAGTTAAAAGATTTTGCTCATGTAGTCCACTTAAAATGGACCATGCCTCTCTATTGTTAAATGTCATGCTCCATTCTGCCACTCCCATGGATGTATTGACCAGTTTATATAACAATGATAACACCGTTTTGAAAAATGTGTTTATGACAGGGGAGATAAATTATGTCCTTGTTAAAGTGGGGGGACCCCCCACCCCCTAGCTTTCTAGACTCCTGTAATTTTCAGTTATAATTAGTTATAATATAGTTATAATAGTGACTAATAATCAATTAGTTATTATGAATTATCAGTTATGATCAGTTATAATACAAACTTAGATTTCAACTTCTTTCATGCTATGATTTTAATTTTCCAAGGCTTCATATTATAAAGCAGTGCTCTATGAAAGTTCTTAGAAAATGTCTAAACATCAAAATATAGGTACTTTTGTAAAAGTAATCACAACTGAATCTCATACGAAAGTCATACGACCAGTACATATCTAGTGGTATGATTGTGAGGTGCATGCATCAAATGAACAAACATACATTATAGTTCGTCAGTTATAAAAGTACAGGCATGAGTGTGCAATCATGTGTACTTTAATTGGTCTGTGGAAACTTAAGTAATCCAATGATTTCAGCATCTCAGGACTGTGTCTCCTATCCCATCACCGTTTCTCTGCCACAAGGTGAGAGGAGCTGCTGGATAATGGACTTAGCACCCTACTTGAGATCCTACCTGTATTCAGTTAATCATTAATTTTTGTGGCCAGGACGGTATATTGCAGACAACAAGAAGCTCTGTAGAAACAGAATTGACTGGACACTGCAATCTGCAGAGTCTTCTGTCTTGTTAGAACTCAAACTGTATCGCCCATCTGTTCAGAAGACAGTTTTTCTCAGGGTGAGTTTGGCCGACACATTCTCTTCACAAATTATCAAACCGAAGCTGAAAACAGACATAAATATTTGGTATCTGTGAAGTGGGTTTTTGGTGTGTGTTCAGTCATTTTATTTTTTGTATTTTTTGGAGTAATACTATCAATTTTGTTGCTTTTGTTGTCTGGCAGCAAGTTTACGTCAGTCTGCTGTTTTACCCAGACTATTTCTGTACGTGTCTCAAACCTCCACACCTAATGTGAACAGCTACTTCCTGTTTTCTCTATTTCTCTACCTTTTCATTTTTCCTGTTTTCTTAACATCTCTATTTTCATAGCCTTTTTTTCCAGATTTATTAAGAGGTTACAATGGGTGAAATTAGCAATTAAGAGCTCTTTTTTAGGGATAGAAACACAACGTGCCTTTGCTCTTGATACATATGTAGTTCTACACGCACACACACACACACACATAGAAATATGATGAATTTTCTAAAACTGAAGTTTTTTTTGTATGTATGTATATGTATGTATACACACACACACACGCTGTATGAACTAAGCAGCATAAAGAAGCTCCACAAATCTTGAATTAAAAAGTCTAATGTTGCTGTTCTTGGCTGTTCTTCAGCCTTATTCATGCTGCATAGTAGATCATGGGTGGTATAGATATGGGTCATACTGACTGCTCACAAACTGCGAGGGTAATTAGTTCACTGTGCATATAGTTTGGATTATAACAATTTGGTTATCTCCACTGAACTAGCTTGTTGCTGTCTACATTGTGTTGCATTTAACAGTGTGTTGCTTAGTATTGCATCTAATCATGTAGTTGTTATTTTTTGTATGTTAGGCTGTAATTACTTTGTATTGTCTTGGTAAGTTTCCAGGGTGCATTTCACTGGTAATTAGTCAGTAGTTTTGTTTCCCCCTCTCAACTTGCTGATACCAGTTATCTACCAATACCGCTAAATTCACATTTTCTTCTTTATTCTTCCCACTTCAACCTCCTCCTCCCTCCTTCTCTCACTTCAGAGGACTTTGTGCAACATTTTGATGAGAAAGTTGCCATTATCCAAAACTCTCAGCCGACCAACGATCCAGTTCCAGCCACCATCCCTCCATTACTCATCCTGCCCTATCCACATTCTTCATACTCACAAATGTGATGTCAGAAGTCCTTGTCTCATTGTCCAACTACTTGCTCTCTCTCCTCTTTTTCAGAAAATCTCACCTGATATTCTTCCATTCATCACCTTTCTTGTCAGCTTCCTGACCACTGGCTGTGTTCTCTCTACCTTCAAGCAGGGTTATGTAACTTTCCTATTTAAGGCTGTTTTCACACTTGGTCCGTTTTGCTGGTCCGAACTCGAGTGCAATTATTCCCCCCTCCCCCTGCTCCCACTGGTCTCCTTTCACATTACATTTTTTGGTTGTGAACCCTGGTCCGTTTACATCATCAACACGTAAGGAATGTGCAGCTTTTATTTACCGATGTTGCTAGGCAAGGACACAAAAGGGAGGCAAAATGGAAAGCCACACTATACTGTATTTGTTTTCTTATTCATCTTTTTGTTAATATGGTGTCAGCACCAAAACAACCGTGTTCGGCATTTTAACTATGCCATAAATGCATCCCACTGTCTGAGAGTGATGCGAGCTGCTCGGATAAGGAGGTTTTTGCGGAGACAGGCGGCAAAGGAAAATGATTTTGCAGCTTTGCTTACAGAGCTATACCCTCAAGGTGAGCGAACAGTGTGGCTACCTGCAATTATTTTCTGAATAACTTTTAGATGCGACAAGCGTGAATTGCCACGTAGCTGTCCTCTTCAACAGGGTTTACTTCCTGATTTTAGATCGGATAGGTTTCACACCAAATGTGAACGGCACTGGAGTTAAGGTGAACCGCACCCCAGACCCCCGTTTTCTGGAGGTCTTGGGTACCGGTCCCTTGGTGTGCACCCGAGTTCAGAAAACAGCTTTCACATCAGCAAAACGAACCAAACTAACGGCTCGGATCCGCACCAAAGGCTCTAGTGTGAAAGCACCCTAAGAAACTAACAGGAGACCCTTCTGTTGTTCAAAACTCCCCTTCTCCCTTCTCTCTTTCCTCTCCAAAACTCTTGGATGTGCAGTTTTGAATCAACTGTCTGACTTTTTCACACTGAATGACCTGCATGATCCCAATCAGTCTGGTTTCAAAGCTGTCCACTATACTGAAACAGCTCTTCTTTCTGTCACAAATGCTCCATACACTGCAAGAGCTGCTACCCAGTCCGCTATTTTGATCCTCTTAGTTATTTGTGCAGTCTGTGACACAGTAAATCGCCATATCCTCCTGTCTACCCTGGCAGCTCTGGGCATCTGAGGTACTGTTCGTAGGTGAGTTTTGTCTTACTTCTCAGGTAGCACCTATTCACCTTTTTCACCTGCATCGCCATATTGATTTCGAAACGAGTCTTGGGTGGGTAAATGATTCTAGTAAAGCTTCATTCATATTTCAACTGTGTTTAGCGATTTTAAAATTTTAGCTACCCAGCTGATGACTGTCATGTGAGATGACTGTCAGATGCGAGAACGAGGTAGCTAGCAGCTAGCTAGATAACAGTATCGAAATACAATTAACCAATGAATGGACAATATTCCAATACTAATTAACATCTCACTAACACATACAGGGTACACAAACTGTTAGCCAGCTGGTGGACACTTAATTAGCTAATATTTAATCCGTGTTTAGCGAGCTAAGAGAGCTAGCTAGGCAACGTCACCCAGATGACTGTGAGATCGAGGTAACATTAGCTAGCTAAATAACAGTAGCAACACACAATTTACATATGAATGGGCAACATTTCAACAAGAATGATCACCAGACTAACACATACAGGGTTCACAAACTGTGGGTAAGGTGTGCCCTTTTGCCTTTGGGCACAAGCAGTAGGTTTTGTGTCCATCTTTCACATGCCATGCCCAGCTAATGTCAAATTACCTCAGGGGGGGAACTGTTTGTTTACCTATCCAAGCCTCATTTTCATTTTCAATATGGTCACGAGGTGAAAAAGGCTAATGACACTACACTTATTTAAACGCCTTACTACAGGAATCCCCTCCAGGTTTAGTCCTCATCCCACTTCTATTTTCCTTACACACAAGATCGCTTAGCTCAGTCATTCCTTCTTATGGTTTCTCATATCACTTTTATTCTAATGACACTCAACTCTTCCTCTCTTTTCTCCATCTGATACCTGGATATTTTCACACATCTCAGCTTACCTAACTGATGTCTCTTCATGGATAACTAATTATTACCTGCACCTCAGTTTGGCCAGGGTAGAGCTTCATTATGCTAAGTCTTCCCTGCTAAGTCTGCTCTGTTCCAGGACTTGGCCAGTATCCTGGAAGATACAACAGTGGCCCCTATGCTGTGGAATGAACTTCCTGTTGTGGTCACAACAGCTGAATTGCTAGCTAAATTGTTACAGACTGAAGACGGGACCTCTTCAGTCTGTACCTCATTTACATACGTTGTAGTTTTGCTGCATGGTATGTAGTACACTATAGGAAGCCTCTTGTCAGTGCAATCCATACCTGAGAAGGAGTTACAAAATACTAACTGTATAGATGTCAATAAATATGAACTAATTTCTTGTGTTTTCTGGTTAATTAACTAATTTATGGTTTTATGTATGGATGTGTTGTTCAGTAGTATTATAAAAATGAAAAATAGTCCCAACTACCAACCTTCTGCTCACATGCAAGAAGTGGTGAATATGTAAAATATATGTAAGTCTGTAGGGTTCATAACAGCTCAGTTATGTCAGTTAGCTAGCTAGCAAAGAATGTCAAAACATGTCAAAGCATGATCACATACTGGAAATGAAAAAGATACATTTGGCTTATTTACCACAATATTGTTTTTTTTCATTAGTTTTATTTTTAGGTTTCACCCTTCAAACTTCATGTTTTCTCAAGTGATGTCTAGCTAGTTAGCTGATGCAGCAAATTGATAGAAATGGGCACTGAATGAAGTACTGTTTTTGTTCCCAGGGGCTTGACTGGAAAGGTGCTGCTGACTGGCATACCTATTAAAAGATGGGAAGAGGAAATAACTGCAGCTGGATGGGGGCAGAGATACCTCTGTCTTCTGAGTTCTTCAGTGGTAAGGATCAGAGAGAGGGGTGGGGTCAGGGGTAGGGAGTGTATGCTGTGTCATAAGGAACGGGTGACTGGTGATGTCAAGGCACAGGCAAGGACTCAGGCGCGGACCACGAGAACTCCAGAATCCAGGCGTTTATTAACAGAATGGTAGAACAAACGGGCAGTCCAAAACAGGCAGGGTCAAAATACCAGGAAGGCAGTCCAAACACAGTCAGGAATCAAAGCCGGGGACAGGCAGGGTCAAACCAGGTAGTCAGGAAGATCAGGTGAACAAGGCAGGACAGCAGGCAGGAGCAAGGTCGAAGAGCAGGCAGGGTCGATTCAGGGAACAGCGATCAGGCAGAAAACACAGCGGGAACGAGACAGGTAAAACACACTGCAACGAACTGGCAACAAGACAGAGACATGCAGGGTAGATATAGGGCTGGGCTGATGAGGAGATGGGAAGCAGGTGTGTAAGCAGGCAGGAGGGGATGATCGGGTGGGCGGAGACAGGGCGGAGAGTGGGGCAGGGCTAGAACACAAGGAAAACAAAAGCACATGGACAGGGAAAAACAAAACACAATAGCTAGGGGGCGGGAGCACTGACAGGTGAGCTACTGATAATGGCAGGTGGCAACCTTATTAAGAAGGCAGCAAGCCTATTATATACATATTAAAACAATTGATGTTTCAGAGAAAGGCTAAGCCCATGGCTCGGATTTGATTCCAGCTAGGCTTGGGCTGATACGTGATATTGTTTTATGTTGTGGTGTCTGTGGGCTGTTGCATGAATCTAAGTCTGTTAAACTTTTCTTCTTGGAAGTCATACTCTGCTGGTGTTGTGCAGTTTGTAATTGAATAAATCTGTTGGAACTAAACTTTTTAAACAAATCAGTGTACTGTTTCTACTGGTTCACTATTCTAAAAGATTTGTTCATTTGATTCATCAGTCAGGCAACCTCCCCAACATGCTTTGAGTGACAATTTAGGTTATTATAGAATTAATAGCCTACTATATTTTTAGCGGTATAGTGTAATTATGCTACAACAATATCTAGAAATTTTACTAAGGAATATAGTCAGTGTCATGAAGTCATATCAGCCTGTTTAAAATGGAACAATCTAAAATGAGATGACATCACTACTTTGCTGAATGAAGCTATTAATTTGATTAGGTGTTGTTTATCTTGCTTTATCACATAGTCAGTGTATGGGTTTTGTAACAAACTGGCATTACTGATCAGGGTTCATTTTCCTTTATCTGTCTTTGTTAGTGTAGTGGGCATTCAGGCTGAACAGAAGAAAGTCAATACAGTGAAATAAAATATGTGGAGATGGGCCTTGCGCTGTAATATCATATCTATCTTGTAAATACTTTAAATAGCCAATTGCACTTACATTACATTATTTAGCACCGTGTTTCCCAACCCTGCTCCTGGAGGCACACTGTCCTGCATATCTTCTGTGTATCCTTCCTGCTTGACTAAATCAGGTGTGCTCAGCTAATCAAAAGTGCCACTGATGAGTTCAGTCAGGTAGGTAGAGCAGGGATAGATAGAAGATATGCAGGACGGTGTGCCTTCAGGAGCAGGGTTGGGAAACGCTGATTTAGCAGATGCTCTTATCCACAGCAGCTTACATAGGTTACAATTTTTACATGTAACAGTTGAGCAGGAGGAATCCAGATGCAGAGATCATACAAAAAACACAGATAGGTTTAAAAAGACAAAAAAAAATCTTTACTAGAGACTAGAAGCAGGCAAACTTGGGACACAGGAAAGCACACAAGGCAGGGTAGCTCAAGACTGAGCACTAAACAAAGGAACAGGCAAGGCTTGTATTGAACACAAAACACATGACAAGACTGACTACACACAGGTGAACACGTTTAACTAAATTAGACAAGGCACAGACAGGAAGAAAGACCCTCTGGAGGATGTAGCAGGCAACAGGACCCGAAAGCAGTTACGAGGACGCCTGCTGGGTGTTGCGTGTAGAAGTCTCTGAAACCCTGACAGGATATTTACAGAGGAATTTACTGAGGTTTTTTGGATTAAGTACCTTCCCATAGGGTACAACGGCAGTGCCCCAGTGAGCAATTGAATTGGCAACTTTGTGGTTATGAGCCCTGCTCCCTACCACTACTCCACACTAATAATAAAGCGATTAAGGACATTTCTCTGTTACTGTCAAGATATAGATTAGCCTACCTAATAATGATATTAGATATTTCTGAAACTAAGTATGGACAGTTTTGCTGTTTTTAGTGAATGTTTAAGTCATGTTGATTCAAATCATATTTATTCATGGAGACCTCACTGTTTTGTTAATAACTAACATCATTCAGGTAGAATTAAGGAAGGAAGGGCATTTGATGACATTACATCATTTTTAATGGTCACATTTTTATTTTTTTACATCTTCGTGTCTGGTTGAACTTAACATGTCATGGTATCTTAACATACATAATGTTAGTTTTTGACTACTTTCAGATGAAGTATGGTTGTCATAATATCATAGTGGGAGGTGATATCAATGTTGTTTGGGATGCAAAACTGGATATTTCCTGATCTGATGTTGTTTATGATCATTCTGGTTTGGAGCATGAATGTAATGACTTTGGCATGTTGCATGTATTGAGGCTTTGCTTTGCCAAGGGCAGAGAATTCCCACACTAAGCAGTGCATCAGTCTCATTCAAGAATTGATTATTTATTAGTTTGCGGTGAGGTAGGGTGCTAGATGGTGTAAGTGCTTGCTATATAGGAGGATGCACCCATACTTATAATATCCCTTATATTATGAACTACATTATTAATAATAGCAGAGAAACTGGATGTATTTTATCCACAAACAATGTAGATTCAACTGACCCTGCTCTTATCTGGGAGACTGAAGGCAGGTTCCAGAGGTATGATTATGTCTTATGTCCCATTGAAAAAGTAAAAAGAGAGGGTGCTTCAAAATGATTTAGAAAAATCAATTGCAGGTCTATGATTAATTTACCTAACAAAGCTATAGTGGAAAAAAAATATTGCCATTACGGCTTCATTAGATGCACTCCTGTATGCTAGACAAAGGATTTACAAATATGGGAACAGACCAGGGAGATACCTTGCAAACGTTATTAAGGATAAAATTGAAAATATGTAATCAGAAATGAGTTCCAACACTGTAAATATTTGAGGAAGGATGTCACTAACAGTTAGACAATGTCATGAAAATCTTTATAAATCACAGTGTACAGTCTCCAATTTGAAGATGCACACCTTTCCAGACAAATTAAACCTCAACCTAAAACAAGTTTCAGAAGAGGAAAAACCTGTCTTGAACATTTGCTCTTAGAGGCTGAATTAGTAAAGGCAATAAAGTCTGTTCCTAATAATAAATATCCGTTTCCACACAGGTTTGGTATAGAATTTTATAAAGCCCTTTTTGATGTTCTCAAGTTGCCACTTCTTAATAGGTTTAATGATGCACTTGATGCAGGTACTCATTCTCCATCCTGTAAATCTTCCAACATTACACTCATCTAGAAGAAGGATAAAAACAGGGAGGATCCCACTTCATACAGACCAATTACATTAATGTTAGTCAATAGTAAAGCTTTGGTAAAAATTCTAGCACAAAGGCTTGAGGGAGCATTACCTAATATTATTAATCCTTATTATTAAGGGAAAGTAATTGTTAAATAATATAATGTAAGGTATGTTTTGAATATTACACAGTACTCCCAAGTATCCATGGTTGAAACAGTAATAGTGGGGGTGAATGCTGAAAAAGAGTAGGCCTATATGTTTGAGATATTGTAGTAAGGGACTTAGAGAGAGCCATATCACTACATATGGTGAATGAATTCATGTTTTGTATAAGAACTCTAAAGGACATGTAATTAGCAAGGGCTTGTGCACTGGAGCATTTAGCTTGGGCAGAGGCACAAAACAAGGCTGCTCAACTTCACCCCTGTTATTCAATATGGTGAATGAACCCTTAGCTGAGGAAATTAGGAACGATCCACATATTTACATTGACATTTATTTAGCAGATACTTTTATCCAAAGCGACTTACAAGTGCGGTACAATACAACACAAGCGAAAAAATCATACAGAGTCAACAATATTAGAAGTACTGCATGACAAAGTTCCAAAGCTTGGCCAGGCGAGGCACAAACTAGCAGGTAAAGTTAACGAGTGTGTTAAACCATTACAACCAAACCATTATGTTAACCATTACAACAAAACCATTACATTTTTTTATAGTTTAGAAGGAGAAAGAGACCACTTAATGACAAGGGCCTTGCACTCATCAGCAGCATACCTGGATTCATTTGGATGAAGCATAGAGCTCTGAAACTGCATGGAGTGCTCTTCATCACCATACACGTGGGATAGAACCACACCCAGTCCTGTCTCAAATGATCACAGCAGTTGGCAGTTTCTCTGGCAATCCCCTCCTCATAATGTCTGTTAATGGAGCTGCTGTGGAGGAGAAATGACGAATGAAATCTGTACCCAGCCAAACCAAGGAAGGCACAAACAGCTCATTCACCATTTCTTCACAGCTTCCACCTTCTTGCTTTGAGGTTTCAGCAGACCACGGGCGATGGTGTATTCCAAGTATTGTGCCTCGTTTTTACACTATGTAGCTCTTAGCCGGATTGGTGGTGAATCCTGCTCATTATACATAGTGCTCCTAGTACCACCTGGATGTGGGTTACATTCACAGCCCAGATGCTGGAGGCTGGCAGGGGCATAAGTCAGCACCATATTGCACAATCTCATGAAGCATAGGGATAGGATCCTCCAAGGTAAATAGGCTAACCGGTGCTGCCATGGTGCCCTCCTCTCCTCTCTTCAGTAGGTTAACATGGTACACCTGCTGTAGTTTCTTGGCATCAGGGCTGGTTTACATGGTAGTTCACTGGTCCTGCTTGATTCCTGATAATTAATTACAGTACTACCCCCTGCCAAATGGCAAGTGGACTGGTTATATATCCACTGCTGGGTGTGTTGGGGCTCTGCAATGTGCTCTCACACCACCGGCACTACACCTACACCTACGCATACATTCCTCCCACATGCTCCACAAAGTTGGGTGTGGGGAAGGATGTTCTGCCAAGGTTGCCTTGGTGAATGTCATAGAGTCCCCTTAACTGATATCCGTAGAGCAGCTCAAAGGGGGAGAACCCAGTGGATACCTTGAGGACCCCCCAGATGGTGAAGAGCACCTATGACAGGACCTGATCCCAGATCAGCAGTGGTGACCTCCTAGAGCAAGTTCTTCAACGCCTGGTTGAACTGCTCAACCAGCCCATCTGTGTGCAGGTGACATGAAGAAGTACAAAGGTAATGTATTTGCAGCAGGAGACAAACATCTGCCATTACCTTCAACATTTAGGGTGTGCCCTGATCTGTAAGAATCTCCTTTGCGATGCTCACATGGCTAACAAGGTGCACCAGCTCACGAGCAGTGGCTTTGGATGTTGTGACCCATGACATCATGGGTTCAGGGTAGTGGGTGGTATAATCCAGGATGATCAGAATCTACTGGTGTTTGAATTGGATAGGGGTCCCACCAGGTCGAGGCTAACGCTCTTGAAGGGAGTCTCTAAAATGGGGAGAGGAATCAGTGGTGCAGTGGTTACAAGCAGCTTGTAGTTCCTCATTTTCTTCAGCCAAGCTGGACTTATTTTCTTAAGCGCTTTCACTTCAGTATTGTCATTAATGTTCACTGCATTAAATCTGACAGATTCCTATTGGTGAGTTGCTGTGACTGATGTTGGCAGTGTATGAATTTAGCATATTACTGAAGGATATTTTATCATCAAGCATGAAATGATATGACTCTGAAAGGGTAAGCCTATGAGAAACATAATGGATCCTGTCAATCTAACAAAAAATCCCCCTTTTCTTAAAGCATCTTCTACAATTTGTACACCAATCAGTTCCATCAAAATTGCTGACACCATGGATGGAGAATGTGTCATGACAGAGATTTCAGTGCAACTAATGCTGCACTCATATCAGGCTAATCGGAGAAATAACATAACTCCAAGTAACAACCTAAGCTTTCATGTGATTTGAATGTGTTAGGAATTCCAAGAATGGAATAATGGAGGTTGTTTGTAAATTATTGATGCTCATCATAGTAATCATCACATTTTTCACAAATAATAGGTATCACCTCATTCAGTAAGATAAAGAAAGATAGTTGGTTGCATTCTGTGCATTCAGTGTTAGCTTGGCTAGCTTTTTGTTAGCTTGTAAATGATTCAGTTTAGTTATGGATAATAGAAACATAAACCACATGGTAACAGCAGTATGAGTAGGTATTGTGTGTTTGCACGTAATACTTGCACTGTGTCTTATTGTGCTTGGTAGCAGATGTGGGCTGAGGCATATCTTGCTATGGTAGCTTAATCAGCTCAGGTTAACATCTCAGGTCAACATCTCTTTTGGGAACTCCTTGCCTAATTTCCATGTTATATTATTAACATTATTTAATGCAGATTGCATAAAAGTACTGTTGTGCCACAAAATTTTGTAATGTTTCAATAAGCAGGAAGTTGTGACTCAGTAAAAGCACTCGTTCTGAGTGTAGACTGAGCACTATGGCCTGGGTTCGAACCCAACCGTGTCACTAGCCGACAGTGACCGGGAGCTCACAGGCAGAACACATTAGCTTCATCCCACTGGGGATAGGGGAGGGTACATCGGCAGGGGCTTTGGTCCCATTAGCAACAGTGACCCCTGCTGGTCGATCGGGTACCTGTGGTCCACGTGCTAAAGCTACATACAAAATGTCTTCCTCCGACTCTCCTCTGTGCTAGCTTAGCTTGTGGACTGCAGTGCGAAAAGAAGCAGCGGCTGACATCACTTGTCTCGGAGGAGGGCATGTGCTTGTCCACACTCTCCTGGACTGACAGTGGGGGTTGTGCAATGTGACCAAACATCGATGATGACAAATTGGGCATTCCAGAGTTTGGGGAACTGGCCATTCTAAACTGGGGAGAAAATGGGGAAAAAAAGATTAATGGGCTAGCTCTGGAAATCCATAGTTCAAGCAGTTGTCTTCCTTGTGGTTACATGTGGAAGTTAAAGTCAGAGTTCTAGGTCCAGCAAATTCCAGCCTTTTTATTACTAAATGTTTTAACTTTGTGTAATCTTTCCCTTTAAAGGACTTTCAGTGGCATAGAGGCACAAAGCCAGGTGCTTTCAGTTTGTCTGTGTCTCTGCACCCTATCACAGACTGTGCATGCAGCTCTACAGGCTGTCAGTATGTGTATATTGCTCTGTGGTCTGTCTCAGTGTGCATGTAGTTTTAAAGCCTATCCCATTGTGTGTCCTGTTGTGTGTCTTTCACAGTGATTAGCAGCGACCTGTGGCTCTTCCTCATCCCAGCTGGGCTGGCTGTCATCCTGCTAGCCTTGTTCCTGGAAGAGATGGGCTTCTTTTATCGAAATGTGGCCTCCTCCAAACGCAGGCACCTCTACCTCTGGATTATGGGCATGTACCCGGTATGGTCCCTTTGTGGTACTTCCAATTTTGAATAAATACAGAGTGTGACATTAATCCCTTGTTTACTGCTCTCTCTGTGTTATAGGTTTTTGGAATGACCTCTATCACTGCTCTTTATGTACCTCGCTCCTCTTCTCTCTGTAATTTCATTGCCTCCCTGTGAGTAACATGGTTTTCACACATAATATAAAAAACATACAAGATTGTTCTGTGGCTCATTAACAAATCTCTTTCTCACTCTCTCTCTCTTTCCTGCTGCTCTGTCTTTACCTCTGTCTTTCCCTATTTTGCTCTCTCTCTCTCTCTCTTTCTCCTTCTGAAGGTATCACTCCATAACATTGCTGAAATTCATGGGTCTGATCACAGACTTCTTTGGGGGAAAAGCCAGGATGCTGGAGGCTCTGGCTGGACAGCAGGTCTCTCCTGACCCTTTTCCCTGCTGCTGCTGCTGCTGTTTTCCCCTGATTTCCATCAACAGGTAATTCTAGAACCCTGCTGCTCTTAGCCCATGTTCATCAGTAACAGGCACTACATAATCCTGAGAGTTTGCCAACAATTCTGCTAAGTGCTAGGAGTGCAGCAGTAGGGCTATACAACTTGTCACACTGATGTCAGAAGTGGAATGTAGCCACCTGAGTCAGGTGAAGGGGAGGGCAGTGTCATAGCAGTCAGGCAGAGTGACATCACTAGTAAGAGCTTTATAGCATGACACACCTTATGAGGCCAGCTGGCAATTTGTGCTTTAGCACTGTGGTGCCTCCAACCTCTCTTCACCAATTCCTTCCTCTGCTCATCAGTCCCTCCAGTACCTCTCTCTTCTTCATGCCTGTGGCACACAAAGCAAGTACCCATTGCTGTAATCAAAATTTAAATCTATCCTTGCAGAGATTTAGGGACATTACCTAAATCCATAAAACCTGGGCCTTCTAGTGAGGCTGGTATATTAAACTTTTACTAGCAATGTCACCCTGCCTGATAGGCATAAACACTACAATGTCCTTCCATAAGTGAGTCCCTGAACCTGACATACATGAGCATATCTGCACGGTAAATTATTTTAAAATGCAAGCAAAGAAACTCGGCCTTGGACACAAGCAACACAAACTGTATCTGAGCAGCACCCACACACCTGCATTTAATGTGCTTCTGATTAGGCAGGTGTGGTCCATTAACCAATGGCTGGCATCGCATACACACAGATAATTACAGTGACATACAGTTACATAATTAACATTTAATGATTAACACAAACTAACACTTAACAAACATTCAGTGTCTAGGGGACATGTGAAGACTCTCCTTCACAGTGGCTAGTGGTGGTTTTTCAGGGGGCAGAGATCTCACATGTCAGAGATGAGAACCAAATCCTGGTCTCCCACTCCATGCAGTGACATCCCTACATTGAGAGTTCAGGAATTATAATAAGGCTGGATTGTTGCTATACAACTCTTACTAGCAACATGCTCAATTGTTTTTGCAACACAATGGTAAAACATGCTATCTTGTTTTAGCACCAGCAATAGTAAGACTTTTGTTATCAGGACCAGCCTGGGATGGATGATGGCAGCTGTTCTGCAGCTGTCTGTGGTGAGAACCATCCTCTTTTTCCTTACGCTGGTCCTCTGGACAGATGAACAGTATGACTATGGAGATGTGAGTAAATCAGCTATTATAAAATAACTGAACCCACACCCTGATGTAGACCACATTCCGATATGAATATGTTATTTGTTATTGCTGAAGGGCAACCAGCAGTGTCCCATTTGGGAATAAAACCTATAAACCTTTAGAACATAAGAACATATGATGACGAGAACAGGCCATTCGGCCCAACTAAGCTCGCCATTTCTTAATTAAAGAGTATCCAAAACTGCATCAAGTCTAGACTTGAACACAGCAAGGGTGTCTGCCACAACTACATGACCTGGCAACCTATTCCATGTATTGATAACTCTTTGTGTAAAATAATATTTCCTTATATCAGTGCGGAACTTACTCTTAACTAGTTTCCATTTATGTCCTCTTGTTTTACAGTCTGAACTCACCCTAAAAAATCTATTATAGTTAACCTTATTGATTCCTTTTATAAGTTTAAATACCTCAATTAAATCACCCCTAAGCCTCCTCTCGCTTAGTCTAAATAGGTTAAGTAACTTGAGTCTTTCCTCGTAGCTTTTATATTTCATGCCAGGAACTAATTTAGTTGCCCTTCTTTGAACCTTTTCTAGAGCTTCGATATCGATATTCGATATTTTTTATAGTGCGGTGCCCAGAACTGCACACAGTATTCCAGGTGCGGTCTGACTAAGGCATTGTATAATTTCAATATAACCTCTTTAGATTTATACTCAATACATTTGGCTATATATCCCAGCATCCTGTTGGCCTTTTTTACTGCTACAGCACACTGCCTAGATCCTGTTAAGCTTGGGTCAACCATTACTCCCAAGTCCTTTTCAAATTGAGCACATTCTAGTTTTTTCCACCCATGAAGTAGTCTTGTCTAAGGTTCTTATTTCCTACATGCAAAACTTTACATTTATCTAAATTGAATGTCATCTGCCAGGTATCTGCCCACTTTTAGATACTGTTTAGGTCTTCCTGTATTACCTTGATTCTATACTGTTGGCTTCCTGTATTACTAATGATTCTATACTGTTGGCTAGACCCCCTAGTTTTGTGTCATCTGCAAATTTTACTATTTTACTACTAACCTCTGCATCGAGATCATTTATGTATATAAGAAATAGCAAAGGCCCCAACACCGATCCCTGCGGGACTCCACTTTGTACAGGACCCTGCTCTGATACAATTCCTCCCACAGTTACAGTCTGCTTTCTATTGGACAACCAACTTCAAACCCACTCAGTGATAGCTCCTGTAATTCCTGCAGATGTCATTTTCAATATGAGTCTCTCGTGCAGAACTTTGTCAAATACCTTTTGAAAGTCCAAATAGATAATATCATAAGCTTGGTTTGAGTCCAGACATGCTGTAGCTTCCTCAAAGAAGTCCAGGAGGTTTGTTAAGCACGACCTCCCTCTGTGAAAACCGTGTTGGCTATCATTTAGAACACCATTTCGTTCCAGGAATAATTCCAAATTATCCCTAATGATGGATTCCAGTATTTTGCATGCAATACAGGTTAAGCTGACAGGCCTGTAATTTCCTGGTTCAGTCCGGTCTCCTTTCTTGTAGATAGGTACTACACTGCCATGTTTCCAGTCATCTGGTATTTCTCCAGTTTTAAGGGATTGCTTAAAAATAACTGTCAGAGGCTTGTAAACCACCTCTGCTAGATACATACAATCCTTGTTCCTTGCCAACACAATTGCATACTATTTTTTCCAACTAACTAGTATAAATCCATTTTCACAATATTGCAAACTTCATCAAAAGTGGTTGCTTCTGACTTTCACTGTTCCAGCCTTGAATCTACTTGCATGTTGCTTGTATGTAACGGTGTGTTTCGGACTTTTCTCCCATCAGGTTGACTCACTTAACCCCAATGTGTATGTCAATGCTATCATCGGTATCTCCACCTTCCTGTCATTCTACGGCTATCTGCTGTTCTACAAGGCCACCAAACAGACCTTGCGCGGCTACGGGCTCCGTGCCAAGTTTGTCTGCATCATTGTAGTTCTGATTCTGTGTGGGCTACAGAGCGGAATACTGGAGACCATGGGGGCACTAGAGATCATCCCCTGCACCCCCCCTTTCTCTGATCTCATGAGGTCCCAGCGTGAGTTCTGTACATACATAACATGAACTACATTGTTACTGTTTTGTGTGGCAAAAAGTGTGAAAAAAAGATACAAAGAATATTCTTTCAAAGAGGTTATAGTGTTTCCAGTCTACTGTTATTAACAGTTTATGGTTTACTTGCTGTTTAGCCGCTACGATTCTTGTAGTAGACTATACAAAGTAGTTTTTGTTATTCTCCTTACATCACCACTCTCACGACAGCCCTCAGTCCCGAGACTGCTGTATTTAACTTTCCAATTCACTTTCCTATTTCAGTTATTTACCACTATTCTGTAATTGTGGAGATGTTCTGCATTGGCCTGTTTGCGCGACACATCTTCCGAAAGGTAGAGCCACCACAAGAGGAGGGGCTGGGGGTGGACACTAACCTGGAGGTGGGACTGGCCATAAACCACCAGCAAAGGAGAGGACAGCAAGAAAAGGAAATTCAGACAGAGGAGGTGTGGCCACTCAGGGGACAGGTCAGCTTGATTTCTAGGGAGCCATGGGCAGGTTGGTCAGGAGGTGGAGCCTCTAATCCTGGTTACCACAGTGACAGTGAGGACAGCCTGTGCCGGATTGAGCATGCTCCTCTTGATCGCTTCCCCTTTCCTGTGAACCATGGACCACCACAGACAGAGGACCAAGAGAATACAGTTACCAGAACCTCCGAATGTGCCTCTATTGAGCTTTCCACAGTGACCCTCAGTGCAGAGATCAACTACACTGACACAAGAGAAGCCACCGTGGTCTAACTATAAGCCTCTGAGAGAAGCACAAATCATCTTGAAATTAGGGCACAAAGAGTGTTGGCTCCCTATACAAATGCAGATGGCACAGAAAACTTAAGAGGAATGCACTCCTATATATAAGGTCTTTATAATTTCTTCACTGTTCTGAAAAAAGTGTTACTTTATAGAAAAGCTGATTGCCAAATTGAGTTTCAAGCCAGGCTTTGGTGTTAGAGAAATTTAGAGATTACAGAATTTTATTTACAAAATTGCATCTCTTTCACTTTAATTTGAATGAATTCAGGACCATACAAGAGTAGGGTTTTGTGCATTTACGGCTTGCAAAATCTCCATTTCCTCACTATCAAACTGTACCTGCAACCAGCCAGAGGCATTTTCACAGAAAGCTCAGTCAGGCCATAATGGTATGCTGGCCAACTCTAGCTGTGACAATATTGACTGATGTTACGAATTTCCATGAATGTATCCTTTCAGTCACTCAAACGACTGTACATTTATGATCTGCATTATTAATTTCTTAATAAATTCTGATATTTAGGTTGAAAGCATTTGAATATAGTTCCTCTGCTCTGTGCAATATGTTCTGCATTCCACATTTGAAAGCTTTCAGTCTAATTAACAAATGCTACTGGTGAATTAAGGTTTTCAGTCTCTTTAAGTCTGGCCTTAGGTCTTGACTATCTTGGGTACCAGCAGAATTCTTAAAAAAAATTTCAAATCTCCATTTCTGAATCCTCCCACAGGCCTCCAAATCCATCCCCAAGAGGCATGTGGACTATAGAGATGGAGACTCAATATTTACCAAGTGATCACACATTGATTGGATCAATATTTTGATACTTATGAATTAATAGTTATTTGTACTTTACTGTACTGTTCTTTAGTATTTATTTAGGTGCACCTAAATACCTCATAAAAGCAGATGATAAATTACAAACCATAAGGGTAGATAGGCAGAATTTCTATATTTTAATGCTTTGCCCTTTATGCAACCCTGTTTTGGAATTGCCAGTTATATACTGTATAGGCATACATGCTGAGACAGACATCCACAAGATCAGCCTCTCTGCCAATGATGTACTGCTTTATGTCCAACAACCACGCACATTGTTCCAACACACCCTCATACTCGTAGACAACTTCTGTATTTCTGATTTTAAAATTAATTGGACTAAGTCAGAAATACTATCAATCAGTCTGGTATCTTGGTATCCAGTTCCCTTTTAATCCCTTTTAATCCCTTTTAATTATCTTTTCAGATTCGACCATATGCCAGTTGTCAATAGAGTCTCTGATAATCTCCCTTTTCATTAAAGGGCTGCATATCTGCAGTTAAAATGTCAATCCTCCTCAAAATCAATTAGCCATTGTCCATGATTCCATTAATTTCTAAATAGGCAAAGTTCAAAACCCTGCAGAGTGCCATCAGCAAAGTCTACTGAAAAGGCCAGACCCCTTCAATCAAACTGCAGACCCTGCAAAAACACAGACATCTAGTTGGTCTCAGATCCCCTAATTTCCTACTCTACTGCATATCATTTCAACATCTTCTAAAGGTTAGCCCCGGATACCAACAATACCCTGATCTGACTTACTTGTGGTACACTGAATATGCTCACCCTCTCTGATATGGCTTTCATAAAGAAGATCAAATCACTCCTTTGCTACCAGAACCAATACATTGCAATTCAGGTATGCAGGAAGGCCAACAAAATTCTTAAGCACAAAGTCTCCCCTATTTTTCGTATTTAAAGTTAAAAAGCTCCATCAACTTCTGCTTTGACATGGTTAACATAAACCTTCTCTCATCCCGGCTCCCAGATACCTCTATCAATTGGAAACATTACTCCAAAAATAACCAACTTCAAAGTTCTACCATAAACCTAACTCAGTAGATCAATCATTCTCCCTACCCACCAAAAATGGATTTAAAAATGGACTTTAGAACTTGATGAAGATAAATAAAGACTCCATCAGCTGTGGCAATATATACCTCAACACCTCCTTCTCTGTCAACTGCAGACTCCATCTTATCCAGTATAAAAGTTTTCACTGGGTACACAACACACAGAGGCAGCTATTTCTGATTGGACTCTCTGACGCACCAAACTGTTAACACAGTTCAACATGAGACAATGATTCATTGAAGCACTTAGCCCAGCTGATTTACATATGCAGACCTAGTTATCCCATCCATGTACACTGCAGGAAGCCTGGGAGCTGCCTCTGGAGAGAGAGATTTTGTGGGCCAGCACTGGGTTAGGAGTATGGGGTGACAGAAGGCTGTGAGGGCTGCTGTGGAGAGCAGTCCAGAACATGAAAAGCTGGTGTAGGCGGCAGAAATAATTGGACCGATCCATGCAGTGACACTGCAAACTGGCCACTGCCCTCACACTGGCCCCAGGCAATGCTGAGGCTGTGGACAATCAGGTCATCTTGTAAAGGAGTGCTCCAAGTCCCCCAGACATGAGAGATATGGTCTGGGGTCCACATAGATGGAATGTTGTGGACCCCTAGCTCTTTATCGTGACATTCCCTGTCTGGAGGAGCCCAGCAGCTGAGATGGAGAAGTGAGGCTCCCCCTCCCCTGCATGACTGTTCACAGCTGGAGCTTGCCATTGTGGTGAGCCGGACATGTGCAGGGGACTTTCATCATATCCCTTTCATGATGTGAGGAGGTGTCCTGCTCTGCTCTGGTGGACACTCAGTCTACGGTAGCCCTGGTGTAGCCTGGTGTGGTGCTGAGCTGGGCTCAGTTAGAACCAGTGACTGTGCAGCTACACACTGTGATGGTTGAGCTAGCACCAATGAAGAGAAAAGGGATGTTGATTTTAACAGTGAGAGGGGAGGGTCTATATGAATAACAGTCGTACAAGACCCTTGCATTCTGAGACTGGACTTTATGAAAAGTACAGGCTGACAACTGGACCTACACAGGGGTATTACAGATAGGGATACACCTTAGCTTAGACACCACACTTCCAGTACCACACCTCAAGCACTGGGGGCAGGGTGGAACTTGCCTCCTGGGAAAATAGATAAAAGGGGCAATGGTGTCAAAGGGCAGCGGGGTGGAGTCCCGAGGAGAAGCTGAGACAAAGTGCTCGCATGAAGAACTTCCCAAATGTTTGACCCATTTGTCACATTAATAAAATCTATTGTCTAAACGACCTTAGTGCATTTTAATAAAAATCTGAACGAACCACAACAACAAGTGAGGGCTGGCTGACTCTGCTGTCACCTAAAGGAGCAGGCCCAGTGTTTGCCCAGGTGGAGATAAGCTCACCCTTTTCCCTCAGTGCTACACCCTCGACATTACATTCATACATACTGATGTCCATGTTAAAGCACACATTAGCTTAGGTTACAACTGAAGCTCAGGTAGGGTAATTACCGTATCCCCTAGACCAATGCAGTGTTATTAAGAGCCTATGTATGTAGCCTATTTTCTGCCCTTGGGTCTCAGGTTGTAACAGGGGCACACTGAGCTTTCAGGGAGGCCCAGCAGTCACCATGGCTTCCCCTGGTATCTCTTCCCCACAGCATGCCAGGTGCTAGACACAAGCAGTTCAGCCACAGGAGTCCCATATGACTCATATTTTCTGTTCCCCTCCTACTGTGTGTGGCACACCCGCTACTCTACTGTCTCCTGCTTGTGTTAATTACCCCACAGTATCCCCAAGCACACATCCCACTGCCTGGGTCACACCCCTCTGGCCTAGCAGGGGTCTCAAATGGGAGAGGAGGTGACTTTGTCTGCAGTGAGGGAGATCTGGAGCAGGGCCTGCAATGGCCTTGACCCCCATCAACAGGACCAGCTGTGGCAGCTGCCATCTGAGTTCAGCGACAGCTTTTCTTTAAACCAGGATGGGATAGGTCAGACTCACCTGGTGGAGCATGAGATTGACACGAGAGATGCGTAGCCCATCCGGTCATGACCCTGCCACTCCCCACTGGTATGCCAGGAAGCCATGGACAAATCACTGCAGGAAATGCAACAGGCTGGCATCACTGAAGCCTCTGACAGCCCCTAGCAATCCTCAGTTGTAACAGTCCCTAAAAAGGGTGGCCAGTGGAGGGTCTGCACAGATTATAGATGCCCTAATGAGGTAACCAGGAAAGATTCCTACCATCTGCCTTGCATTGATATGTCACTGGACTTTGTGGCAGGATAAACTTGGTTTTCATCACTGAACCTCCACAGTGGCTACTGGCCAACGTCAAAGCAACAGGCTATTGCAGCTCTAGGCTCTCTCATTTGCTTTCTGTAATGCTCCAGCAACCATTGAGAGGCTGATGGACAGGGTGTTGGTGGGCATTCCCTGGCAGGAGTGTTTAATTTACCTGGATGACATTCTATCTTATGACAGCTCTTTCCTCTTCCCTGGGGGCATTTCAGTGAGTGCTGGAGATAGTGACTGGAGTAAGTAAGTCTGAAGCTCCATCTTGACCACTTTATGTGGAGAGAGGTGACCTTTTTGGAGCACAAACTCAGGGAATAGGGCATCAGCACCATGGATAAAAAGCACAGACAGTCAGAGACTAGTCTACCCTGACCAACTAACCACAGCTTAAGAGTTTCCTAGTCCTGGCTTCCTATTACAGGAAGTTTGTGTGGGGCTTCTCCTGCATTGTTTCCTCATTGTTCTGCATGCTACAAAAGGACAGGGTCTTCTCATGGACACAAGAGTGCCAGGAGGCCTTCAGCACCTGTTTGCTTTGATTGAGATTCCTGAGGTAAGTTCAAATTTGGCAAACTTAGGCGAATGTTCCAAGTGAACGGGTTTTCTTTCAGCTTTTAAATTTGAACGGTTTTGTGTGAACATTCCGAATTGTTCGGTTTAAACTGTAATAAGACGGCGACCAACAAGGCAATTGTATTAGCTGTAGCCTCTATTATTATCAATGATTTTACAGATGAAAACACGCTAGATGTAGTCGATTTGATAGTCGAGTTAGCATAAACAAATGACCACAGAGAGAAATCACTTAGCTAATGCTAAGGATCGATAACGATAGCATACAAAAAATAGGCTTTCAGAAAAAGTATCAATGTAACTGACAGTTAGACAAGGTATTAAGCACTTGAATTATTGTAAGAAGATTAAACCAAATCGAACACTTACATATATTTTCTGGGATAACTCCCATCTGGGCACACATCTCCCTTAATCCAGCGTCCATGTATGTTGGCCAAGAACTACCTCCTCAGACTGTTTGTGTGTGTTCGCAAATGTTTGCCTTTGTTTGCTAATTTGAATGCACCTCTGGGCTCGCACCACCTTATCCCACTCTGGCATTTGCTGGACACTGAGGCTACTAATGGAGGCATAGGCAGGGTGCTAGCTCAGACGGCACCAGAGGGGGAGAAAGTGGTGGTATATTTCAGCAGGACACTCAGCAAAGCTGAAGGCTGCTACTACATCATAAGCCAGAAGCTCCTCGCTGTGCTGATGGAGAGGTATTGGTGCTAAGGCTAAGACCCTCTGTTGACTCTGGCAGGGGTTCTATTGGGGGCAGTTCAGGGGGGATGTGAAGGACTTCTTTCACCGCTGTGACAGCTGCATCACATGGAAGGGCCCTCCAGTTCAGTCTCATGCCAAGCTCCAACAATACCCGGTGACAGTTGCTATGGAGAAGGTGGGAGTGGACAGGTTCCCCCTGATGACATCCACAGTGACCACGGGTCACTTGGGTATGTACATACTTGGGTATTTGCCATCATATATGATTGGCTGGGAATTTGCAATATATCTACCACTTCACTGCACCCCCAGAGTGATGGCCTAGTTGAACGGTTCAACCATACCCTGGCAGAGAAGCTGGGCATCGTCATTACTAAGCATAAGCATGGGTGGGACACTGACTTACCATTGGTGGTCATGACAGGGTGCTCTGTTGCCGAGAACTCCAACCCCTGCACACCTGCCCATGCTGGACAGAGTGATCTGCACCCCTGTGGAGTTGGCATATTGGTCTTTCACCTGATGCCCTGGGTGTTCCACCAGGGCCTGAGTATGTCAGGAAGCTCTAGGATCACTTAAAGACAGCTCACACTTTTGCTTGGCAGAGCTTCTTAAATGTCAGTGTATGGCAAAAGAGAAATTATGACATTCGGGCACAGGGAGGGCACTTTGATGCTGGGGAGCTGGTCTGGTTCTTCAGCCCACAGAGGAAAAGGGCCAATGCCCCCAACTGGACAGACATTGGTTGGGGCCCCGCAGGATCCTTGACAGCATGAAGGACGTGGTTTATCAGATCCATCTGCCTCTCCAGGGAGAAAAGGTGGTGCTGCACCACAACAAGTTATCCCATATAGAGGGGGCTCATCCCCCCTCAAACCCCTTCACCTCCAGTAGACATAGCCACTCCATACACTTCAGAGATCCACAGACACAGGGGAGGAGGGCACACACCGATGCCCCTTTCTGTGTCCCTTCTGCCACGGACTGTATCCCCACAGCCCCAGGCCCCCTTGCATGCTCCCCCTGTGCTACAAGCAGGCTTGCTGCCCTCACCACCTGGTCCATTGCTGGCCAGCCATCAGAGGAAACCGCTGGGTCACTTCTGAGACTTTGTGTGTTCCCTCGGGGGTTAGGAACTTTGAAGAAGGGGGGCTGTGTAGCAACCTCCATGTTGGACATTTAGGCCATTGTGAATGTGAAGGGTGTTGGTGGGAGGTTCTGTGCTTTAGCTGAACAGTTTCACGGGACATACCTGACAGTCATCCTGCTGTCTGCCAACCATAAAAAAATCTGAAATGCTTGTGTCAGGTGCCCTTGGGATTCGTATTTCAGTGGGGGCACTGGGGGTACTCCCTCTCTTTCTGCAAACTCCTTTTTCCCTGGTAGGTTTCTTTGGATTAGCTTATGAATAAATGGCGAATTAAAGTGGGCAAAGGTCATGCAGTCACCTGATGGAATGCTCTGCATTTTAATAAACCGGCAATTCATGATTATCATTGTTGGCAGCATTTTATTTATTTTCTGTGTGTGTTTAACAATTAGCTCACAAAACTCACAATATATTCTCTCTTCATAGCACTGTTTACTCCCTCTGGGACTACATTGCTTCAACCATGTTCTCTCCCCTTCCCTCTGCCTCCTCGGTGAAGTGAGTGGCCTTGACCTATCACCCCAATAAAACAAACTCCTCTTGATCTGTTTACTTCGGCAAAGAAAGGCATCCTAGAAAACTTCATGTTTGCCTTCTATGGCTTCTTAATTTTAAGTTCAGAATTCACCACTTCTGTTCACTTCAACCCATGAAGACACCTTTGCAACTTTGATCTCACCATCATCACTTACAAAGAGATCAGACTGCATCTCACAAACCAAAAACTGATCAGCAGGGAAAAGGAGCGTACATCTTCAACATCAAACTCAATACTTCCATCAGTCCTTAGAAGCCACTGTCAACTTTCATTCAGCCATGTCCTCAACAGTCACATCCCTCTCAACTCAAACACCTAAGATCAGTGCTCATCCTATTTGGTTTACAGACCAGTACTCCATTCATTCATTTCATATTGGAACAGCCACAATTGCAGCTCACCAAGGCATGCCTGACCACCTCATCAAACAGCTTGGGAGATCGCCCTTGGCTGCCTTTAACTCTTATATTCATTCTGCGCTACAAAACCTTCAAACAGTACAACTTGCAAGAGTATCTCTGTGAAATGTGACTATTTCTCCCTTTCGTCTCAAGGTCAAGAATTTCAGGAAGGCCTCTCTGTGTCATTTTACGGCTGCATTGATGTGCTTTTTTCCTTGGGCAGAACTGCTTCCAGTTAACTGTATATTTGGTCTGTCATGTAGGACTGACTCTGGAGCACAGGCTGTTCAGTGTGTGTGTGTGTGTGGGGGGGGGGTTCTGTGCCAGCCTACGGCCTCCCTGCTGAGTTTGCCTCCCTGGGCAGAACTACTTTCAGTCTACTACTACTTAAAGTCTATATTTGGTCTCTCATGCCTCTCAGCTCTGTAGGATTGAGTCTGTCTTACCTGTTTCTCTCAGGGAGCCTCTCAGTGATTTCCTATAGTTGCACTGATGTGTTTTCTTCCCCCAAACATGACTGCATCAGTGGATGCACTTACTACACTGCTCTGACTGGAGCGCCGGTTCTTTGGGAGGGGAGGTAGATCAGCACCATCCTATGGGTATGCTGATGTGCTTGTTGCCCTTGAATATTCCGTTTAACCAAAACTAGTGATTTTGTACTGAATGCTTTGTTTTACTAAGTGTCGTTGGACATTGCCAGGGATTTCAACAGCGCAAATGTAGACAGTACTTCCGAAATTCCACCAGTACATTTGCCACGTGTAGTGAAAACATGCTGGACCTTGTTTACACAAACATCCACGGTGCATACAAGGCCGTACCCCACCCCCACCTCAGACACTCAGACCACATCTCCATTTTACTGACTCCAACCTACAGACCCATACAAAAACAAGTCTGACCAGGCCTGAAGGAGGTGAGAACCTGGCCTCAGGGAGCCACATCAGCACTCCAGGACTGTTTTGACAACACAGACTGGGACATCTTCAGAGAAGCTGCCACCTATGGCAGTTCAGTGGACTTGGAGGAGTACACAACCTCAGTGACTGGCTACATTAGCAAGTGCATTGAGGATATTACTGTCTCCAAAACTGTCACCACCCAAGCAAAGCAAAAACCCTGGTCCTCTGCGGAGGTGTGTGCTCCGGTGAAAGCCAGGGATACTGCCTTCAAGTCTTGAGACAGGGAGCCTGTCAGCACAACCAGAGCCAAACTGTCCCGGGCCATCAGGGAGGCAAAGCGTGCCTACGCAGAGAAAATACACAGCAACTTCATGGACTCGGGGCATGTGGCAGGGAATACAAACCGTCATTGATTACAAACCAACACCTCAGGCTTGCTGCAGTGACGCCTCCTTGCCAGATGCACTGAATGACCCCTATGCACATTTTGAGGCACAGAACTAGGAATTTGTGAGGAAGATCACCCCTCCTCCCAATGACCAGGTCCTCTGCCTATCCACAGCTGACATAAGGAATACTCTATGCAGAGTCAACCCACAAAAGCTGCTAGATCAGACAATATACCTGGCTCGGTTCTCAGAGAATGTGCTGACCAGCTGGCAGGCATTCTCATGGACATTTTAAACATCTCCCTTAGCACAGCGACAGTAACTGCTTGCCTCAAAATAACCAGAATCATCCCAGAGCCTAAGAAGTCAACTGTGTCCTACCAGCCCGTAGCACTCACACCTATTGTCACAAAGTGCTTTGAGAAGCTGGTACTGAGGCACATGATCGCCTCCCAGACCACCTTGACCCAATGCAGTTTGCCTACCACTTTAACTGGACAACTGATGATGCGATCTCTACTGGCCTCCATCTCACTCTTTCCCACCTGGACAGAAAGGACAATTATGCCAGAATGCTGTTCATAGACTTTGCTGTTCATAGACAGAGGCTGGTAGGAAGTTGAGCCTACTGGAGCCATACTGACTTCCTGACTGACAGGCCTCAGTCTATCAGTATAAGGAAGAACACCTCCAGGGTCATCAAGCTGAGTACCGGCACCCCCCAGGGCTGTGTGCTCAGCCCACTGTTGTTCACTCTGCTGACACTTGTCTGTGCTGCCCAGCACAGCTCTAATCACATCATCAAGTTTACAGATGCCACAAGTGGTGGGGCTCAACAGTAACAACGACGAATCAGTTGGGTGGTGGACTGGTGCCAAGACAACAACTTGTCTCTTAACGTTGAGAAAACTAAAAAGATGGGCTGTTAATCAATACCAAGAATGCTAAGAATGTACTTGTGTTCTTGAGAAGAACGTTCTTGCCAAGTGTCCTTGACGAGAACGGTCTTGCAAGATCGCGAGGACAGAGAACGCACCTATCAGAGATTGAGATGCTATGTGTACTTGTGTACTTGCTATTGTGCAATACCCTGGGCGCAGCTCATTTAAGCAGTGATATGACAACTCTGGCATTATCAGCGCAACATTTGATAAACTTTTGTTTTATTGTGTTTGTGTATTACATTTGTGTTTTGCCATAGTATAGGCTGCTACTTTGTTCATATAATAAAGTTAAAGACGAACTCAAAAGTCATATTTGTCATTTCACTCATATGGCAGTGTTAGGATATTTTGCCTTTCTCTGCGGAACTCAATGCAGGATGATGAAGAACACGCTGACAACTGCTCTTAAGAGAATTGATGTTTATTTCAATGCGCAAAGGAGAGACAAACTCAGGACATTCAGGTTGTCTGTGCCGAGAGAGTCTCCAAAGAATCAAGTTGTGTGGTGTGTTGATATACAGTCCATGGTCATACATATCAAAGGACTGAGTTAAGTGGTGGGCTGGAGACAAATGGTCTTGTGCCATGAGAACCCTGGTAGCGCCATTCAGCAAAGATGTGTGACATCCCCGCTGCAGACACCACAGAGGCACCACACAAAGACACACAAACCACAGACACAGTAATAGTAGAAAGGAGACATAACACACCACATACAACACCTATACTTGGTACTGAATAAAACTGTGAACCTATCATTAGGATGAGTACTAAAATGTTATTTAACATTACAAGTGTGATGATGCCCCTGCCCTAAGCCAGCAGTGAATGGCCTTTAAAATAAATAAAGTATCTTGCTCGCTAAGTGGTTGATTGAGCAGGGGCTGGGGTTGGCTGAATAAGGATGGAAAGTAACATAATGTAAATCGTTTTAAGTACAGTTTTGAGGTACTTGTACTTGGCATGAGTATTTACAATTTTGGGGGACTTTGTATTGTTATTCCACTACATTTCAAAGCAAATATTCTACTTTTTTCCACTACATTAATCTATAACAGCTGCACATTCTAGTTACTTTTAGTAAAGGGTTTTACACGCAAAACATGCAGGCAGTTCATACAAATGATGTCCTTTTTTTAACTCAGAGTCAGCCAATCTAAAAAGGAAGCCGTCACAGCAACTATAACCAGCCCACAAATCCTTTTAGTTCCACTTAGAGGTTAATGCATCAAAAATGGAATACCTTTTTGTACTAAATTATGAGAGGACATGATATTAAGTTCTTACTTTTCTTATTTCAAGTAAACAGTACCTGTGAATCAACCTCTGAAAAAAAAGAAAAAAAAATCTCCTCAGCAGAATAAAAAATCTTCCTCCCCTGAATAAAATATTTATGTGAGACTATAGCCTTATTCATATTCATATGATCGATATGACATTTGAAAAGTGCGTATTACCTACTCCAAAAGTGGTAGTGTGTACTCAGCAGTATGCACTTTACAGCAGCTAGACAGGAGGAGGGACTGGTAACAAGGAACTGATGAAATTTATGCAAGAATCAGAGCTAAGCAACACCAGTAGACACAACTGCAGATGGGTTCATGTTCTGAATCATGTGTATGAATTTGGTTCAAAAACTTAAGTGTTTTAAGAATAAGCCATAAGCAGTCCCACACTGAGTGGTAAGAAACTTTCACTAGATCTAGGGATTATATGGTGTATGGAGTATTCAGATGTAAAGCTTCTGCAATGACGTGAAACAAGCATATTGTTGTTATATCTGCTGCCAACTGTCCCCTTAAAACCCCTGTTTGGTCTGGGTGTATGAGCTTGAGTTTTTGAGGTTTTAAGTATACATTTTATTTTCTGTTCCAACTAAACTGATGTCTCTGTAGTAGACACAATTTGTGCGATCTCTGCCCTTCTTAGGGTTAAGGGAGATTGAAGCAGTGTTGAGGTTGCGATGGAAGTATCCTTTTTCAATGGCAGGTTAACTCAATTCAAGAATTACTGGTCCGAGCACACCCCATTTGAAATTTTAAATAAAGTTCCATCAGTGGAATGAATTCCATCAATGGATTTTGCTTCAGACTGTTTAAGCATTAATGAATAATGAATGTAGTATTTGTATACTTTTTGCACAGTAAATTCTGCTGTATGTTGCAATAGATCATTGAGTTCCAGTCTATTTGTTTCTCTGTCACTTTTCTGTTGAGACACTGACTATCAGTGATTGTTCTAGTAAGGATTTTCCAATTAATCAGTTGTCTTGTTTTGATATAGGGAGAAGGGAAAAGAAATGTGTAGTGTTGCTCTGGATGAAGCCTTCAACAGCTAACCATACCATTCAGAAAACACAGAAATGAAAACCTAGGATGAATACATTTGTCATTGATTTAATCCCACTCAGACTGCCATCCTTCCCCACAATCCCAGAACAATTCATAAATTGACAATAATTCCCCTCCCTCACTTCCTGACAGTAGTCCTTGCTAGCCTAGATTTGTGAGTAAATGTAGTCGTTGTCTTGCCACTAAAACCTCTACCCTTCAATTTAAAAATACTGTCTTACTCTCAATGTTGAAGTCATTGATGTTAATTGGCTTCTGCTTTGTTTCGGCCCCAAAAATGCCATATTAGTCTGACCGCAGTCGGGGAGCTCCGTTGCCGATTTATTAATTGTTCGTGTATTTTGAGTAACCAATGTTTGCTCGTCGAGCCAACTGTATCCGTTAGCTGGTTGCGAAACCACACCCCAGTTTCAATTACGTATCTGGTTCCATCGTTTGAAAAATCTATCATAATTCTATTGGCTATTATGGGGTCGTGTGAATGAGGTTGTGTCCAATCAGACTCACGCCAAATGCGACACCCAACCCCCCCTTCCATGGAAAGGCGTTCTGAATTTGGCGGTGGGAAGAAGATGGCGGAAAGTTTGAAAGGTAGGAAGTTTTCCTTTAAAATTCCCACGCATCTCAATGGTTCATAGTGAAAAACGCTTCCCGCAGTTCCTGTTTGATGTACATCACAGCTCACACTTGTTAATGTTGTTAGCCAAAAATGGTTAGCCAAATCTAGCTAGACGGTCAGCTCGTTAACCATGCTTGCTCCCTAGCTAACTGATCGCCGCCGACCTATTCAAAACACGCATATGCAGCCAGTTAGCGATGTCACTTTACTAGCCAGGTATGGGACTCAAGTGGCATTAACTGGCATTAACTAAAGTTTTACAAACATCGCATCTAACCCCTGTGTAGATAGTTAGCAAACTGAACAGGCCGTAACGAACTAGCAAGCTGCTAGTTACCCAGCTCATAGGCGGCTAGCTTCACCAGGCGCCAAACAGAATAGTCTGATATGCTATCTACCATACAGAAATGTAGATTTGACTACCTGTGGAATAATTGTTTAACAGTAATGCTAATGTTTTCTATCTAAGCTTTATTGTTCTGATTTGTGTTCACAGTGCGGGAATTCCGCCACGGTCAACACAGATATGGTACACAGGAAACACGTACACAGAGCATACAATGCTTTGGCGTTTTTTGTGTCTGCTGCATTGACTGGTTTATCTAATGGTTTGGGGATGCGATGATATTAAGCTCTATGAACAGGATTAACTGTCAAGATAAGTTAAAGATGAATGTGTAGTGTGCAAATATACAGACTTTTAATTTAAATTTAATTTAGCAACACTGTTCTTCCAGGCAGGCCTGTGTGCCGTGTATGCGAAGAATAGAAGTAATATATGTTATAATGTATGGTTGGCCCTGTTTCTCTTTCTGTAGGCTGTACAGTTCCTTGTAAGCTGTCTTTTGACCAGCTGCAGATGCTGTGTCGGCAGGAGAAGATATCCTGCAAACAGCTGGGAGTGAGTAGGAATAATATCAATGTTTATGAGGTGGAGTACCTGTGTGACTACAAGAGGATGAAGGTGAGTCAATCCGGAATGGAAGGTACACACTGTCCACATAATTTCAGATGCATGCTTGCTCACGTCATTTTATATATTTTCATTCCTTACCTCTACAGGGTTGTCCTGGCTTTGATTCTGCCTCAGCACACTTGCTTTCAATTATTTACATGCAAATCATTATAGCTCCTCAACTGTCAGCAGCACTGCTGTTCAGAATTCACACTAACCCTGTGCTCTTCTACATGTTAATTTAATTATTTTTTTCTGAAATTAACACAGTTCTGTCACAGTGGCTATGTTCACAACCACATTAATATACAAACCTTATTGTGATGACCATAACCTGAATAAGCTAGTATTCTGGTTCTGAGAAACCTGAATAAGACATGTGAGATACTCCTCCATTTAAAGGAATGTTGAGCCATGTAAACAACATTCCTTGATATTTTCCTTACAAGATTATATTTGTGCATAATCAGTGTTTTACAAAGAGTCTTGGGTCATAATTCACTTGCTGGATAGCTGTCATGGCTAACAAGTGTTCAAGTTTTTTGTAGGAATTAGGAGGTAGTTGTTCACAATATGCTGTTTTGCAAATATCTTCTGAACCATTTGCCATATGATATGATAGGCAGAATTCCTGCTTATCCTGAGCACAGTTTATACAGGAATATAGCTAATGGTCATATTTCATAGTGCATGTAAATGTCTTATTTGAAATATGACTAATGTAAGTAAGGACCATCATCATGAATACCATGAGCATATAAATATAGTCAGTGACACATGGGAACTGTAAAGTGAAGAGGGTGATGTGCAGTGTGTGTGACTGTTGTGTGAGTGAGGGCAAAATCTTCATTGAAGTACCATGGATGTTTTCAAAGTGCAAACCTTTGTTCCTTGCCTCTTGGCAGCTAAACTGCCTGTTAAGTGAAATGTAGTTCGAGAAAACATTAACACCCTACTGCAATGTCACCAATTTAAATATTGCAGAGCCTGAAATTACTGATGGTGATCTGTTTCATGTAATACAAATTTCAGGGGGTAGAATTTTTAATTGATATAAAAAATTACTTAAAAATATATGCTTTTCCTTATTAAAGTAATTGGCAGTTGCATTCTAAGTCCATCTCACCATGGTAACTACCACTCTAGGTGCACTGAAAGTGAGACGAATGCCATCCTCCTATACACTTAAATGTAGCAGCTGTTTTTCACTTTGCAAGTCACTCAGCACTCTTACATGCTACTCTTCTGATGTCATCTGAACAACTCATGGGTGCCTGGGAAATCACAGGGTACCTAGGAAACAAGCAGGCCCTGCTGATGTACCCACTGCTATACCAGGTAGAACACTTTAGATGCTGTACGCCTCTGGTCATCATTGACTAATGCCACAGCTGAGATCAAACCTAGGCCACAGAGTGCAGCTTGTGCTTCAGTCTGTATAAGGTTGTTGGTCCAAGGGCAAATTCAGTTTTTCTGCCATGAAATATTCTGTTCTTGTACTCAGATGGGACAGTTGTCTTTGTAATCAGTGTGGGTTCATTTTTGAACCCCTGAGTGTACTGCATTTTGAAGCTGTACTGTATTTCTGAAGACATCTAATCCAGTTCCACACACACTTGAAAAGGGGAAGAAACAATGTACCAAGTAGCCTGTGCTTTTTAACAGCTTTCTGAAAACCCTCTCACCTGCCACCCATGAACTATAAACAAACCTTTATTCCCAATTCCAAGATATCACGGATGTCCATGGCACAGGTAAATGCGGGGCGAACCTACACACTCCACACATTGGCTAAACTTCTCAGGAGTAAAAAGGTACGCATGAAACTTTTTAATCAAACTTTTGTGTGTGTACATAAATGTGTGTGGAGACACGACAGGCTTATGTGTTCATTACTCAGTTTTATTTTCATTTCATGGTCACAGTCCCTTAGCCTTACAAATGAACACCTATTTCTTTTGGAGGTGGAGGTGATCAAAGCTCATTTAACAGTATTTTTATTTCAGTTTTGTCAATCCATTTTGTAATCTTTGAAATACGGGAAAGTACATTGGCTAAAACAAAGTAACTTGTGTAATTGCATGCAAATGCATTTCACAGAAAATGTATATACATGTGAAAAGCCATTTCACAAAAAATGTTTATTCATTTAATTATTTTTTTCCCTTACTAAAATATTCACTGTGAGGCTGATTCTGACATAAGAAAACAAGTTCTCATGTGGGAGATACACATTTGGGTGCCCTTTGCTTGAAATAAGGGCGTGGTCCCCCAAGTAAAGGTCTGTCGCATGTATTTCCAAGATGTGTCACGAGCTACATATGACAGTGCCATGCAAATTAATCTGCTTTGCAAAGATTTTGCTTGATTCAGCAGCTAAGTACTTATGGTCTGAGGGGCAGTTTCTGTCACATTGCATATTTTGATAGCACATTCCATCAGGAAAAAAGGGGACACCCCTTGATTTTCACTGGCTGTGAGCAAGTTTGATTCCAAATTTGATTTGTTACATACGTATATAATGTTTGGCTATAACATTATCTTTGTTGCTACTTAGCTCATGATATACAGTGTTGCTACCATACAGATGTGAGCCTCAAAATATCCAGTTAAAATTTTGCTTGAGTCACAATAACTTATGACTTAGCCTCCCTTGGCTCAAAAACAGCTGTAAAGGAAGTGGCTAGCTTAATCTACCTGGAATGGAGGCTGCCTCAAACTGCATGGTTACACTGTAGCATGTGCCAACTAAAACCCAAAACAGAAGTGTGCACACCCATGGAGAGTAACTCTAACATTATTTTGTTTCATGAAAAAATTAATGTTGGACCCTGCACTTAAGTTAGTTTCCTCTCTGCAACCTTTGCACTCATGAAAAAATGGTGTGCCATGGTAACAATCATTTGGTACACTGCCATTGTTTGTAATTGGACAGGCTATGTGCAGGTAAAAACATTGAGGACCAAGTTACCATTTGGCAGATACTGAATTTTACATTTCAACCTATTTGATAAGTGCAGAATTAAATAAAATATTGAGGATGTGCTTCCTTAAACTTAATGTTTCAGTGGTCTGAGACGTGCAGGCACAAACAGTCAATGAGAGCTCATCGCGATGCACATTTAGTAATGCGCTTTCAACCTGTGTGATTGATTAATTTGGTTACCCTAGCATGTGCTCACTGGCCGTACGAGCATGTACAGGTGTGCATAAACAACGTGTGTATCATTCTTGCAATCAATCACCAACTTTCAAGCATAAAGGACTAGAGCGAAAAGGTCTCTCCGTGTTGTCCATTTTATCATTACATGTTGTAATGGATCATCTTTTTTTTATTCCCATCATTGTTTCTACAGCTTTAGCAGTACACTGTGGGTCTTCATACGTACAACCCTACAATTTGAAATGTACTGAATTGAAGATACAAGAACGGTTTCCAAAATATTGTAATCTAACCAGAGATAACTTTCTATAGACATTTTATACTTTCTCAAGAATGCAGGTTGCTTAACAATAGCCGAGTATAGCTGATATCCAAAACGCAGATGCTGTGTCCATTTGTTGAGTGAAGTTGCATTCACTATGTTAGGCTGTCAGTCTTCACTCAGCCCTCAGGAGGCAAGTGCTTCAGTCAGTCCTGGAGGAATAACTTCACATTTATGATCTTTGGGAAAATAAACAATTTAGAGGCAGTTGTTCTGAAGATTCCATTCTTTAAAGTGATTGTGAGGCTCCTTATATGACTCAGATGTGTGACCAGACCACGTATCAGGGTTGGTGGCAAAGAATGCAGCAGCAGCTCCTCCAACATCTCTCTATACTTTGCATACTGCTGGAGAAGTGCAGTCAGAGAAAAAAATTTTGGCCAGGGAGCTTGTATCTAGGATGAGTGACTTCAATTAGCTTCTTGAATGCCTCATTTGTGACTGTGCTAACAGGCAGCAGCACTTTTGGAATTCAATATACAATTGCAATTGTCTTTTTGTCTGTTTGTTTTTGTCATTGGACACAGTGCTGGAAAATGCTGATGCTACCATTTGGGTAGTTGCTTTGTAGTATGCAAATGAAATATGATTAAACAGAGAGGTGAATTATGTTAAATTAATTGAACTTTTTTTATGTTTATATTGAGGGAAATTATATCATTTCTATATTTTTCATTATACCATATCATTAGGGCAAGCACACTCCTGTCCTTCTGTCCCTTATTGGTGTGGCTGTTCAAAGGGCAAGTGCACTACTGTTCTTGAGTCTATTATTATTATTATTATTATTATTATTATTATTATTTATTCTTCTAGCTCTAACTGCACCTAAACCATTCGCTCTACAGACACTAAATCAGCACCATATTGACCAGTTCATTCACCATTGTGCTTGTATTTTTATAAATTTATAGTTTTAATGATATATATTTTTTTAATCACTCTAATTTTACCCCCTTTGACCTGCACTCTTCTGTTACAGACTTTTTAAACTGCCATATCTCCGCAAATACTGGATCTACACACGGAAATTCATCAAAACAGGGCTTGTGCAGATTCTCACAGTGCCTTCGGATCAGCGCTGTGATGAATGGTTTTAGAATTATGACCCTTTGTTTGGAGTTTGGTATCCCTTTGTGCTAACCAGATTGACATTCGGTATTTAAATTCTTACAACGGAGCCAATCAGAGACATGCTGTGAACTTACTGCTCTGTGTCAGACTGCAGAGAGACACAGAGTGTGTGTAAAGGGAGAGGGAGAAGGGGATGGCAAGCCCACTGCACAAAAGCACCCGATTTCACTTCTGCTTTAGAAAAACACATATTATAAAACTGCTGTATCTCCACAAATTCTGGCTGTACACGCATTTTGTAGCAGAGCTGAAATGAGTAGCTCTTGTCAGCCCTGTGTAAAGTCAGTAGCAGTTTCAGCGGTTATGTCACTCCCTGAGACTTGAGTAAATACTGTTGTTTCCGATAGGACTAGTGGCAAATTGCCTTTAGCTCAACTGGTAACGAAGCTGGCCGTAAGGGTTTAACTGAGCAGCGAGAACATCGGTTCAAAACTCTCTTCGAAATAGGTTTTTTAAACAGCTTTATGTCCGTCAATTCTGGCTCTACACGCGTAACTTATACGTCAAAACAGAGGATACTTTGTGCAGATTCTAACTATGTCCTATGTTTTGAATAATGAGCTGAAATAGGCACCCAGGTCAGTCTTCGCTCTAAGTCATATAAACACATTCCTTTGTCAAAGGGAGCTCTCAGCGTCTGAAACGGGAGTGAGATGGTACATGGCAGCTAGAATAGCACGTAAGCTCAATAATACACACAGGCATTTTCTTCACAAAATGCACAAAAATCTACTCATTATTATTTATTCTTCTAACTCTAACTCTGCCTAAAACGTTTGCGCCACAGACACCAAACCAACGGCAAATTGACTGGTTCATCACCATTTGTGTGGTAGTATTTTTATGAATTTATAGTTTTATAGTTTTAACGATATTTTATAATATCTAATTGTACCCTCATTAAAAAAAGATAGGACCCGCACTCTTCTGTTGCAAACTTTTCAAACTGCCATATCTCCCCAAAGTCTCTACATGCATAAATTATACATCAAAATAGAGGTACACTTGTACAGATTCTCACAATGTCTTCGGTTCAGTGCTGTGATGAGCGGTTTTTGAATTATGGGCTGAAATATTTACCAAGTTCACTCTCCTGCACGTTCACATTCCTGCGTGCATTCCGACATTTACATATCTTCAACGTAGCCAATCAGAGACAGCTAGTGTGAAGCTGCTGCTTTAGCAACGGATTCAATCAGAAGACAGAGGGAGGGGGATAGGGAGACGGCAGGCCCAATGCACACACATTCAGGACTTCGCTTCCGCGCTTGAAAAACGCTTAACTCCTTACTTATGGCTCTATATAAATAAGTTATACATCAAAACAGGATAACTTGTGCAGGTTCTAACCATGTCTTCGGTTCAGTGCTGTGATGATGGTTTAAAAAAACACTAATTTTACCCCCATTCAAAACTATAGACGAGAACAATGGGAGTATTTCACTTCCATGTTTGAAAATACGTTTTTTAAACAGCTGTATCTACCTCTTTTGATGAGGATCGGTGAGCATCAAAGCTTGCCTTAGTGACATACTGAGTTGGATGAACAGTTCACATTTCAAACTAAATCTTGCTAAAACTGAGCTGCTTTAACTTCTGGCCTCATCCTCTCCCCTTAACGATCTCTCCATTACATTTGATAACACAATGCAGTCTGTATCCAAGACTGCCAAAATCTTGGTGCAGTTCTGAATAACAATCTGTAAGCGCTGTTGATTCTTTATTTGCAATATTTTACTTAGCAGCATGTTACTTTCAAATTGATACCAAGCCATACACCTGCTGGACCACTCCATTCTACAACCGTGCGATGTCACATGTTCCAAAATTGACATCCCCCAGCCCACCAGTGCTAGTACATTTTCTCCTTGGTGAGTCAGTTACAAGGTCACTGATCACTTATGTGTTTTTTTTTTTTTTTTTTTTTTTTTTTAAACTGTTGTAGGGTAAGTAAGTGGTGGGACCCTTCCAGTTGTGAAATTTGTCTGCGTGCTCTTTTTGTCCTGTTAAAAGCTACACATGACAATGTGATGCAAGCCAAAGATTTGGCTTGATTTGACAACTGATTTTATAGTTTCAGTCTGAGAGGTTGTTAGCTACCCTTTACTGTGCTTATCACATTGCATGTTTTGATAGCTGTATATAAATTTAAAAATATCAAAACACATTGTATGTCAAGCCCATGAAAAAAATCTAACCAAGAGCAACATAAGTACACTGCTCTCCATTTGCCATCCTTTTCTTGAGAGGTAGTACTCTGATAATGTCTGCCTGTGCCTACCAGGCTAACTAGCTAGGAGCAAACACTATCGTGTTTTAGTTGTCACCTTTAGCTGTAATGTTATATTACTGGGTTGCTGGGTAGGTAGTTAGACTCTTTTAGTTAATAATATATGATGTTGCTAATGTTACCATACAGGTGTGTGCCTTGCAGATTCCAGTTAAAAACGTACAGTATCTTGATTCATTCTGTTTTGCCTCTGTTAATTTTTTGGAGTATGTTCATTAGATTACAGCTTGTCAGGACAATTGCTGATGTATTTAACTACCACACTGCAACCACCACAAGAAAGATTAATGTGAACTTTTTAATGTGAACAAGAAGAGTCAAAAATTGATATTGAGTAACAGACATAAAATTTGTAGATTAGATGTAAAGAAAGGCATGTCACTGTGGAGCACGTACAGGAATGAAAAACATTGTTTTCTGAGGAGGAAAAATTTTGTTGTAAGAATCTTAGAGAATTTATCTACAAAAATACTCGTTCATGCATTTGCTTTTCTTTAATATGCTATTTAATTACATGTTGTCTTATGTTTGATTTAATTGCTCATTTTGAATTAAATTTGTCATTACCTGGAATGAGAATGTGAATGAAAATCTAAGATATATTGAATGAAATCACAGGTGCTGTGTTTGCACAATAGCTCTGTATAATTCTGCTTAAAAAAGGAAATGCATTATTTTGGCTGACAAAATTCCAGTGATGGGTTTTCACCTACCAGCCACCATGGCTGGTGGACCAAAACAAATTTAATTTCGGACCCTAATGTCATCCCTCTTCATTCCATTTTCTCAGTCACATCTCTTCTCTACCCTGGTCCCCCAGTGGTGGAATGAACTCCCCACAATAGTCAGAACTGATTCAGACTTGATCTTTGTTCAGCTAACATTGAAGTATAAACATTCATACTACCCTCACACATTTATTTTAGCTTCTAAACTTCCTACAATAGCGCATAACAGAATTTGACGTGTTATGTAATAACTCCTACTGTGGGTGACACTTAAGATCTACTATCGTCCATCTATTTACCTTCCTGTATGCTCCTAAGGTACCATTAAGCATTCTAACCTTATTGTATGCACTTCTGTAAGTTACACTGAATAAGAACATCTCCAAGATGACTAAATGTAGATGTAGTGTTGGGCTACATCTTTGGCATCCCTTAACCAAACATTCTAGTCACCAGTAGCGTTCACAATATTTTGTGGACCGTGAGATCCAAGTTAAATTGTCTAATGATTTGCCAACACTGTTCTAATGATGTCAATTCTCTTTGCTGTGTTGTTTGTGCTATATTGTGTTCTGCAAACATTTAACATGGTTACACCTTTCTTAAATAGTGTGGTCCTGTATGGCATCACATTAACATTCGCCATATTCAAAATGGTTCCTAGCTGGTTAGCTAGCCTGCTGTGCTATATTGAATACATTTTGTAGAATTGTGTGCTATTAATAATAAAAAGGCTGTTGAAACAGCTGCATATGAAAAGTGACTAGCCACAGTACCATGATAGAGCTAGTGTTACTTATGTATGTTTTTAAAATAAAAATATTTGACACTAACATTTTGAAATTTTACCATTTTATGCATAAGTGTTGAAAAGCTCATCTTGGTTCCATAAATGCTTTACCTGCCAAGCTTTCATAAAGTTTCAAAGTTGTCAGTGTCTAATGGCTGGGTTCTACAACGTCAGACATGGCTGCACTGGAGCTCTGAGAAAAGCTATTGGACACCATGTTCTCAGAAGGGATTAGTGGTTTCCAGGGCAGTGTGCAACTTTGTTCCACCTGTCTCAACAGATACACAGAAAACTGAAAAATATGTAAATGAGGTGTGTAAAATGTTCAGTGCTCCCAAGTCGGAATTGGCTCTATAGTGTTCCTGTTTTTCACTGCAGAATGCATAAATCTAAACGTATGAATCCAACACCTGACGTTTTCCCTTTGCTTGATTGTTTTTGAGTGTCAGTGTGATTTTTTTCATGCTGCAGTTTTTTCTAAATAAGGCAATTTTTCTGTCAAGGATGAGATAACAAATAAAACATGTGAAAGCTATAAAGGAAGCCACCATGGGGGAAGAAAAGGAGAACAGTGAAACAACATGAAAAAGCTTAATGCTGTCTGATTTCATAATATATATCTGTATTCTCTCTCAGGAGCAAGAGTTTTACTTGGTGAAGTGGAAAGACTACCCTGAATCGGAGAACACATGGGAGCCACGCAAGAACCTCAAGTGCGTGAAGCTGCTGCGGCAATTTCAGCAGGACATGGAGGCCGAGCTGCGTCGACGCAAGAAACGGCGCAGTGCCAAGCGGCTGGACACGAGCGTGACCTCATACCTGGTGCAGAAGGCCAAGCAGCGGCAGAAACTGCAGCGTTGGGAGGCCCACCTCAATAAGACACGCAACCACAAGGGGCGCATCTTTGTCCTGAATGAGGTGGACCTTGACGGCCCACCCAAGGACTTCACCTACATCAACAACTACAAGGTGGGGGAGGGGATTGTGATTAACGAGGTGGCGGTGGGCTGTGAGTGTACAGACTGCCTGGGCTCCCCGATGAATGGGTGCTGTGCTGGCACATCGCTCCACCGCTTCGCCTACAACAACCGCGGACAGGTGCGCCTGCGTGCCGGCCAGCCTATTTATGAGTGCAACTCTCGCTGCCGTTGCGGCCCCGACTGCCCCAACCGCGTGGTCCAAAAGGGTATCCAGTACGACCTGTGCATCTTCAAAACCAACAATGGTCGCGGCTGGGGAGTGCGCACCATGGAGCACATCCGCAAGAACAGCTTCGTCATGGAGTATGTGGGGGAGGTGAGGACAAAGGGCGTCGGGTGAGACAGGTGGAGGTGGGCCGAGTGAGTAGAGGCAGAGTACAGAGAAAGCAAAACAAATGAGGAGGACCCGCCAGTAACAAGGGACAGCTCTGCTTTATTATAAGACTTTTGCAATAGTGGCAGCTGTGCACTATGACTGTCTGAAAGGCTGTTGTGTGTATGGCAGATCATTACCACTGAAGAGGCAGAGAGACGGGGACACATCTATGACCGACAGGGTGCAACCTACCTGTTTGACTTGGACTATGTGGAGGATGTATACACGGTGGATGCTGCACACCATGGGAACATCTCCCACTTTGTCAACCACAGTGTAAGTATGAGCTGATCTCATACTCATATTAGAGAGGAACTAGTGTGGTTTGAACAAAGTAGACATACGGCAACTAGCAGCTGATCAGGGCCTGAGGCCAGTTGTGACATTGTGATAGCTTAATGAAGGTCACACCGTGAAATGTCAGCGCACATCCTTTTGATCACATGTATTTTTTAAAGTTGACTTTTTTATATGCATCTTGTCCCCCTCGTGTGTACTGGGGTTAGTTGGGTTCCAGAGAACAGGACAGGTAGCATGTGTTGGTCCAGATTTGGTTTAAACTGGAAAAAGATGTCTATGTCAGTCAGAGGCTGACCATGAAACCATGAAATAGGGGAGTTACAGTATAGTAAGCCTGTAATTACTGTGATGGTGATTTATTACTTGACATCAGGTTGAAATTAAGTAATATGGATGGTTAAATGCTCCACATATAGTGCTGTACTTAAATAAAGAAATTATGGCAGTGCAGTTCTATAGTTCTTAGTACACTCCTGTTCTAAATGTGCAGTAAAGTGAAAATATGTTCCTCATTACCAGTAATATTCAGGCATAAACAGCTTTAGGAAAAGTGTGTGTGACCTTTCACCTCATGGCTGTATTGGTGGTTCTGTTCTGTTTCTGCCCCCCCCCCCCCCCCCCCCCTTCCCCTTTTCTTTCATAGTGCGACCCCAATCTGCAGGTGTACAATGTGTTTATTGACAACCTAGATGAGCGACTCCCAAGAATTGCATTCTTCTCCACACGACCCATCAGACCTGGGGAAGAGCTCACCTTTGACTACAAAATGCGGAGTGAGTATACACACTCAATCCACACGGGCGACAGTAAATATCCGGCTGTATGAATGGATAAAACTGTAATTTGATCTGGATAAGAGCGTCTCCTAAATGACAATAATATAGAAGAAATGTATGTGTCGGCCTGTAAAATAGTGGTAAAGCAGGTGATGCCTCTCTTGTTTGCAGTTGACCCGGTGGATGCAGAGAGCACAAAGATGGACTCCAATTTCATTCTGGCAGGGCTTACCGGGTCTCCCAAAAAGCGTATTCGAGTGGAATGCAAGTGTGGAATGGACTCCTGTCGAAAATATCTGTTTTAGGGGGACGATGACACTGGAAATAATGACAGAATCTCTCTCTCGCTCTCTCATATATATATATATATATATATATATATATATATATATATATATATATATATCTTTATATATACTGTATACATACATACAGAGTGTGTGTGTATAATTACACTTACACATATATACACACACTGTATGTATATAGTGTATATAAAGATATTTAGATCACATATGTATGTAATGTATATTTTCCTTTACTGGAGGAACTATTTTACAAATTCAGAGCAGTATGTAATAATGTAATTCTGATTTATATTAATCTTTTTTTTATCATCCATTGATCCCTGTTCTAATCCAGACTGAAATCAAATTGACTCATGTTTGGTCAGCTTACAGGAACAGGGGAGTGGATATAGCTCTGAGTTTCATCAGATTAAAAATGTAACAATGTTGACTAGTCACAATGGTGCATTCTATTCAGATTTTATTATTTCTTCTACAGTTGCCAATGCCAGGAGGTGACATTGTAGTCTTTCTTAAATTGGTAATATTTGCAGAGTTGTGTGATCAGAGCAACATATCACATGAATACTAACCTGATGTAAATTACTGTCAGTCCCAGTTGCTCTGTTTTGCTGAATTGCGTACATGTGGGCAGGCTTTGTGTGTGTGTGTGTGTACGTACGCGTACAAATACTGTTGTGCATGTTTTCTGTGTACAAATGTTTGTGTAAAATTTGTAATGGGTGTTTTCAGGGTCATGTTTAAGCATGTATTTATCAGAGAAAAGTCATACATACATACATGTGTGCTGCAGTGATAAAATTCATATTTTTTTATTTGCCATGGCTGTTTGGTTCTATCTGAACTATCGGTCTATTGCCCCAGTCTTTGAAATCTGACTTGGGATGAGGTGTTTGTACAGTTCTCTGCCTAAACAGTCAAATGTGCACTATTTTGCAGTTACATGGCAGCTCTTCCTGACAGGTCTCCCAAGCCAGGATCACATAAGCTGATTTTGTGTTTTCATTGTATGGGCTACGATAGGTGCAGCTTCATCTAAGCTCTGCCACACATCTCTTTTCATGTGCAAATTGAACTGTGCCTCAGAATTAGGCTTTTCCTGTGCACTGGGAGTGATTAGATGACAGGCTGTACTTGTTGAATGTGAACGTTAACTTTCCAGCCTATCATTGTTGACAAGTCCATTTCACAAGCAATTACTGAATACTGTAGTAATGTTGCATAAAGTCTAGTGGTGGCTGTTAGCTCTCAGTTACTTCTCCTCCTGTCTGTTTTTGTTTTTCTTTCTCTCTTTCTGATTATGGCTTATTTGCCAGTGTCTAAACCTAATTTGTCTTGTTCTGTTGCTTTTAATGTATGTGGTGGATTTTATGGTTTTATACATTTTTTAAACTCATCCAAACTTGCTAATGGACACACTTTTGTAAAAATTGTAAATAAATTTGTTGTATATTTCCTGAGAGGTTATTTTAAACAAAAATGGGGGGGGAAAAACAGAATAAGTTTAACTGATGTGGTGCACTTGTAATATTTCAGTTGAAGTTCAGTGAGTTCTCAGGACATTATACCACTGAGCTCCACAAGGTTACGTGTCTTTCACTTGAGAACACACAGCCCTGTTCAGTTGGAGGTACTAAGCACACAACTCCAAGGCATGTACCCTCTGTGCTAGGTTGGGCTGTAGTCTAAACGACTGTTAAAAAGATCATCCACCTCCCCTTAATGCACCTTAATATGAAATATGTTTCAGAAAAAAGTATCATTTTGTGTTCAAAGGTTCTGTCAGCAATGACGGAATGATGAATGGATATTTTTCTGGCAGTGAGGACCATTTTATTGTATTTAATGTCATAATTCATAAGTCTACTTGTATGACAGATGTGTTTGTGAGAAGCAGTTTTAAGTAGAATGTGGTCTTGTATTAACATTAGCAAGCTACAGCTAAAGATAGCTATCTCACTAGTACATTGGTTGTGCATATTTGTTGGGTGATTCCCTTTGAGAGAATATTCCCTTTTGAGAAATAGTCACAATAATTGAAACATTTAACACCATCAAAATAGATTGAATTACATTATTGCCATTTAGAAGACACTTATCCAGAGTGACTCATGTATGCTAGTTTTATTTTATCCAGATGTTTAAATTATAATGTATATAGGCCTATAAGTAATACATCAAAACAATGCTACGTTTGTGCAGATTCTCACAATCTCTTCTGTCAGTGCTATGATGAACAGTTTTTGAATTATGAGCCTTTGTTCAGTGTTTGGTATCCCCTTGCTCTAAGCAGATTAACATTTGATATTTAAATTGTTTCAATGGAGCCAGTCACAGAGCCATGCTGTGAACTTACCGCTTTGTGTCAGGCTCCACCGCAACAGTGTGTGTTTGAAGGGAGGGGGAGAGGGAGACAGCAAGCCTAACATTTCACTTCCGTGTTAGAAAAACGTATTTTAAAACTGCCGTATCTCCATTAATGCTGGTTTTTGTAGCAGAGCTGAAATGAGTAGCTTGTGCGAGACCTGTGTAAACCCAGTAGGAGGGTTGCCACCTTTGATTTGCGAAAAACTGGGACACTTGGACCATTTTTTTTTGGGGGGGGGGGGGGGGGGGGGTGTTAAAACCATATTTGTAAATATACTATGTTAACAGTTGTAGGACTCCCTATTGCCACTCACTCTGCACTCCTTTGTCAGCTGCTGTCCCTTTCTACATTAAATAGATTTTTTTACTTTTAACATATAAACATATACTGTCTAATTATAATCTACTATAAAATCTAATCATATGTCCAAAGGTATACTCCCTATAGAAATGAAAACATGATTAGATGTATTATAATAGATTATAAACAACTATTTAACTTAATGAATTTGGGCAACCTAACACTGACATTTCTACCTCTTTTTCGCACTTACTTTATTCCCACAATCCGTACATAAGTAGCTGTGGCCGTGAAGCACTCCGTGGTATAGGCTACACTGCTAAACTCCGCTGTTGGTATCCTGTCTTCCTCTGGTGAACCTTTTTTGTCATAAAAGTTAAAATGACTAGATTTTTTGCGTTTGCTTTATACAAAACTCTGGTGCTTCTTTGTTATGATTTGCATAACAAACAAATCTCTGCACGATTTCCAGCGCTGTTTCCCTCCATATTTAACTGAAATTTTGGCTAGACACAAAACAGGTGGAGGAGAACGGGTCTCCTTGGGTGGGCCTTACCCATTCAGAAAAGCTAAAATTCTCATTTCGACCAGTCTGAGTTGTACGTTGTAAATCGTTTTTTCTTTTACGCTGGTGGCTCGTCCGATTTTGTTTTGTCCTCCTCGTCCGTCTCTGCCCCCATTTCACAAAACCGACAAAATAAATAGAAAGTTAAAAAAAAATAACGTTACCTCTAGCTAGCAACTGAACTCACGGTGGGGTCGTGGATGCGGATGCGGATGCGCGCGGCAGACCGACAGCCCGGGCAGTTGGTAAGCAATAAGGTAAGCTTTCGTATTTCCGATACCAATCAAATAAAAGTATCCACCTTAATCCTGGGTCGCTACTGTGTAAACAATAATGGGTGTAACTTCCGGTGAAGCAGCGGAAGTAGCCATAAGCGGCAACAACTTATGCTTCTGAGTGGCTAGCCACCCACGACGGTCCGTTCAAACACGTCTAACATATAGTGTTACATATGTTGCTTTTTGGGGGAATATATTTCTTTCTGTGTCATTAGCATTGCCTGAAATGGCATTACGGAGCTCCGGTACATGTTGCGCCATTCGCGGCTGCACTAATAACCAGGGTAAGCTAAATGTGTGACTTCAACAATGCTTTGATCATGCCCCAAAAACAAAGAGGGACTGTAGCTGTCATCAGTTGTAGAGTTTCCATCGCCTGCCAAAACATAATGAATGGAGACGATACTGGCTGAAGAACCTAAACTTAAAGAGACCACCGAAAACGCTCTATGTGGTTTCATGTCACTTGGTTGACAAGAAACCAACGGAGGCAAACCCACATCCAACTTTGTGGTTGGGCTGAGAAAGACCACCAGGTTCATATAAATATATTTAGTAATATAAGATATGTCTAATTCATTGTACAATAAAATGATATTTATAACAATGAAAATGAGTCTGTCATCTATGGCAGAGTGGACAAAAAGCTTGACGTGTGTCTGTATCTACCTTTTCAAGAAATAAAACGAAAATGGCCAGATGGGTCTGCAAAGATCCCTAAAAGAATTCAATAGAGATACAGCTGCTGGATTTAAAGTTAATCCACGAATGAATGAATGACCTGGCGCACTTAACGCTTGCTAGTTAGTTAACTAACATTAAGTTGCTAGCTAGCTAGCAAACGGTACTTAAGATCAGAAGTCAATACCTTAGCGTGCAGTACGAATGTTAAAATTAAGTATTTGTTCATAAGAGACATGATGAAGCTGTATTGGTTTGATAGCTAGCAAAGTGCGTGAAAGCCAAATTAGCTAGCGAGCTAGCTACTTGCACATTCAGCTGAAAAGTACAAATACCAGTTTACAAAAACAAATCTAGCCAGCTAGCTAGCAGGGTTTCCGTTAGCCGGTAATTACCGGGTTTTGCCTGGTAAAATTTATTTAAAAACCGATACATTAAACCTGTCAGGACAAAATGTCCGATAATAATGCTTAAACATAACAGCACGGTGAAGTTGGCTGGACGTTTGATATTCGGTGGATATTCGATTTTAATTTGTCTCCGATTTGAATCGATAACAAACTTCGACTTAACGTGATCAGGGTAACAGAAAGTACGCATTATTACAGTGTATCAAAAGAAAATATCAACATTTGTTGTCGCTATAGATTTCTATCCGAAACCAGCTTCACGGAAGTTCACCCTATGTTCTGTCGCTAAAGTCTGTGTAAGGGACCGTCTGCAAATTACACCATTATGTTTAATCGCTATTAAGCAGTAGGAATACAATACGCAGACCTAGACGTAATGTAAATTAAACTTCAGTAAACTTAGTAAGTTTTTAATCATGATTATTATTGTAGTATTTCCCAATCAGAAATTGATATAGCCGCTAGCCTACAGCTGAGAATTTAATGAAATGACAACTATGGAAGGAGAAGTCATTTCTGACAAATAGGCCTATTCATCAAAAATCAAAGAAATGCCTTTCCATCATTCTGACTGCTGCAGTAGTTCCCAGTCACAGTGTAGTATGTAGTCCTAGTATTGTGAGATTTTCCAGAAATGTAAATTTATATGGAAGCAGCTCAAATATTCACCAAAAATAAATTAAATGATATTTTTCCATTCCGATTGCTGTAGTAGTTCCCAATCACTACCTGCTACTTACTACAGGTCAGGTTTTCCACACGTGTACTTTTTTTTTTCATGCAGAAACTTTGCTAGAGTTTTATTGTCATATTTTCCACAGCTCTGATAGCCAACAGATGAATTAACCTTGCTCCTAGAGTCTTACTTCTTTACTTTCAGCAAGCAATAAATATGTGCAGATGTTCAACATCAATTTTACAATGGATTAGAGTATAATTATTACATAATCACATCATTATTAATTGGAAATGAAAATCATCTTCATGCTTTGTGTAAGCCAGTTGTGTTTAGATTCCATGTGAACTGATGATGTGCACTTGAGGTTATTTAAAAAATCGAAATACTAACTAGAGTGTATAGTAAATGACAAATTAATATTTATTGCATCCTGGGAGTGAAGGAAATAGTTTCTAAAAATAAATTTATTTTTTTATCTTTTTTGTATGTGCAATGTGACCTTGTCTACGTGTTTGTTTTATTAACTGCCTGTCTGTTTTTTTTTTCACCTAGTTTTTTTTTAGACATGAAATGACAGCAACAGAGCAAACATAAGTCAAACAACAATAACCACATCAAAAGTAAAAAAAATAATAATAATTAAGAAACATCTAAGACAAAACAGGAGTATTACAAAAGCGTAGAACAGACAAAATTACTCAATTGTTCACAAGGTGTAGAATATTACCCCGAGTTCTCTTCATTAGCCAATATTTCACCCACATCACTCTGCTCAACAAAATCCAAAAATGGACCCCAATCCTTTTCAAAAGTGTCTTGTTTACCCCTAACCATATATGTTATTTTTTTCTATTGTTAGGCATGATGACATTTCCCTTAGCCATTGGGCAATACTAGGTCTGTTCACACTTTTTTTTTAAATAGACCCCCCTCATCCCACCCTCTAGCCAACCCCCATTCTTCCTCCCTCCTCTAGCCCCCCAGCCCTTCCTCCCCCTTACCCTCCCCATACCCTCCCCATAGACAGGGTGGAAAGGACAACCTATGGCTGGATCAACAAATGGGCAAAATAAATGTATGTATAAGTACATGTGGAGGGAAAAAAAGAACCCCCCCCCCCCCCATCTCCACTGATGTCAACCCAAAAATAAATACTTTTCCCAGCAATATAACTATGTTGTATATTGTGTGAGAGTGTTTTGGTATATCGCCCAATATCACTGTAAACAAGTTTAATTGAAAACAAACATCTTGCATTGATAACCATTCTTGAACCTTTGTCCAAAATAAGGCCACAATTCGACAATATCAAAACAAATGCTCTACAGATTCCACCTCTTCTTGGCAGAATCGGCATATGGGGGATGGGTCAATTCCCCAGTTATTTAACATCTATTTCATTGCCAGGAACTTATATATTAGTTTGTTTTGGAAATATCTTATTTTTGAATCTAGTGTTGTTTTATAAAGGATATTGAAGATCTGATTCCATGGGATTGGTGTATCTAACATTTTTTCCCACCTATCTAAAATCTTGTATGGTATGGCAACTAAGTTATTTGTTCTTAAGTAAAATTTGTAGATATCTTTATTAATCTTTGTTTTTTTAGCCAAGCTGCCATTTTCATATGTGGCCTACAGACTAACTGGTATCCAGTACCATTTCTAATTTTCCTTTTCCACATTTGTGGTAAAGATCTGATAAGTTGATTGTATTGCTGTAATGTGCAAACAGTTCCATAAATATGAATTAGGTGTGTATATGACATGAGTTTACCTTACCAACTATATCCTTCATAAATATTATGCCTTTGTCAAACATTTGTTTCCAAAAAATCATTGTTCTATCCATCATAATGTGGGAGTTCAGTCATATGATTTGTTATAAGACTTGTTCTGTATTTTCTGGTGGATGAAATTGGTATTGTAACCAACTTTGTAGAGCCTCTTTCAAAAAAGTGGAGACACTAGAGAATATGTAATTAATTACTGAATAATGCATAAGCTTGACTTGTAGGAATGGAAAAAGGCCTTTTTTAAACATGGGGTGAACATCAATAATCTACTGGAAAACCATTGTGAGTTGAAATAGAATTTAGGAATAAGGGAGGCTTTAAGTGAGAGATTCAGTGCTTTCAAATTTAGTAATTTTAAACCACCAGATACGTAATCATTATAGAGATATGTCCGCTTAATTTTATCTTGTTTGTCGTTCCATATAAATTGGAACACCTTCTGTTCATATGTTTTGAAAAATGGTTCTTCAGGAGTTGGTAATGCCATGAATAAATAGGTAAACTGGGATACAATTAATGAATTAATTAAAGTTGTTTTGCCATAAATGGTCAAATGTTTTCCTTTCCAGGGCTGCAAGATCTTTGTGATCTTACTGAGTTTATTATCAAAATTAAGTGTTGATATTTCATTCATGTTCTCTGGGATGTGAATACCAAGTACATTAACCGATCTATCTGTCCATTTGATTGGTAAATCACATGGTAGGGAGAAATCTGTATTTTTCAGTGGTCCAAGCCTCAATATGTGACCCTTATCATAGATTGGCTTTAGTCCAGAGAGGTTTGCGAAGTCATCTAGATCTTTTATAAGGTTTTGTAGGCATTTATTGTCAGGGCTCAGCAAGAAACTTGAGTCATCAGCATACATTGAAATTTTTGTATTTAGCCATTGCAATTCCAAACCTTTGATGTTATTATTTGATCTTATTTTAACTGCAAGAATTTCAATTGCTATGATGAATAAATGTGGGGATAAAGGGCAACCTTGTTTTACCCCCTGTGAGAGTGCAATAGGTTTTGATAGATATCCATTATTTATAACTTTACTAGTAGAGTCATTATATAGAACTTTAACCCATTTTATTAAAGAATCTCCAAAATTAAAGAATTTCAAACATTTATATATAAAATCCCATCTTATTTTATCAAAAGCTTTCTCAAAATCTGCTATAAAAAGTAATCCTGGTTTCTTTGTTCTATCATTGTGTTCTATAATTTCAAGTAACTGTCTTATGTTATTTGCAGTATTTCGTCCTTGCATAAAACCTGACTGGTCGTGGTGTATGATATCAGGTAAGACATGTTTAATACAAAAAGCTATGCATTTGGCTAATATTTTGGCATCATAGCACTGAAGTGTAAGGGATCTCCAGTTTTTCAGGTAGACTAGATCTTTATATTGGCCACTAGGTTCTTGCTTTAGCAACAGAGAGATTACACTTTCTTGCTGAGTACCTGTGAGCATACATATGAAAAATTAAAACATGTAAGGAGGGGTTTTTTGATTTGTTCATAAAATGTTGGTACACTTCAATTGGAATACCATCAAGGCCGGGTGTTTTTCCCCGCTGAAAGGACATAATAGATTGGTAAAGCTCATTTTCTGTAATTAGACCTTCACATGATTCTTTCTGTTCGTCAGATATTTTAACATGAGTATCAGGAAAGAATAATTTGCAGTTGTCTTTATTTGATTGTACGGGTGAGTACTTAAATGAAAATATCTCTGTAAAATATTTCTCTACTTCATTCAAAATATTAATAATTTTAGTATATTTTTCTTTGCATTATTTCTCTGTTGAAGGTTTAAAAAGAATTTATTGCATTTTTCCCCCTTCTCCATCCATTTTGCTTTATTTTTGTAACATATAATACTTGACCTGTCATATATTAGTTGTTCAAATTCTCTTTCTGGTCCAATTTGTCAAACACCTCCTGAGTTGCTTTTGAGCTGTCCACAAGTGATGTAAGCATTTCAATCTCTTTTTTACTTTCTAGTTTGTTTAACCTAAACTGTTTCTGTCTTTGTGAGGCAAATTTAATTGAGTGTCCTCTAAAAGCGCATTTAAATGTGTCCCAAATAGTAAGAGGGTCTGTTGATCCTATGTAATGTGAGAAAAAGTCTGTGATAAATTCCTTTGTTCTTTCTACAAATGTACGGTCCTCTAGTAATTTTTGATTGAATTTCCAATACCCACGACCACGGGGATATTCAGTCATTTCTAAATGGAGTGATACAAGTTGATGATTAGATCTTACTTTGTCTTCAATTAAAACCTTTTTTTACTTTGGATATCAAGGAGAATGAAATAAGGAAATAATCTATGCGACTTGCCTGGTTTTGTCTTCTCCATGTATACCCATGTGATTTTGGGCTTTTTAATCTCCAAATGTCTATCAGGTCCATTGTGTCCATTATAGATGTAATTTCTGTAGAAGCATGCGGGTGGTAATTGATTGAGTTACTACCTTTACAATCCATAAGTGTATTCTGAACTATGTTATAATCTCTAACCATTATATAATAATCACTTGTAAATTTTGCAGCCCTTATGTTATTATAAATTAACTTCAAGAAGTTTGGATCATCGTTATTCGGGCCATATAAGTTAATCAAACAGACTTGCTTGTCTTCAATAGTTATGTTTAAAATGATCCATCTTCCTTGAGAATTTATTTCTGAAGCTTGAGAAGTGATTTTGAAGTTATTTTTAAATAAGATCATGACTCCCCTAGAGTTTTTTAAACCGTGGGAAAATAATATTGGTCCACCCCATTCCTCCTTCCAAACAGTTTCATCTGAAGGTACCGAGTGTGTTTCTTGCAAACAGATAAACGGGTATTCTTTATGTTTTAACCAGGTAAATACTTGTTGTCTTTTTTTATCTGTTAGGCCATTACAATTATAGCTTGCAATAATAACTTCCTCACTTTCCATTATTTAAAGGCTTAAGTTTAAAACTTGTAATGTTTTTATATCATGGTCAAATCTTGGAATGTATACATTGTGAAGAAGATGGAAGATAAATGCTACCTTAATATGCAAGAAGTTGTCCCTCCACTGCCCTCCCATATCAGCTAGAAATATGCATTCCTCCTCAATCCACACCACCCTCCCTTCCCACAACAGTGCCCCCCAAACCCAAACCCCCTTTCTCTTTGAAGAGAGATGAACAGAAAAATAGAAAGAAAAGAAAAGAAAGCTGGTGCTTCTTACAGGTAAGATTTTAATTCCTTTTCTGATACATTATAAAGGTAATAGTTTTGTTACTTAAGTGTTTGTTGCTCTGTTCATCATTAAGGTGCAATGTTTTTAATGTTAGGTTGCAGAGTTATTCTTAATAAGAAGTCACTGCAGTCACCGTAGGGTGGTGAATTGGAAGTGCCTACTGGATTGTGAATGAGAGGACAAAGGCTTGCTTGACCTCTCTCAATTCATTTTAATGTGAGACATGAGTGAAGAGTGCTGAGTATGCAGGGTAAAGTAGTGGGCGTGCCAGCTCATATTCAAACGAGGACCGAGCAGAGCATTGCCATTGGCTGGGTAATGTTCTGATCTGGCCAATGCATCCATGTAGCCTATGCGTCAAAGTAAGCTTGGTCTACATAATAACACAGGGGGTTGGCAATAAAAAGTAATTGGCTTCCAAATTTGTTCAAAACTGAAAAATTTCCGTGACTTCCTAAATTTTATGACTTTCTTCTACTATGAAACTAACCTGCAACGCTTGGCCAGAGAGGGTTGAAGCGGAGCGAGAGGCGCAAACTTTCGATAACTTCCGCATTCTAATTCCCCTTTATGCAGGCGAGAGTAAGCTCACACTGCATTAATGTGAATGGGACACTCGTGGAATTTCACCACTAAATTGGTCGTGATTTTTCTGTGGAGTTGCTGAGTTTTTTTGGAACCACTCATAATCAGTAGAAGTGTACGTTTTAATTTCAAGTGAAATTTAGCTGTCCTGGGTGTAGAGCGGTTGAGAAAGCTAGGCGGTCGTAGCAGAACATTACCTAGCCAATAGCAATGCTCTACTGGGTTAATAATAAAAACCTGTTTAATTGGTTTACTGTGCTTGCGGTCGTCGTTTAACATGAATTCAACGTATCCTGAAAGCAAATTTTATTTAACCGACAGTAGTTTCAACAGCACGGAAACTAGCTAGCTAATAGCCTTGGCTACAATCGCTGTTGCCAAATCATTCAAACGATGACTAACGTGAAACTGGTTGCTAAATAAATACACACACGCCTATCAATATCATCTACCATACTTAGTCTTTACTCCAAAAAAACGATCTAATGTCTGCCTTTAGATCCATGTTTCCAAACCAAAGGAAACGCGCCAGAAAGACCATAAATTCACGTGACAATGGTGTGTCGTCATCTCCACACTTTATAACTTTGCGCCCTCCGAAATTGTGTATGAAATACGATAAACACGTAGTTACTTTGCACCCCTAATTATAGCTCAGTTGAGAAAAATGTTGAAGTGGGGAATAATGAAAACATAAGCCTTCTTATATGTTCAATGTCATTTTATTCCTATAAACACTATTTTTAGAGATGCGATTTTTAAAAAGTTGTTTTTAAGGACAAATCGCGTGGTTGTGTGGAATTATTGTTCGCATTTTATGTCTTTATTAGTGTCCAGGGACTTTATTTCATATATTAATGATGAGGGAACAGATTTTGACAAGGTAGCATAACTCACCTGAATAAGGTGTTCCCCTAACGGAGAACTAAAGGTATCCATCCAGTCACGTGACAGCTCGCCAAACAACAAAAACCACTGAGTTTGGACGTGGGCTCACATATTAATTGCGTAGGCTAAATGCGACATATGACCACTGCAAAAGACAAAAATAAGGAAACAACATTAAAATAACAGAACATTAATAGGAATGTATGGTATTGTATGTGCGCCATGACATTTGAAACTAGCGGCAACTCGTTTGGGCTATTTCGCTTTCCGTACATCTAGTTGTGCTTGGGTGTCTGGAGCTTCCGTGATCAGACATGGTTTCTCAAGGGGGAACCTGGATTCCTAAAGGGAACAGGATCGGCTGCTACACCGGCAAGAAAAAATCCTAGCGGAAACCCTGCTAGCTAGCTAGAATACAAACAAAACAATAAACGTAACTGCATTTACATTTATTCATTTAGCAGACGCTTTTGTCTAAAGCGACGTACAAAAGTGCATACAAAAGGCAAACAGACACCGGCACAAGAGCAAGATGTATACATGTCATACAAAGCAGATAGTGCTGAGGCTGAGCACAAGGTCAGTGTAGCGAGACAGAGCTAATCTGATCTAGGGATACATATATCAAATGCAATCAAGGGACGAAGAAGTACCACTATGCTACCTAGGTAAAACGTGCTACAAATAGCCTACAAGGTGAGAGATAGAGCTACAAGTACATGCCAAGAATCTTAGGTCAACAAGGTCAAAATGACAAGGGTGTCAGTCCAGGTAGAGTCTGAAGCTAGTTACTAGCCTGCTGACAAATACAGATATCACCTTGCAAACAAACACTTAGCTAGCTAGCTACAATAAAAAAACAACGTAGAAAGCTTGCTAGCTAATTTGGCTTTCACGCAATTTGCTCAGTTGTCATATTACTAAGAGCTAGCTGGCTATCAAACTAATGAAGCCTCATCACGTCGCTTCTGACCAAATAGTTAACTTTACCACAGACACTGCACGCAACCTGTTCTGACAACTTTAGTACTGTTAGGTAGCTACCAAATTATTTACATTTACATTTATTCGTTTGGCAGACGCTTTTATCCAAAGCGACTTAGATAGGTTACAGTTCTTTACAATGTTCCATTTATACAGCTGGATATTTACTGAGGCAAGTACGGGTTAAGTACCTTGCCCAAGGGTACAGCCGGCAACCTTTCGATTACCAGTCCTGCTCCTTATCCACTATGCTACACTGCCACCCAAATTATCATTATAGTTAGTTCGCTATCTAGCTAGCTAGGTAGTCTGTAGGCGAGTGTTTTAGCTAGCTAGTTAGCCAAGTGCACCAGGTCTTTCTTAACATCGGTATCGGCTATCGGCCAAATTGTTATTTTGTACATCGGTATCGGCCCAGAATTTCACAATCGGTGCATCCCTATGATTTGTTATTTTGTTATCGCTCACAAACGCAGGTTCCGGTTCAGTGGTGTAACAAAGCGGAAGTCGCTCCCATAATGCACGCAAGGTATCATGGGAGCTAGGAATAAAGTGGGTAGAGACGGCCAATCGTCGCTGTGTTTTACCCGTTTTCACACGTTTACGGGCACAGGATTGGATGTATAAACATAACCAGGAAGAAAACAGAATAGCAGTAAAAAGAAACCAAGTGAAGTTTTATTTGAAACTATGAAATTCTAAATTAGAAGTACATTTTCGCAAAAAAAACGGGGCAATTCGTGTCCCGGGAAAGATTATTAATTTTCCGGGACAGTCGCTCAAAAAAAGGGACAATCCCGGCAAACCCGGGACAGGTGGCAACCCTGCCCAGTAGGGTAGAAGGTCGCCGAGCAGTTTCAGCGGTTATGTCACTCCCTGATACTTGATTAAATACCGTTGTTTCCGATTGAACTGGTGGCAAATCGCCTTTAGCTCAACTGGTAATGACGCTGGCCGTGAGAGTTTAGCTGAGCAGTAGAGGGTCGAAACTCGCTTCAAAATACGTTTTTTAAACAGCCGTACTCAGCACCTCAAAATAGAGGTACACTTGTGCAGATTCTAACCATGCCAGTGTCTATTGTCTAACCATCACAATTGTAATTATTTAATACACTGGAATAATGTACGTAATGATTTTAAGCCTCGGTGAGCTTTCCGTGAACTAGCTAGCTATCTTGCTAGTAATCACATTACTTTCCAATAGAACAAGCTAGCTATCTAGCTAACGTAGCGGTAGTTTGGTTGTCCATCGAACAAAGGTGAAGTGTTTTACAGCTACTGAAATACTTAACATGATAATCTGATTAAATTGAAAAAAAAAAAAAAAAAACTGATCTAGAGCTTAGTTATTTAGTTACACGAACGTTAAACTAATTTTCTCTCCAGGGACGCGAACAATCTATGACGTCATCCTGCCTTCAACGTGTGTCCCGATTTCGTTGGCTTTTGAAGTTCCTTTTCAGTTAGGATGCTACCTTATAAGCAGGTTTGGGGAGTTAGGGAGTACATGGAACGGCGTTATGTAATTAGGACACAAATAAGGTGACTGTATTCCGTTAAAGTTACAGAAAAAAGGTGTAATAGGCCTTTTCACGCCGCCATATTGGAAAGCAACCAGATCCTCGGCAAATATGCCAAAATTCCGGCTCTCACAGGTTGCTGAAACGGTGGATGTATACTGCAAAACAAAACGATCCAAACTGGACCAAACCACAGCAAGGTTTGGCTCGACGAACATCAAACCCCAGTCTTTAAGTCGACGTGTCAAAAACGGACTTGCTGGCTGGGGTTCTGTCAGAGACCCATGGAAAAATACGAGGCACCGCATCTTTTTAAATTCTGTTTAGACCACTAGTTGTTGTAAACAGGTCGTTGCTGCGAAAGTGCTTGCTACAAACAGCTGTCACACACGTTAAACAGCAGGCCCTCCTCTCTCCCAATGGCTTGAATCCATACTAGTGGTATTCAAAACGATTCTTTTTCGTGATTCGGTTCCTTTCGTTCAGTTCAATAAAATGATTCGAATCTTTGACTCACTGATTCCTTCATTTCCATATCCGATGGGGATACACGAATCTGTAAATAGTTTTATTGTATTTTAAAAATTACTCCACATTGTTCCAAACATCAAGTCCATTATTAGCCTGCTCTGCGGCAAAACAGCACGTGTGAGAAACCAAATATCAATGAAATTAGGCATAATTAGCTAAATCGTAATCATTATGTGAAACTGCACCATGTCGTTCAAACAATCATGCAGCCACAAAGTATACTTCGTCTTTAGGAAGGTAATAGTACCCCACATTTTAACAGGTATAATAGCCTAAGTAGGCTACATGTCATTTGCTAAAATTTAAAAAAAGCACTGACGAAAAAGAGCCATGCTTGTATCAAAACCAAAATACTTCGTTTTACAAGTTTTGAAGTAACCAAGCCCAAACATTTTAATATACTTGTAGGCCTAGTCAGTGATGATGTATTTTTATTTGTTGTTAATGTAGATATGGTACGCTACAAATGTGATGCATAGGCTTATGGGAATTGTGTGCCCTTGTAAAAGTGTCCTGTAACGCCGTGGCCACAGCCTCAATTGTTCCGCATAAAATGTATATCAGATGTTTAAGGGCTTGCAATTCCAAAGAGATTACAATGACTGGGGCTTGTCAGTTGGGGCGGGGGGGGGGTGGGGGGGGGGGCAGTAGGGTGGCCAGTAATTTTAGCATGGTGGTCATGGCCCCCCGGCCACCCCTTGGGGGTGCCCTTGGGTGAAGCTGTATTGGTTTGATAGCTAGTAAAGTGCATGAAAGCCAAATTAGCTAGCTAGCTACTTGCACATTCAACTCAAAAGTACAAATACCACCTTAAAAAGACAAAGCTAGAATACAAACAAAACAATAAATGTAACTAGCTAGCTACTATGACGTTCTGCTGACAAATACAAATGTTGCCTTGCAAGCAAACATAGCTAGCTAGCTACAATAAAAAAAAACAACAACGTAGAAGGATAGATAGCTTGCTAGCTAATTTGGCTTTAACGCACTTTGCTCAACTGTCTAGCTAGCTATCAAACTAATACAGCCTCATCACGTCTCTTCTGACCAAATAGTTAATTTTACCACAGACACTGCAAGCAACAAGTTTAGTACTGTTGGCTAGCTAGCTACCAAATTAACATTATAGTCATATTTGGTAGTGATGCAATCCAAAAGTAACAGAAAGTAATGAAGTTACGTTATTTTAATATTGTGATACTTGGATTAGGTTACTGACTACAGTTTTTAACAGGTAATTAGTAATGGACTCTATGCACGCATCACTTCCGCGTTTGATGTGAGGCCGCTCTGAATTTTCCAGTCAGCGAGACTGAACACGGAAGAAAACAGATCATGGCAGAGTCGACGAAGTTCACTCGTTGTTTGCTGGAGTTGCCTAAACTCACAATCAGTGATGTGTGGAGAATTGTCCGGGCGTCCAATACAACACTGCAGAGCAAACTTGAGAAAGGATTCAAGTTTTATGTGTCATCTTATCTCTGCAATTTTGAAGGTAATTTGCTAACGCCAGCTACCCTGAGCTAGTGTGGCTTTGGGGTTTTATATTCATGATCCATCCAGCAGCAGGGTAATCACGTTACTAGATATGTTTCTCATAATGTGTTTATAATGTTTTCTTAAAGTGTCAGGTATAAATAGGGCCAAATGAGATCTCTGTGAGAGCTCACTGCAACCGCTCTATGAAGAAAGAAGAGACACCACACCAGCTGAGAGTAGGACTAGTAAATTAAATGTCACGTTCAAAGTTCTGTTGAACATGTTCTGAGTTCTTACACTTCTAATGTTACCACACTTCAGCTTCGATAACACAATAGCTGAAACAGTGGTAATGCAGTTACAGGATAGCTGAGGATAGCTAAGTGGAAATTGGCAAGCTTTCTAGTTAGTCTGTAATACTGCTACAGACTCTCGAGTTGTTGGTAACTGTAAACTTGTCTTGTCGGATATTTATTACCGTTTCTGTAATTCCTTGTCTTTAGGAAACGTATGGAAACTTAGCACAGAGTTACATTTAGCAGATGCTGTACATAGCGGCACACAGCAGTGGTGGCTAGAAGAGCTGTCCTGCCTTCTTTGAAATGACACTAAATGACATTCAGATGTCATTATGATATTACGTAAAAGTATGCACACAAATCGAAGTAACATAAACAACAAGAACATTAGCGGAGTTTAGGCTGTTTTGGCGACTGTCATTCCTATAGCATTCTACGGTCGGCGGAAGGAACCAAGCAACCTGAGATTTCACTGGAAATACGTCATGCACAGCCGTGCATATAGGGCATTGTATCAGAATACGTTTTTAAAGTAACCCACCCAACCTTGCTTATAAGGGAGCTCACTTCTAAGAATGCAGGCAGCAGGCAGCTGACTCAGTATTGGGACACAGCCACTGAGATAACGGAGATAACTAAATGTTGGTACACCGCTACCAACACGAGAGACAGAGGCAGGTTAGAATCCACAAACAAATTGCCTGAAGTGACTCTGCGAAGAGAATTTAGGATTAGTGGACAAATTGGAGAGAGTGGACAAAAAGACAGACTGTCTTATCCCAGTTTAGTACATCACATTGAAGTTGGGTTAGAGAAGGGACACTCAGAGACTGAGATTATTGAAGCTGTTTCACCATTCTTAAGGGTCACCACAAGGTTGACAGTGCTACTGACCTTTACCATCAGTTAATCAACATCTCTCAGGAGCCTAAGGAGACAGCCTTGAACTTTGTCTTCCGGGCAATGGAGCTGAAAGAGAAACTTCTATGGAAGGCCCTGAACGAGGAAACTGATGAGCAGCACAGCAGAGCCACCATCCAGCGAAAGTCACTCCATTCAATTGAAACAGGGTTGCTCAGCAACTCTGTTAAGTTCCAGATCCTGCCCTACTTGAATAACATTAGGACAACAGATGAGGAGCTGATTGAGAGGGTGAACAAGGCAAAGGTGGAGGGAGAGGGGCAAGAGAAGAGAAGGCTCACCACCAGCAAAGGTCACAGCGGCCAGAAGCTCCACACAGAAATCAAGAGAGACCCTCGCCTCTGTAGGCCTCCCAGTCACGTCAACAGCCTGGTGCTACCACTGTGGTCAAAATGGTAAAAGGGAAAGAGACCAAAGTGGAAAGTCAAAGTACACAACAGATTATTGGAAGAATTGCGAGCAGAAATGAAACAGATGTTCCTTACTGCCATGGAGGCCAGAACACAAGCATCAAGACCTAGACGAGAGAGAGGCTGCCAGAAGTGTAGGGAACAACAGGTGGGGCAAAATTGTTCACACTGCTTCAAATGTGGGCAGGAGGGCCACTTCTCTTGTGGATGCAGAGCCCAGAGCAGCCAGTCGGGAAACGGGCAGGGACTGCTGAGGCAGGACCCTCAGTAGTCTACCAGAAAGTGTCCCAACCCCAACGGCAGTTATCCAGTGATGACAGGACAGACATGAGTGGGAGGGAGCATAGCTGTTACGACCCTCGGGTTATCATGTTTCTTGTAAGTGTTTTTGTGGTTGTGTTTCGTTGTGGGGGTGTGCCTCTTTGACCATTACAGATATGCAGCGACAGGATTGGCCGGAAGCTCACCTCTGCCCATTGGCTCCTGGAAGCGGCAGGAGTTTCAAAAGAGCAGACCTGCAGTGACAAAGAGGAGAGACCCGGCGATAGAGAAGAGAGCGCACCTCTGTAATCTCGTTATCTCATAGTTTCGTTTTGTGGTAGTCTATGTGTTTAGTGTTCCTCAGTGTTTTCAGGACGGTCCGATTGTTCTGTGTGGTTGTGTTTGTCACTGTTCTGTATATATTTTCTGTATATATTTTCACTATTTGTACATACACCTGGGGAATAGTAGGAGTGAGCTGCCTTTCTTTTGTTGTTGTTGTTTTGGTTATCTTCTCCTGTTTTTTTGAGTAGTTAGGGAGTCAGGGTAAGCCTTTGTCTTTTTTTGTTGTCTTTTGTTTGCCTAGGATAGCTATTACGGGTTTCCTAGGTAGTTTCGTTTTGTTTATTATTTTGGTCTGAGTGCACACCGAAGCTTTTTCTCCCCTGTTTTTTTTTGGTTTATGAGAATAAAACCTCAAATGTTTACCTGAACTTGTCTGGTAATCAGTTGTTGGTCACTGGAATTCACTATTTATGTTGTGCCCTATCGCCCCTAGACCGGGGACGTAACACAGCTCAAACGTTCTGTTTACCCAGCTAATTGCAATGACTGAAGAGACAGCAGATGTTTCAGCGAGCATAACCTCTGTTTAATACCTACCCCCTCAGCACCAGGCACAGGTGTATGGTCAGCTGTTACCTCAACAATTGTCCTGTAGCTGTATTGTGGGACACAGGGGCACAGTCCAGCATACTGAATGACCCCTGGTGATGGAAGCACCTCCCTCACACAGTCATCTGACCCATTGAAGAGATCCTGGAAGAAGAATCCCTGACAGTTTTGGCTGTCAATGACACACCCACACCCTTCATTGGTTGGTTCGAGGTGAGCTTCAGGTTAGACAACAGCTCTCAGAGAACAACCGAGCTGTGTGTGCCAATTCTAGTGTCCAGCAACCCAGCTGTTGCTGCCAATCCTATAATAGGTTACACCATCATTGAAGCAGTCATAAACAGGTCTGAGAGCAGAACCAGAGAGGGGAGGAAGTGACTGGCAAAGCCTTGGCCATAACAGTTGAAACTGCTCAGAAGGTGATGAGGCTGGTGCAAAACACAGATCCTGACCAGGAGACTGGTGTAGTCAGAACAGCATGGAAGAGCATGCCCTTACCGGCTAAGCAAGTCACTACAGTGCACATCAGGGCACATGTTGCTTCACAGTTCAGGGGCCAAGACATGCTCTTCTCATCAGATGTGCTACACCCACTGCAAGAAGGTCTCGTCCTTAATGAAGTGTTGGTGCGTATCCCTGAAAGGAAGGTGATGTATGTGCCCATCCCCATAACAAACACCACAACATTTACCTGGAATGGTGTTGTTGGCCAGACTGGCTGTTACGGCCAGACTCCTGCCAAAGGTGACTACAGGCAGTCACAGGACAGTTAGCAGGATAAATACTCCACACATAAGTAAATCAACCCGGCTACTCACTCTTTAGTGTTTGGTCCAGCGGATAGATGATGCAGCGGTGAAGTCCTTCAAAGTTTAACTGGCTAGATAGTATTTATACAGGTCAGAGTAAAGATAGATGAAGAGATAGCAGTGCACAGGAATTTCAGAAAGAGTGGTTTGAGAGAGGGAAGAAGGTAATGTGGAGTAGAGAAAAGATGAGTTCTGGAGATCGGTGTTCAAAAGAATGAAATAAAACGGTGGGGGCCAGCCAGTCTGCAATAGACTGTCAGACCAGTTCCACTATCCTACCCAAAACAACAAAACAAAAACTAGAAAATAAATGCGACAAAATGCACCACCGTCTCGCAGACTTTATACACACAGTTGCACATAAACTCTAAATGAGAAACGACTATATTTGCACAATATACCACGCTGGTACTCACAGTAATTCCCCAACGACTGTGCTTGCCACCATAGACATTTAAAATTCCTGAGGTGCACACCTTTGTGCACCCGTGATTCTGATGTCACGTGACCCATAACCCCTACTTCCGTGCACCCTTTACCTGACGTTATGCAACATACCCGTAACAGCTGCCTAGAGTCAGCGAAAGCTGTGTACTCAGCAGCTGTGTGGCCTGTAGAGAAAAAGCCAGCACCCAATGCAGCAGTGACAGTGAGCCAAAGCCCAGAGAGACACCACCACTCTGTAAGAATGAAAGCCACAAGTGTGGGACCCACCTGTGAATCTAGATCACCTCACAGAGGCCCAACAGGGAACCGTAAGGAAAATCCTGAGAGAAGAGTGCCAGGCCTTTGCATTTGATGACAATGATGTGGGCTGCATCCCATCCCTCAAGGTGCACATAACACTTCACAATTAAAGTCCAGTGCAAAAGACTTACATGTCGGTGCTGAAGCCTCTCCACAAGGAGGTGAAAAAGTACTTACAAGATTTGTTGAATAGGGGGTGGGTAACACCATCTTGTTCACCATACTCCTCACCGGTTGACTGCGTTCTTAAGAAGGATGGAAGCTTACGCCTGTGCTGTGACTACCGAAAGCTGAATCAGAAGTCAGTCCCTGACCGCCACCCCATACCAAGAATACAGGACATGCTGGATGCAGTGGGAGGGAGCTCCTGGTTCTCCGTGTTAGATCAAGGTAAGGGTTTCCAGGTACCACCAGGGTTTCCTTGATGTAGAAAGCCAGCCACTGACAGCATTCATAACCCCTTGGGGTCTTTACCAGTGGGTGCACATACCCTTTGGCCTGAGTTCTGCCCCTGCAGAATTCCAACAGAGCATGAAGCACTGCCTAGTGGGCTTGAGGGATTCCATTTGCTTGCCATAACTAGATGACAACTTGGTACACAGTGGCAGCTTTACTGCTGTCTAACCCAAATGTCTTAAAGTACATTGTACAACTTTAAGACTCTCTCTAATTCTATCTGCCCAGTGCCGGCCAGAAGCAGATGTGCTCCCCCTCTGAGCTGGGTTCTGCTCAAGGTTTCTTCCTGTTGATTGGGGAGTTTTTTCTTGCCACTGTTGCCTTAGGCTTGCTCTCAGGGGGTCTCAGGCCTGGGATCAATGTAAAGCTGCTTTGTGACAATTTGTGTTGTAAAAAGCACTATACAAATAAAATAGAAAGAAAGAAAGAAAGCTTTGAGGACCACTTGAAACATGCAGTGCTCCAGCAGTACATGGAACATGGATTGGTGGTGGAGTGGTGTAGGTTCCTTGGCAAGATGGTGTCCGGGGAAGGGCACACTATGGACCCAGCAGAGATTGCTCCTGTGAAGGTCTTAAAAGAAAGAATACCAGCAACAGTCTGTGACCTGCGCCAGATGTTAGGATTCCTTTCATACTACCGGTCTTTCATCCCCAATTTCTCCCAAGTGGTTCATCCACTGTACAAGCTACTGACCCTCCCTTACAGTGCCACTAGCACACCAAAAATGAACACTAGAAGACAAAAGAAGACTGGGGAAGCAAAGAAGGGGCACCTACAATCACGCAATCCCATACAGTGGATCACCTCACACCAAGAAGTGTTGAATCAGCTAATTGACATCCCCATGAAGCCACCGGTCCTGGGCTACCCCGACTTCACACAGCCATTTGTGTTACACTGTGATGCATCCCAGGAAGGATTAGGTGCAGTGCTGTATCAGCGTGAAAAAGGTAAAATGAGAGGATACCTGGCTCCCACGCCTTGAGTCAGTCAAAGAATTACCATCTTCACTCTGGAAAGCTGGAGTTTTTAGCATTGAAATCGGCCATCTGTGAGCGCTTCTGTGACTACTTGTACCACGCTCCATCCTTTGTAGCATACACTGATAACAACCCATTGACGTACATGCTCACCACGGAAAAGCTCAATGCTACAGGTCACAGATGGGTAGCGGAGTTAGCTGATTACAACTTCACCATATGCTATCGTCCTGGAAGGAACAATGCTGATGCTGATGGACTGTCTAGGATGGCCCTCAACATAGAAAGCTACGTGCAGAACTGCACTGAGGAGATGTGTCAGGAAGTCATATGTGCATCTATGGAAGGTGTGACTGTGGAGAGGGAAAGCCCGCACCAAGGGACAGGAGTTGTCCACACCGATGACTTAGTTCAGTGAAAGACCGTGTCAGTGGTAACAGCCCTTCACCCCAGCACAGATCTGTAAAGGTCAGGGGGAAGATGAGACCCTTGCCAGAGTCTTGTGGTACAAGCGACAGAATGGTGTCTCGCGTCGCAGAACCTTCAGACGAGAGCAGCTGATCATCCCTAGAGCTTACCACTCCCTGGTCTTCAAAGAGCTGCACCAAGACATGGGGCACCTGGGGGTTGAAAGAACACTTAGTCTCATTCGAGATCGGTTCTACTGGCCGCAAATGTACAAGGACATAGAACACTTCGTCACCAATGTATGCGAGTGCCTGAAGAAAAAGAAGCACAGCAGCAAACTTGAGTGCTCTTGACACTAATCCATACCACCTACCCATTTGAAATGGTCCCAATAGACTTTCTTCATTTGGATAAGTGCAAACATGGATATGAGTACATATTAGTGGTCATAGACCATTTTACCAGGTTTGCACAGGCGTATGCTACAAGAAATAAGTCTGCAAAAACCGTCGTCAACAAGATCTTCAACGATTTTGCACTCAAGTTTGGGTTTCCAAGCTGTTGCATCATGACATGGGCAAAGAGTATGAGAACAGACTGATGGCAAGGCTAAAAGAATTCTCAGGCATCCAGGGATCACACATGACACCCTACCACCCACAGGGAAACGGGCAGGTAGAGAGACTTAACAGGACAGGAAAGATCCAGTCATACTGGGACGATCAGGTGTACAAAGTAAGGAGTGGAAAGGTGGCAACAATCCGGTTTCTGAAGTGAGACCAGAGAATGGCAAAGGGAGGAACAGAGTTGTCCACAGGAACCTCCTGTTGCCCTGTGATCACCTACCACTTGAGGAACCCGCAGACCTGACCCCCCAACCGAAGAGAAATCCGGCAGACCCGACCTCCCAGCCAAAGAGAGGCAGAGCACCCTCAAATGGTAAGACTGTGCCACCTAAGAACCAGTTTCAACAGCCTGATTTAGAGAGAGACTCAGATGACAGGAGTATGACATCATCTACCAGTGGCATCAGAGCACTGACATCGGAGATCAGCAGAGGCAAACACCACTGAATCTGTATGCTGAGCCTTTCCAGTCTCAATGTTGTTTTTATCACTGCCTAGTCAAAAGTGATCTGTCACAACACCTTCAACGTGAAGAGGATGTGCCACTACAGAGTGAAGGGGATGTGCAACTACAGAAAGAAGAGGATATGCCACTATAGCCTCAGAGACCTGAACTCAGCTTAGTTAGTCAGGACAGCGATGAGGCAGACTCCTCTGAGTTGGACCCGGGTCTGTCACAACTTGTGAAACAGTACCTGCAGAGACAGAGAAAGCGGCCCATTATGCTGTGTTATGAGACCTTAGGTCAGCCTTCCTCAGTCACCAGAAACTGTAGGGTAACAGGGACTCCGGTTAGTAAGCCATAAACTTTCTGGAGGCCATGGGGGGTTGAGAGAGTGTGTTAATGAACTTTGATGAACTTGCAGAAATGTCAGGAAACATTAAATTTTGTGGGGGAGAATGTGGCATGTAGGCTTTTATGTGCATTGGTGTGAGTTGGAATATTTGTGTTTATGTGGTGCATTCACGATTACCCCACCTTGTTTGTACATTATGGTTGTCTCTTGTGTCTCTGCCATTGTTGTGTCTGTCTGCCGGCCACGCGCTGTGAATTGGCGGCGGGTGCAGTTGGCAAGCTCGGGCTGGGCTCTTGAGTTGGCTGTTGGAGGCGAGACCGCTGAGGGGCGGCTGAAGTTCCAGCTCAGCTCACCGCTGAAACTTTTGTTTTCGTGTTTCAGATTAACATCCAACATTAAATGTGTTGCACCAGATTGAGCTTTGAGATTCTTTCTACGCATGTAACACACATGTTTACAAAACAAAGTTTTTAAGGTATTTAAGGGATTCTTTGCCCTCATTTTGGTTGGTTGGTTGGTTGGTTGAACGGGAGTGAAGACTGGTCAGAGTCAAGTGTGTGGGTATTAATGGAAAACCCTGTAAACAGTTTTGTTTTTAACGGTTTGTTATTTTTTTGTTTTTGTTGCATCTTTGTTGCTTAAGTTCTGTTTTTTGTTTATTTTGATACTTCTGCCACTTGTACTGTATATAGCCTTCACCTTCACCTGCACGCCTGGGAACTAATACACCCTTGCCACTTCATTCGTCGTTTGGCTCCATTTTTGGATTTTTTTTTTTTTTTGCCTGGCTGCTGCGGTTGTCCCGTCACACTCGGGTAGCCAAATTATAATACAACAATAAAAAATGCCTTTCACATCATCTACTTCCAAGAAAATATTCCAAAATTTAAAAAAAAAACATTTTTACGAGAGTTGTAATGGAAGGGAGACCAAGTGTTTGAAGTTTAATGTATTTCCCCATTCAATGAAATTCGGGGGTTTTTACAATGGCTGTGCAATATATTTTTGAATGTAATGATCTGTATTTTTAAAGATCTAGTAAAAATCAAAATCAAATAGTGTGGAACAGATTATAGAGACTGATCTGTGCTCCTGTAATCCCCATGTGCAGTAGTACTGTTTGGTAGCGATATCACTGTGTGGAGCACTATTCTAAAATACACTTGATTCAATAAAAGTTAAGTTTTATGTTGGTGAATTATGAAGTGGTTTGCAAGGTCACACCCATGGTATGTCAGTGTTGACTTATTCACATAACTGTTCATTATTAGCCCAATCACAACTGGGTGAGTATTCCAGGAAACTTAACCAATTGAAAATTTTTGACAATGTTCTGTAAGTTAATGGTGTGAAATGAATTAAACAATAGTTGTTTATTCTGGTTTTCAATCCATCCTAGTTTAAGGTGAGAAACTTACTAGCTATAATAAGGACGGCTGAGCAGTTTTCCCAATCTGATGTCATGTGTGCAATAGTTAGTCTCACGTGTCTCTAACAGGGTTTAAATTACTTACTGTGAGGTCATGATTTTTTAAATCCTGTTTTCGACAAGTGACAAGTAGTAAAAATGCATCAAAAGTAGTTTTATTGTCAAGTTGGGGGGAAAAAGCACTTCAAATGTACAGAAAAGATTTCTGCATCAGCATTCAACCCTCAACCCTTGGCCCAAAATTAGTGTCCACAAATGTAAAATCATGAAAGATATGAATCCTGTACAGCATGACAAGGAAATGATGGTCAATATTAACAGAGCATATATGGATATTTGTTCCGTCATCATTGTTTTATCACAATTTCTGAGTGCTTCTCAGCTTGAGTGAATTTGTTTAGAGGTAAGCCTTTAAAATGATTCAGCAAGGAGGCATCTTCAGTTAAACTACAGAGGTGCAAACTAAATCCTCAACAAAGACTATACCTTTATCCATGATGCATTTTTACATTTCTGGATCATTTTCAGGTGAAGTTCATAACTACAGTAACCATATCAGGCACTTAAGCGTAATTTGAAAGTGGAGTTTATTTCTGTGCAATTATTTTAGGTCCATATATTGTGTTCACCTTGTCACCAATAATCTCATAATGAAGTCCTGATTGTGCATCCTATGAATTTCATAAATTAGTGAGAAATTAGTAATGCTGGGTCCATTTTATCACTTTTTACTGAACACAGATGTGTTTACTGTACTGTTAAGAAACAGGACTGCCTCTATCATCAGTTCTGATAAACATACATTCTTAACCTTCCTGTGTATCTTAACCTGCCACATGCAAGATTTCATTCAATCTATGATATTTTTGGCTTTGTGAATGTCATTATATCAGGTCACATTTCTGGCTTTCTGCAACCATGAGAATCAGCCAAGAGTGCTGTAGTGACAGATGGAAAAACAGATTGTGTATCTTTTAACTGGAGTCACACACTCACCTAAAGGGTGATTACTGGCATTTTACTGTCACACATTCATCCAGTCAGTTCCATAAACTGACTGATGTAATGTGACTGATATGTGATTCATACCCATGAGATAAAGAAAAGCAACTCATCCTAACCACATGTTGTGGAAAAATACTAAGCTGTAATCAGATCTCATGTATGTTCCTTTTCTGTCATTTTACTTCCTTACACCTATGCACTAAACATGATGCAAGATTATGATATAGAAACTAAACTAGGAAGATAAGCATGTATTCTACTTTTTATCATGTGGCTGCATATGACCATGGCACACATCTAAACACTTTGTGGATCTAAATTCTGTGGCTGCCCACAATTAAACCAGCCATACCTGCAGTTGAAAAGTGTAAAAGCAGAAGAACAAATGATTCTAGAAATGGTTGTGATGGAGTCACTAGCAGACTCCTGCAAACCATTTCACAAGCAAATATATGTTATCACATTGATGCTATGTGATGCTCTGCGATAAAGCTCTCTAAAGCTCTGCCTAGTGACATCAAACACACTCCAATCCAACTTCTGAGGAAATGCAGGGGAAGCTTTTGGGACAACAGTAACCATTGTAACCATTGTGGTCTGTATTTGATCCAGAAGTGAATACAGCACAGAAGAGTGTCTTCAGCATGCCCTTATTGTGAACAATTAGCAGGAGTGACATTTTTCAAAAATAAAAGTATCTGTTGCCATTTCCTCTACAAATATCCAGTGGCTGATCCCCAACCATGTGTTCAAGTCAATTAGTTGTCACACACACACACACACACACACATATGCATGGTAAAAAAGCAATGATCCAGCTCTGTTTTTGTCTGTCCATATGAAACACCTTAAATAATACAGAGGTCACAGTTCATTTACAAAAGATAGAATGCCTGTAGAGGGACTTAGTTCAAGTTCAAACAGCCATGTTTGTTCATTAAAAAACCACACCTTGTCCCCACCCACTCCCTCATACCAGGTTAGTTTATGTCTGCTCCCAACCCCTACTGCTAACCACCCCCAACAAAAAAGTGTCTCTGAGAAATCATCAAAAATCCAGGTGACTCAACTGGTTGAATCCTTCCATACATAAGTTCTGTATTATTCTTAATGTCATTATGCAAAATTGTACACTTGTGTCCCGACTTGGCAAAATTATTGATATTCGTTGATATGTTTCACAGGGTTCTTGGCAGTTGAGGAATCATTTCTCACTGCACACAACAGAAGCAAAGCAGGACAACTGTCAGTCAATGAAACAGTTTTATGTACTTGCAACAGCTTCATAGAGACTGAGTGAGAGCTAACTGTTTTGTGTTGTGTATATATACATCTCCCTTCCTTAGTGGGTTTAAGCCTATGACACAGAATAGTGAATAACCTGCTCATGTTTTGTAATTTTTTTAAAACATTCTACATCTGGTTGTCACCCCAAGTCTCATTATTGGAAGTTTAAACTAAGAATGCAATTTAACTGATAAGAAACCAATAAATGTATGTGCAAAATATGAGTACAGAATTTTTTTGGTTTTCCCTATTTCTTATTTAATCTATTAAAAATGGACAATTTAACATGAGCTAAATACAGGATGTTGCATTTTTAGAATATCAATTTCAAATCTGAAAATATTTTAAAATTTTTAACAGAATGAACCATTCCATTAAACCATGAAATAGATGGGGCCAGAGAAACCAAACAGCTTTTATTCCCGGAAAGATGAAGGAAACATCCAGATCTTCCTTGTTACATCATACATACCAGCAATACACTTTTAGTCTTTTAGTCTTTACTTCTGGTTTTGGATTAAAGCCACCAAATTCATCTAGATTGTGTCTAAGCTGTTCAGGAAGAGTACACTTTTGAAGCACTGGAGGAATATTTTACAAGAGTAGTGCAGACCTCATCCAGAGGTTGATTGATAAAAGTATTAATCTTTTATGTTCAGTTCTTTATATGTCTTTATGTTCAGTCACAGTTTGCTCAGACACATACTTCTCTTTATCTGAAGAACAATATATTTCAGGGGTAAAGAATGGCCCTCTGAATTAAAGTGGTGTATGTTTAAACTTTTAATTGATTTCAAATATGTCAAAAGTGAGAATACATGCATCGGGCTCTTAAACTGAATTGTTCTGCAAAACATGTTTTATTTAATGTATATATTGATTAGTGGCTAATTATAGTTTTCAATGGTAAAGCAAATTATATGGCCACAAATTTGAAAGAATGGTTTCTGGAAGCCCTCAAATGGAACTGTGGTGTGTGTGTGTGTGTGTGTGTGTGTGTGTGTGTGTGTGTGTGTGTGTGTGTAAAACCAGTTGCAGTAGTTACTACCCAATGTAAAATGATGATTCATTGCTCTTGGATAAATATGTCTTATCCAAGCTATGTTCCTTCAAACAGCACATATCAAGGGTTCTTCCTTCTTTAACTGGGACAAACCACAACTAATAACATACAAATGTCAAAATAAATACCGTATAGCCCGACACTGATTATCACAACTCTTCAAAACATACACTGGATTAAAGGCCACATGTCTTCACAAATACCCCACACCCTGACTCACCACACCCCATCAGCCCCTCACATGACACAGTAAAGCTCTCGTGGACGTTGAGGTTTAGTCCTGCAACAGGATGGCAGATGGGCCAGCAGCCCCTTCTTCAGGTCTTTGTTCAGGATGAAGCAGATGATGGGGTTAACCCCAGCCTGGGCAAAAGTCATCCACACAGTGGTGGAAAGGTAGCGATGAGGGATGGTGCAGGCCTTCACAAAGACTCGCCAGTAACAAGCTACAATATAGGGTGACCACAGTACCAGGAAAAATAGTGTGATCACATAGAACATCCTACCTAAGCACTTCTCCACCTTGAATTCATCCATCCCCAACAGGCAGTGGTTCTGGTTGTGTAAAGTCTGCCGGATTCCCAGCAGAGTAGGGGGCATGGGACCCCGACCAAACCCTGCAATCCAGTTGGCTGCTGCCTGGCCTGTGGCACCAGGGCCATGGAAGGTCCAATTCTGGCTGATGGCTGGAACCATCTGAACTGGTTTCATCTTGCGGTGCTTGTACTCAAAGAACAGGAGCTTCATGTAGACTACGTGGGTAGCCAGAATTAGTACCACAAGCATCAGCATGAAGCCCAGTGTATCATTCGCCTTGAAGTAGCGGTGCTCAAAGATACACTGGTCTTCCTCCCGGATGAACTTATAGGTACCCACATCAAAGACTGGTGGAAATGCCATGGCAACAGACAGAGTCCACAACATGCAAACCACAACTACACAGGTCCAGAAGGTCATGCGTTTGGAATAGAAGCGGTGGTGGGCAATGGCCATGTAACGCGTCACACTAATACAGAAGAGCATGAAGGCAGTGTGGAAACAGAAGAGTACGGCCATGAAGGCCACCACCTTGCAGCTCAGCACACTGTAAGTCCAGGTTGAGCCATTCCTGATGGACACCAGGACAAAGGGGAAGCAGACAGCTGAGCGGATGGTGTCAGCAAGGCAGAGGTCCAGAAGAAAGTAGTAGGGGGCTTTGTGAAGTGTACGATCCCTTAGGACTAGCAGAGAGACCACCATGTTGCCCACCAGGCTGATACAGATGATCAGACCCAGGAGGACCAGTTTGATGTAGGTGGACATGCCTGCTGATGAGTCCCCACTCACTGGTAAGTCTCCACTCACCACCATCCCTCCTGTCACAACCACAGCTGTGAGCAAGCCCCCTGGTCCGTCACTGCTCTCATTGCCATTGGCCATCCCTCTGGCTCTACAGTCGCCCCTCCTGATTCTGTGAAGGTGCTGTCCTCTGCCTTTGTGGCTGCTCCTCCCCACAATTCAACAGGAACTGGGGGAACTCATTCTGCATTGCCCCACTGTTCATAGACACACTCCTCTCTTTCTCCAGAGCCCTGTCACCTCCCTCCTCCTCTTCACCACCTCATTCAGCCTCAGTGCCTGCAAAAATAGAAAATCGTTTTGTAACTAAAGATGTTTTTCTAATATTCGAAAACCTGCATTTACACCAAAATACTACATTTACTTAAAACATCCGAGCAGGTAAAAGCTATACTTCTAATGTAGAGTTCTATGTTAAGTCTTTTCCAACAAGTAAAATGTATCTGCTAGAAAACACACATTTTTAATATTATTACACCTTGTCACTAAATTTGCAATATTAAAACATACCAATAATTCACTCTTCCTTGTAACTCGTGTGCTCTGAAGTGCATTTGAAAGGTTTCCTTACATTTCACAAATAATTATTTTCAACAAGGGTCTCTTCACTCTGCTATCCATCGACCTACTGATGTATAAAAGTATCTTAACCTTCAGCCATACAGACAAATTATCTGAATGTATCTGATTAAAACTGATATTCTTACCTGTCAAGTTCTGATCAGTCAATTCAGCATTCCAGCAGTGCATATAATCATGGTCTACAACAGCTAAAATCTTCCTTACCTTAGCGTAAAAAATAACAGCATTGCACCCATAAGCAAAACATAATGAGACATGCCCCCAACTGATTGTTCTAGGTAATAGCTGTAAAATAAACCAAATTTGACAGGATTGAGTGAGTGAGTTGAGTGAAGGCAGAAAGCAGATGCTGACAAAAACAAATAAAAATGCAACTTGTTAACTAGCTAGCTGTGTGTGTGGTGTGTAATTATAAAGGGATTAACTGAGTGGCTACTTAACTATTTATCCCTTGCTAGATAACTAGACAAGCAAACACTACCTTGCATGTACATCAATAAAGTGATGAACTTTCTCACAACTATTGAAAAACTGAACTTATTAGGAATTGATAGTGTTATAGTGGATTAAAGATTATTTCTGCATAGAATACAGTAAAGTTAATGCAATTAGTGTTGAGACCTCTGCTGTACCTTATTTACATAAAGAACCTTGATATGGACATCGGAAGCAAAATAATTAAATGTATTTATGACACTAAACTGTGATGGGACGCTAACAGTCTGGAAGATACAGTGAACAAGAATTAAATAGGATCCAGAATGGGCAAGACACCTGGAAAATGAAGTTTAACATTGCCAAAGGTGTACATGCAGTCAATAACAATGTAAGGTATGGTTATTTTATGGGAATGTCTTAAACTCAAAAAAGGTGAATATAAGAGATCACACAGGCTTGTTTGGATGTAAATATGGTGCTGAAGAAAATGCTGGGATATACAGCACAAACTAGCAATTACAAATCAGAGGTCTCTCTCTCTCACTCACACATACACTGCACTGTAAATACTATACCTAGGAATTATGCTATTCAAAGGACATAGAGGTGCTTTACTGTTTCCAAATATTTTATTTAAAAAATTATGAAAAGAGACTCAAAACACTTTACTTTACATTATTGGCATTTAGCAGACTCTGTTCCAGACTGAATTACACTGTGCAGACTTAATCAAGTGGCAACGTTACACAAGCAAGATACCAGAAACATAGTGCTGAGATTACAAATGTGTGCCAAGACTGAAAAGTACAAAGCACATATATATAATTTCACCTAAGGAGAACAAAAGAACATGCTTTGAGGTGGGTCTTCAGTCTGCTCATTTCACCACATGGGGGTCAAGACAGACAGCATGTGTGACCGAGATGCGAGGTTGCAGGGGCAAGGCAACCAAGTGTTCTGAAGAACCTGAGTGCGGTGGTCTGACCACTGTATAGGGTTAAGTGATCCATCACCGGTAGCCAGTGAAGGGAAATCAGGAAGGATGAGACACAAGGGAATTTGGGCCATTGCAGAGAGATTGAGCAGCAGTATTGTGTAGAAGCTGAAGGGGTTTCATTGCACACAGCAAGGAGGGGGTTGAAGATGTCCAGGCAGGAGAGAACCAGGGCTTGTTCAAGGAGCTGGGTTGAGTAGGTGGTGAGGAGGGGGTGAACTGAATGAGAAGCCATGGGAGAAAATAACAGAGCCAATTGGTCTTGTGTACAGGGAGAAAAAAGGGGGACAAGGACTCTGAGGAACACCTGTAAGGAGGATCCAAGGGGTTCATACAGCTCCTCTCAAAGACAGGATGGGTGTGTCCTAAAAGATAAGACAAAATTCAGCTGAGAACAGTACCAGAGATTCCCATTGCTGCCAAGGCAGATAGGATGATGTGATGACTTGCTCTGCCAAAGGCTGCAAAGAGGTCTAGAAGAATGGAGACAGCAGATTGGGAGGCTGCCCTTGCAGAATTAAGGCCAATGGTAGCAGAAAGAAGAGCCATTTCAGTGGAATGTCCAGCCTTGAAGCTAGACTGACTGAGGTCAGGAAAGTGTGAACGCTTATTGAAGGCAACATGTTCAAGGGTTTTGGAGAGGAAGGGGAGAAGAGAGACAGGTTTTAGGTAACAGAAGGGTCCAGTGTTGGTTTCTTGAGCAGAGGTGTAACACAAGCCTGCTTAAAGACAGACGGGACATGGCTAGTGGTCAGGGAGTTGTTAATAACTGGCATAATGAATGGGAGAACATCAGGTGAAGTCTTATTTTTTTAATAACATATTTTATTGTATTTTTCAAAACATAGAACAAATAAATGACAGCACATAGCACTACAACATATCATGAATCTTTTGAGAAGAAAAAAAAACATTTGGCAATTTACAAAGTGTAAGTTCAAGTTATACAAGTACTCTTAAGTTAAACACCTTTTGGCTAATGGATGTTACAAGAGGGAGAGAACCAAATACAAAGATAAGATTACAAAAAAAAGAAATCTACAGGTTGCTGAGCCTGCACTACAACACTGCCTCACCCATCCTGAGGGGCCAATGGCGGTTGCCAAACAAACTTTGGATGCCCACTACATATATGATCAGCAATGTTATCTGGGAGATAGTTGAGAAACGGTTTCCATAGTCTGTCAAAACCTCATTCTCCTTCAGAGTCAAGCTCAATTGTTCCATATAGTCCAGGTGATATGTGCCAAATTTGAGGTGATATGTTCACTTTTTCATAAAAGCATGAAACTTGGTACACTTGTACAGTTTGGGGCCCTGAACATTTTCAGAAATGGAGCCATTGCAAAAACGCCTTGTGGCGGCCATGGCGGCCATTTTACTTTCCGCCATAACCAAATTATGTATTTTGCATCATATCTCCTGAACCAAACATGATAGCACAGAAAAGATGATGTCTACCCCTATGTTTTGATGGTCAAGGATTACAATGATACCATATACAACATCTTAAACTGTTCAAGTGAATAGTTAATGGTGAATTCAGTGACGTTGTGAGAAGGATTACAATGAAATTACAGTATCTGAGAAGATGCAGAATGAAATTTCAAGCATATTTCATGTAATCTTTAATTTACAATCACTCTCTGGGGCCAGAATTGTCTATTATGTTAGTGTCCACAATCCTGATGATGAGGCTGTCATTCTATCCAAAGCTGCCAAGATTGTATGTTGGGATATGTATCAGATGAAGGCAAAGTTCACCCATTCATTTGAGCAAGACTGTCAAAAGACATCTGTACCCAAATCACTGCTGCCTCTGGTTGGCATGGTCCTTGATGGCCCTGACATTAAACCTCAATCTGAGGGTGTGTCTCAAGCTGTGCTCAGCATAGCTCAGTTTGTTCAGTTTAACAGCTGCATTTGGAGGTGTGATGGACACAAGAACCCAAAGCACAACCAGGAAAGGGAAACTCCCTTACTAATGTATGTGGGACTCAGTGTTCATGCCAAGACACAAAGAAAAGACCTCGTCGACACACTCTTTCAGCTAGGACTCTCAATATCATATGACAGAGTGATGGATATCACCACAGCAATGGGCAACCACGTGAGTGAGTTGTATCACAAAGAGCAAGTGGTGTGTTCAACAACGTTGAGAGAAGGATTGTTCACAACAGCAGCAGTGGACAACATAAACCAGAACCCTAGTTCTACATCTTCAACTGGCTCTTTCCATGGCACAGGGATTTCACTATTCCAGCATCCCACCAGCCAAAATAATGGAATTGACTGCAGAGTAGGATGTGACCTTGATTCATCATCCCCCTCAAGGAGAATCTCTGACCTGCCAGCATCTTTCACCACCATTCAACCTACCTACCTGAGAAATACAGAAACTACTATCCCCAAAGCCATCGGTCCAGTCCAAAGAAGGTAAATATAGGGTCTTCCTTATATAACAAATATAGTAAATTCATTTCCTGTTTGTGAAATCATGGAACAGTATTATGATGTTGTAAGGTAGCCTGTATAAGCGAAGTATCTTTCTTTTATCTTTTTACTGAATGTTTGTATATTCATTCTCTTTCAGATGGCTTGAGTCAGTGACTAACTGTGTCCTGGAAAATCAACCTCTAGAACACATCTCCTGGGCAGCCTTTCATGCCAATCAACTGCAACCAAAGGAACTCCCCCTGCCATCTTAGCTCTCCTTCCCCTGTTCCCTGATGACTCCAAATCAGTGGCCATGATTCATCGTGCAATGAATGTCATCAATCAAGCAGTACAGAGGGTAAATCCAGGACAAGTACCCATTGTCATTGTGGACCAGCCTCTGTACAGCATAGCCAAACAAATACAGTGGAGTTGACCCATTACACATGGAGAAGATCATTTTGTCATTGTCTTGGGAGGACTGCATATGGCAGCTCTCAAGATACTAGGGGACTGGCTAGAATGTAGTGGTTGGGTGGAAGCCCTTGTCCAAGCCAACATAGCTACCCAGGGAGTTGCAGAGTCCTTCCTGAAAGTGTCCCATGTCACACGGACAATGCGTGCACATCAAGTAACTGCCAGTAGTCTCCACATCTTGATGACAAAAGCCTACAACCAGTACACTGAATCAAGACTGAATCTTGACTTGTCTTGTCTACTTGTCTACTTGTCACCATTGACAACTGGTGTACCATGAGACAGCAAGAAAGTCCTCAGTTTCTGTTTTGACACACTGCCCTGCAGATGGAGCTCCTTGTCTTGTCATTTGTAGTATCCCTGTGTCAGGCTGACTTCAATCTCTATGTGGATAGCATGACAAAGCTTGCCCCATGGTGCTTCAGCCTTGACCACACAAATTATCCACGCTGATTACCTGTTCATGTTAAAGACATGGCAGGTCTGTCCAAAACCAATCCAGGTGTGGCAAAGGAATTTCTGGCAGGGAAATGCATAGTCACAAAGAGTCAAAAAGTGTTTTCAGCAATGGCTATAGATCAAGCGCATGAGCAAAACAATGCTACAGTGAAGGGAGATGGAGGTGCAGTTGGTCTGATGCAAAAACAGGATTCCCTCTGTTGCTAGACCGTTGCTGGACCAGAAGTGTCTCAGGTGATTGATGAGTTTGAGAATGCCATGGAGTTCAGCAGTAAGGGTGTCTCTGAAAACAGACATCATGAACAGGCCAAAAGTGTCCAGCTGGAATTCAAAAGACATACGAGTGCATTAGTTGACGTGATTGAGTAAATGGGAAACCCCTTTGGACAGCAACAACCTTCTGAAGCTGGACTCAAGAGAATTAGCAGACCAAGCTGTTGTGGATGCTGTTTGGGTTGCAGAGAGGATGCAGGGCACGAAACCCATCACTGCCCCTTTAAAGAGGAACAAGCTCCCTCCTTTTAAAACAGCTCCAATAAGAGGACAGTCTGAGACTAAACTTGCTGAAAAATCACTGAAAAATGACTGTGCACTGTTTTCCAGACTCTACATCACCTGTCAGACCCTTGGTGGAAACCTAGAAAACTTCTTCAAACACGAAAATCAGGCCTGCCCTCCATCACTCTCCCTTCATAGTGGACTACGCTTGGGAAACAAAGCTGATCTGTTAAGTTGCCTAGAAAACAGTGCCCCAGACAGTGAGGTCCAAATACCAGATGGGTCAGCAGTCATCAACAGGCTGAAGCCAGGCATAGCTAAAACCTTCAATAACTTTTCCAGCAAGATCTTCATACCTTATATCAAAGAGAAACTTGAAAGGGCCAACAGAGTGGATGTTATATGGGACTGCTATGACGTTAACGGCTTAAAGTCCCAGACAAGACAGAAGTGGGGAAAGGGGACAAGAACAAGAGTGAATGGAAAAAACAAGATACCAACCAACTGAAAAGGCTTCCTGAGAGTGGATGAAAACAAAACAGAGCTCTTTCACTTTCTGGCCATGAACCTTCTGGAAATGTTGACTACCAAACAAGTTGTTTCCACTTCCAGACCCAATGTTCTATCATCTCACCCACAAGAAACAGATCAGATTGAACCTTGCACGCATGAAGAAGCAGATACAAGGATGCTGCTCCATGTGGCGGATGCTGCAAGAAAAGGATTTAAAAAGATCACCCTGCACACTTTGGACACAGATGTTGTGGTCCTAGTAGGGCTGCCCCAACCAAAGATTTACCTAGTCAACTAGCAGTCGTTAGCTCAAGCCATTAGTCGACTAGTTGTTGCACTTTATGACATTAATTTAATTATTTAAATATTTTTTTTGTGACATCAGAAAATGGTTTGAGTTCCAGGGCTGAGGAAGAATGTTATAAGTAACATTGTTAACACTGTGCTGCATTACAGAGAAATACAAAACCATAATAATGAGCCTTTAAAATATAAAGTGCACTCACGAAGCGAGCCGTCTGTTAATGACAATGCTAACTGCAAAAGCAGTAATGATTCTGAATGTGTCGGAACAACCAGCAAGGAGACTGAACATTTTGTTAATTTATTTCAACACAGTATAACATAACACAACTTATGAACTTGTAACACCAACACAATGACTTATAAAACAAATGATAAATAAAAACCAGAACATGAAGTTAAACATGCAGTAAGCGAGGTAATTTAGCTTCCCCAGTCCCCACGAACACTTGGATAAGCCTAATAGCGCATATGACAATATATTTATTTAGCTGCATATAGCCTTAACTTTGCCATTCATTAATGTTAATTAGGCCATTAATTATTTAGCCTAATGGAATAACACTTTCGCACGTATGGTCACACTGGTGTGTATGCTAAAACTGGTGCGATTAGAACACTAGATTGGAAAAAATTCTAGCTAATTTTAGGTTTGAAGAAACAGTGATTTAACGTTAAAAATACAGCAAATGCTAACTGTAAACTATGAGAAGCTTAATAACGCCAATGAAAACATAACGCACCGTGGTAACAGTGCGCTACATTGAATAAAAATAAGTTACGTATGAAAGGGATAATAACGTTAGGCTAGGGAGAGCCTGGATGGAAGTAACACTTTTCAGATAAACGTCATTTTAAAAGATAACGTTACAGACAGAAACAAATTTTCATTGTGATCAACAACTCACATGTGTGTGCTTTCAATAACAAGGTGCTAATTTGTACAAATGTGGAACGACTGCGGTATAATAATATAATAAGTATAGTTGTTATTGTAGAGGGACGAAAGAAACATCTGTTACAATTGTCCCGACAATGACTCCTGACAGTTAAACCTGACTTGCTTCAAAACTGAGAAACTCTGATATGGCAAACTTCAGGATGTGTTCAAGTACTAATTAATCTGTCAAATGATCATGACTATGACACATGAAACAATAAACACAACTTGTCATTCAAAAAAAAATTACCGCTTGAGTGAATTTACTTCTACAGTCCGTGATCGAAAACAGCTTCCTGGGTATAACTCTACGAAAGTATGATGTATCCACGCGATTCTTCGGGGTTCTGGTAAGTGTTGCATGCTGTACATGCTGACGCAGTCAGGCATATCAGACTTGTATGGGCTCAGAGAAAATCGCCGCGTTACTTTCGTCCCATGTTAGTTTTGTACCGGCTTTCCCCTACGTTTCAGATGATAAGTCATGTTTGAGGTCGTCAAATGATAGGCGAGTCTTTGCATGCAGAGTTTGCATGTCACATTCTTGGGGTCGTCCTTTACACGCTCGAAATGATCCCACGCTTTGGATGATTTCCTGCACGACATAATAACGACACAAAGGCACGACATAACTTTTTAACTTAATAACTTAATAACTTTTTAACGACAAGGCCCAGCTCCCGAGGGTTTTTTTTTCTGCGACTAACCGACTACTGAAAACTTGGTCAACTAAGACTCTTCTTGTCGACTAACATTTAGTCGACTATTAGGGGGCAGCCCTAGGTCCTAGCCATTGCGCATATGTCAGAGCTGGACATTGAGGAGCTGTGGGTCACATTTGGGATGAACTTAGCACGAACTTCAGATACATATCTGCCCATGAGATGCCTGTCAGGGCTCCCGCCCCCTAGCTGTTGTGTTTTTGTTTCTTCCCTGTCCATGTGCTTTTGTTTTCCTTGTGTTCTAGCCCTGCCCCACTCTCCACCTTGTCTCCGCCCACCTGATTGTCTCCACCTGCCTGTCTGCACACCTGCCTCCCATCACCTAATCAGCCCAGCCCTATATCTACCCTGCTTGTCTCTGTGTTGTTTGCCAGATCGTTTCAGTGTTTCTGCCTGTCTCGTTTCCCGCCTGTTTTTCCTGTTTGGATTTTGCTGGTTTTTGCCTCGCCTGTTCCTCGACATCGTTTTTGCCTGCCCTTCTGTCCTGATTGCCTGATCTGCCTGCCTTCAAGGTTTGACCCTGCCTGTTTCTGTTTTTGATCCTTGTTTTCCCCTTGGACTGCCTACCTGGTATTTTGACCCTGCCTGTTTTTGGACTGTCTGCTTGTTTGACGATTCTGCTAATAAACGCCTGGAATTGGAGCACTTGTGGTCCGCGTCTGAGTCCGTGCCTGAGTCCTGACATTGCCAAGTCTCTGGGTCCTGACAGATCCAAGGCCCTTCCTGTGTTCCATGCCTTCACTGGCTGTGACACAGTATCTGCATTTGCAACCAGGGGCAAGACAGCATGGGATACCTGGAATGCCTATGACATGGCAACAGAGGCCTTCATGACTCTGTCAAAGGCTCCAAAAACCATTCCAGAGGAGGTCATTTCCATTGTGGAGTGCTTCACAATTCTCATCTATGATCGCACCAGCAGCCAACTCAACATTGATCAAGCTTGTCTTGAGTTGTTCACAAAGAAAGGAAGACTAAGGATGCACTGGTGCAGAACCTCAAAAGAGCAGTGTACCAAGAAGGACACTGTTGGGGATAAGCACTTGAGGTGACACCAAATATTCCAGCTCCAACAGACTAGGGTTGGATGGACCCAAGCGATTGGAGACCATTGTGGTCAACTCTTCCACAGGCAAGTCAGTCCATCCTTGAACTCTTAAGTTGTGGCTGCAAGAAAGGCTGCCGCGGGCATTGCAAATGCAAAAAAGCCTCCTTGAAGTACACGGCTCTGTGTCAATGTGAAGGAGACAGTGAAGAATAGGTTCAACAACAACAACAAAACAATCAAACAAATTAAGTAAATTTTTGTGTTTGACACATTTTTAAGCTAAGTTGTTAAGGTCATATTGAATATTGAATATTGTTTGACTCTTTACCATCACTGTATTGTCAGGGTTAATTTTTCTGTGTTATCATGTTTGGTTCAGGAGGTATGATGCAAAACACATAATTTGGTTATGGCAGAAAGTAAAATGGACATAATTTTCACATATCACCTGGGCTAATAGGTATAACTTTCAATCTCCAAGCCACTGGTTTATAGTGGAAGGTCTGGGCTTAATCCACAGGAATAGAATGCATCTACTTGCCAGTAAAAGAAGCTTATTCAAAAGTCTATGCTGTGTCGTTGTCATAGGGAAACCTTTGTCTAAAACATTAAACAGAAACATTCTCGGTTCTATTTTTATATCCACTGATATATTCCCCTGATATATTTTCCCAGTATGTAGATATTGGATGACACTGCCAAAAACAATGAAAGTAGGATCCCACCTCCTTTCAACATTTGACACAATGTTAAGAAACTGCTATGTGCGCTGTAGCCTATGAAGGATAGGCTACAGACTCAGGTATACTGAGTCTCTGTTTGCCTACTGTGCAAAAAGGTTTTCCCTATGGACTTCGAAGCATCAGACCATGCCCCCTCCCCCAACTCAGATCCCAAGTCTCTCTCCTATATACCTTTTTATTTTATTTATGTTGAATGGATTAAGGGACTGTAATTTATCGTAGACATGAGATAGGAGGTTCTTATTGCTCTAATACTGTAATAAAAATGTATCTCACAGTATCTGAGAAATGTATATGAGAGAAGCGATTGGTTTGGCCAAAAGAAAATTTAAATTTTTATGAAATGCCTAATCTGAAGAAAGCCATAGAAATGATTAGATGGGATGCCATATTTAACTCTGAGTTGCTCAAAGGATAATAATGTCAGCCTCAAACATGTCATTAACAATCCTGATCCCTTTGTCATACCAGCATTCAAAAATACTCTTGCCAACTCCAGGGGGAAATGCTTTGTTTTGGGTAAGGGGATGCAGGATAGAGAAGTAACCCTTCCTCTAATTGTGCTCATAATTATAGGGAATTTTAAAACTTATGGTGAAGCTGAGATTTTTCATTGTAATAAGCCTCAATAAAGACAAAGGTGAACAGTGCCACGCATCAATGTGAGTCTCCCCTCTAAGACTAAGAAAGTTCCACAGCCAACCTGACACTATACACATGTGGCTTGCCCAATTGTAAAACAAAAAGTTTGGCAAAGCAAGGCCCCTCTCTCTTGGCAATTGCAGGGTCTTAAATTTAAGACTTGAATTTTTCCCATGCCAGATACATTTGGAGATAGCTTTTTCAATGTCAGAGAACACAGACCTCTTTATTATCAAAGGGAGCATTTGCATAGGGTACAATCCTTGGGAGAATGTTCATTTTAATTAAACTAATTCTACCAATCCAGGATAGTGGGAGATCGAACCACGTATCTAAATCGCTTTTGATAGTGCTCAAAAGTGGCGTAAAGTTATGCTTAAAAACGCTATTTATATTGGCAGAAACCCTGAAACCTAGATAAATAAAACCAGATTCTGCCCATTTGAAAGGAAAATTGTTCAAACCGCTCCTATCTCCAAAGTTACCCAGAGGTAAAGCTTCAGATTTGTCATAGTTAATTCTGTAGCCTAAAAAGCTACCAAATGTATCTATGGTGGAGACGAGAGCTGGAATCGATTCCTCTGGTTTGGTTAAAAAAAAGTGTTAAAAAATGTCATCAGTGTAGCGCACTCTCTTGCGGACAGTTCCATCAAATCTTACACCCGAAATATCACTATGGCATCTTAGGCCAGGTTCACACTACACGATTTTAGCCCTGATTTTCCACTCGCCGACAGTTTTTGGAGATCGCCGAGCTCACGGCTAGCAAATCAGCTCTCGATCGCTATGTGTGAATTGTTCAAAGACCTGTCAGGGAGTCCAAATCCTGTAGTGTGAAAAGTGTTGTGACCCGTTTGTGACTGGCAGTGAGTGCGGCGACGAGCTACAGCCAAAGAGAGCACAAGACATGGGGTGAGGGAAAACCTGGGGGAGGGGTTGTACAACATCAACAAGCATGGCTAAAACAGAAGCTCCGTGATCTGCTTGGACCCAAGAAATAGAGGAAAATTTGGTTGAACTTTGGCAGGAGCACCAATGCCTTTTTGATGTTTCCAAAAAATAATGAATTCCTGCAGTAGTTTGAATATGAATCCATGACTTAGGAGTGAGACTCTTACATTATAATTTAATTACATAAATAATATCAATAATAGCAGTACTCCGTCAAAAAACAAATATTGTGAGATGAGATTTCAGCCATATTGCTTACAGAGCATAAGATCTTTGTCTATGGTAGCCATTTTTGGAAGAAAAAAATCCCTGTCTCGCGCATGGTATCGTGTCATTCCCCGTGTCACTTCTCGCATGTATTTTCATGACAAAACGTAGTTTGGAGACCGGACAGACTCGTCAGAGATTCCTCCTGGTGAAAGATCTTGTAATGTGTGACCCCCCTGTCGCTGATCAGTCATGTAGTGTGTAAACCACAACGACCTGTCTTCATGCATATACAACTTTATAGGGTTTAATTTTCTGAATATTGTCGTAGCCATGCTGTTGTAATTAGCTAATTAACTAGCTAGTGTAGTTAGATAGTTAGTTAGCTTAAGTACTTTCTGCAATGGGTAAGTCCTGTCGTTATAATCATCGTGACTTTGGGTATTTATTCCAAACAGGGGGTGTAAAGTGGCTGTTCGTTTACTTGGGTGATGGCTGTATGCATGGACAAACACAAGCCGTTTTAACATTTAGGCTGTGTCCCAATTCAAACTCAGCTGCCTTATGCAGGGTTGGGGAGTAACGGAATAGGCCTACATGTAACGGCGTTACGTATTTAGAATACAAAATATGAGTAGTCTAACTGTATTCCGTTACAGTTACCATTTTAAAATGTTACCAAATTACAGTTACATTTTAAAAATATTTGGATTACTGAAGGGATTACATTGGTTTTTTTCCTTTAATTTCATTTATTATTTCCATTTAATCTATATTCAGTTATTCAAATCTATCCAATGATAGGCAACTCCGGGGTGTATCTCCCATATGCCTCTCACACACAAAAAAGAAAAAACAGCATGCAGCCTGCCTGACTCACAAGACAGTAGAATGGAGAGTGAGACAGAAAGCAATCAGTGCAACGGGTTTATATCATGAAAATACCGGGACCATTTTACTTTCAAATTTGGCAAAGGTCGCAACATAACAGTACAATGCAAGCTGTTTGCCAGCAACCAAACTGCTATCCGCTTCAAAACAGTCGACCTCTAACCTGAAGAAGCATCTGGAAGTAAATTCTCTTTTTCATAAGATAATATTGATCGCTAGCTTGGCTGCACTGGATTAGCTATTCGGCTAGCTAGTAGGCTAGTAGGTATAGTATTAAAGCTAACTAGCTAATGGGTACATACAGTGACAAAACAAGTGAAATTTCACATGTTCACAACTGCGATTACTCCAACAATTTTACACTATGCATATTATACATTAAATTGTTAAGCTACTCCTTTCTCGCTCACTATGTATTTAGGGTGGCTCGTGCCTTTTCTAACTCATGTTTTGGTGCAATGTATATTTTTCGAATTAACATTTACAAATCTGAAGAAATTGCAATGAAATGCCCGTTAGCCACTACAATGCTAAGTGAACATTCTAAAAATACGCTAAAGCCCCATCCACGTTTAAAGCCATTCACTCGTCGTCCGCTGCTTGGTCGCTAGTGGGCGTTCCAGGCTCTGGTTGCCTAGGTATCCCGCTTGTATATTTCCCACCCCAAATGTTTCCGATTGAAACAAGCAGTAGCTGGCTAGTTCTACAAGACCATAAATATATCGCTAGTGTATGCATATTGACAGTGCTACGCTTCAACAGTCACAATGCATGCACGTTTAGTTTATTTTAGTTCACAGATAGTATAGTTTATAGATCAAAGCCGTAGTGGTAGGAACCAAAGTCGTGGACGTTGTCTCCTTGTGGTAAACGTTTGGGGAACTCTGTGTTGGCGTCATCTGTCAGTCAACGGTATCCTTCACTCCCATTGGTAGTCACCTCAATAGCGTCGCCTCAAAATTGAGATTAGTTTAACTCGGAACCCTCCCACTTCGCGTCGCCAATTGTCATTTCGCCTGATATCGCTTCAAGTTGCCTAATGTCATTAACATTCCATGGTCTCTCGTCGCTTGTCTCTTCCAGTGTGTATGGGGCTTAGCCGTGCAGAACCTTAGTCGGTTGAATAGAGTCCCGAGGTGGCAACGTCATCTCTGGTTCTTCGCTGGTGTCGGAAGTAAATTCCCTATGGAAAATTACAATGGGCTTCGCATACTATCCATATTTACGCAAATTCGGATTCATTTCAGGAACTGGGAATTTCTTGAATTAACCTGTTCGGTGTGACTATATATTTGGACTCATCAAATGTTTCGATATTTTCTGAAAATGTTAAGATTTAAGACTTGTAGTTCGTGTTGTAGTCCACTTTTCGAACGACATATCCGATAGAGCAATGCGGGAGGAACGTCTGGACAAATCAGATACCACCATCTCATCCGGGTATTCTGGGATCTTCGGTTTAGAAAACCGTTGGCTCTGAACCCAGCTAGGTTTGTTAGTGGAAGACACAGTAGCAAAGATGACAGCAGGTAGTAAGTTGGTAGTTAGCTAGCTAAGAAACAACCGTAATCATTATAAAATGTTTCAGTGCTTTGTCCCGAACTACAGACACCGTACATATGTGAACGACTGCAAATTTCTCAGGTTTCCAAAATGCCCCACGGCATAGTTTTACGTTATGGAAACCGTGAAACAGGAACAGGTTATCTCTGTAAGCACACCATCAGAGAGACGTCTATCAAATGTAGCTAACTAAATGTGCATTTTCACTCAAGTCAGGTGCTCAAATCTACACATGTAAGCAGAATTATCCTTTTGCTTATTCATCAAGGTGTTTCTGACCTTTGTCTCCAAGGCTTTCGGCGTTTTTCATCATTGAAAATCGTGGGCTAACAATCAGTCCACTCCAATTATCGAGTGAAGCATGGTACTTTTGGTCGTGGATATTCAGTACCCTGTCTTCATTTAAACTGTCCTTGCTCCTTTAAGACATGGGGTGGCCTGCACACACACTTGTATAGATCCCACAATTCGCAGAAGACTGAAGTTGTGCGGGCTTTCAGATGTCAAATTTGTGACTCATTTTATCCTAATACAAAAGACAATTTTCAACATATTAATTCCCACTTGAAGAGGCATGAAACCATAGAATGTGCTTTTGATGGATGTGATTTCAAGACAAACATATATGGTACTTATGCAACATACAGGAGTAGAAGACACAAGTCCTATTCATGGAAAGATTTGAAGACTAAGGTGATTGCAAAACATCCATTTTTTTTTTTTTTTTTTACTGAGAATGAAATCCACTTTCCAGTGTTGGAACCACATGTTCATGTGGATATAGATACCATCTTAGTTGGGTTGTGAAAGGAATACGTCAAGTGAAATAGTGAAAAATATTGGTTCGCTCTTGTTAAAATTGGAAGGCATCTATAATGTCTCTGGCAAATGCATTGATGACTTGGTGGAACAGCTTCAGTTTATCTGCGCATCATCAACTCAGTATATTCCAAGGTTAGTTAGTGATCGTTTTACAAAGAATAACTGTGCTGTTGATGAAGCTATTATCAGTGAATTGGTAGACAAACTGTGTTGCTCTAATCCTTTTAGTGCAGCCTTGGGTCCTGATGGTCCCTTTTCTTCAAAATTAAGAGAAGAAAATATTTTAAGGAAAACTTCAGTGTAATTGAGCCAGTAGAGTATATTTTGGATCCAGAGGAGAATTACAGCTTTCAGTATGTGCCTGTTCTTCAATCCTTACAGCAACTGTTGAATAATGAAGACATTGCAAACAATGTATTGACTAAACATTCAAACACTTCACAGTTGGCATCCTTCCATGATGGTAAATATTTCAAGCTAAATGAATTTCATGCTAATGAAGAGTTCAGTATTTCACATATACTCTATGTAGACGATTTTGAAATCTGCAATCCTCTTGCAGAAAAAAAACATGAAGTCACAGCAGTTTACTGGGTACTTGCCAATGTACCATCTGAACTGAGATCACAGGTAACATCAATTTATTTGGCTCTCCTTTGTAAAGCAAATGATGTAAAAAAAATTGGCTATGAGTCTGTTCTGGAGCCTCTTTTGAATGATCTCATAACATTGGAGAAGGAAGGAATTTTTTTGCCTCGAGTTGGTAAAAATATCAGAGGTACTGTTTTTTGTGTTTCAGCAGACAATCTTGGTGCTCATTCTTTGAGTGGACTTGTAGAAAGCTTTTCTGGACATTATATCTGCAGGTATTGGGGACCATTCTGACTATCAGCAAAAGGAAGTGCATTCAGGAGCTTTTCCACCAAGAACAAAAGAGAGCTATGATTTACATGTTCAGTCTGTAAACGGAAATCCTGCTCTGGTACATTGTTATGGAGTGAAGAAATGTTGTCCCATAACTGGGAAATTAAGTATTTTCCATTTTGTAACAGGGTACCCACCAGATGTTCTACACGATCTTTTTGAAGATATAATTCCATTGGAATTGGCACTATGTTGCAAACAGTATTTCACCTTGACAGAACTGAACACGTCCATAACTCAATTTTCATACAGATGGACTGATAAAACTGGTCACCCCCAACCTATCCCAACAAATTTTGTCCCTGGCAAAAGTATTGATGGGAACGCACATGAAAACTGGACATTATTAAGATTATTATCATTCATTATTGGTGGTCATTATATACCACTGAATGATCCAGCATGGCAAGTTCTCATGAATTTAAAAGATATTACTTGTAGTGTCCCCTATTCATACTGAGGGAAGTATTTCCTACCTAGACACACTGGTATCAGAACATTGCCACAGGCTGTTGGAAGTTTTCCCAGATCAAAAATGAACTCCAAAGCACCATTTTTTGGAGCATTATCCTGATATGATAAGAGGGTTTGGTCCTTTGGTTAGCCTCTGGACTACACCCTTTGAGGCAAAACATAGTTTCTTTAAGCGAGTTGTTAGATACACAAACAGCTTCAGAAATGTCTTGATGTCACTTGCCTTAAAGCACCAAATGATGATGGCATACTATTCACAAGCAAATGCTTTAAAACCTGCAATATGTACCACTAAAATATCATCTCTTCCATTAGAACTACTTGATATGGAAATACAGCAGTCTTTCAAGGAAGTTTATCTTACACAACCCTCTGTGAAATTGACCAATGTAGTGATACACTATGGAACTAAATGCTGCTGGGATGATTTTGCCTTATGGGTCTGGTCTTACTGGTGGTCTACCTGATTTTTTTGAGATTTCACAGATTGTTGTTGAAGACAGCAATCTCAGTTTCATTGTGAAAATACTTAACAGCTGGTATGATGAACACTTCAGGGCGTTTATGTTCTGCAGAGTGGAATCCCCATTCAGCGAACACGAGAGGTCATCATCTGATGTCTCATCGACCATATGGGAGAAGATTCAAGTGCCTTGATCAAGGACTTTGAGGTTAGTACAATAAATAGTTTTCAGGATTTTTAATAGTGTTAGTTTTGAAGTTTTAAATAAAGTAATCACTGATGACTATGAGAGAAGACATGCAAAGGAACAGCATAGCGAATGAGCAGTGAGGGATTGCTCTTTGTGTGTCTGTGTCTCTGTCTTGTAACATGAAAGTGAGTTCTAACCAGTTATATTTACAATGTCTGCAGGATGCTGCTGATGCAGCTGCTAATGTACAAGAGGAGTTGGCAGAGGAGGCGATAAAGATTTACCAGCTGCGGAACCAAGATGGGTCAGTTGATGAACCTACTGATGTAGGGATTGTGATTGAGGGCGTCACTGTCCTCAGCAGTCTTGGGGATGTTAGCAGAGCCTGCAGCTATCTGTTAGGACTAACCTATGCCTTGGATCTGAGATACCCCAAGAATCTCAAATATATTTTTGAGGTATTCCAAAAACCACTGCTGGAGTTGGATCCTGGAAACCTTTCAACCAAGTTTCAGAGACTGAAAAATTACCTGCGTACATAGTTGCCGACTACTGTTCAGCAAGATTTTCGATTTTCCATTGGCAAGGTATACCTGTCTGAAAGTTTAGCTGTTGTATTGTCATAATGCAAGTTGAGATTTCCGTTGATAACAAAATTGCATTTCGGACTGGTATTGTTTGCTGTTGTGTAACTTTAATTAATGCAAAGTGTCGCTGTTCTTGGTGCATTTCAGCTGTATGCAGAGTTTAGTTCAGCCTGTTGCCCTCATAGCATGGACATTTTCACATGCTCATTGGCAAAAATAAACCTTGTTGAAAGTTAAGGTATATAAAATGCCTAACAGTTTCATTATTATATAATCCAAGTTGAAATTTCCATTAATGCCAAACAGCCTCTGTTGACTGGTATTTTTGCCGTTGTGTGGTGACTTAAATTGATTGAAGGACCCATTGTTCTTGGTGCATTTCACCCATGTTTGAGAGACCGCTTACTAATGTGCAGAGTTCAATTTGGCTCACTGTTTTTATAGTGTGGGCATTGCAAATGACATGTATCAATGTAACAAAGTAAACCAGGTTGAATTTAGACTTAAATAAACAGTCAAATAAAAATTGAGGCTATTTACCTAGCTATTAAATAAGGTAGGTTGGATCTGCTCCTAAAGTTGAATCGTTTGTTGCCATTAGGGGACAGAGAGGGAATTTTCCACTTTTTTCCTCCGTCGAAGCGTTATCCAACGAGTTAGCTCATTGGCAAACACAGCTAATTTGGCTCTAGCCGAGAGGTTTTTTTGTGGTTTGTCGCTGTCTCAGGAGCAAATCTTTAAATAATTAAGCAGCACTTTAGCTAGCTAGTCAGTAGTTTAGCTAGCTAGCCGGTTCGCTTGTTTAATTTTTTCTACTATTTTTCAGTGTCAGATTTTAGGATATTCTGATTCTGGTTGCGTTAGCGCATCTGCTGAACTGTAAGCGTAGTTTTATTGTATTTAGGCTAAGTGGCATTTCTTGTGCTTGATTTCTGCCTTTGACTGTTCTGAGCCACCTCGGTGCTTTTAGCACTTTTTTAGCTGGTAATTCTGTCTCGGCAGTAAATCTTTATTTAGGGAAAGCGTTTCAGTTAGGGGAAAAAATGGGGCCAAAACTGGGCGAGAGTTGCCGTATGATCGGATTTCTGGAGGGAGACCTCCAGGATGAGTTCATCTGCGACCGTTGCCGACTTGTTGAGCACTTGGAGAACAAGATTCTTGATCTCGAGGCCCAACTAGCTGGACTCCACAGTAATCCTGAATTGTTAGAGTTCCAGGAACTGGTTAGTACGCCCTATAGGGAGATAGTGTGGTCACCAAAGCCGGGTATGGGGGAAGATACATACTCTAAAAACTTAAACTATGATGTACTCAATTCTTTTGGTAAAACATGTAAACACGTAAAGATATTGAGTAAATATTAAAGCTGCGAAATCCTTTAAATATACCTTATGAATTAAGTAAATGTATGTAAAAAATGTAAGTAGTGCAATAGTAAAAAATGTAATCAATGCAATAGTAACTCTAAGTCAAAACCACTAAAAAATTGAGTAGATATGCTAGGTAGATGTAACTGAAAATGAGACTATTATTTAACAAAACAATTGTGCTACAGTTACTAAATTTTTTTTAACTGAATTTAATTCATACTGGACTATCAATTAGCAAAATAAATATGTTACATTTACTTAATTTTTTAAAATTGTATTTACCCTTTACTCCAGGAGTACTTTACTTGAAGTAACTATATCTAATGAAACCAAATGTATACATAAAGCAATTGTACACACATTATCATTTTAAGTTAACATATATTCCACCAGTGTATCAGTATAACACATAAGAACATATGATGACGAGAACAGGCCATTCGGCCCAACTAAGCTCGCCATTTCTTAATTAAAGAGTATCCAAAACTGCATCAAGTCTAGACTTGAACACAGCAAGGGTCTCTGCCTCAACTACATGACCTGGAAACCTATTCCATGTATTGATAACTCTTTGTGTGAAATGATATTTTCTTATATCAGTGCAGAACTTACATTTAACTAGTATCCATTTATGTCCTCTTGTTTTACAGTCTGAACTCTAAAAATCTATTATAGTTAACCTTATTGAGTTCTGTCATAAATTTAAAAACCTCAATTAAATCACCCCTAAGCCTCCTCTTGCTTAGTCTAAATAGGTTAAGTAACTTGAGTTTTTCCTCGTAGCTTTTATATTTCATGCCAGGAACTAATTTAGTTGCCCTTCTTGGACCCTTTTCAAGAACTTCGATATCTTTTTTATAGTGCGGTGCCCAGAACTGCACACAGTATTCCAAGTGAAGTCTGACTAAGGCATTGTATAATTTCAATATAACCTCTTTAGATTTATACTCAATATGTTTGGCAATATATCCCAGCATCCAGTTGGCCTTTTTTTACTGCTACAGCACACTGCCTAGATCCTGTTAAGCTTGGGTCAACTATTACTCCCAAGTCTTTTTCAAATTGAGCACATTCTAGTTTTTTCCACCCATGAAGTAGTCTTGTCTAAGGTTCTTATTTCCCACATGCAAGACTTTACATTTATCTAAATTGAATGTCATCTGCCAGGTATCTGTCCACTTTTGGATGCTGTTTAGGTCTTCCTGTACCTTAGTTGCCTTAGTTGACCGTAGTTCTATTACTGATTCCAATATTTTGCATGCAATACAAGGTAAGACGACAGGCCTATAATTTCCTGGATCAGTCCGGTCTCCTTTCTTGTAGATAAGTACTACACTGCCATGTTTTCAGTCATCTGGCATTTCTCCAGTTTTAAGGGATTGCTTAAAAATAACTGTCAGAGGCTTGTAAACCACCTCTGCTAGTTCTCTGAGAACTCTTGGATATATTCCATCAGGGCCTGCTGCCTTATTTGTTTTAAGTTTTTGAAGTTTATCTAGTACTTCTGCATCATTTAAATCAATTTCCTCCATAAGTCTCTGAGAACTGACTGCACCTGAAGGCATATGCAAAAACACTTCTCTAGTGAAACTCTCCACAAAGTAACTGTTTAGTGTATCAGCAGTAGCTTTGTTATCATAAACCATAACTCCATCCTTATTTTTTATACCTCTTATTTCATCCTTAACTATCCTTTTTCGACTGTAACATTGGAAAAATGGTTGAGTTGCTCTTTGCATCTAGTGCAATCTGTCTTTCAAAACACCTTTTAGCTTCCCTTATTTTTTTCTTAACTTGAGCTCACATATTACTGTATTCAATCTTATTACTATCTGAGCTCTCCAACTTGTATTTTCTTTTTCAGCTTCCCTTTTCTCACTTGTGGAATGAATTTACACTGTCCATCCAGAATAATCGTTTTAAATATGCACCACATTTCTTTCACAGTTTTACCACCTAGAAGAGGTACCCAGTTTATATTCCTTGTATAATCACGCATCTTAATAAAGTCAGCTTGTCTAAAGTTGAATACTCTAGCATTGGAGAATGCAGACTTAACTTGCCAAAAAACTTCAAATGTAATTGAACTATGGTCACTTGCGGGTCCCCTACCTCAACACTGCTGATTCTATCAGGTTTATTTCACAGAACCAGATCTAGAGAACTGTGTTCTCTCTCGTGGGTTGAGTAACAGACTGTATCAAAAACCAGTCATTTACAAGATCCAAAAACTCTTCCTCACATTTACCTTGACCTGACACAGCTTCCCAATTATTTGAAGGGCAATTGAAGTCCCCCATTACTATTGTCTCACCCTCCTGACATGCTAGTTTAATGTTATTAAACAGCATACTTTTGACACTGCTGTCTGAGGCTGGTGGCCTATAGCATACTCCAACATTCAGACCTTTTTCATTTTCCCCCAATATTTTAATCCATATGTCTTCACTAACACCAAGGGGCTCCATTCCCGGTATTTCCTGAATATTAAAATGATCCTTTACATAGAGAGCTACGCCTCCTCCTCTTCTATTGATTCTATCTTTTCTTAGCAGCTTGTATCCCTCTACGTTGTACTCATCCCCATCCCCTGCACCAAGCCACGTCTCTGTAATCCCAACAACATCAAAGTTACTATTACTCATAACGATTTCCAGATCGAGAATTTTATTTTTTATGCTTCTAGCATTTAAACAGAGGAATTTCAGGGTACCACGTGTGCCCACCCCCACCCCCAACTGCTCAGAACCACCTCTATTACAGTGCTGCTCTGACTGATTTACAAGCATTGTTTCCTCTCTACTAATAAAATATTTAGCCATGGTGTGTTCTATTCCAGCAGTCTGTCTATCCCTACCCATCTGACTGTATAAACTCCCTGCCCCCCCAGACCCTAGTTTAAATAATCCTCTGCTACCCTAAGCATACGCTGGCCCAGTGCAGCTGTACCCCTCCGGTTCAGGTGCAACCCGTCCCGCTTGTACAGGTCACCCGTTCCAAAAGGAGTCCCAGTGCCTCATAAACCTGTACCCCTCTTTCCTACACCAGGTTTGTAGCCACGTGTTAAACCTCCATATAAAGGCTTGCTTCCCTTTGTTTGCACGTGGTACTGGTAGAATTCCAGAGAAGACTACCGTGGAGGTTCTGTTCCGAATCTTCCCCGCTAGCTCAATAATTTTTTCTTGAAGAACCCCGAACCTACCCTTTCCTATGTCATTGGCTCCAACACGGACCATGACCACTGGATCCTCCCCTGCTCTGGCCAGGAGCTTGTCCGCGCTCTCCAGCCTGGGCACCAGGCAGTCAACAGACCATGCGAGACTCCTTGTCGCGCAAACACACTATGCTATCTACCTCTCTAATGATTGAGTCCCCCACTATCACTAACTCCCTTTTCTTGTAGGATGAGGCCACCTGGGTGCCCTGGGGCTCTTCAGTCCTCTCACTCTCAGGATCGTGGGCCAACTCATCCTGCAGTGGCAACAAACGGTTGGTTGGTTACCGCAATCTCTGGAGATGCCGCCCCTCTTGGAATTTTGTGCCCCTTTCTACGCCTACGCCCTACTGTAACCCAGCTCTCTTGCCCTATCTGGTCTGTATCTTCCCCCCTACCTGGCTTGAGTGAGCACACTATCTCTCTATAGGGCGTACTAATCAGTTCCCGGAACTCTAACAATTCAGGATTACTGTGGAGTCCAGCTAGTTGGGCCTCGAGATCAAGAATCTTGTTCTCCAAGTGCTCAACGAGTTAGCAAGGGTCGCAGATGAACTCACCCTGGAGGTATCCCTCCAGAAATCCGATCATCCGGCAACTCTCGCCCAGTTTTGGCAGCATTTTTTCCCCTAACTGAACACGCTTTCCCTAAACAAAGATTTACTGCTGAAACAGAATTACCAGCTAAAAAGTGCTAAAAGCACCGAGGTGGCTCAGAACAGTCAAAGGCAGAAATCAAGCACAAGAAATGCCACTTAGCCTAATTACAATAAAACTATGTTTACTGTTCAGCAGACGCGCTAAGACAACCAGAATCAGAATATCCTAAAATCTGACGCTGAAGAACAGTAGAAAAAATTAAACAAGTGAATCGGCTAGCTAGCTAAACTACCCGACTAGCTAGCTAAAGCATGCTGCTCAAATATTTAAAGATTTGCTCCTGAGAGGGCGACAAACCACAAAAAACCTCTCATCATCTAGAATATGTGCCGAATTAACTGCGTTTGCCAACGAGCTAACTCATTGGATAGCGCTTCAACGGAGGAAAAAAGTGGAAAATTCCCTCTCTGTCCCCTAATGAACAAAAGATTCAATTTTAGGAGCAGATCAAACCTACCTTATTTAATAGCTAGGTAAATAGCCCCAAATTTTAATTTTATCCTATTGAATGTAATGGCATAGACACCAGTCCACAAATATAGCAGGAACTCATCCAGGCTAGAGCAATCGAGCAAGAGCAAGCCTTCTCTTTGCTGCCTTCATTGAACCATTGAGTCAATGGATTAGGCAAAATAAGGATATTACTGGGGTAGAGGTGGCGGGGAGGAAAAAGAAACTGGCATTATTTGCAGACGATGTGTTGGTATATATGACCATGCCGGCATACTCCTTCCCAGCACTGATGTCATCTTTGGAAGAATATGGAGCTCTTTCAGGCTATAAGATTAATGTATCTAAAACCCAGGTTCTAGACTTCACCTTTACACCAATGCTGATGTATAAGGAGTACAATATTAATTGGGAAGCAGAAAGTATGCAATATGGGGGTGATTTTGCCAAAAGACTTAACAAGACTGAAACATATGAATTATGACCCATTAAATTTAGCAATTAAAAAAGATTTAGCAAGATGGAACCTTATTCCATTTTTAGGACTTAGCCCACGAATTGACTCAGTGAAAATGAATATTTTACCATGCTTATTATATTTGTTTCAAACCTTGCCAGTAGAGGTATCTGAAAAGCAGTTTATGGAGTGGGATAAGCTGGTCTCTAGATTCATATGACAAGGGAAAAAGCCACAGGTTAGATTCAAAACCCTGCAGTTGCCTAAGGACAAGGGGGGCATGGCCCTACCCTGTTTTAAGAACTATTATTATGCAGCACAGATAAGGCCATTGGTTTACATCTGCGACCCCACATACATGGCTAGATGGAAGGAAATAGAAGTAAATTTAAGTAAAGATATTCCAATACAAGCATTGATAGGGAACTGTGGTTTAGTAGAACACCTAAATGGTCTGACTAACCAAGGGATTAATGTTTCATTAAGAATATGGAAGGAAATTAACAAATTGAATAAGATGAAAGAGATAGGGAAAATATTAAGATGGTGTGCATATGACCCAGACTTTGGCCCGAATAGGATGGATAATAGATTCAAGGTGTGGTCAGGGATGGGCATTTCAGCTCATTGTAACATGCTTAACAAAGGGGCAATAAAAAGTTTCCAAGAAATGAAAGATCAGTATGGATTAATCAAACAGGACATTTTGAGGTACCTGCAAATACGTAATTACTTGGACCAAATCATTAAGAAGGAAAAGTATATGGGATCTTGAGATATTGAAAGTATTTGTTTTAGCCTATGGATCTGAACCATGTGGAGGAATTATATCTAAACTGAATAATGGCCTACAAAAATTAAAAGGGGAAAATACAATATATATTAAGGAGAAGTGGGAGAAAGAAGGAAACTTTTTGTTGTCAACAGAGGAATGGGGGGAGCTGAACCAACAAAGCTGGAAAACCACTTGCTCTATGTCATGGAGAGAATTTGGATGGAAGAATATGATAAGGTTCTTTAAAACTCCAGTGCAAAAGAAATATCAGTTAGCGGCTCAGGTTGTTGGAGAGCATGCGGGACAGATAATGCAAACCATTATCACGTTATGGGGATGCTTCTCCATCTCTCCTTATTGGATAGGGGTACATGGGTGTATGGAAGCTATTTTACGGGTAAATTACCCATTTGATTTTACAGAGTTTTTATTTTCAGTCTCAGGGAGAATACAGATAAGTACCTATTGTCACAACTCAGGCAGGGACTCAAGCGCAGACAGCGGAATGGGGTGCACCAAGCGAAGTATAACAAGCCGATACGGGGAATCCAGAAAACGAAGTCAAAAACAGGCAAAGTCGGAAAACCAGAAAGACACGGCAAACAGTACCAAACAGATCCAAAAACACGGTCGAGGGAAACAGGCAAGATCGGGAAAACAGGCTGGCAGGCAGAACAGGAAAAATAGCTTGTAGCGAAACAGATAACTGAGACGAACTAGCAACGAGACAAGAAACAAACGGGGAATATATAGGGCAAGGCAGATGACAAGATGGGATGCAGGTGTGCAGGCAGGCAGGTAGAGACAATCAGGTGGGCGGAGAACGGGGCAGGGCTAGAACACAAGGAAAAACAAAAGCACATGGACAGGGAAAAGAAAACAACCGGCTAAGACGCCGCAGTCATGACAGTACCCCCCCCCCCCTACGGACGCCACCGGGCGTCCCAGCAGGCAGTCCAGGATGCCGCCGGCGAAAGTCCGCGATGAGGGAAGGGTCAAGTATGTCACGGGCTGGGACCCAGCATCGTTCCTCCGGGCCGTAACCCTCCCAGTCCACCAGGTATTGGAGTCCGCGACCCCGGCGCCGGACTCCCAGCAAACGGCGCACGGTGTAAGCTTCGGATCCATCGATCAGGCGGGGGGGCGGAGGGGCCCGCGGAGCTGGGCAGAGTGGGCTGCGGTCGACGGGCTTGACCCTGGAGACATGAAAAGTCGGGTGGATGCGCCGGAGGGAGGACGGGAGCTTGAGCCGGACAGCAGTGGAACTGATCACTCGGGCGATGGGGAAGGGACCGATGAAGCGTGGGGCCAGTTTGCGGGATTCCACCCTGAGGGGAAGATCGCGTGTGGACAGCCACACTCGCTGCCCCCGGACGTAGCGGGGAGCTTTGGAACGGAGCCGGTCAGCGGCCCGCTTGATCCGGGCAGATGCACGTAGGAGCGCAGTCCGGGTGCGCTTCCAGGTACGCCGGCAGCGACGGACGAACGCCACAGCCGAGGGGACCCCAACCTCCTCCTCCTGAGCTGGGAACAGTGGGGGCTGGTAGCCGAGGCAGCACTGGAACGGGGACAGGCCGGTGGAAGAGGATGGCAGGGAGTTGATGGAATACTCCACCCAGGGCAGCAGCCGACTCCAGGAGCTGGGATCTTGCGAAGCGAGACAACGCAGCACCGTCTCCAGCTGCTGATTAGCCGGCTCGGTCTGGCCGTTGGTCTGCGGGTGGAAACCTGAGGAGAGACTCACAGATGCCCCCAACAACTTGCAGAAAGCCCTCCAAAAGCGTGACGTGAACTGGGCCCCCCTATCCGACACCACGTCAACCGGCAATCCATGCAGTCTGAACACATGATTGATCATCAACTCCGCCGTTTCTTTAGCCGTGGGCAGCTTTGCCAGCGCGACGAAGTGCACAGACTTGGAGAAGCGATCAACCACTGTTAGGATAACCGTATTACCTTCAGACGCGGGCAAACCGGTGACGAAGTCCAAGGCGATGTGGGACCAGGGTCGCTTGGGGATAGGCAGAGGGCGCAGCAGTCCAGCAGGGGGGTGATTGGAGGGCTTGTTCTGTGCACAGACTGAGCAGGCGGAAACAAAGCTGCGGACATCCTCTTCCATGGCGGGCCACCAGAAACGCTGCTCGATGAGGGCCTTGGTGCGTCTAACCCCTGGGTGGCAGGCCAGCTTGGAGGAGTGTCCCCACTGCAGGACCTGGGAACGAACAGACTCTGGAACAAACAGACAATTAACCGGACAAGAACTGGGGCAGGCGTCGCCCTGTTGAGACGAGCGTACTAAGGACTCGATGTCCCATAATGCCGCAGCCAGCAAGCACCGAGCGGGCAATATGGTGCTGGACTCAGGCGCCTCCTCCGGGGGGGAGGACTGGCGAGAAAGGGCATCGGGCTTGCCGTTCTTGGAACCTGGGCGGTAGGAGAGAACGAAGTCGAACCTGGCAAAGAACAGGGACCAGCGAGCCTGGCGAGGATTAAGGCGTTTCGCCGTACGCAGATATTCCAGGTTCTTGTGATCAGTCCACACCAGAAACGGGATACTCGCCCCCTCCAGCCAGTGCCTCCACTCCTCCAAAGCTAGCTTAACGGCTAGCAGCTCCCGGTCCCCGATGTCGTAGTTGCGCTCCGAGGTGGAAAGCCGGCGCGAGAAAAAGGCACAAGGATGGAGTTTGTTATCTAGTGCGGACACCTGAGAGAGCACAGCCCCCACTCCCACTTCCGAGGCGTCCACTTCGACGACAAACTGCCGGGCAGGATCAGGCTGGGCGAGCACCGGCGCAGTGGTGAAGCGCCTCTTGAGCGCCTGGAATGCCTCCGCAGCGACCGGGGGCCAGGAAAAGCGTCTGGAGGGGGAAGTCAGAGAGGTGAGAGGAGAGGCAATAGAGCTGTAATCACGAATGAACCGTCGATAAAAGTTTGCAAAACCCAGGAATCGTTGGAGCTCACGACGAGAAGTGGGCGTTGGCCACTCCTCGACCGCCTGGACCTTGCGACGATCCATCCGGACCCCTCCGGCTGTGACAACACACCCCAGGAAGGAAATCGAGTCCCGATGAAACTCACTCTTCTCCGCTTTAACGAACAGGTGGTTCTCTAGCAGCCTCTGCAGCACTTGGTGGACATGAAGGCAATGTTCAGCAGGCGAGCGGGAGAAGATGAGGATGTCATCCAGGTACACGTACACAAACTTGCCGAGCATGTCACGGAGAACGTCGTTTACCAGGGCTTGGAAAACGGAAGGAGCATTAGTAAGACCGAAAGGCATGACCAGGTATTCATAGTGACCTGTCGGGGTGTTAAACGCGGTCTTCCACTCATCCCCCTCTCTGATGCGGACCAGGTGGTAGGCGTTGCGCAGATCGAGTTTGCTAAAGATCTTCGCTCCCTGCAGGGACTCGAACGCCACAGACATCAGCGGGAGAGGGTATCGGTTTTTCACCGTGATGGCGTTTAACCCCCGGTAATCGATGCAGGGGCGGAGTCCACCGTCCTTCTTGCCCACGAAGAAAAAACCCGCTCCGGCAGGAGAAGACGAGGGGCGAATTATGCCGGCTGCCAGCGACTCCTGGATGTACTTATTCATAGCCTCCGTCTCCGGTGGCGACAGGGAATACAGGCGGCCCCGGGGCGGAGTGGTGCCAGGCAGGAGGTCAATGGCACAATCATAGGGACGATGAGGCGGCAAGGAGGCGGCGCGGGACTTGCTAAAAACTCCCTTCAGGTCCAGGTACTCGGGGGGCACTCCAGACAGGTCAGGAAACTCATCGGCGATGGTGGAAGCTGCAGAGACGGGGACTGGAGCGTCTATGAGACAATGAGATGCACAGAACGGACTCCACTCCGATATTCTGTTCTCCACCCAATTGATCCAGGGGTTGTGTTTGCAGAGCCAGGGGAGTCCCAGTACTAACGGTGCTTGGGGTGTGTCCATGATGTGCAGCACGATGTCCTCACGGTGGTTGCCAGACAGCAGAAGACTCACCGGCGGAGTAACATGCGTGATCTTGACGAGCGGCCTCCCGGTGATGGCAACCGCCTCTAGGGGGGTCTGGAGCGGGACCTGTGGCAACCCAAGCTGCAGGACCAGGCTAGCATCGATGAAGTTCCCGTCCGCTCCGGAGTCAATAAGAACAGCAACCACCTGTGGCTGGCCATGAACAAAGAGGGACGCTGACAGCAGTGGGCGAGTGATTGGGGAGTTTGGAACAGGCGTTGTGCTCACCTGTATCTCCCCAGTTACAGGTGCGCGCTGGCCTTTTACTGGGCACTTAGAGACGAAGTGCCCTGGGTTGCCGCAATACAGGCAGGACCGGGTCTGGATCCGCCTTTGTCGTTCCGCCGGAGAGAGGCGCGTGCGGTCGATCTGTACGGGTTCCGGAACAGAGGGCATTGCTGCAGCAGACAAAGGCTTCCGAAACTCCCCCGCTGATCCCCGAGACTCTGCTCTCTCTCTCCGACGAGCAGACAGGCGGTGGTCGATGCGGATGGCGAGGTCGACCAGGGTGTCGAACCCAGCCGGCAGATCCCGGGTGACGAGTTCGTCTTTGATCTCCTCCGAAAGCCCATGGAGGAACACGTCGTACAGGGCCTCTTGATTCCAGCCACTAGTCACAGCAAGGGTCCGAAAGTCAATGGCATAGTTGGAGACGGAGCTCCCTTGCTGACGGATCTGCAGCATCTCCCGAGCAGCCTCATGACCGGTGGTGGACCGGTCGAACACTCGCTTCATCTTCTCACAGAAGGAGGTGTAGGAGGAGCACACAGGCGAGCTGACATCCCACACTGCCGTTCCCCACTCTCTGGCACGCCCGGTGAGCAAGGTGATGACATACGCGATTCGTGCTCGGTCTGTGGGAAAGGTGGACGGCTGGAGCTCGAAAACCAGAGAGCACTGTGACAGAAAGGAGCGGCAGGTTCCAGGCTCACCAGCGTACGGTTCCGGAGGTGGCAGACAGGGCTCCCTTCCTGGCTGAGCGGCAAGAAGTTGCGGAGCAGGTGCAGGGAGGTCTTGTGCAAGCTGGAGGTGCTGCAGGTGAGTAGAGAGATTGTCCATGCACGCCGCGAAGCACTCCAGGGTCTTGCTAACAGATTCCAGCTGGACATGATGTTGGTCGAGCAGGGCTCCCTGTCGGTCTAACACTGACCGCAGCTGGCTACTGTCTGCTGAGTCCATAGTTGGCTAGTTCGTACTGTCACAACTCAGGCAGGGACTCAAGCGCAGACAGCGGAATGGGGTGCACCAAGCGAAGTATAACAAGCCGATACGGGGAATCCAGAAAACGAAGTCAAAAACAGGCAAAGTCGGAAAACCAGAAAGACACGGCAAACAGTACCAAACAGATCCAAAAACACGGTCGAGGGAAACAGGCAAGATCGGGAAAACAGGCTGGCAGGCAGAACAGGAAAAATAGCTTGTAGCGAAACAGATAACTGAGACGAACTAGCAACGAGACAAGAAACAAACGGGGAATATATAGGGCAAGGCAGATGACAAGATGGGATGCAGGTGTGCAGGCAGGCAGGTAGAGACAATCAGGTGGGCGGAGAACGGGGCAGGGCTAGAACACAAGGAAAAACAAAAGCACATGGACAGGGAAAAGAAAACAACCGGCTAAGACGCCGCAGTCATGACACCTATTCAGAATAATGTCAGTAGCAAGTAAGAAGGCCCTAACTAGGAAATGGCTAAAATTGGAAGCCCCTACAGTGGATGATTGGGTGGATGTAGTATACCAAATATTTGTAATGGAAAGGTTAACTTCCTCTTTGAGACTCCAGCGGGATAAGTTTGATAAATTTTGGGCAAAATGGATTGAGTACATATAAACACGGAGACCAGATTTTGTATGAGTTTAGGAGGAGTAACTGGTGGATTATGAAATAGCACCCCACTGTTATAGAAAATGTATATAGTAATGTTTGTGCGTTTGTTTTTTTCTTTCACTTATTTCTTTTCGCTCAATTCAGTTATTAAAAGGGAATGGAGGAAGGTATGGTAAAAGGGAGAAATGTATTTTAGTAAATAGAAGGGGAAGATGTGGGGAGGGGAAAATCTTCAGTGGGACTGAATATCTCCATGTTTCCAAATGGTGTTTAGAAAAGGGTGGTTGTATACAGAATACAACTGTTATTACTATGTGATAAAGTTCACCTCTGTACAAGTGATGCAAATCAAAACTGTACATTTTGGATTTTCCCTAATAAAAAAAAAAAAAAAAACATGCGGTCAGAAAAAAGTAAGATCTTTAACTTTTGGGTTCAGTGTCCTCCAAGCATCATATAAATTCAAATCCTTGGAAAGCTCCATAGCGGTTGTTGCCATGATGGGTGACTAGAGTTAGGTGGTTTATGGTCTAGCAATGGATATAGTCACCTGCTAAAAGTGTAAGATGTGATATCAGATAAGTCTGCCAATAATTTGGAATAGAAAGATGCCTCAAAAGTGTTGGGAATGGGAATATATGAAATATATATGAAACCCAAGGTGATCTGTGTTCCACACAAGTAACCCGTAACCAAAACATATCTCCCCTCAGAGTCTTTAATATGTTTCTCTATTGTTAAGGGTAGCCCTTTATGAAACAGAATTGCTACTCCTCGGCTCCTGGAGTAAAAGTAAGAATGTAAGACTTGGCCAACCCAATCTCTTCTCAATTTTAGATGCTCAAGATCAGATAGGTGAGTCTCCTGTAAGAATGTGATCTGTGCCATTTCCTTTTTAAGTAATGACAAAATATTATGCCTCTTAATTACACTGTTAATTCCCTTTGCATTAACCATTTTGGTGACACTCATCTGAAGTGTATTACTAAATGTAAAGCAATAGGAAATTATGTGAATACAGTGGATATAAAAAGTCTACACACCCTTATAAAATTGCAGGTTTTTGAAATGCAAAGAGAGAAATAACTGTTAGATCAGAAAGGTAAATGTTCGATCTCCTCTGCCCAAGTCCCCGGTGTGCTCGGTCAATCTTAAGGTGCCCCTTCGTAGCGTTGAGCCCGAGCAGAGTTGGCAGCAAGGACTCAAAGAACTTGAATGGGGCGGTCACCCACTGCACCTTCTTCTAAGCAGAGTATTCTGATGTTATCAGAATGGTTTTCAGCATCATCCAACTGTTCCGCCATAGCCATTTGCTTCTTCTCAATCTCACTAAGGCGATGTCCAAGGGTAGCTACGTGATCCTCCACAATGGAGACATGCTGTTCTGCCTCGGCAATACGTTCAGACTGGCCTTCCAGGCTACTGGCAATTTTGTCCAAAGCGTCAGCAAGTTTAGACAGTTCTTGCTCCATGACTTCGCTAATGCTTTGGATGATTTCCCGTACCATAGCAGACACGTGCAAAGAGCCAGCTTCCATTGTGCTAATATTAGCTGGTGTAGCTGACACCGTTGAAGCGTGGTCAGTTATTTTCGACTGAATTTGTAATGAAATTAGCCATTCTGATCTTAAATTATAAAATAATATAAGAGAGCAGGAGCTCTGAGAAAACATAGCCCTCAGCCAGCCATTCTCATGTGACCCCAGCAGGTCTTCTGAAGAAGAGGAGAGGGAAATGTATCCAAGGAACAACTAGCTGGCTTTTTGTAAGCAGGTGAATGTGGTTAGGGCAGGATAAGTAATGGAGGACTGGAGGCAGTATGTCTGGGTCATGGATTGATTGCAGGAATAGCAATCAAAGGATGATGGCACTTAATATTTTTAGTCTCAACAAAAGTAGACTCAACAGAGAATTTATTGAGGTTTTCATTTATAAAAGAAATCCATAAAGAGGTATGTACATAAAAAATTGTATGCAGAAAATCCACAAAAAGTAGACAAAATAATGGGAACATCAGATTAAAAGGACTTGTTAAAAAACAGATTAAAATGATTTTTAAATAAATAAATCACAATTAAAAAGGAGTCAATATGTGTTTCATATTAATTTCAATATTAAATATAGCTTCATGCAGCAATACTGGGGTCCATACAGCAATAGCAACAAAGCAAATGGTTAAGTGTGACCATGTGGCCTGGCCTAGGAAGTGGGCTTTTACAGTACGGGCAGACAGCATGGCACAATCTCAAACCTCAAGATAAACGGATAACATCTAAATGCAGGGTCATCATTTGTGCTGATCCACACAACCACTGGTATTGCTTAAACAGCGAGGAGCAGACAATCTACTCATCAAGAAGGAAGCCAGTGTGTGTTCATTTGTGTGGTCTGTTTCTGTTCTGCATCATGAAAAAGCTCCATATGATTGTCCACCCATGCCATTGGACAGTGTGGTTACATTAAACTAACATTTCTTAGCTAGCTAGCTTGCTAACAACCTACCTCTATTTTTTTGTAAAAAAATAAGAAGAATATTTAAAAGTTTGACAGTTGACCCTCTATCAGCTATTTTAAGCCCACAATGTTTTCAAACCCACTCAAACCTAAAAATTTAAAGCTAGCAAGCTGGCTAGCTAACTAACAGTAACCTCATGGTATTCATAGTCAAATTCCCTTTCCAGGCATCTACCATAATGACTGAACTACTGTGCTTAATGCCAGCCCGTCAACACTTGAGACATACATAACAAATTTTGATTGGATAGTCTTGGGCCGACAGATTAGAGAAAATGAAAAGAAACTTTCTGAGGCTGTCCAAATACCGTAAATCCTGATAGTAAACCTGATCAGCTGAGAAAAATCCTTACCAGTATTTGCACAGTTCCATGTTCTTACACTTTATGATGAATACCATAAGTCATTGTTACCAAACAGCAATTTTTTAATTTAGGTTTCAATTTAGGTTTGTCATTTACAACAAAACTGGCCACTAAAGTACAATATATTTTGTGTTTCCACATTAAAACATTGCTTAAGATTCATTTTATCTAAAGTTTTGTTATGTTAAGCATGACTTTTAAATAAAAAAAACGATCATATTGACCAACCAGCTTCCCAGTCAGCATTTATAAATGCTGCCGTCAGTTACTCATAGTGAGAGGAAAGTGCACAGCTCTGAACTCTTGTTTATGTTGGAGGACAAAAAAGAGGAAATAAAGAGGACTCAACAATTTCTTGGTTTAAATTACCTAGAAGTTTTTATTAAATCGTCGCAATACAGGGGTCAACTGTACAAACATAGTGAGTAAACACAGCACTGTGTGAATACCATGTTACCTCAAAGGTTTTTGAGGACTTTTTTTTAGTTTTGGTCATCCATACCTACCTAAAAATACAGAAATCAATGTACTGTGACTGCATGTCTGCTACTGAACAGCGCCTGGTGATCCCGTCACATCAAATCGTAGCGTAAAATCACTAACCAGGACTGTCTCCGCCGTTGTCCCCCGATGGTGGAATGAACTTCCACATTTCATCTGGTCTGCTAAGTCCCTCTCTGCCTTCAAGAAACATCTGAAGACACAGCTCTTCTGTTCTCGCCTGAGCACCTGAAACACTGCCAACCTAAAGGAACTTCTCATGACTCAAACCGTCTCCTACTAAACTGCAAACTAAAACTATTTTTAAAAAAGCAATCTAATGGTTTAACACACTCGTTAGCCTTACCTGCTAGTTTGTACCTTGCCTGGCTAACCACCTGGTCATGCAGTGCTTCTAATATTATTCGCTATATTTTTCGCTTGTGTTGTATTGTACCTCACTTGTAAGTTGCTTTGGATAAAAGTGTCTGGCAAATGAATACATTTAAATGTAAATTTATGTAAATGCATGTGGTAATGTTACTGTTACGGTAGCTTCCAAGTGTGCTCAGGACCCATGGCAGGAGCGGGCGTAGGGGGACAGAACAGTGAATTTTCAGAGTCTGACACCGGTGATCGCTTTTTTTCCCGCCACTGTTGCGTCACGGTAACATTTTTTTACTAGTAATTAGCTAACTAGAAGGTGCACAACAAAGGCAGCTAGTGTTTTGTGTGTGAGCTTGAGGTTATGAAGTAAAGACGTTAGCTATTGCTGTGTTATCTGGGTTGCAGTCTGGGTTAAAAATCTATCTCATATGATTTAAAAAGCTAGCTGCTTTTCATTGGTACACACAGTGTTAGTTGTGATTAGCCTACTGTTGCACTTTGGGTGGTGTAGTTTGCACACACGGGCACATATTAGTCTTTAATAGCCTAGAATTTACAATTATTTAGGACCCACTGTTCCCTTTGAGCAATGTGTGTTCCCGCCATGGAAATATTCCCTGAAACCACAGGTTATTGAATTTTGTACATTGATTTAATATCACTTTAATACCCAGGCTGTGCCAATTATATTCATAGACTAACTCCTGTCTAGCAAGTGAATCCAAGATGGGTTGCATGCTGAGAAAATAATGTAACATTATGCTAAGTGAGCTCAAGGCAGAGGGTTCGCTACAAAGTTACTGGTAACCATCTCTTGACAACAGTGGAGTACCATAATGTCTTTCTCAAACTAAGTGCGCGCACCCTACTTTGCAAAAACGGACAGACTTCCTGGATACCTAACTCAGTGATGTTAATAATCACTGTTGTTAACTGTGAATGAAAGTGTACAAATTAATGATTGCAACGAAGAGAAGTAGTCATTGTAGTATCTACTCTGTAACATTAACATGAAATAAAGTGATATTTCAAAAGTCCACTTGTTAACTATCTCTTTCTGTAACGTAGCTAGCTGACTAGCTGGGGAATTCCAACAGCACCGCGAGATAATGTTTGTAATGTTACTGTACCAACCGTATTGTAAGAGGTTTGGTAATTAATGTCATTGGCAGAATGGTGATGGATAATCATGTGATTAGGAAAACTTTGGTGTCACTTCATACTTTAGCTGTAGCTAAATAGCTAACCTAATTTCAAGTCTGTTTTTATAGAAGCATTATGGTACTCCAACCTGTGGTATTTCATGAGTATTGGCTAGGGGGTAACATTTTAATGCCATAACACTTTAATCCACAACATGAAGAACTTCATGCATACCTAAATGCACCACGGTGGCAGGTAATCAACAGTAAAGGTAGACGGAGAGGGAAAAATCAGAAGCACCGGTTGGCTCACAAATTTCACCACTTTCATAAACTTACCGTCATGTGGCTCTACTGTTACTTCCCATAGCAGCTGTCCTTTAACAGATTGTTTTCTAATTTGGAACATCATTTCAGTGTGGCAATGACATTGTGCACAAAAAAATCTGATGGAAAGGTAAATGTTTTCGGGTGTGAAGTGTCAGGTCTTCCCAGTGTTTTGTTTTGTAACAAGGGCATATTTAAAATGTGTCTTAAAATCCAACATGGCAGTCAAACCATGTGACCAGTGTGGGCAGCTTTAATACTGAAGAAATTCCTATAGGTCTGTACAAGATTGCAAAGCTTTTTGAGGAAGCAAGTGTCTAGTATCGCTAAAGATGAAAAACATGTCTGTCACTTATTTTGCAATCTTTGCAAATTGTGGTTCACAGGTGATTTGATACAGCAACTTTTCCTTGCAAGTTACTAAAGTATGCCCAGAAGGTCTTACATACAAAGTTTCATTCTTAACTGCATTTCATAAAAAGATGCTTTTTGAATATTTTTGTAATATTTTAAAATAGCAGACATTTCTAAAATTTTAATTGCTTGCGCTGCTGCCATTGTTTCATGGAATTGTCTTTGACTCATTTACATATTTCTGCACATGTGATGTGATTTATTGGCTTGTAGCAGCCATGCTTTTGCAGTTATTGACATATAGTCACAATTTATATCTTAATTGGTGTAAATATTGTGTATGCCTAGTTACTGCAAATCACTTTTACTGGCATTTTGACTAAAATGGTAATGATTCTAAATGATGGAAAACCCAGTATGGTGGGCCTGGCTAATCCATATATCAGATGTGCAGTTTATGGCAAGGGGCATATGTGTGTAAAGTTTCAGCACTGTGTACCTTACAGTTGATTTCTTGTAATTTATTTGTAGCATCAAAATTGCATTTTACAGCCAAATCATGTGGCTATGGGTATGTTTTGGGCATTAACAGATGTAATCTGTTGCCTTCTACAGACCTGCCAAAGTTGGCAAGTTTGGCCTGGGTTTTATAGCCATTTTTAGAAAAAATGGCTGAAAAATGTGCCCCTAATTACCAAAATGTTTCTGCTATAAAAGATGTTTCAAAATCAACGCTTAGATATGTCAGTTTCTAAAGCAACATGAGAGAGTTGACAGTTTTTGAAACAGGTGCATCAATCATGACAACAGAATTGACTCTACACTTCCATGACCCAATTTGAACAAAAACTGTATGCTGTAAGCTTCACAAAGCTGATGTTTATGGTAGAGCTGCCATTCAAATAGCTCTTGTAACCAAAGCCAACACATAACCTGGTGTAATGAGCACAAAACATGGATGTCTGAGCAGTGGATCAAAGTAATATGGTCTGAGTTATCTTTACTCTTTTTCCTCCTCCATCTTGGGTTTATGTTTTAAGAGTTCCAAAGGAAGTCTTCAATCCACATTGCCTGCCTAATTCCTAAACATGATGGTGGATCTGTTCTGGTATGGGCAGCCATCTTGTGAGAGTTATTGGGTCCAATTTTAAGACAGTAGAATTATGGCCAAGGAATACAAAGCCATTTTATTTGACCAAGTACACCCCATAGTGCAAACAATATTTCATGAATATATTCACATATTCCAAAACAATAACACTGCCATACACATTCATAAATGGATTTGAGAGTGGTTCCATGAATACCAGGGTACCAAGTCAAACACCATTCATGGCCTCCCCAGTCACTAGTTCCAAACATTGAACTTTTGTAGGAAGGTCTGGAACGTAGAGTGTGGAGTAGATGCCCACCACCATCATTTCTCAAAGAATTGGAGGCTTTCTCTCTTGAAGAATGTGTCAGTCCTTTTGCGTGATGTCCTGCTTGTGTTGTTTTTGTCTTCCTGTCTGTCAGTGTGGGTGTGACATTTGGGTTTTTTTTGCGTGCATGTGCTTTTGTTTTCAGCCCATCGCCCCACCTCCTGTCCTGCCTATCTGCCCTGATGCCACACCCACCACCTGAAGCCCATCCTGCACACCTGTTCCCGGATATCTCATCACCAGTCTATGTATTTATACCCCTCTATCTGCTCTGTTTCTCTGCCAGTTCATCACAGTGTATCAGTCTGTTTCATTCCCGCCTGTTTGTCTTTTGCTCACTCTGTTTTTTTGACCTTCTGCCTGTTTTGTTGGATTTTCACGTTGCCTTGTGTTTTAGATCTCTGCTCACTCTTTTTCTTGACGTACTGCATGTTTCTTTGGATTTTGTACTTGACTTGTGTTTACTGCCTGTGGATTCTCTGGTTTTGACTTAGACTGTTTTGTTAAAATGATTTTGGATTTTCCTCAAACTCCTGGTTTGTCATCCTGGTCTGCACCTGGGTCCTTCTACCTGAAAGCCTGACAGAATGGCCCAATATCTCAACCCACAGCCTTTCACCACTCTTCCCTCCCACTGTCCATGCAGCACCCAGGAACTGTAATGACTGCTCTGCCACAGACTGCAGGAACAGCACCCCCTGCTGTGCGAAGGGGGTGCTGTTCCTGCTACAGATGGCCCTAGACAACCTGCTTGATCCGGAAGAGACTGAGCAGTACAAGTACCACATCCTCCTCGACCACCTGAAGGTATATCAAGCTCGGCAGCTGGCACTCACCTTCTGCAAGCCCCTGACCCTTTCATACGGGCAGTGAAGGCACTGGATGACCATTACAGACAACCATGCCAGCTGGCATCCAAGGAGCTTAAGGCTATCATAGCCTTACCTTGTATCCCTCCAGGGGATGGGCAGGTCTTCAATGACTTTACCCTCCGATCCATGCCCTGGTGGGACTCCTTCAGAACCAGGGGGGACAGGGACAAGCGAAGCTAGCCTGCAGATCACACGTGGAGCACCTCTTGGAGAAGCTCCCTTCAGATCAGTTCAGCAGGTTCTAGAGGTACATCTGTCAACTCAGACCTGAGTCCATGATATATACCCTGCTGGACTTTGCAACTTGGCTGCAGGTTCTAGAGGTACATTTGCCAACTCAGACCTGAGTCCATGATATATACCCTCCTGGCAACTCGGCTGCCAGCCAAGGAGAGCGCACCCCCCCCCCCAGTTGGACAGAAGGAGCAGCAACCTGCACCAAAGACCACCAGCTGGGGTGCCACTTTCCTGTACAGAGCCAAGCAGCCACCAGCACTGCAGTCCAGAAGTCATCACCCACAGCGCCACCTGCTGGAAAACCACTGGGGAGGAGGAAGGCCTACTGCCCCTACCGGGAGAATGCAGAGCACTAACTCAGCCAGCGGTTCTCCATGGACAAGAAAGCTCAGTGGGGCAGCTTTCCAGAAGAGCTAACTGGTTTGAAAGCAGGTAAGCTGGTGCCCTTCAGCAGCTGCCTGACAATCCTGTCACCTGAGTTTGGTGGCTTCAGATCTGATCATAAGTCCTGGACTCTGCGAGGAAGGGGGTCCAGTCAACTTCACCAATGCAGCGGCGCAAAATGTGAGTGGTGGTGTGCTAAGCCAGTGGTCCCGAGCACAGTTGACCTACCCCCCTCTCGCCTGCAACCCTCCAACTCAACCAACATGGCCTGCCCTCAGCCTTGTGAGATGACATGATGGAGGGCTCTGAGTGTGAGGGATGTGTGACCTAAAAAAAGGGCACAATCTCAGTTTGTGCACACCACCCCACCTCTCACAGACTCTTTGTTTACAAACAAGTTGAAACCTGCCCAAACCCCTCTACTGCTCCCCTTATCAGCAGCACCCCCACAGGTAACCCAAGGTACAGCCACACCCTCAAGGACAGCCTCCAGGTCAGCATTTGCCCTCTGACCTGTCCGTATCCCTTGACCACCAACAGGAACCCCAACAGGGCCAAGGAGTATGGACAATGTAAAAGTTATGATGACCTCCCTCACCACAGCGCTGCACCTTCACCTGTGGGGTGAAGAACTGGCGACACCAAACTCTTTGGGACACATTGCTGTGTTATTTATGCCAATGAAATCATACACATAAACACTCTGTGAGATGGGCTGTCTCCCACACATGCACACACAAACACACACACACACACTCTGTGAGACAGGCTCTATCTCTGCCACACACTCACACACACACTGCCAACCAAACATACCTGCAATCCTTCAATAGAACTCTGAACCGGAAACCTCACTCCTGTGCACAGGTGAAACTGTCCCCTCAGTTTCACACATGGTTCACAGATAGAACATGTAAAATGTACTGCATCCCTGTCATAATATGAAATGACTCACTATTCATAGACCTAGGAAGATTAAGTCAACATCTGAAAGTACCCACATGAGAGTGTAAAGTGCCAAACTGTGTTGTGATAATATATCTTTCTTTTAATGTAATTCCACAACAATTACAATATTACAAATAAGGAAGACAGCTAAATTACAACAATTTGACTGTATACAGTAGTATAGGCCACATTTCTTTTCTCTGAAATGCAGCAAACAAGACAAAAATATAAAATTGTCATAAGCATAAATCACAGATTATCATTGTCAATAAACCATAGCAATTATTCTGATATTACTTGTTAATTTTATCATTCCATATCATTACAGCAGTAATGTAAGACATTATGCTAGTACAACAACTATTATTATTGTTAATATTATATTATTGTTAGTATTTTACACTTTGGTGATTTGATACAATTCTCTTAAAATGATATAAAATGAATACTGGGCCAATTGATACAAAACACCAGTGGTAACATTTGCTTTTAAATAATGCTTATTCAGTTTGTGTGAGGTAATGTGGCCCAGTTAAGATTACATCAATTTGGCTTCACTTTAATATCAATACACTGAAAAACAATATTTTGTCATTAAAATTCAATAATATTAATGGCAGTCCTGTTTTGCAGATGTTTGAACTGATCAGAGCAGGGTTTGTCAACCTTCAACCCTTGCTTCAATGGACTATAACAAGGAATCACAACACTAGCGCTGGGTATTGGCACAGATGCCCCGATTCAATTCCGATTCACAAGCTAACAATTCAATTCTATCCGATTCGATATCGATTCGATAAGAATGAGATATGAAATACTATATAGCAGCTTTCCATATTTGGAGAGATGTTTAAAAAGCTCTAAAGGGAACACAAATTTACAAATGCAGAGTCACTGGAAATTGTGAAAATCACTAAAGAAAAGGCCAAAGGCTTGTACAGTCATGTGCCGTTTAATGTCCATTCGGACAACGTCCGTTTGCATATACGTCCGTAGTCCCATAAGGTTATAATAAAGTTTAAAAATCCCAATCGCAGAACAGGATGTAGCGAACGTAACCGGACGTAGTGAAAGCAGTGCTTCCCGTACGCAACACGTCTATCTCATGTCTCATGGAAATAAAGAGATTGCGCTGCCGGGCGTATAATGGTACAGTACATAGTATACCGTATAATACATATGTCTTGATAGTCATAATAAACACCTATGCTAATGCCTTATGTAGTCTATGTACTGTACTTTCTATCGTTGTTTTAATGTGAACTTTGCATACTTACAATTAAAAAGTTTGCTGTATAACAGTGCATGCTTTGACTCGTAAGCAGCAGCATCCAATCTCGTGCCTATTCCATGTAGGTTTGCTAAGTATATAGTATGATGTTTGCACAACATCCAAATCACATAACGTCCTATTTCACAGAACATATCGTGGACGTTAAGTGACGCATGGCTGTATACCAAAGTCTTTTCATTTGAGGAACACATGGGTATAGTTCCTTCAAAAACAAAACCAACCTGTATCACTACCTACTTATTAATGACACGAAGCAGCAATGTGTTTGCATCAGTTAGCTCAGGGAAAGCTGGTTTTTAAGGTAGCTACAATGACTGACAAAACGTGGCTGACTGCCAGTAGCAACTTTGCAATTGTGAACGTTTTCTTGCTAGCCTAATATGAACAACCAGCTAGCTAGCTAACGAACATGAACAACTACGTTTCTCTTGAATTGCGCTAAATTACATTGCATTCGTTAACAAGTGTTGCGGTTCAGTTTAGCTAGCTAGCTAGTTAGGTAGCCAGGTAGTGGTTGGGCACTTTATTAAAGTTAAAGCTAAAAAGCTGTGACTGCAGTGCATGTATATATGAATATGTATACCAGGCATCTCCACGATTTCGGACATCCTGGGTGGGTGGAGGACGACTAGTAATTGCCTTTAATCCAACAGTTAGGCTATGTCAGAGCCCGTCTACTTAATTCTTTGGCTATGTTTACCCATTTCGGAAATGACCCTAGAAAACCGGAAAAAATGCATATTAGCCTAAAATATAGATCCATAAATTTTACAGATCGATATCGAATCGGACGAATTTCAAAAAACAATGAATCCAAAAAATGATGTTTTTGCACACCCCTACACAACACCCTCACCCTATAAATAGATACACAAGTGTATTTAGCCTACTCGTACATTTTGAAGGTTTTGACTTTACAGCCTTAAATGTTTCAGTTAAAATGTTTAGTTTATGTTACTAAAATATTAAAATGTTCATTATAATAAAATGTATAGAAAAAATATAATGTAACGATTGTGACTGACAGGGCAGGATAATTAAAGCTTACAGAAGGACACTTCCACATAGCTGCAAAGCGGCAGGTCAGGTATTTGGAAATGCACTATGTTAGTAACAGACTATGGTGGCTAACCTCACCCCTGACTTCCCTTGCTCACAATGTAACAACAAAAACAACCAGTGGGTAAAAATATGTGAAAATAATGTTTCTGTGCTGTTTTTATTTAACTACTATTAAAAACTGAGTGTTTAAATTTAAAATCAGGCACAGGTTTGTGATGCGCAACATTCCAGAGGCTTCATGTTATTCATGATACTGACTGGATACAATGCCCGTGAACCCTTTGGGGAAATTACTCTGTCAGCTAGCTTAGCGTGATTGCTGTGTAACAACACGCACGTGTTCAGCTGATTCACAGTTAAAGTGTCTGGAAACCGGAAGCTGGAGATCTACCCAGAACCAGAGCTCGTCTATATAGATATTTTACATTTACATTTATTTATTTAGCAGACGCTTTTATCCAAAGCGACGTACAAAAGTGCATATTTTCTGCCAGAAGGAAGAGTTAACAAGAATGCCACTTAATGATATAATTTAGGATTCTTTGAGTTGGATCCTCGATGTAATATAAATATTATAGGCTACTGTAATTGTTATTAGGCTTATATATTTCTTATACAATTGACTTCACATCCGCCAAAAATAAAGTTTATTTCCCTGCAATAAATAAATAGTAAGATCCTTCCTGGATCCTGCCGTCATTGAAGTGTCTGAAATGGAACTAAATTTACGACCTTATTGTAACCCTCTATAAGCATTTTGGTCTGGATCGTGTTTAAATTATCATTACTCAGGGACGTGCATTGATATTAAATAAATGTGTTCTATCGCTAAATTGTTTGTTGTATATAGATGCTCCTCGACTTACGATGGGGTTACGTCCCCAAACATCATAGCTTAGTCTAGCCTACCTTAAATGTGTGCAGAAGCCTACAGTTGGGCAAAATCATCTGTTATGTGCTGCGCACCCCCATGTGAGGGTTAGAGTAGGTAGGTTTCGTTTGGCTCTGCCACCCCTTTTGCTTTTGTATTCAGTTGGATTTGTATAGGTGTGTAGGGTTGGTTTTGTTTTGTTTTGTTCTATTCTTTGGCACCGTCTGTTGTCCTCCCTCCCCCCTTTTTTTTCCTGTGAATGTTTGTCATTGTATATCGTCTTGTAACTATTGTAAATATATTGTGCTCCCCTACATTGCTCCCGTGTCTGGTTGTTTCCTTTTGTGTTGCGTCCCATATACGTACCCCTGGACGCCATTACCCACCTGGGACGTAACATAAATTGGGGGCTCGCCAGGGATATTTTTTTCGGGACTGTTTGGGTCTTGTGGACGGTGTGTAGTAGGGGGAGCAATGGCCCAGTTTAGCGTTGGGGAGTTCCTTAGTAACCCTACTGTGGAACGGCTAGATGCGTGTCGGAAGGATGACCTCTTGTTGCTGGCGGAGCATTTTGGCATCGCGGTTGGGAGGGAGGCACTGAAGAAAGTCATTAGGCTGGCTGTGTTTGAAGGTCTGGTGGAGCGGGGAGTGTTTGTGCTGGGTACACCTGCTGTGGGAGATGAGAGTCTGAGGTTAGGGGAGTAGCGCAGACTGGGGCTGCTGCGGAGGCCGAGGTCAAAGTTACGCTGCCACCCTTCGTGTCCACTGTGTCCGAGAGCGAAGGCTCCCTGTCCGGTGAATGCGATCCTCGGCTACGAGTGCGTTTGGCGCGTCTGCAGCACGAATTGGAGGAAAAGAAGCATGCCCTCCAAGCGGAGCTTAACTGGCGGCTAGAGGTTCGCTGGATGGAGTTGGAGGTAGAGAAGGAGATTAAAATCTGGCATCTTGAGCTAGAGGCAATGAAGATTGCCGTGGCTCCTGTTGCGCAGTCCACTCGTGCTGCTTCCCCCGCTGCGGATTCTGCCCCAGTGGGTCCCCAGACTGGGTTTGATGTCAGCAGGAACATTAGTTTGGTGCCGCCTTTCCGCGAGACCGAGGTGGATTCTTATTTCAGTGCCTTTGAACGCATTGCAGTGTCACTGCAATCCCCTAAAGAGGTCTGGCCCTTACTGCTGCAGTGCAAATTTGTCAGAAAAGCACAGGAGGTATGCTCTGCGCTGTCGCTAGCCGAGAGCCTGCAGTACGATACGGTTAAGGCAGCTGTACTGCGCGCGTATGAATTGGTGCCCGAAGCTTATCAGCAGCAGTTTAGGAACCATCAGAAGTCCTTGAGTCAAACATCGTGTGGGAAAAGGGGATTCTCTTCGATAAATGATGTGCATCCAGTAAGTTGTCTGATTTTGCGACTCTTCATGAGTTAATTCTCTTGGAGGAGTTTAAGAACGGTCTGCCTGAGCGTATGGCTTTGTACCTGAATGAGCAGAAGGTGCAGTCATTGTCTCAGTTATAAAGTTTCGAGTGCGTATCATCCAGAGTCACAGGGAGCTTTAGAGCGGTTTCATCATACCCTGAAGTCCATGCTACGGGCGTACTGCGTAGAACATGAAAAAGAGTGGGACACTGGCATCCCGTTTGTTTTATTTGCTGTTCGGGAAACCGTGCAGGAATCTCTAGGGTTTAGCCCTGCTGCATTAGTATTTGGGCATACGGTAAGAGGTCCTCTCAAGCTCCTCAAGGAACAATTGTTGGGTGATACCTCGAAGCCCCCGTCCAACATACTGGACTACGTTAGCGAGTTTAGGGAGCGGCTTCACTCTGCCTGCGCATACACTAATAAATCCTTGTCCTCTTCGCAGGCAGCCATGAAAGCCCGCTACGACCAGAGAGCGGTGCCACGGTGTTTCGGCCCCGGGGACCGAGTGCTGGTATTGTTGCCAATCCCTGGTTCGGCTTTGCAAGCCCGTTTTTCTGGCCCTTATGTGGTGGACCGTAAGCTCTCTGAAACGGACTATGTAATTCGGACGCCTGACCGAAAGCGCCAGACTCGCGTGTGCCACCTCAACATGTTGAAGACCTATCACGTGCGTGGTCAGGCCCCGTTAACTCTGTGTCCGGAGGTGGACGCTTCTGTCCCCTCTGCAGTAGCTGTCCCGGTGTTGGCTGTCGGCGAGGACGGGGATGGTCTCGTGCTGCGGAACGCCCCGGAGCAGTGTGCCAGGCTGCAGAATTCTGCCGCTTTACAGGAGTTCCCCCGTCACCTCACTCACCTAGATGCCCTGTAGCAAGCGGACGTGCTTCAGTTAGTACAAGCGTACCCCTCTTTGTTTAATGATGTGCCAACCCAAACCAGCGTGCTTACGCATGATATTGATGTAAATGGGGCCAGGCCAATTAAGCAGCACGCTTATCAAGTAAACCCCGTTAAACGAGCTCTGATGCGCCAGGTTTCTTACCTGCTTGACCATGGCTTAGCCCAGCCTAGCTCGAGTCCCTGGAGTTCACCGTGCATTCTGGTGCCCAAGAGTGATGGCACCACCCGTTTTTGCACGGATTACCGTGAGGTTAACGCAGTGCCCGTGCCCGATTCCTTCCCTTTCCCGCGTACGGAGGATTGTATCGACCGCGTTGGGTCAGCGAAGTTTGTCAGCAAACTCGACCTGTTAAAAGGGTATTGGCAGGTCCCGTTAATGTCGCATGCTGCTGAGATCTCTGCCTTCGTTACACCTGACCATTTCCTCCAATACTCAGTTATGGCATTCGGGATGCGAAATGCTCCCGCTACGTTTCAAAGGCTCATGACTATCGTTTTGGAGGGGGTACCTAACTGCGAAGCCTACCTAGACGATCTCGTTGTGTATTCTGCCGATTGGCTGTCGCATATGGAAACACTTGGCTTAGTCTTTAACCGCTTGAGTCTCCCTGACCCTTAACCTGGCTAAGTGTGAGTTCGCTAAAGCCACAGTAACTGACCTGGGTAAGATCGTTGGCCAAGGTCAGGTGCGTCCCGTCGATGCCAAGGTGGAATCCATCCGCCGTTTCCCCCCACCTGATACAAGGCGACAACTCCGGCGTTTCCTGGGCATGGCGGGTTATTATCGGTGCTTCTGCCGGAATTTTTCCTCTGTGGTTGCCCCTCTCACCAGTCTTTTAAGCCCTTCACGTGCGTTTGTCTGGACTCCTGAGTGCCAGGAGTCTTTTGAACGCGTGAAGTTGCTTTTATGCCACGCACCTGTTCTCACTGCTCCTGATTACAGCAGACCTTTCAAGCTGGAGGTGGATGCCAGTTCCACCGGTTGCAGTGCTGTTGCAGGAGGATGACGATGGCATTGATCACCCCATTAGCTACTTCTCCAAGAAGTTCGATAAACATCAGTGCAACTATGCCACCATCGAAAAGGAATGCCTGACCCTCTTGCTGGCGTTGCAGCACTTCGAAGTTTACGTAGGAGGTAGTTCCCTCCCGGTTGTGGTGTATACTGATCATAACCCCATTGTGTTCTTGGCCCGCATGCAGAACCAGAACCAGCATCTTATGCGCTGGTCACTGATTGCGCAGAACTACAATCTTGAGATCCGCAACAAAAAGGGTTGCGAGAATGTTTTGGCGGACGCGTTGTCTCGAACATAGTGCGTTTCTTCAGTGTGGAGCCCTGACTTGGTGTGCTCTGTTTGCTTGCGGGGCAAGTTTGTTCTTATGGGTGGGGGTGTTACGTGCTGCGCACTGGGCGTGTGGAGTCTGGGTCGCCTGCGTCTCGGTTTCTCTCCCCCCCCCCCTCCTCTTCCGCTCTCTCCCCTGACGCAGGTATCCCGCGGCGCTGCGCCCCGACTCCTCGTTCCGGCTCGGCCAACCAGAAAACGGGGCGCCCCGATTTAAAGATGCAGGATGCTTGGGGTGATCGTCTTGCTGTTTTTTTTCTGATCCGTCGTGTTCATTTCTGCTACGAACTTGCTTGTACCGTGTTTTTGATATTGCATCGTTTACTGACTTCGATTGTGGATCTTGTCTCGGATTTTGGTTGCATTTCGGTTGTCGTGGGAGGAGGACAGGTAAGCTGGGGGATCCCCGTGTGAGGGTTTGCCGTGTTAGGGTTAGGTTAGAGGCGGATGCCGCTCCTGTGTATTTTTCGTTAAGTTAGTTAGAGTAGGTAGGTTTCGTTTGGCTCTGCCACCCCTTTTGCTTTTGTATTCAGTTGGATTTGTATAGGTATGTAGGGTTGGTTTTGTTTTGTTTTGTTCTTTTCTTTGGCACTGTCTGTTGTCCTCCCTCCCCCCTTTTTTTTCCTGTGAATGTTTGTCATTGTATATCGTCTTGTAACTATTGTAAATATATCGCGCTCCCCTACATTGCTCCCGTGTCTGGTTGTTTCCTTTTGTGTTGCTCCCATATACGTACCCCTGGACGCCATTACCCACCTGGGACGTAACATAATCTAACACACAACCTGTTTTATAATAAAGTGTTGAATATCTCAAGTAGCCTAATTTATTGAATACTGTACTGTACATTGGCGATAGTATCGGTTGTTTACCCTCGTGAAACAACCCAGCGTCGCGAAAGAGTATTGTACTGCATATCGCTAGCGCTAGCCCAGGAAAAGATCAAAATTCAAAATTCGAAGTACGGTTTCTACTCAATGTGTATTGCTTTCGCACCATCGTAAAGTTGACAAATCGTAAGTCAAACCATCGTAAGTTGGGGACCGTCTGTATATTTCCTTTTGAAAATTGACGGTGCCGCACGGCTCAAAAAATCCTGGTGATGAATAAAGAATACTCAGTTTAGATTAAGCGTGTTTTGTCGTCTGTCTTTGCGATTAGAAAAAAACAGCCTACAATTTTTCGAAGAAAATGTGACGAGTTATCTCTGCAAACCTTACTTATAGGACTATATAAAGAGATATACCTGTATAGCTTTTATTTCACACAAAGTAAGTGACGACATAGGCCTACATGGGGGCAGACATCAGGCTAACAAAATATTACTACAGTTTGTGTGTAGGATGTGATGTAGGTCTGATTCTGCAGATGAGATGGTTTAGTCTCTCCTTAAAAAACCTCAGTATCAGGTTTAAGCAAATACACACAAAAAGTGACTCCTAGTAGCTGATATTAGATTTCTTGAAGACACAGCAACTGAGATCAAGCTAAACCTTAGCTGTAGGTTAAACCACAGGTACTGATAACACAGCAATGGGGCTTAAGAAGCCACATGACTTTTTCCGCAACATGTGCATTTAAAACCGTGTTAAACTCTAAACCGCAGTTAAGCTAACGAGAGAGCAACTGCCCCTTTATGTTTAGACAGACATAAATATTTGAGTATAAATTGTGACACTTCTAGGTCCTGTGGCTTCGATAGTTTTTACTACAAACAATACTGCCCACTACAAGCCATTTTCAATTGGTTTTGGGTAGCTAACCTGCTAGCTATTGGTGAGTTATGTATGTTTGTCTTGTTGAGTAGCGAACTCACCAGAGCTTGCTTGCCAGTTAGCATCAACTTGATAGGTTGCTGGCAAGCTATCCTAGTTTGTAATCATATGCTATAACTATCAGACATGAAAGAACATCACCACCCTTGCTATTTTCCCATGAGTGATTTACAAAGTGCCATATATTAGGAGATGTCTTAATATGAATCTGTGTGGCCTTGCTCATTTTTTGATTAATGCCACAATAGGAAACTATCATTACTTATACCTATAGCTAGTTAGAATCACATTATCAATGTAGTAGCTAGCTAACTAGCAGTTAATGGGAATGCTTGCTAGCTAACTTAAATTAAGTTTGGGTTCAATTAACGTCAGCCTGTTGGCTGTTTTACTGTATACACATGCTTTGACTTGATGTCTACTTGCAATTATCACTTAAACTAATCAATTGTTTATTAGTTTAATCTTTGCCTAGGCAACATTAACCATTGTTAAATTGCTCCAGCCGGAAAGCTGAATAAATACACTGAACCAATGAGCAAATATAATCACCACAGACTGGCAATAAAACCTCTGGATGTTCAGGACAGAGAGGCTGTTTTCTGAACTCAATGTAGACAATATGTCAAAACATATTTGATATACATGCTTGAGAGATAGCCTGTCTGTGTCTGGTTGCTGCAGCATGCCCATAATGACATCAGCTGTATGTGTTTATTCAGATTTATGTTCTATTCACATTCTATGCATGTTAGTCAATGGGATATTTTTGATGTATAATCATAAATATCTGAAAATGTATTTCAGGTATTTACACAAAAAGCTCCAACAATGCAACTCCACACTAGCTGAAGGTATTAGCCAGGTTTCATTAGCGTAGCTGAAAAGCTGTAGGAGGAGTTATATAGACAGACAGAAAAATAAGATACAGTCCACTCCAAAAGTATTGGAACAGCAAGGCAAATTCCCTTGTTTTTGTTGTTCACTGAAGACATTTGGGTTTAAGATCAAAAGATGAGTATGAGACAAGAGTTCAGAATGTCAGCTTTTATTTCCTGGTATTTACATCTAGATGTGTTAAACAACTCAGGACATACCACCCTTTGTTTGAACCCACCCATTTTTCAAGTGAGCAAAACTATTGGAACATGTGACTGACAGGTGTTTCTTGTTGACCAGGTGTTGCCTTGATTGATTAAGGTTGATTGATCAAACATTAAATAGCTCTGCATGACTAGTCTACTTTTTGGCCTGGGTTTAAACCTATAAAGACTACATTTCTTGTTAAAGAGGATAAACCAACATGAAGACCAGAGAGCTGTCTATGGGAGAAAAGCAAGCTATTTTGAAGCTGAGAAAAGAAGGAAAATCAATCAGAGCCATTGGACAAACATTGGGCATAGCAAGCACAACAATTTGGAATGTCCTGAAAAAGAAAAAAACTACTGGTGTACTGAGCAACAGACGTCGAACAGGTCGGCCAAGGAAAACAACAGTAGTTGATGACAGAAATATTGTGAGAGCTGTGAAGAAAAACCCTAAAACATCAGTAAGTCACATCACCAACGACCTCCACAGTGCAGGGGTGAAGGTATCACAATCCATTGTTCGAAGAAGACTCTGAGAGCAGAAATATAGAGGCCATACCACAAGATGCAAACCACTTATCAGCAGTAAGAATCGGAAGGCCAGATTAAAATTTGCAAAGAAGTACAGAGATGAGCCGAAAAGTTCTGGAACAGAATCTTATGGACTGATGAGACCAAGATTAATCTCTACCAAAGTGATGGAAAGGCCAAAGTGTGGAGAAAGAAAGGAACTGCTTATGATCCGAAGCATACAAGCTCATCTGTGAAGCATGGTGGAGGTAATGTCATGGCTTGGGCGTGCATGGCCGCTTCTGGAACAGGCTCATCAATATTTATTGATGATGTAACTGATGATGGTAGCAGCAGAATGAATTCCGAAGTGTACAGAAACATTTTATCTGCCAATTTACGGAGAAATGCATCCAAACAAATGCATTCCTCCCAAATCGGGAGGAATTTTATCATGCAGCAGGACAATGACCCAAAGCACACTGCCAACAAAACAAAGGACTTCATCAGGGGAAAAAAGTGGAAGGTTTTAGACTGGCCAAGTCAATCACCTGACCTTAACCCAATAGAGCATGCATTTCACCTCCTGAAGAGGAGACTGAAGGGAGAAACCCCCCGAAACAAACAAGAACTAAAAGAAGCTGCGGTAAAAGCATCACAAATGAAGAATGCAACAGTTTGGTGATGTCGATGGGTCGCAGGCTTGAGGCAGTTATTGCAAGCAAGGGTTATGCCACCAAATATTAAATGTTATTTACTTTAAGATTATTTGTTCCTTTACTTTTGCTCACCTAAAAATTCTGTGGTGTAATACAAATGGTGATATATCCTAAGTTGTTTAACACATCTAAATGTAAATACCAGGAAATAAAAGCTGACATTCTGAACTCTTGTCTCGTACTCATCTTTTGATCTTAAACCCAAATGTCTTCAGTGAACAACAAAAACAAGGGAATTTGCCTTGCTGTTCCAATACTTTTGGAGGGGACTGTATAAGAACAGTAATTTGGCTTTTTAGGCTTACTTAATAGATACATCCAGTCATGTACTATATGAGGACCAGCATCCTCCAGCTGCACAATTAGCTTGGTGTAGGTTGAAAGACATAGCGATATCAAACTGTATGTATCAATTTCATATGGATGTGATGTGCTTAATGTGTATTGACATAATGTCCCATTAACTCCATATGGTGTCATCATCCTAGTGTATCTAAAATGTAATTTCAAGGATAAATGAAATGTACTGTGCTTACCAGTTTAGGCTCCAAAAAGTAAACCATTATATAAGCTCTATATAGCTTCAAAGCCTCAGGAACGGTTGCTGAGGTGATCAGTAGCAGTACAGGTGGTTACCCAGCAGGGGTAGGTATGGGTAAAAGAACTGGGATACTATGGGGCCACAGTGAACATGGCATAGTGTTATGTCACAGGCCTATACAGTATGAGAGTTTGTAACTCCTGTAAACTTAATCTCAATGGGGTGCATACTGTACATCTTCCTCTGAGCAGGTGAATAAAGAGAATAGTTACTGCTAATTATGTTATTTACTGTGGACATCTGCCACATGTGGATACATTTTAATATCTACCACAAGACCAACAAGGTGTTGATGCTAATTCAGACTGTGACATTTACCCTTGGCAAGGCTATGCCTTGACCCGGGATGGGACCAATCTCTGTCAGCTCTCCTTATAATAAGATACTAAATGTGGCCACACTCCTCCCATAAATAAGCAGTTCAGAAAAGCAGATGCACTTAAATGCTGAACAGGGGATGCGTGCACTCTCCTGTGGTTGGGCAGCTGTCATTTGTTACAGTATTGATGAAGCTAAATATTTAAATAACTTGATTTCCTCAAACAAGTAGATTAAAATGTGTTTCAAATTAACTTAGTGTCCACACTCAAAAGCTAATTGTTAGGGATTTCATTACTGCCAACTTAAGTATAATTAGCATTTGACTATGACCACAATAATCAACAAAGAAAAAACACAAAAGACAAAAAAATGGAAGTATACAGAAATGTACACAACCATTAGCATAACCATTTAGTCTCATGAATTCACTGGCCATCCAAAATCAAAGCCTCATCCAAAGGGGAACTGTAGCCAGGAACTTGAAAACAGAAAAACATTTCTAATCAAATGAGTGAAGGACAATAGTTCAAATGAAATGAATAAAGACAGACTATGGGTACTCTAAGTCCCCCCGCCCCCCAAGGAAAAAATAAAGATAATAACATTATAGTAGGAATGACACAGAAAGGGTTTACAGCTTGTGTTAGAAATCAAAGTAAGAAAATAATAACAAATACAAAAACAGTACTCTAGGCAATGATCAGCCTGATATGGTGAACACAACAGAGAGTTTCAAAAGTCCAAGGTTCCAAACTAAGTGCATATGTGTATGTATATTTGTGAGTATGCATGCACATATTTGTATGTATGTTTATGTGTGGGTGTGGGTGTATGGTAAGAACAGGTTAGGGTTTTACAGAGACTTGGTATGAATGGTAGAATATAAATATAAAATATATGGTAAAGTGAATTTTAGTCAGATATGTAATAATAAATGTATGCAGACATTTGCCTTGTTTACTAAGCAAATGTCAGATCTTGGTAACAACCAAGGTGTCATAACTTACATTGGCTTCTCAAAGCCCCAAGATGCTGTCTTCAGCATAGGGGTGAATGTTTTTGCATGGCAAATTAGAGAGTAAAATGAAAGTGCTTGTTTGAAAGTATAAAGCTGAGGTCAGCCATGATAAATCCTTTGCCCCCAACCAGTACCCTCCAACCCATAAACCCATGTGCTCAGGGCAGAAGGAAACTTGTGATTGGGGTAACACAAAAAGAATGTGAGTATCCATGCTGTTGTAGAAGGCTGTGTGTGGATACATGTTGTGTAGAGCTGGAATACATGGGTCAGCCTGAGTGTGAGGTACATGTCTGGGGACACATGAGCTGTTTTTGGTACTAATGTAGTTATATGTGTCACATGCATATATGGTAAATGTATATATGGTGCCTGTGTGGGATAGAACTGTGGGGCTAAGAGCTCAAACATTTGCACATACAGTATATAGCCTATTGTATTGTGTGTGGTGCTGTAAGGGACTATGAATATACATGTGAGTGGGATACATGTGTGGTTCTGTGTGAGGGGTACATGTGTGGAGGTTCATGTGTATACATGTGTATAATGCTTGTGTTAGGTACTGTATATGTGGGGTTGTGAGTGGGTACATTTGAGTAATTTGATTCTGCATAATGTACACACACTAAAAGGAATTTACAGTGACCATGACTACAGTCTAGAAGAGCCTTATATTTTGACAAGCAGGCTGGTAACCCTGTCTTTTGATCTTAACTGTTTTATATGAACACATGGTAAAGGGGGCTGTGAAAAGAAATGGGGCTTGCTGGAGATGAAGGGCTGGTCCATTGTTAAGAACTGGCTGGCAACAGCGTGAGAGTAATGCTTCTATTGATTCCGTAGGAGGTGGTGATGCGCAATTCACCAACCACAAGAAGCAGGCACAATCCTGCTTTTTCTGTCTAACACTGATCACTTATATACAATTACCTACAAATAAAATCAGAAAATTAACTACAAATAGAGTAGCTGTTGGACATAATTGTGAGCACCTTCACATGAAGGAACTTACACAATCTTACAAAAGGCAAAAAAAAAACAATCTTACCATAGACAACCTACCCCCCCCCCCCCCCCCCCCCCCCCCCCCCCCCCGCAATCCACAGTCATGCTATGCATTATACGCAACATTCACTACTTACTATATAAACTGGTCAACCTCAATAAGAAATTTAATGACAAACAGTAAAACACGATGGCAGTAAAACCCTGTCTGTTCAATGCGGCTCGTAGTTAGATCTCCCCGCTGATATATTTTAAAATAAGGGAACCATCATATCTGCAGCAAGTGTGTATGTAAGCTTAAATTGTGTTCACACAGGCCTACATAGCTGTGTTTATGGATTTATAGAAGAACGTCCTCCATATGAAGCCTTATACACCCGTAAAACAGAATCGGCGACACGAAAAGGTTTGTGCCAAGAGACTGCAAACATTGAGACAGGATTAATTATGAAGTAAGAAACGTCATACCTGGGATTCTTGGCGCTTGTGGTCAAGACAAATGCTAGGAATTCCGGTCCAGGCCAGCGAAGTGCCTCGTTGCAGTTAATATAAAATATCTCAAGATATATATATATATATATATATATATATATATATATATATTAGCAATTCAACTCGAGTATCAACTCTTCTTTATAAAGCGCGAAGGTAAGCAAAACACATCGTAATTTAAAAATATAATACGATGCATCCTGGCGTACGCTGCGAAAGAATAACAGAAAACATTTAATTAATTGAAAAATGAGGTTTAAAAAAGTCTGTTGATTGGACCAAAGCCCAAATGATCAAGTGTTTATTCTGTACACTTTTTTAGGTTCTAGCAGTTGAAGACTTTTTCATCAAAAATGCTCTAAAATAAGCAAGGGTCGTAAAAAAACAAAAACGATCGTTTCTTTTTTTTCGAGTGCATTTCATATCTTCGGATTTTCCATAAGGCTCACAAGAGCCAGTGTTTCCTTCCCATCCAACAGTGATACAACAAGATAAGATCACTTTTAAATGGCGCTTTCGTGTATATGTAGTCTGTTCCTTTATATGTTGGGCTGTATCTTTAGCGTGAATATCAACAACAGAGCCACATTGTCGACAAACTCATCCATATTTGAAAATGATGATTGGGTTAAAATAACAAGAAACGCATTCATTAACGCCGCGAGAATCTTCGGAGCCTGGGTTTCTCTCGTTTATAGGCAATCCTCATAAACACTTTTCAACCGATATGAATTCCATATAATTTGTCTTTGAAACCGAAGAGCTGTCGTTTCCGTCTGTAATATTAAGATACATCTTCGGGCGCATTCAGTTGTTATTTTCAGTCTTTGTTTATACATTGCAGTCATGCTATGTAGGGATACGTAGCCTATGCACAGAGCCTGTAGGCGCCCTAAATATAAAAAGGACACACATGTGGTCCATCCATTGCAGCATTGTTAGATATAAATTTAGACGTGGCAAAATAAACACTCGAAAAACAAAAAAGACGTCGAAACAGAAAGACTGTTTGCTATGGTATATAGAAATAATTGCCTCTGTCTCTGCGTTGAACATCGTCTGTCCTCGGCACAGCTCGGAAATTCCTGGTCAAAGCTCGGAATTTTTCGGAAAGGGATAATACAATCACGTTTGGGGCGAGGGCTGAATGGGAAAAAAATGCAAACCCAGATTTAGTATGTTAACTATATAAATTATATGGAATGTTATACCAGTCATATTTCACCACACAGGAAGACTGACCGAAAACCGATCATTGCGTTATGCGTCGTTAAGCGCTATGCATCTTAAAGGAGGGTTTGATCATGTCAAGAGTAGAAGCCGCACTTTTCTGACTTGCAAAGCAACGTTTATGATGGCGATAACACACAAGCACGTTAATACTTACGCAGAAATAGAGAATGAATGTAGCCAAGCAAAATCAGAAATAAAAAGACTACATTTCTCATAGATAAAAAAAAACATTTCTATTAATCCTTCTAGTTATGTGTTTAATCTGAAGCGTTAGAATTAAAACTGTGTTGGCTTTCACAGGCGGGTTGCCTTTTAGATTCATTTATTAATACTGTATAATAGTCACTAGGTCTGGCTAGCCACTTATAAGCAGGTAAGACACTTATAAGCAGGTAAGACTGAAAGCTTAAAACATGTTTTCAAGCTGTATCTCTGGTCAACCTTCCTCTTTATAAATCTCTGTCTAACCCATCTATATCTATTTCCTATTTTAAAAAGCACTCTGCACTAGTTTAGCACTTAACTCAGTATCTTACCGACCTCTCGCAATACTTCTCGACAACTACTCTTAACGTAGTGATCCACTTATTTGGAAGTCGCTCTGGGTAAGAGCGTCTGCTAAATGATTGATTTTGCATTGCTGTTTTCCATGTCGTGTCGTCTTTTAAAAGACAGTAATCTTACATCTTAAATCTAAAGCTCACAAAGTAGCCTATATAAAATTATACAACATAAGACACTAAATAACGCATTATTATAATAAGCTGTATAACTTCTCATTCGGGTCTCGCTCTGGATATGTAGGGAGTCATGCAACCATTTCTTGAGATTTTTGTCCTTACTCTTAACGAGATGATACCAATTGATTCCCGTTTTGCGTCTACCCATCCTTTGATCGATAATACCTTTTTCATTACTAGTTACCTATCATTCCGCTATCTGCTGTAAGGAATATGTAATTTGTCCCTCCTGCCTGGCACGCAGTCCAGGAGCGTTTAGTCTTTCTGTAATTTACCAGGAAAAATGCGTTTTGTCTCGGCTCGACATCACACATAGCAACGTGGCCCCCTTCCTACGGTAACATCTGTCAGAACCGCTGGAGGTCGTGAAACAGATGAGGTCACACGACAGCTTTCCAAAAAATAAACAAAACATGATGAGTCTAATTTAGCACGAATATGTAAAAAAAGCCGCCTTTCAGATTCACATTATTAAAGTTAAAGAGTAATTTGATCTTTGATTTAATCAGATGATCTGATGTATTGTTATACCTATAGGGTTATAGAGGTATTAATAGTCAGCCAGAAAATAAGTGCCAATGAATCAATATTAAATTATTATTTAAGAAACATATTTTAAAAGATTGTTGCTCATTTAACTTGGATGGATACACTCCTCTTATGTCATGGTAGAAATCGCCCTGGGCTAGAGCATCTGCTAAATGAATGTAATGTAATTTAAAAGATCATTTAAATGTTGATATTATGTGCATATTGTCCTGTTAACTTTCAATAACCAGTGTTTCAATTAGAATAATACTGATTTAATGTCAGAATAACATTAAACCATTAAAACAATGTACCTTACCAGACTGAACAAGGATGGACTTTGGAGTGTTGTCTTAGTTGTAAGTTTTGATTGGCACCCACTTATAAAACATAGCTGTTTTCAATTTTGTGATGGGACATTATATTAAACAATTACATTGAATGCTTCATGGGTGAAATCTTAATGATCCTTTATTATGAACATTTTGTGTGTTTTTGAGAGCATGACTTTTCACTGTCATTTTCCTGAGTGCTCTATAAAGTACTGTAACCTGCTATTTCCAGTTTTCACTCCCCTAGGTTAGCCCAACTCTGCATTCAATCATAAACTCAAAATACACCACACAAACTAGAAGAGACTATTTCATGTTCCCTTTCCCACATCTAATCCCAGTGTAGCTAGTACCCATAACTGTGGGTGTGTGTGATAAATAACTGCACAATTTAATCAAATGTTTTGTGCAGATACAGAGAGATTTTTCTAAGACCAGTTCCAGATGTCCTTTTTGGTGCTTAACCCATGTCTCAAATTTTAGGTTATGTTTTAAGTAAATTAAAAGCCACATATAATAGGCTTTTAAAACATTCTGTGCATTTGATTTTATTTCATGTTTGTATTTTGTGTGACATCCTTGCTGCAGACACTACAGAGGCGTTATACAGACAAATCACAGACAAAGTAATGGGTGAAAAGGAGACACAATACACTACATGTAAGATATACATATGGTGCTACATAAAACTGGGAACTTATCACCTGGAAGTACAGCCAAACCAAAAACCAAAGTGAGGATTAGATGGCCACTCGGTAACCCAGGGAGGGGTTTCAGGAAGTAACCATCAAAAAAGATTACATTTGTTTAGGATGACCAACAAAAAAACCAATACGATGCTGTTAGCACAGCAAGAGGTTTTGTGGGATACCTAGTGACTAGTATGCTTGTAACAAACCTGGACTAAGATGGAGAGAATTATGACCATCAAGTGACTATTTTATTATAATTGTTATCATTTATTATGTACATAATCTTTCTAACTATTGTGACATTTTGATACTATTTTCTTGATACTGAAACTGAACACTATTCTCTGAAGTGAAGATGTTCCTAAATGTATTGGGGTTAAGTAAAAAGAAAAAAATTGTGTGATGAGGTTGGGTGATGAGATAGGGACACGTCCTCCCCAATATTTGTGTGGGCTATTTTTGTCCCCCCCCAATATCTTGTCCTCCCCAACTAGTTCCTCAATAAATTAATTTCTCTCAATGAGTAAAAACATTATTTGTAGTCATGTCACAACAACCGGTAAATTTAGAATAAAAGGTTAATTTGGAAACAGAATATCGTTCTCCCTGATCACGTTTTGTGAGCGCCCCACTTTTACTGACTGGATCATTATCAAAAAACATACAAGAACAATCAACTTGAATCTAAGCCTTAAACATGCACCACTCCCCGGGAAAAGAAAAGAAAAGAACAGACATTAGATCGTTTTTGGAGTAAAGACTGTATGGTAGATGATAGTGATAGGCGTGTGTGGATTTATTTAGCGACCAGTTTTCATGTTAGTCATCTTTTGAATAATTTGGCGATAGCGATTGTAGTCTAGGGTATTAGCTAGCTAGTTTTTGTACTGTTGAAACTACTGTATGTTAAATAAAATTTGATTTTAGGATACATTGAATTCATGTTAAACGACAACCGCAAGCACAGTAAACCCATTAAACAGGTTTTTATTTCCGAAGATAACTCAGGGCTCCCGCTCCTTGACACAGCAGATCAACTGGGACAACACAGCCACAGGCTCTGGCTACAACAGGTGTTTAAAAAGCGCTAGGCTAAAAAAACATTGAGTTCACGAGGTAACCACCTTTGTAAATCAAGGACATAGAAAGTATTCTGGGCTACTCGCCACACCCTATTTTCAGATCAAATCAAATTCTCTGTAGCCTACTACTGAACAGTATTCTGTTTGAGTATGTTGTAAATGTTCATATATTAACGTTAGCTTGTTACTTATTTCGCTGATCGTTAATGAACAAGCTAACATTAGCTAGCCACCTGCTTTGTCACTGACATAGGCCTATTGCTGACGTTAAGTTAGGTACTTTAGGTTAGGTTAGTGAGGTATCAGCTAGCTAGCTAGCAATACCGGTGGGAGAATTATGTGACCAACTTTGTGAAGAAAACTTCTTTTTGTGAAAGAAAACTTAAGTTTTAGAAACTGCAGACGAATAAATGTTTTAATTAATATAAACAAAAAATGTACACACAGTATGTACTGTACTTCCATGCTTTCCTTTTGTTCAAGGCCATAGATTTTCATCAATGTTGCACCTGTTTTCCCTGGCTATACAGTGAGGGAAAACCTGTCTGCTGTGTGTAGTCCATAATTGGTAGTCGTCTGCTGTGATCGGATGACATGCCGTCATTACCTCAAAGTGTGACATTTGGTTATGTGGATTAGTGTCATACACTTAACTACTTACTTAACTTACATATAGGCCTAATGAGACACATCCTAATGTTGGGTGACACACCTTCATTTTGGGCAAACTCTGCCCCAGATGTGCATCTCCTGTGTCCAGATGAGCTTAATAGCAACAGAGGTGTGCAGCTCTTCTTGAAAGCACTTAACTGGTGTTTACATGTGCATACCTTCTTATTTCAAGCCATCCTGATATTGTTTTATTCTTCAATCAAGATATATGCTCATTTAAGGACTGGGATTACGTATACAGACATAAAATTCATAGCAAGTTGTTCCCCCCAATATCAAACTCTCTCCTACGGCCTTGACAGACACAGACTGGTTAAGGAAGGGGTTTTGTATGTTATAATTTAATCACAATATTTAAATTGTATTAAATGATGCAATAATGAGGGGAGGTTACATATCAGTATTTTGGATTCAATTATAAACATCAGTACTGTACACCTTACAATAAGTTGTAACAGTTAATACCTCATTATCATTTTATGTTAATTGTCAGTTATGCAGAAAAACAATTTACTGTTAACTGAACAATGTTCTTGGCCCCCGACATCCAGGAATTAAACATTACAAATTAAGGGGTGAATTAAATTAAGCAATTTCACAGCAACATTACTGATTTTTATTCGGATTTGACAGTCAAATAACTTGACTTTAATCATCCACTTTATTTGTGATGGCACAGTTAGCTAGTGAAGTAACGCAAAGTAGCTAAATTGTTCAATTTCACGTAGATTGAAAATCCTGTATCTACAACTGTATTTCAAGGAACCAAACGAATTTAATTCTAAAATATGCATTTGCATTACCTTTGATAACTTTTCATTTATTAAGAGAGTAATGTGGAGAGTAATGTATAGTGCATGGGTGGAGACTGGCTGGAAATTTTATTGTCATGTGTATTAAAATACAATGAAATATTTGTGCTCCAACTCTCTCTGCCTTAACATGAAGGGCACACCATCACAAAACCAATAAAGAAGGACACTACAGACCTACATAGACTATGTACACCTTGCACAAGTAGATATACTATATACACAGAATACAGTACACAATAACATTATATACACACAATATATTGCACAATAAAATTACATATTATGCACTGCACATTGTTGCACAATATGTAATGTTATTGTGTACTGTATTCTGTGTTGGGATGAGGATACTCTGGTTGGGGTGGTGGAACTGGGCTGCTCATATTTAAGTCCTGGAAATTCTCTGTTGTCCATCTCTCTCATCTCTCTATCTCCCCTTTTTTATTTTCATGTTATTACTATCACTAATTAATTAATTTTTGCTGAATTATTGTTGCATACTTTTTAGAGTTGTGCTGTGGTGTGCACTATTGCTCGCTTAACTTGCGAGATGGTCATAGCCTAACTGAAACATTCTTTGTAGTATTCAATTTCGTGGAATCGCCAAACCTTTGTGTAATGTATCTAGGCTGTGCTGTCTTTCTGGCAATACTTTATTTGATACCAATGAAACAATGAATTGTTTGCCTATGACAATGGTGATGGATATAATTTCATAATGATGGAAAGTTTTTAACCCTGTCCATCATTGTGAAAGATGAAAATATATCTTAGTGGAAAGTTTGATATAGATACTGTAGATAATGAGGCTGATTTCCTCTTTAAATTGCATAACGTTACTACTTTTCCAGCTAAGAAATGTTAGCTAACTTATCTCAGTTAAGTCAATGCCCTGTTTCCATCAACCCATGACATTATAGCCAGCCAACTAGCTGGCTAGCTAGTTGATCCTACAGTTGTTACATCTTTATGGCGGTCAGTTGTCTGATACTAACATAACTAAGTAGGCTAGGTCATCAAATTAACCATAAAGCAAATTAACCATAACGTTATTAAAATGAACGTCTGCAAGTTTAAGGATTATGCAACGTAACGGTGTAAATTCGCGAGCTACCCATTAGCTAGCTAGTACCACTGGGGTGTAGGTCTGGAGCTACGTTCAGGGTGGTCTGGGAAAAGACTAGGTAGTGTTAGTTAAGTAATTGCCAGGGCGAATTCGAGTTGACACTGTGATGCTTTAACCACTTTCTGTTTTTTGGATAATGTTAGGTAGATAAGCTTTTGTTTAAATGCCTAATCACGCAGAATACTAGCAATATAATTGTACCTTTTAGCGATGCAAAAGTACCTTTCAATTTAGACAATTTTGTATGTAGGAGCTGCCTAGCTAAATTGGCTAACTACGCAACTGAAGCGAACTACTTATATGAAACAACAGTCTCTGCCATCCAAACCGTTTAGTCAGCGTTACTTCCTGAAATTGAGTTTCCAGGGAGGACTGAGAAAGAGAAGTTGTGCGCATTTCTTCACCGCAAGTATACCCTCATTCAGTTGGTAAGCGCCACCACAAGGAATCATGAAGTAGTGACTCTGATAACTCAAATTGGTGGGGGAATCCGTTTAGATCAACATGCAAGCCCCTCCAACATACCCACACCTTTTCCCACAGGATACATCCAGTTTGTAATGCCTGCTGTGGGCTTCTGGTCATCATTAGCTGATGTCATCGTAATTTTAAAACGTTACACTGCTTTGGCATAAGGTTCATTATCATAGATTCAGATTTAGTCAGAATGAATCAGGGTGTCAAGTTTCAGGCTCTCTTAAAGAGAACTCCATGATCATGTTGGGTCCAAATACCTGGAACTGAAAAATTAAAAGAGGCTGAGAAAGCTATATTCATTGCAATGTCATCTTAAGAGTGTTCCCAGACAGGTGAATGTTTTTTATAAAATGGATTTAAACAAAACATGTGCCAATGTTTTAACCTTTGAGTATTTTACCTTTGAGTTTTAACCTTTGAATTGATTTAAATTACTGAGAATAAACTTTTATTAGGTTGAGTGCAATGAACAATAACATTTAGAACACAGACCTCACAAAAAATGTGATGTGTCATGAGCATTTAACGTAACTTAAATCGATAAATGCCACCTTTGTTAATTAAACAATCTCACGTTGTAGCTTTCGCAAAGCACACAAACTATAGACAATCTGCGCTGTTTCGCAAGCATAATCATTTACTCTATTTACGCGATTGGTGTCAATTATTCTGTGGATTATTTGTTTTATTGTTAATCAAGGAGGATAAAGGGGAACAGGTTGAAAGCAATGATAGATTTAAAGGTAATGTTCAGGCTTCCCTTGTTTCCAGCTCACCTGCCGCCACTGTCTATAATGCTACAAAAATCCTAGTCTATGAAAATCTAAACCAAGGCTTAAGAAGTACAAATATTTTTGAAAATGCTAGCAAAGAGGAGAGAGGTCCTCACTGAGAGAGCTAATGTGCAACCTGAACAGGTGTGTTTTCAATCTGCAGCAAAATGCTAGTGACTGGGGGGCTTGCTTCACTACTGTGGGGGAAAACTTGAGAAGAGGCAGGACTGAGACAAGTGTCCCTGCAGGGGAAGGACAGACAATTGACCTGATGAGGAGGAGAAGAGTGTTCTGGGAGGGGTGTATGGCCAGATGATAAACTCTAGGCAAAGAAGAGTCAATCCTTTAACTGCCGGGGCATCTGATGCAAGTGGAGGAATTGGGGGAGATGGATAACATAGGAGAATTTCAGCAGGTTGTACACCAGGTGCACTGACAGGTGCATTCTGTGTTTAGAGAGCAGAGCAGCAAGATCACAGTTGTAGAGCATGAGGACCTGGACAAGAAACTATAGAGTGTAGGTGGTGAAACATGGGAAGAAATTTCTAATGTTGTCTAGGAACAATCTGCAGGACTGGGTCATCACCATAATCTCCTCTGTGAAGGCAAGCCTGTTGGCTGGTGACACACTCAGGTTCTTAGCAGTTTGGGAGGATGGAACTGTGAAGTTGACCAGGGTGAGGGAGAGGTCTTGAAGAGGAAATGTCATGGCTGGAAGAAGCAGTAGGGTTTCTTGTGTTAAGGCTGGGCTTCAGGAGGTGGCAAGCATCCAATCTGAGATGTCAGCCTCACATGACATTCTGCAGGATGTTGCAGGATGAGGGAGAAAAGGAGAGTAATAATTATCATTATCATAACTGTGGTAAGGCAAAATATAAGATGAAATGATGGCTGCTAGTGACAAAATGTACAGGGTACTGGTGATCTAATGTAATGGGAGGCTGCACAGAACTCTGTGGAACTCCAGTAGTGAGGGTGCAAGCCTCACCAGGTCAACATGAAAGAACAGAGCAGTGAGAGTAATAAGACTCAAACCAGGAGAAGACTTTGATCCAAATGCCCATTCCTGCTATTACAGCCACAGGTTTTTATAATGAACAACAGAATGAAAGGTAGCAGATGGGTCTGGCAGGGTTAGGGCGCAGGAGGAAGACACACTCCTCGCTGAATGAAGTGCTTCTGTGGCTGCTAGAAGAGCAATCTGTGGAGCAGCTAACCTTGAGGCTCATCTGATTAGAGCTGAGGAGCTAATTTTAAAAGAGAAAATTGAATAGTTGGTGAAAAGCAGCACATTCAAGAGTTTCTGACAGGAATGAGAGCAGCAAGACAGGATAGTGGTTTTGAATTTGTGTCTGGATGCAGAGATGGGCTGACTGAGAGAGTGAAAATATGGAAATGGAAACTTCAAAGCACTTCTGTCCATACAGAATGACAGCAAACAGTCATGTTTTCACAGGTGCACAAGTCAGTTCAATGTGACGGTTGAGCTGTGAAATATAGGGCAGTATTACCGCAAGGTGGCGCCATTGTCTTATTTTATTTAATTAGGGGTCCAAGCACGTAGTGCTGGAACCCTATTGTGTTTGTTCTGATTATTATTATTATTATTATTATTATTATTATTAGGGGTCCAAGCACGTAGTGCTGGGATCCTGTTGTGTTTGTTCTGATTTTTATTATTATTCCTAGGGGTCCAAGCACGTAGCGCTAGAACCCTATTATGTTTGTTCTGATTTCTATTAGGGGTCCAAGCATGTAGTGCTGGAACCCTGTTATGTTTGTTCTGATTTTTATTATTATTAGGGGTCCAAGCACGTAGCGCTGGAACCCTATTGTGTTTGTTCTGATTTTTATTAGGGGTCCAAGCACATAGTGCTGGAACCCTATTATGTTTGTTCTGATTTTTATTAGGGGTCCAAGCACGTAGTGCTGGAACCCTATTATGTTTGTTCAGATTTTTATTATTATTTTTATTATTTTTCTGCCCTAAAAGTGTTTGCACAGCAAAAACTATAGATGCTAGAGCTACCAAACTTGGCAGATAGTTTCCTATGGTGATCATCATCACCTGATGATGGTGGCACTATAGCGAGCTACAACATGTTTTGGGCTATAACTCTTGAACCATTTGGGCTAGAATCAAAATTCTTTTTCCACTGATTCCCTGCCTCCAGTTGAACAAAAAAGCCTCTTGGACCAAAATGATGCGCCATATGGGATTTTCCGCCATTTTGAAAAAAAATGCATCTTGGTCAAAGTTCCTGATAAAGTCTTCAAGAACAAGTTGATGACTCAGAAACAATGGCAGCCATCACCCATTCAAACTTCCGCTGATGTGGTTGGACCCCGTAATCGCTGTTGTGGCTATATTTTTTATTATTTTTTTCTGCCCTAAAAGTGTTTGCACAGCAAAAACCATAGATGCTAGAGCTACCAAACTTGGTAGATAGGTTCATATGGTCACCCACTACTCAGCTAAAAAAATACCCCGATTGGCCAGATGGTGGCGGTATAGGAGGCCACAGCGCGTTTTGGGCTATAACTCTTGAATCTTTTGGGCTAGAATCGAAATTCTTTTTCCCCCCGATTCCCTGCCTCCAGTTGAACAAAAGCCTCTTGGACCAAAATGATGCACCATATGGGATTTTCTGCCATTTTGAATTTTTTGTAAACCCTCTAAAATCTATCTCCTCCTAGACGGTTTGTCTGATTTGCACCAGCATCTTCAGACCACGTTCTTTAATCCTAGTGTAGAGCAAGTTGCTACATTAAAAGATGTGGCTGCAGTAAGACAATGAAAACAGAGGGCATGGCCTCTATTTATACAATGAGCTATAACTCCTGAATGCAAGGTCCAATCATCACCAAACTTGAGATCCCTCATGTATAGGGCATTAGAGTTGAGCCTACCAAATTTGGGGTAAATGCGTCCATAAGTGGCGCTATAGCAAACAAATGGTCAAAACTCTTAAATCAATTTTCCCATCAACTTTAACTTTTGCATGCTTTCTCTTGATCAAAGGTCCTAATAAAGTCTAAAAGGACCAGTTGATAGCTCAAACAATATGGCCGCCATCAGCCAATAAAATTTCAGCAGCCCTTAAACTGACTTAACTACGACCTATCATCATGAAACTTGGCAGGTACGTTCCTAGAAAACATGTAAATCCCGTTTACTCTGGCACGAAAGTAGATATTTCAACTAAATTTCTTGCGCTTCATCAAAGTTAAGGACCCTAACTGTGAACTTATGAAACCTCTATGTCTGCCATTTTGTGTTTCATCCATCTTTGATTTTGTCAAAAACACATGTAATCATCTACTCCTAGAGCTTGGCACCATGCAGTTTTGTGTGTTACTTGTTTGGACCAATGTCTTTAACAGTTGTTAAAGGATAGTTGCCAGGTTGAATAAAATGGCTGCAGTGTACCCACAAATTCGCCCATGAAGGAGCCATGAAAGAAGAGTGGCCATATCTCTGCAATGCTTTTGTTCATTTTCATAAAATTCATTTAGACATGCTTTCCATGAGGCCTGGGTGGAACACACCAAGTTTAGTGAAATTTGGGCACTTTGGGGTGCTATACTGGAAAACAGCTTTAAACAGCCATGTTTCTGTGTACTTAGATGTTAATGACATTTTGTTCCAATGGACATCACAAGGCACAGACCACACAAAGAAAATCAGATATTGCAACCAATTTCTTGTATATCACTACATCATTACATGTCAGGTCCTAACTGGGAAATGAACACATAGTACATTGTCCAAATGGCATGGCTGCTAAGATACAATCAGTTTGTTGCACTTAAAATAGGCACATCTCCTGCACCTTTTGACCTGCTGCCACAAGTAATACACTAAATAGTGTTGAAGAAACACTTGGACTTTCCGTATTGGCCTCAATGAAAGACAGTGCTTTTTAATTCTACTTCAAGTACTGAAAAGTAGGGTTGTCTTACATGGGATGACTAGACTTTTTAATGTCATTATACATTAACAACAGCAGATGGCGCCATTTATCTGAGACTGTTCGGTAACACTTTATTTGAAGGGGTCTACATAAGGGTGACATGTAACTGTCATAAGAATGACATGACACATGTCATGCACATTAATGACACATTACTGATGTTTATGACTGTTGTCATAATGTGTCATTCAGTTTTTGGAATGTCAAGTTGACATTGACATGAAAGAAATGCAACCCGTTTGGTATGATGTTGTCATGACAACTTGACATAATTGTTACATGAACCAGTTCAAGTAGGCTACTGGGCCAGATGTTTGGCCTGACATATCTTCTAGATTTGTGCTGAAGTGATTGGCCCGAACAACTGACAATGAACAATTGGCTGTCATGACACCATTATAATACTTTCCTTGACCTCAACTACAGTGGTACAGTTTTGACTTGTCATTAAGCTGTCACAAAGAACTATTACACACCAAAATACTTTCCTGACAGTGTCATGAATACTTACCTTTGACCCAAACTACAGTGGACCATTTGAGATGTTTCCTGAACATGTCATTAAGTGTCATTATACTATCATGTGCTTATAAAAATCTTAGTCCAGGCAATGGAAGGTTATGGCTGTTTCACTGACCTTATTACATATGCCACAACATATGTGCCACTGCTGCACTATTGTGTGACCTCTCAGAGTGAACAAACATTTATCTACATTGCACGACCTGTTTAATGACATCAACACTCAAACTCAAGTTACCGAGCAGCAGTTTAATCAAAACCAAGCCAAAGCCCGAAATCATACACAGCATTCAAATGGACAACTGTCCTTAACATAGGCACTAAAACAATAAACAAAAAACTGCAATATTTTAATACCTGTAATCCAAACAAAACCCCTGTTCCTTTGTTAACTCTGAACTATCAGGGCATTTGAAGTTCAATGCACTTTATGAGTGAAAAAACAAAACAAAACAATGGTTGCTCAGGTATATTTATGAACAATAGGCAGAAGCCCCCCACTTTTTTGGCTGAGAGAATTGCATTCATTTCTTCAGTGACAGCCTCACGGCACCTCTCTGCAAAATCTGCAATCTTTTCTGACTCAGCTACTTGCGCTTCTTGGACCGTTTTCAGCACATCAGGGAACACCATCGCCAGCTCCCCAATGACTGCCGTTCTGGTGATGGTGTTTCTGTCCACATTAATCCGGTCAAAGGCCCGTTTCATTGAGCCCACTTTTTTGTACACGTTGAAAGCTTCTTTGTAACGCCTTACGACACCCTCCACATTTGTCACTTTAAAAGAAGAAACAAAACAAAACAAAAATTAGATTACACTTAGCTGTTTTCCTAAGACTACCAATGATATAGCCAATTAGGATACCAAACTACTTGGGTAAATTTAGGGTAAGAAAACTATTAATTATGTGGAAAAATCAATATCTCTACTTACTTCTTGAACGGCTATGGGAATCTAGGGGTAGGTGTTTGTGGGTCTTTTTGGACTTCTTGGACTTCTTTTTGGACTTCTTCCAGTCCCCTTCATCAGAGCTCGGGCATTCGGAAGAAGAGGATGGGTCAGGAGAACTTGAAGACGATAAAATGAGGTGGCTAGTAGTCTTGCTGGAACCTGTGAAAACGGGTGTGGGGTGGACAAGCATAAAGATGTATAAGTAAACAAAACTCAAATACTTGAAACCATTTCCCAGGTCGATAATGTAGTGACCCTCTGCAATTCATTATTTGAGAGGTTGATCAGTTAAAGGATAAATCATTAGTATAGTTATGCGCACAATCTCTAAGCCTGTTTTTATAGGAATATGCCACATCGGTGGACACATGAGTGTATGTACTTAAAGTGACAGAAAAATCTATCATTTCTTATTTAACCTCCATGTCACAGCCAAGTGTGGACATCTCATATCTATCTTTCAATGTAAGAAATGTGCGTGTGTATCTATCTCTTTCATGCATAACTCTCGAAAGACTGATCCAACTGACCTCAAATTTGGCAGGTGTCTTGCTAATGACACGAGCGAGTGCAGTGCCAGTTTGGTGTTATTTGGATAAAAAACACAAAAGATATCATTAATAGAAGTGCAATTTGCCTTCTGCCGCTCTATCTACTGTAGCCATGCCCTCTCTCACACATTCTCCTGGAGCAGTACAGTATCGGTGTGCAGGTAAAACGGAAGCCAGACTCCTAGCCCATGTTTTGTCCAAGAAATGACCATGTCTCACTTTAACGATATACACATTGTTTGAATTTCGCACATCTTGCAACATGCTAAAACATGCAAATCCACATGGGTAAGCAATTTGTTAAAATCTACATAAAAGGAAGCGGTAGCCTGAAGTGTCTGGATGTGAACTGATATCTTTGGAGCTCTACAATACAGACATGGCCTCTGTAGCCTATGCATTTGGCATGCAATCAGTAATTTCGATTTGCAGTGCATCTTAAATCTCCACCACTGTACACACCAAGTAAGTTACCTGCAACCCAAATAAGCAATTTCAACTCTCACTACCTTGGATCGTCTTTGTAGCCTACCTTCAAAAATCAAGTGGTTCCTCTAACTGCACTGGCCTGAAGCTACTGTAGCACGTATCATCACAGATTCAATAAGGATACCTGCACAAATGTAACTGTTTCCTGGAAAATATAGTTTGTACGGGCACTGCACTACTGTATTATAAACAATTCAATGTAGATATTGACCATCCTTACCATCTGCTATTGAAAAACTATTGATGTTTGATGATCTAGCACTTCATGGATAGCATTACAGATGATGACATTGTACCTGACTTTTCACTGGATTTGAACATGTGCTTTCTACATGTGCTCCCTTGAGTTGTGCCACCAAGAAGTCTTTGTCCCTTTTTAGGTCAATACTGGCCTCCTCGAGGTGTTTAACACGTTCTTCAAGATGAATAATCTTCTGCAGTGCCAATTTGTTCTCCTCTCTCAGTTTGGCCATCTGCATCGCGCCAGTTGGTGACCCTACACATTTTGGGGACAAATAAACATAACAAAATTTGTTAATTCTTTTGAACTCATGTTGACTCAAGCATGCTTCATTACTGCATTATCACCCGGAGAAATTAAATACTGCTTTCTGATTGGCTGACACGGTGTGTTAACAGGATGAAGTAGATCTGGTAAAATGTTTAATCACCATTCCATACTAATGCTAAACTGCATGTTCCATGGTCCATGTGTTTTCCTTCTGTCTACATGCATGGGTTGCAACCAGGTGATAAAAGGGAAAACGGCCTTCAAAGTGTCCCAATATAGGGAAATAATGGACTTGGCGGAGGCAACTCCACTCCGCTTCGCATCATGGAATTCTTTGCCCCTGCCTCGTCCATTATTCCCCTATATCGGGACACCTCAGCAGCCGTTATCCCTAACTTGTCTGAAGACACAATTGTGTAGAATCAATAGGTCTATCTGTTGACTTCTTAATAAGATGTACACACAGTAATGGTTTTGGAGTCATGTTCTGATGGCAAATTTGAGGGGAAAAAACTGTGAACAGGCATATATATATAATTTGTGGGTGTTAATTCAACTTCTCCAGCAGAATGGTGACCATGAGCCTGTTACTTAAGTTGGGCCAAGTTCAAACAACATAAGCATGAAGCATAACCAAAAAAAATTGGAACCTAAAAAGATTTCCATCTCAGATTAGGGGTAAACTGTTGAATTTACATATGAAACTGTATCAAAGTAACCAACCAGGGAATTTTCAAACAGATGTAACAGATATCAGTTATTTTAACCCCTGGCAGTAATACAGTTAGGCTTAATTTAACATCCAAAGCCCTATTGGTGAGATCAGCCAATCTGAGCAGCCCAGAAAGTTGTGAATCTGTTGCCAACACACACAGTCAGCAACATTTAAACAATGTTTTATAAATAATATCAGTGATTTTATCATTTTGAGACACTTCAAATTGGCAATTTTGCACTAGATATTATATGAATTCAGCATCTACATGTTCTCGTAAAAACTGTTCAGTGAATTATATTCCTAGCACAACATGAGTCTGAATTTAGCATACAAAGAATGTAGGGCTAATGTATGACTAGTGTACAACTATCTTCTTCAAAAGATAAACCTACAGTAGATCCATTGTTCTGACAACACTTGAAGAGTTCAGATGCAAAACCAGTTAAGTCCATTTGCAATGAATTTACAGAAATATATTTATTTACTTTACTTTATTATCAGTCCAACTCCTATGGGATTGTTTTGTTTTGATTTATTACTTGATAATAACATTATAATTGCAGTTTGACAGAAATTACTTGGAAATTATTATAAAAACAACTTAATTTTTGCATATTTCTGAAGATGGACTTAACTGGTTTTGCATCTGAACTCTTCACTTGCTGATCACCATCTCTAGGCTTGGCTGGGATAGGTGCATGTGTTTGCTTTTACAACAAGATTTAACTTAAAATGAACCTGCACAAGTTGGTCATAAGACTGGCAAACCTATAACTACCTGATATAGTTTAGGCTAATGCCCCAACATGCTTTCAGACACATGCCACCCTCCACACACATGCACACCTACACTCATTCACTTACCCACTTAGCACTTAGTGGGATTAACATCAGTATTAATTATTTTTGGCTCTTTCATTTTAAGAGCCAAAACATACGATTTCTTTCTCTCACTCTCTAGTATAACGAGAATGATGTGATAAAGAAAATGAGGAGAATCTTGAATCTAGCTAATTTACGGTTAACAAAAGTTAGCTAACACTAACTAAAGTTAATAATGTTAACTGCAAGCTCACTCAACTCTTAAAAAATCACACAGAAATTACAACTAAAATGCTTAGTTTAACCTTAACTTACCTCTAAATAGGTCTAATGAGTGAATGCTTCCACTTCTCTCTTCTGTTCTGACTCCGTCAGTTGCTTGTAGGTTACCAGGGCTTCTTTAGGTTAGTCACTAGTCATCGTCAGAATTCGCTTGCGCTTGACAGTGGCAGTGGTGTTTACGGTAATGTGCATGCAGGTTGACAACGCTATGACAAGATTTATTAAAAAATAAATAAATAAATAAAAAATATTACGCACTCAATTACTATGAGGACGAAAATGGGAAATACTTAAATAGGCCTTATTCTGAACATTTTCAAATTTGACTAGGTGGAGTGCTAATGTTCTTACGGTACTTGCCACCCAAATTCAAAATCTAATTTGGCGCCAGGATCTTGTAGTTGGGATAGCAGAGCTGGGATAGTCTATCATTATTAGGTTGGTTGGTTATGTAAAGGACTCCAACCATGACACTGTTACAACAAGGACTCAGATCTTATAAAAAACAGAAGAAAAATTGTTGTATGGATGCAGAAATGGGGAATGCTGAAGAGGATCATGAACTGCAGAAAATGCCATTTCAACATGAAACATGAAACAAAACCATAGTGATGGTTTCCGGTGGTAAGCTCCCCTCCTATCTAATAATCTAGCTACTCTTTCAAACAAGATTTTAAGATTTGACTTGGTAAATCTAACAGCTACCACTTTGGATCTTCATTTTATAGGCTACTATTGCTGTGTTATTATAATGGAAAATAGCTATCAAAGCAGTACTCATATTCTCACCTAGGCTAAGTATTTGCTTTAATTTTCCTCAGGGTCTGCAAGCATCACAAAAGCTCCCCCTTGTCTGTACACAATGGCTCAATATTTTCAAAGTCCCACACTCCTATGGGGAAATGGCTTGGATTCATGCTCAGGTAGGCATCCATAATTTATGTGTAGGAATTTCCTATTAACCCATTATACAGCCATGTCTTTGTTGAAATAGTTGTTTTGGTAGCTGAGACTTTCCCCAGACAGGGTTCCAGTTTTATAGAAACATGACATGACACCTATGACACTTCATTAATATTTTTGAAGTTTTTGAAATTTCAATGATTGTGAAAGTGCAAGGAACTCCGCTCCCGAGAATTCCAGACCAATTCAAACTCTGGGCCAGATATTGTCTGACCTGACATGTTAATGATTGCATCCCAAACAAAATCAACTTGACATTAGGCTACAAAACCTGAATGACACTTAATGACAACAGTCATAAATATTAATGGCGTGTCATTAATGTTCATGACTTGTTTTATGTCATGTTTATAACAGGCTCATGTCACCTTTCTTCTCTAAAGGTTTGCGCAAGGTTTGCAGTTGAAACAACTGGATATGATCGCAGATGGGATCGCAGCAAGCTCAAAGACATTGTCAAGAATGGCAAAAATACTCAGAGAGGTTGGTGCATGACACATGTAGGGTGATATTAAATGATAACATGAAAAATGCCCATGACAGTAAAATGCTATGAAAATAAACCATTATAAAATGTATGCGTGATGCTCATAGTATTGCATACAAAGGCATCCCTTTTCAGTGCGTTTGAAAAAAAGAGCTTGCCAATTTTATGTCAGCGTACTGATATACTGATTTCTGTGTTCCAAGGTGTGCATGTCTGCCCTCAGACGACTGAAGGACAGAGGAATGAGAATTGGTGGTCGTCATTGATTTGTTGTAATTGACGAAAGCAAATTCGCCCACAAACGAAAGGTAGCCTACTGGTTGTGTATTTGTTTACCTCTGTCCCACAACACAGTTAATCACAGTTAATTAATTGTCAAGGGGCCTTGTCTTCATTTTCTTTGTTCCCACCCCTTACTTTTCAGTATCACCGTGGCCAATGTGGTAACACTTGGCATCGCAAGCGCACGTGGGTCTTTGGGATGCTGGAAGTCGATGGTCACTCCAGAAGACCCATTTTGAAACTTGTCAGGAACCGCTCAAGGCGGACTCTTATAAGACAAATCTGAAGACATGTCAGGACCAATGCATCCATCCTCACAGATGAATGGCGTGCCTACAAGAATCAACTTTCCCAGTATGGGTATAGGCAATTCTCAGTCTACCACAAGCAAAACTTTGTAAAAAAAGTGCACATACTCAGCACATTGAACGTGCATGGGAGACATACAAAAACCAAATATGGCGTCTCAGGGGGAATCGAACCCCTCAGTCCCTCGAAACACACCTTAAAATGATCGAATGGTACTACTGGTTAGGAATCCACCATCGTAATGGTGTGCTGGGTAGACTCGTTCATGATTTTAAAGAATTGCAGAAATGATGGCAATGACATGGCACTTATAGACTAGTGTTTTACATGTGAATAGTGTTTAATGCGTGTTCCACATGCACAGTTAGGTTAGCTGGCATCGGTTACATGTGCATGTATTATGGTTTTACAACGTCCATCGATGAAATAAACTGTTGTTTAAGTCATGACTATGAGTATTTGTTCTTATTAGTCTCAATGTTACAGAAATGTAAAATGTGCAGAAATACATGATAGTATAATGACACTTAATGACATGTTCAGGAAACATCTCAAATGGTCCACTGTAGTTTGGGTCAAAGGTAAGTATTCATGACACTGTCAGGAAAGTATTTTGGTGTGTAATAGTTCTTTGTGACAGCTTAATGACAAGTCAAAACTGTACCACTGTAGTTGAGGTCAAGGAAAGTATTATAATGGTGTCATGACAGCCAATTGTTCATTGTCAGTTGTTCGGGCCAATCACTTCAGCACAAATCTAGAAGATATGTCAGGCCAAACATCTGGCCCAGTAGCCTACTTGAACTGGTTCATGTAACAATTATGTCAAGTTGTCATGACAACATCATACCAAACGGGTTGCATTTCTTTCTTGGCTAATGTCAAGTTGTCATGACAATATCGTAAACGGGTTATATTTTCTTGGCTAATGTCAAGTTGTCATGACAAAGACACTGTCACATAATGTCATCTTGGCTAATGTCAAGTTGTCATAATGATGACGCCCAAAACAATGTCAGCTTGAGATTCCAAAAACCGAATGACACTTTATGACAACAGTCATAAACATCAATAACGTGTCATTAATGTGCATGACATGCACATACTGTATGTAGTGGCAGGGGGGGGGGGGGGGGGGGGGTGGCAGTGCGGTGGTGCAAATGGGTAGCAGTACTGCCTAACATTTTGGTGGTTTCAAGTTTGGGGTGCGTCTGCATTCGGTTTGTACCTTGTCCTTGTGTTCATGTGGCTTTCCCCTGGGTATTCTGCTTTTCTTGCACAGTCCAAACACACTAGGGTCCAAAGCTACACTAAGCTACACTAGGGTCCAAAATTATTGGGACACCTGGGCATTTTGTGGTTAAGTGTGCATGTGACCATGTAGCTATTAGTTTTATCACTCAAACCTAATTTATGGTGTGGCAAAAACACAGTTACATGTTTTGGCAACTATTAGCATTTTCAAAACATCTCTTTATGTGATTGGCACACGATTGCCTGATGACTACCCTTATTTCCAACATTTTAATTAATGTATGACATTAATTCTGCCAAACAAACTGACAATTCCATGACATTAACTTAATTTCAGAAGGTACCTACATACTTATTGAGTTCAGACAAGTGAACAAAAATGACCATCACTTCAATTAGGCCTGATTGAACGTTGCCCTGCCCCCTAACTGAACACTCATACTGAAGCCTATATAAACCTAACAAGGTTGGAACATGGTCACAGAAGATTGCTGTGGATATACTACAGATGGCAAAAACAGCTGAAATTGACATTGGCAAAAGGCACTCTGTGATTACCCTACATTCTGAAGGGTATTCTATAAGAAAAATTGCTGCAAAGTTGAATATCTCCAGAAACGGTGTCATCAAGAAGTTCAAAGCGGAGGGTAAAATCACCAATCGGCCAGGTCGTGGACGCAAGAGATGCACTACTAAGCAGCAAGACAATCATCTTCGCTTGACACCCCTGCGAAATCGGTGCCTACCTGCCTGAGAACTGACCCAACACCTGAACACCGCAACCGGTATGAATGTGTCAAAGAGTACCGTGAAGCGTCGCCTTAAAGAAGCTGGGCTTAAGGGCTGTGTGGCTGTCCAAAAACCACTGCTTCGTCCACAGAATAGACAGAAGAGGCTGCAATGGGCAAAAAAACACCAAGACTGGACACTGGAACAGTGGAAACGTGCAGTGGACAGATGAATCCAAGTTTGAAATGTTTGGCTCCAAGCGCCGAGTCTACATCCGTAGAGGGAGTAACGAGAGGTTTCACAACGATTGTGTGTTGCCAACTGTTAAGTATGGAGGAGCTAGTGTGATGGTATGGGGATGTTTTGGTGGCACACAAGTTGGTGACTTGGTTGAAATCCAAGGGATCATGCACAAAGAAGACTACTTGAGAATTCTTCAGGATCACGCTGTCCCTTCAGGATCCAGAATTCTTGGTCATGGTTTTGTCTTTCAGCAAGACAATGATCCCAAGCATGCTTCTAAACTCTGTAAGGGCTATCTGGAGCAACAATCACACACCAGATTGAGTGAAATTATGTCCTGGCCAGCGCAGTCTCCAGATCTCTCCCCTAATGAGCTTGTATGAGATGAGATTGACCGCAAGGTCAAAAATCGTCAGCTAACCAGTGCCAAACAGCTCTTAGAGTTCATTCGAGAAGAGTGGAACAAAATTTCACTTGATTATCTTGAAAAACTCTTGATACGAATGCCTCGTATTTGTAAAGCAGTAGTTAAGGCCAAATGTGGTTATTTGGATGAATCTGCAATTTAAGTTTGTTCATTAAATAAATCTATAAAGACAAAAATTGATTTTCAGTTTTGTGATGTCCTATTCACTCTGAAGTTAAATATGACTTTCCCAATGTCTGATGGAATATGCAGCAAACATATTGTGGGTTTTCAGAAAAAAAAAGTGAGTGTCCCAATAATTTTGGACCTCCGTGTATATTGTTACGGGTATGCCACATGACGTCAGGAAAAAGGTGCACGGAAGTAAGGGTTAGGGGTCACATGACATCAGGGTCACGGGGGCACGAACTTGTGCACCTCGGGTAATTTAAACGTCTATGGCGGCAAGCACAGTCGGGGAATTTGAGTGAGTACCAGCGTACTATATTGTGCGAATTTAGTTGTTGTCTCACTTCGTGTTTAAAAGCAGCTTTATGTGTAAAGTTCGTGAGACGGTGGTGCATTTTTTTGTCGAGTTTATTTTCTAGTTTTGTTTTGGTTGTTTTGGATAGGACGGTGGAGCCGGTCCGACGGTCTATTGCAGACTGGCCGGTCCCCACCGTTTTATTTCATTCTTTTGCGCACCGATCTCCAGATCCATACTTTTCTTTACTCCACATTACTTTCTTCCCTCTCTCAAACCACTCTTTCTAAAACTCCAGTGCACTGTTCTCTCTCCAACTATCTGTTCTCCAATCTGTATAAATACTGTTCAACCCGTTCAACTGCGAAGCACTCGCCGCTGCGTCTTCTGCCCGGCTGGACCAAACTCGGAAGAGTGAGTAGCCAGGGTGTTGTATTATTATGTGCGGAGTATTTGTCCTGCCAACTGCCCTGTGACTGCCTGTAGTCACCTTTGGTAGGAGTCTGGCCGTAACAATATGTATTATTATCATCATACATCTGCCATGGGAGTCTATGGCAGCCCATAGATCCGTTCATACGCTTTTTATGAAATTGGGCACACTGAAAGAGGACAGTCCCAGCTGTCCACTCACCAATTTTGGGATCAGTAAATCAAGCCCTCTAGCACCACCATCAGGTCAAGTTCAGCTAACATTTTTGGTCGTAACTCCTGACCCTGTTGGAATTTTTCAAAATTCTTTTGGTAACACTTTCTATGAAGGTCATTGCTATAATGATTTATGTATACGTTCATAACACGACACAATGCAATCATAAGACATTATGACAATTTTTATACTTGTGTAGAAACATGCATTAGGCACTATAGCAATGCTCATAATGCATTATGAACTTTTGATTTAATGTAGTAAAACTAATGGTAATTATAGATTATATCATTATGGGCCAAGAATCTTAGACCATATAGTGCATTATAACCACTGACTCTGCCTAGTTACAAATATACTCTAGTAACTGTGCTGCTGCATTTCAACAATTTATAACTAGTGATTATACAAAAAGGAATAATACCTTATATTCATTTTTAATGTCATATAGCATGTCTTTGTTAGCTTTAAGTAAAGTATTAAAATGTTCATACCAGTATAAAATATTATAGGTCAGCATAAAACAATATGAACTAATTATAAGAAGTCAACACGTATTTGTTTGCTGTGAGACACATTTTTATTTATGTTTTAATTACATTCTTGTTTTCGCATAAAACCATTACCAATTGGCATGTTTATAAAAAGGGTACAGTCATTTAAAAAATAAAAAAAAAATAAAAAAAATTCCAGCAATGTCCACGCAACAATTCACAAAGAAAATGGTACATGGACATTTTTCAATAAAGGTTGAGAGCTTTTCTACCTTCTCATCCCACTGCCCAACAGCATGGAATACCTCTGGAGCTGCTATGCTTAGTTCAGCAATTGGTGCTGTCTTCCAAATTGTATTCCTGTCCACACAAACCTCTTCAAAGACTGCCTTCATCGATCTACCCATGCGGAAGGTGTCCAGAACAGCTCTGTATCTGTGAATTATGCTCCTGCAGTTTTTAACTGAAAAGAAAAAATAAACATAAGCACAGATACACACACCCACTTAAATTTGCAAGTATTTCATTTATTAGATGTTTGACATTTGAAAAAGTTGACAATATAAGAACAGTCAAACGACTGCAGACTCTCACCCCTGTCCAAACCAAAATGAAACAACATTCAAGTATCTGCATTCTGAACCAGATCCAGATGATCATGTAGTAGGACTAAGACATGGTGACCGTCTTGCTCCAATAAAAATTACCTCGAACTCTACTGCTGGTGCTGCTACTGCTGCTCTCAATACCTTTCTTGCACTGGAGACCTTTCTTACCTGGAGGGGCAGCCCAGGCCTTCTTGCGCTTCTTCATTCTACTGGGCTCCCCCTCCAAAGATGAGTCTGACAGGCTGTCCACACTCAGAGGTGAATCAGAGTCATAGTCTGGTTCTCTTTTGACATCTTTTGCCTTGGGACACAATCCTTGAATGAAACACACATACAGTAAATGATGGAGAGAAAGGCAGGTAAGCTAGGGAAAACATATACATGGTTAACTGAGTGAACATCATGTTCTGTTATTGCGCTTTGAAGGTGCTATGTGTTTAAAGGTGTGGTTTTTAAGGATATTTTTGGTTTAAAATGTTCAAAGTTGACCTACAAATAGCGATGCAATGTGAAGAAACAACCATTTTGACCTAATTAAAAAAATGCCTATGCTCTGTGTTGTCTAGATATCCTCTGAAGTTAGCAGGCAAAACAGCTAGCGCTGGGCCACCACGCCACTTTGTACTATGTAGGGTGCAGTATATGTAGTATATACTAATATGTAGCAGTATGGGGTGCATATACACAATGCAAGTGGATGGAAGGGTGCCGTGGAGCTGTATTCAAGACAACTTGAATCCCACAGAATTCCACATAGCTACTTGAAGGTTAAAATGAAGAATCACCAGAAGCTGACGGTGATGGTGAATCCATATTTCTCCTTTCCAACAGTTCTCTCACAATTTCTTCCTTTCTTCTCAATTGTTCTTGAAAGTACGCTTTATCTTGCTTTAGCATGGTAGTAGTTTCCTCTTGAAGCAGATTTTTTTCTTTTTCAGCTTGTAGTTGTACCTTCATTAATTGAAGCTCTTGCAGCACTGTGGGAGATGGAGACACTGCTGATAAAGAGAGTACAAATCAAGGTTCAATACAACGTTATATACCTTAATTTGGGAAAAAACGGTAGCTTTTTCTCCCTTTCAGCTTTGTGTTGCTTGACTTTTAATTTTTGATATCCCATGATCCTGCATAAAGATGTATCAAGTCTACTGACAGCTTTTCACTTCTTCTGTGCACAGTGAAAACACATGAAATGTACACACCTTCACTTTCCTCTAACGGCGCTGGCCGGGGCTGTTGATTTATAGTGCCTCTTCTTGTATGCATTGCTGTTCATAGAGGCAAAAAAGCATATGACTATGGGACATTCTAAAACGCTTCACATGAAAAATGCTTAACGTGGCTTAATGTACCTAAACGTTGATCAAAGAAGAGACCAAATTTCTCTCGGACATCTCTGGTCATAAAAACTCACATATCAAAAAAATCAAAACCGAAATCCAATGAAAGGGGTAACTTATCTTACTATCTTAAGTCTTTCTTCTTCATTGACCCCCATTATAAGGAACTGACTGTCATGAAGAGTTAACTGAGGCAAAGTGAGCTTTATAAGGATAATGCTAGTATTTTATATTTCTTACTATGACTGAAACAATTAGCTTAAGTTACATCATTTGAATATATATAAATAAAAACACCTGAATTTTGTGGTACCCTGAAATTCCTCTGTTTAAATGCTACAAGCATAAAAATAACATTTTCGATCTGGAAACCATTATGAGTAATAGTAACTTTGATGTTGTTGGGATTACAGAGACGTGGCTTGGTGTAGGGGATGGGGATGAGTACAACGTAGAGGGATACAAGCTGCTAAGAAAAGATAGATTCAATAGAAGAGGAGGAGGCATAGCTCTCTATGTAAAGGATAATCTTAATATTCAGGAAATACCAGGAATGGAGCCCCTTGGTGTTAGTGAAGACATATGGATTAAGATATTGGGGGAAAATGAAAAAGGTGTGAATGTTGGAGTATGCTATAGGCCACCAGCCTCAGACAGCAATGTCAGTAGTATGCCCTTTGATAACATTAAACTAGCATGTCAGGAGGGTGAGACAATAGTAATGGGGGACTTCAATTACCCTTTTCAAATTACATTTGAAGTTTTAGGGCAAGATAAGTCTGCATTCTCCAACGCTAGAGTATTCAACTTTAGACAAGCTGACTTTATTAAGATGCGTAATTATACAAGGAATATAAACTGGGTATCTCTTCTATGTGGTAAAACTGTGAAAAAAATTTGGTGCATATTTAAAATGATTATCCTGGATGTACAGCGTAAATTCATTCCGCAAGTGGGAAAAGGGAGGCTAAAAAAGAAGCATCCACAATGGATGAATAAGTCGCTATGGAACAGTTTGGAACAAAAAAGGAAATTATTTAGAAAATACAAGTTGGAGAGCTCAGATAGTAATAAGATTGAATACAGTAATGTGTGAGCTCAAGTTAAGAGAAAAATAAGGGAAGCTAAAAGGTGTTTTGAAAGACAGATTGCACTAGATGCAAAGAGCAACTCTAAACGTTTTTTTCAATATTACAGTCGAAAAAGGATAGTTATGGATGAAATAAGAGGTATAAAAAATAAGGATGGGGTTATGGTTTACGATAACAAAGATATTGCTGATACACTAAACAGTTACTTTGTGGAGAGTTTCACTGATGAAGTGTTTTCGCATATGCCTTCAGGTGCAGTCAGTTCTCAGAGACTTACAGAGGAAATTGATTTAAATGATGCAGAAGTACTAGATAAACTTCAAAACCTTAAAACAAATAAGGCAGCAGGCCCTGATGGAATATATCCAAGAGTTCTCAGAGAACTAGCAGAGGTGGTTTACAAGCCTCTGACAGTTATTTTTAAGAAATCCCTTAAAACTGGAGAAATGCCAGATGACTGGAAACATGGCAGTGTAGTACCTATCTCCAAGAAAGGAGACCGGACTGAACCAGGAAATTATAGGCCTGTCAGCTTAACTTGAATCGCATGCAAAATACTGGAATCCATCATTAGGGATAATTTGGAATTATTCCTGGAACGAAATGGTGCTACAGCATGTCTGGACTCAAACCAAGCTTATGCTATTATCTATTTGGACTTTCAAAAGGCATTTGACAAAGGTCCGCACGAGAGACTCATATTGAAAATGAAATCTGCAGGAATTACAGGAACTATCACCGACTGGGTTCGAAGTTGGTTGTCTAATAGAAAGCAGGCTGTAACTGTGGGAGGAATTGTATCAGAGCATGGTCCTGTACGAAGTGGAGTCCCGCAGGGATCGGTGTTGGGGCCTTTGCTATTTCTTATATACATAAATGATCTTGATACAGAGGTTAGTTGTAAAATAGTAAAATTTGCAGATGACACAAAACTAGGGGGTCTAGCCAACAGTATAGAATCAACTAAGGTAATACAGGAAGACCTAAACAGCATCCAAAAGTGGGCAGTTACCTGGCAGATGACATTCAATTTAGATAAATGTAAAGTCTTGCATGTGGGAAATAAGAACCTTAGACAAGACTACTTCATGGGTGGAAAAAACTAGAATGTGCTCAATTTGAAAAAGACTTGTGAGTAATAGTTGACCCAAACTTAACAGGATCTAGGCAGTGTGCTGTAGCAGTAAAAAATGCCAACAGGATGCTGGGATATATAGCCAAAAGTATTGAGTATAAATCTAAAGGGGTTATATTGAAATTATACAATGCCTTAGTCAGACCTCACTTGGAATACTGTGTGCAGTTCTGGGCACCGCACTATAAAAAAGATATCGAAGTTCTTGAAAAGGTTCAAAGAAGGGCAACTAAATTAGTTCCTGGCATGAAATATAAAAGCTACGAGGAAAGATTCAGGTTACTTAACCTATTTAGACTAAGGGAGAGGAAGCTTAGGGGTGATTTAATTAAGGTATTTAAATTTATAAAAGGAATCAATAAGGTTAACTACAATAGATTTTTTAGGGTGAGTTCAGACTGTAAAACAAGAGGACATAAATGGAAACTAGTTAAGAGTAAGTTCCGCACTGATATAAGGAAATATTATTTTACACAAAGAATTATCAATACATGGAATAGGTTGCCAGGTCATGTAGTTGAGGCAGACACCCTTGCTGTGTTCAAGTCTAGACTTGATGCAGTTTTGGATACTCTTTAAGAAATGGCGAGCTTAGTTGGGCCGAATGGCCTGTTCTCATCATCATATGTTCTTATGTTCTTATGTTCTTACCTGATTGTTTGCTATATACAGGTCTTGGTGGTGAATCAATAGGGGATAGCACGCTCTTGACAATGGGATATAGTTAGCAGTGTTGAGCAAGTGCATACATAGCCGAGCTAGTTGACTAACGTTAGCCCTATCCAAGTTTAACATTTAACATTTTTTCTGTTCACCATGAGCAGCGAAGCTAAGATTAAAAACGTATGCGTAATTGAGCAATTAGACTTATAAACTAATGAATAGCCACTTACTTTATTTTTTCACAGATATCAATGTCTCACCTGTTTTCCCAGCCAACGTTACTTGCAAATGAGTACCATTAGAGCAATCACTGTCGTTTGACCATGTAGTCACAGCTACAATATTAGGACCAACTCCCTCTCTGAATATCTCTGAGAACGTCTAAAATATTCCTGTTTCGGGTTATGAACATGATATTTTCAGACTTCGGGAGTGCAGTGACTAACATCTGTGTAGACTTACCTCCTGTAGGCTGTCGTGTGCCGTAAGGTTGTGCGTGCAGGAGAGACGCAAGGGGATCTCTGCACACAAGTGACCAGTGCTCCTTGCCTAAATCTTACAAGTCAAAATTCCACAGCATTATGTCTGAACATTGTGTTTCAGTATGTCTGTTTTTTTTTTATCATCAATTTGTCAATTTGTTAAAGTTTAACACCAAGAATAACCCAAGAGAAACCCAACACAGGAAGCAGGAAGCATCAAAAATGTACAGGGTCACCTAGTGGTCACATTTTACAAAGATATTAAAACATCAGAATAGACTTTATTGTCATTGCACGGTGGGGGTACAACGAAATTGGCTTCTCGTGAAAGCATCGGTAATGAAATTAGGCATTTGTTAAGACAGGACGACAGTTTAACAAGTCGTAGAAAAACCATTTTGTGGATGCAGAAAAGGGGCATCCTAAATGCAAATGAAGTGTTCCTGCAAAAGACCCATGCGGCTAATGGCTGTGTCTAAAGGCGATGGATACAAATGGTAAAAAACTCCAAAGAAATGTAGGTTAGTCAGTGGACCTCATGCAACACAGGCTGCAATATGAAAAATTAGGCCTAGCCTATAGTTAGCCAGATCATGAATGCTCTTTTAAATAATCTAATTACTAACCAACTTTCCATATTGGTAGGTGTTGTACTAACTGACGGCTGCATGGAAAAATGAAATCAGAGGACAATATTTTTGAATTCGCGGAGACCATTGCGGTGTCATTTGGCATCTATAGGTCTGTTTATCACTAGGCTACCTTGTTTTAACATGGAGGTTTGATGTTATGTTAGCACAGTACAGACTTTAAGAAAAATGGTTGCAGTTATTGGACCTATTGTACATTGTATGTTGATCACAGCCATATTTGAATGATGCAACCATTTCAGCAGTCTATTATTTGAATACTCTCTGGGGTTAAATAATTCACTGCTCTATGTAACATATCCAAGGTTTTCTCAAGGATTACGTCTGAGGCAGGTAGACATGATGGATGATGGCATTGCTTGCAGCAGTCGAACAATGACAAAGATGTCCTCCACTTTGAGAAAGGTAGGTTGGAAATTCACAGTTTGCTACATTTCAGTTATGTAGCCTAGTAACTTGTTTCCCAGACCCAGTCATTCTGACCATGGCACATTTGAAGGTGTGCATTGAAGCCCATTGATAAACAATGATGTCAGGGCAAGATGAGGATTGGTGGGCGCCATGGCTTTGTGATGTTGAATGAGAGCAAATTCTCCCACAAAAGGAAGGTGTGTATTCCACACTTATCTATTTAAATATTAATTCTGAATTACCATTATGATTTATTATCTATATTTGGCTTGATGCCCTTTATAGCCTAAATTTACATATAGGAATGTATTATCAAATTAGAGAAACATTTCATTTGTTCATGAATATGTGTGAAGTGACCTTTCATGGCCTTGGTTTTTTTTTTTTTTTCAGTACAACAGAGGGCGTTTTGGACCCGCATGGCATCATACAAAGAAGTGGGTTCTTGGCTTGCTTAAACTAAAGCCAGCATCAAGGAAACCCATTCTCAAGGTGGTGAGAGGTCACTCAAGAGAAGACCTTTTGCCAACCATATTACGACATGTAAGAAGAGGCTCAGATGTTATCACAGATGAATGGTGAGCCTATCAACAGGCCCTAACAGATGCAGGATTACGACATTTCACAGTATGCCACAAAAGACATTTTGTGGATCCTAACAGCAGAGCCCACACACAGCATTTGGAGCAAGCATGGCAGACATTTAAAGTGGACATTTGCAGATATTGTGGGAACCGTTCCACAAAACTCAAAACAAAAAGATATGCTGTCCATAACTGTTAAAGGGACATAGCAGACCCTAGATGAAAACATAATGGTGAGAGATAGGAAATGGTTTTCATTTAAAAACAAATGTACAGATTTTGAAATTTAGGTTACTTTAATATTAGTGATGCACAAGTAATTTGGAAAACACTTGTTTCTGCGGAAAGAATGTCTCTGGAATGACTGTTACATAAATAAAAGGTGTTTTTCTGAGCAGAATGTGTCTCACTTAAAGTAAACAAATACATTTTATAAGTTGCTATAATTAGTTTATATTGTTTTATGCCTATTTATAATATCTTACACTGGTATGAACATTTTAATACTTAAAGGTAACAAAGACATGCTATATGACATTAAAAATAACTATAAGGTATTATTCCTTTTTGTATAATCACTAGTTATAAATTGTTGAAATGCAGCAGCACAGTTACTAGAGTATATTTGTAACTAGGCAGAGTCAATGGTTATAATGCACATAATGATGTAATCTGGAATTACTATTAGTTATAATACTTTAAATCAAAAGCTCATAATGCATTATGAACATTGCTATAGTGCCTTATGCATGCTTGAAAGTGAGTATAACAATTGCTATAATAACTTATGATTGCATTATATCATGTTATGAATGTATGCATAAGTCATTATAGCGATGACCTTCATAGAAAGTGTTACCATTCTTTTTTTTGCCTAGATTCCTTCGGTCAAGCCGAGTCCAACGCACCCATTGCCGTCAAAGTCCGCCATATTGGATTTTCCGCCATTTTGAATTTTTACAAAAACTGTTTTTTTGCTACTCCTCCTACAAATTGTATTCAATCTTTACCAAATTTGGTATATGTCATCTTCAGACCATGCCTCACAAAAGTTATCCAAGGAAATGAGTTTTACAGTGAAGACCCCAAACATGGTATATGGACTTCCTACACAGTCCTGAGAGTGTCCAAGAAGTTTTGTGTGATTTCACCCCTAGATGGTGCTATAATTAATAATAATTAATAATTATTAATAATATAATGCTCATAACTTTTGATGTCTTTAGTTTAGAATTATGATTCTTTTTTGTTTTGATTCCTTGGGCCATGTCAAGTTGAACAGATGTAAAATTTTTGTTTCCACCATATTTGGTTGTCTGCCATTTTGAATTTTAATGAAAACAGTCTTTTCAATACTCCTCTAACAAATTTTCTCCGATCTTCACAAAAATTGAGTCAGAGCATATTGAGAGCATGCCACGCAAAAGTTATCCATAAATTTCTGTTTATGGAAAGCATTCGCTAGTAATGCGCTAACAAATGTCCTGAGGGTGCCCAAGCGTTTTTGTGTCATTTGACCACTAGATGGTGCTATAACTCTTATTGCATATAACATATTATACTTATATTTTAACATATCTTTTGAATTGCATGGTCTAAAACCATAATTCTTTCCTTCTTCTGATTCCTTCAGTCATGCCAAGTTACACACATATAATGGTCTCAATGTCTGCCATGTTGGATTGACTGCCATTTTGAATTTTAATGAAAACAATCTTTCTGCTACTCCTCCCACAAATGTTCTCCAGCCTTCAACAAAATTGAGTCAGAGCATAGTGAGAATATGCCTCACAACAGTTATCCACAGATTTTTGATTACTGAAAGAGGTACTGTAGCAAAACAGGCTCTCATTGTGCTTGGCCCCTGTATTGCAGCTTGCAGCTATATTTAGGGGCCAAGCACCAAAGGTGCTAGGCACCTATTGTAATTGCTAGAATTTTTCACTATTATTATTATACTTTCTCCTCTGGGAGTCTATGGCAGCCCATAGAACCCCTTGGTGGATTTTTATGAAATTTGGCACATTGATAGAGGACAGTCCAAAGTATCCAGGCTTCTAATTTTGGGTCAATCCATCCATCTCTGTAGCACCACCAACAGGCCACACATCAAGGTACATCTTTGCTTATAGCTTTATAACCATTTGTCCTAGAGTTGTGATCTGAATCCTTGGGTCATGACGATTCGAATGCACCCATTGGCGTTAAAGTCCGCCATATTGGATTTTCCTCCATTTTGAATTTTTTTAAAAAACCTACTTTTGCGAACTAGTCCTAGGCCGTTGATCCTATCACCACAAATTTGGTACGTATCATCTACAGATGGGTGTGACCAAAAGCTATTCAAAGAATTTTGCTATGGCAAACGAGGTGGATGTTGGTGGAATCTGGCACCCTCAGCGAGCACAGTACAAAGCATGTAGGCACCAAATTTGGAGTCAATCCATCAAAACCTGTAGCGCCACCAACAGGCCAAATTTCAGCGTACATTTTTGCTTATAACTTTTTCTGATGAATTGAATAGACGCATGTCCTGTAGTGTGGATTGTCGAAAAAAAATCATATTTTCAGTTTTTTGAAAAACCTACTTTTGCGAACTTGTCCTAGACCATTGATCCATTGACAGAGGGTTCTGACCAAAAGTTATTCAAAGAACTTTGCTAGGGCAAACGGTGTGGCCGCTGTCGTCCAATGAAATTCCATGGTGAAGACACCAAAACAGGAAGTGAGTCATATCTCAGCAATGCTTTGTTGGAGTGATGCCAAACTTGGTACACTTTGTTGGTATTGGCAATACTGGGTATGCACCAAGTTTCATGAAATTTGGCCTTTTGGGGGTGCTATACCATCAAAAAAATCATTAAAATACCCATTACTCTGGCAGAAAAGCAGATCTCAACTAAATTTCTTGTGGTTAAGCAAAGTTAAGGATCCTATCTGGGAACTTATGAAACCTCCACATCAGCCATTTTGTGTTTCATCCAAATCTTTGATTTTGTCAAAAACACATTAACCACCTCCTCCTAGAGGTATGGCACAATGAGGTTTTGTGTATTACCTGTTTGGACCAATGTCTCTAACAGTTGTTAAAGGATAGTTGCCGCTTTGAACAATGTGGCCGCAGTGTACCCACAAATTTGCATGTGAAGTCGCCATAAAGGAAGAGTGGCTATATCTATGCCAGTGGCGGTAGGTGAGGTGGAAACAGGGGAAGCTAGAACACTACCTTTAAATCTATCATTACTTTCAACCTGTTCCCCTTATCCTCCTTGATTAACAATAAACAAATTCACTGAATTGACACCAATGGCGTAATTAGAATAAATTGTCTGTAGTTTGTGTGCTATCACGAAAGCTACAGCATGAGATTGTTCAATTAACAAGGATGGCAGTTTGAATAATTAAGTGGCAAGTAATCCAAAAGCTTTCTCTTAAATGTTTCACATTATAGCTTTCGCGTGTTACAATATTCAAATTACAAAACGGAGCTAAATTTAGTTAAATCGATTTAAATTAGTGAGAATAAACCTTTAGGTTAGGTTGAGTGCAATAAACAACAACGTTTAGAAAACAGACCTCACAAAAGCTGTGATGTGTCATGCGCATTTAATGTAATTTAAATCGATAAATACCATCCTTGTTAATAAAACAATCTCATGCTGTAGCTTTCACAAGCACTGTTACGGCCCGGTCTAGGGTCAGACCGTAACAGGGGAAAAGAGGGGAGACCACGGTCGCGAACACTGGGGAAAGTAACAGAATTTATTACACTTAACATTTAAAGACAAATAAAACATAACATAAATCAAGTGGGTAACCGGGAACACAAACTCAGGAGTCGACAAGCCAAAACAACAAACAAAACACAATCTAACTAACGAGAGAGGGAAACTAACTGACCTAACAAAATAAATCTCAAAACAAAAGATACAGTAAAACTTCCCTATCTCCCTTCCTAACGAAACCAACGTGAAAAAGAGATGGAAAAGAAAATGGCATCGACTCCCTACTTCCCACACCCAACCACAGTGTTACGAAGACCAAAAACAATACTCACAGAAACATAAGGACGAGAACCTAAACATACGCACAACGATGTACAATCAATAATAACACAATGCAGAAACAAGTGGTCTCTTCCCTTGCGCGGACTGAGCCTCTTTGAAGGGAGCGGGCCGGCCAGGAAATGAGGGAAGGCTCCAATCACGGGCGAGGGGAGGAGACACCCAGCGAAGGACACACCTCCCGGAAGGGATGAGACGGACCTGGGGAAAACGTAAAACGACGCACGCACGCAGCCGGAGCAAAACACATACATCGGGGAAAACGAACACACAAACACAAACAGTAACGACCATGGTCGTAACACACACAAACTACAGACAATCTGCTGTGTTTCGCGAGCGTAATCATTTACTCCATTTACATGATTGGTGTCAATCATTCTGTGAATTATTTGTTTTATTGTTAATCAAGGAGGATAATCCTTTTCCTATCAGGGACATGTCATTACATTCTGCTAATATGGTATGCACTCTGCCATTTTCCCACCATTATGGATTTTTTCCATTACCCAAAAATTGCACGCCTCCAACAGCATTTCACACTACTTATTGCGACGTCCCAAGAAGGCACACTGTATTTTATGGCACTGCTTATGTTTAAGCTTGAGCATAGTGTAGCGTAATGCTCAAACTTGGTTGAACTTTGACCCCCATTTGCCGCTGACCTTTGAGTAAAGCCAGTGATTTTACAGTGTGATGCGACACTGGCGCAAAATATAAAAATTGAATTTAAAGATCCAGGCAAAGTCAAGATGGAGGACAAACTGGAGAAGTTGTGTGCGTCAGGCTTTTCAGAGTTGTATGGTACCAAAATGCCAAATCCAAATGTGAGTTTATATAACGTTACAGAGCTTCAAAAAACTCGATAGCTAGCTAATGTTTTAGTATCCCTGTAAGCACACATACATCTCCGAGACATCTATGCGATGTATGCTGATAGATCTGGAAGAGGTATTTAAAAGTGTGTTTGCTCGTCTGGAAGACATCTCTGAGTCATCAAATTTGAATGTCTATGGTGTAACAACAAATTACGGGTAAAAGTAAAGCATCCGAAACATTTTAAACATTTAAGGAGTCAATAACACCATGATATTTCAGTAAAAAAGTTCAGTCTGCTTACACATACAAATCTCTGACTGCACGCAAATCGAGTGAAAAGAGCAAGCTTCACTCAATTCGCCCAAACAAATAGAACCCACGTTCTACAGGCTCCTTCCCTCCTTCGGTGAACTATCAGAGCAATTGCCTGGGCATTTTTCTGTTTGCTGAAATACATGTACAGAGTTGTTGAGATAGTAAGTACTTGAGATTCTGTCTTTGCCTTATTTCTCCTGCTCTGTAGCGCTTCCGTGATTACATATCTAGGACGCTTGTCATGTGGAGGACTGAGTGGCACGTCAAGCCTATGCTGAGCGTTGTGTTGATGCCCCAAAGCTAGTCATGTGTAAGCAGCATAAGGGGTTGGCAAGGGCTTCGAAACTCGCTCGCTGACCCACTTTCACCCGTTACACAAGCATACGTTGACCTGACGGTGGATCAACGGCTTGGCAAATTTTGGCATAATGTTGATTACTGACTTTGGGTCAACGCCATTTTTGGCCGTCGGGGTAACGTTGTTTCTACGTTGGAGATCGGCTAATCTGCATTATGTCACAATCCAACCGCCCAGCCTATTTCTGGTTAGCAGAACATTGGCTTATAACCAATTACTGACGTCTTTTTTTTGTTTTCCGTTTGATGAATAGACAATATTGTAGACTACGCAAATCAATAATGAACAGGTCATGTCATGTACAATGGCTAATTTTTCAAGACATGCCTATTCGTGAGCTGTAAGGTCTGTACCAACATAATAGGGCTATGCCATAAGAGGAAATTATTGCTGATAACCAATTTATTCACTGATGAACACGTCTTAAACCAGTTGAGACAGATAGGCTACAAGGTGTTATAGATATCATCAATATTTATTGCGGTGTATAAATGAATAAATGGATGAATAAATAAATAAAGCCTTGCAATGTCACCGAGAGACAAAGCCGCAAGAAAAAAAAATAAATAAAAATAAAAACTTTCCAGGGCTTCCGCAGGCAGCATATGAGGAGGGCGCCCAGCTGTCCCAGCATTATTTGTGTGGTATACGGACATGTTCAGCCACTTCCTCCAAATTATTGAAAACAAAAGGGTCAACCTCTGTCTATGTATGCCGCTAATTGAAACACTGTCAGAGCGTCCACGCGAAAAAGTAAATAGTCCTGACTAGGGCTGGGTATCGAGGCTTGGTACTTCCAAATGTGACCAGGTAGTGGTAACAGTCAAAGGTCTTGGCTCTAGGGTACTCGACTATGCCACCTGGGGACTTTCACCCCCAAGAAATGCTTACGACTTATATTCCTAAGATATAGTACAGAGACTAGAGGGTTCTCACATGCAGGTAAGCTAGCAGAAAAGACAGACATGGTATTTCAGTTGAATACAAAAGTTTATTTAACAAATAAACTAAATAAAAAAATATAAACCTGCCCTTATTGCTACAAACTCTTAAAAAACAGGTGGGAAGGTAAGGACAAACAATGCTGCCAGAGGACAGGGTAATGGCTGCCACCAGAGACAAACTATTGAAAAAAATGAGTAGGCTGATCACCGAGGAGGTTACCTTTTCTGGGAAGGAGAGAGACCGACACACCACGCATGCCCTTGTTCCTGGTGCCTGCTAACACACGCACAGCAAATAGTGACCACAGCAAATAGTGAAGTACACTTTACCACTACGACACTGCATGCAGTGCATGAAGGAGGGGACCCAGGTCCAGCGACCCACCCAGCAGACCAGCAGCTACACTCCCTGATAACTATATAAGGGGAGGGGGAAAAAGGGGAACGATTAGAGCCCCAACCAGTTGGTTAAGGACTAAATACAAAGTTAATATAAAAATGTTGAGCACAAATAGTAAAAAAAGCAATAAAAAAAAAAGAGAACACTGGGGCAGCCAGTACGCCTAAAATCCATCTGCCGATAAAAATCACGCACAACAAGTGGCCAAACACACCAACTCAGGCCACTTACCTAAAAACCTTGCAAGGCAAAAGCTAAACTAAAATTACAGGAGGCAAAGCAGCAGTGGCAAATCTTCCTAAAGAGATAACAAAACAATATTCGTCATGGTTTTGCATTCGCATAGCAGTAACGAGTACAACACACATTACCCGGGAAGAGGCAGTCCCTAGTTTAAATTTTACCTCTACGTGCCTTCCGGTTAACGTGAGCGAGACTGGTGTCTACTCGGCGTCTCCAACACAGACCTAAATTAAAACATTGCCATTACACACACGCATATTTAGAATACATGATCGCTTGTTTGCAACATGGATTTTAATGAAGGTACGGGTACAACAGATTGAATAAAACGCAAATACCTTCAGTGAAGCGCATACACACACCACAGGACGCGTTTGTAGAACCACGAATACCTGTTACCAAACAATTCAATTTTAAACACATGCGTGAGCACAGCAATGATCTAATGGCGATTGAAAACAAACAGGGAGTACATACCTTTTCAGCATGGATAGCGTTACGCACCGGAAAGCAGTGAACCAAGGGACTCGAACTGCCGTACCTGACAAAGCGGCCATATATATACACAAACAGGGACCTTGGCTAATTAGTGGTTAGCCACCCGAGTGCTACTAGGGGGCGTGGCCAAGAAGGGAAGGAGCTATGGTGGCTGAGAGGCAAAAGGGTAACTCTGCCGGTCACACAAAGTACCGACCGAAAAACGTTGATACTACCGAGTATCGAAATCTGTTCATGCTTTTGGTGCTACATTTTGGTACTTTCTGATAAGGACTCTCTATTAGCTTTCTCATTTAAGGCTTTGCTCACAAACAAATTCTCGTTTGATTGTTCAACAAATATCAGATGTTTCCAGCAAACTAGCCAGCGTTAAATACTTGATACCTAAAGTTGCTGACAGGCAGTGCATGGGAGAATTGGCTAGCTAACGTTAGCTATACATGGCTAGGGGCTAGGTATATTGGGGAGCTGTAAAAGAGATTGTATATAGGGACTGGAGAGGTAGAGTGAATCAGACGTTACAAACACCAGAATGGAGGCTAGCGCACTGCAACATGTCCACTTCCCAAGTTCTTCCACACTGAACTCATCAAACCATGTCTTTATAGTCCTTGCTTTGTGCGCTGGGGCACAGTCATGTTGGAATAGAAAAGGGCCTTCCCAAAACTGTTGCCACAAAGTTGGAAGCATAGCATTGTCCAAAATGTTTTGGTATGGTGAAGCATTAAGATTGCCTGTCATGGGAGATAAGGGGCCTAGCCCAAACCCTGAAAAACAGGTGTGGCCAAATACTTTTGTCCATATAGTGTGTGTGTGTGTGTATGTATATATATATATAAAATATTATATTTTAATTCCTGTGAGCTGCATATAAAGCTATTACATCAAAAATTGCACGTTATTCACTCGCTACAAATGAAATAATTTGTTTCATAACCCGCATTTTCTCTGACGTTAGCTAGTTCAGGCCACACGAATTCACAAATCATTGCTAGCTAGCATTAGCTACCCACCTTGGGCATTACTGTTATAAATAGATTGAAAATACGACTGTAACCCCCTTTGTTTGGGAGAAAAAGGCAGGAATATCCCCTTTAGGATCAACGTAAAATTTACACGGTGCAGTGCACTGGACGCCATGGTTTCTGCAACTTCGGGAAAGGGAAGAAGTTACGTTCTTTCCATATCTTAGAGTTCAGTGCTGTGAATGAAAAAAGTATTGTTTTGGTACCGGCACTGAATTCCAGGTACTGGTTTCAGCACCAACACCGAAAAAATTTAAAAGGATACCCAGCCCTAGTCCATACTGACAGAATTATTTTCAGCTAGATCAGCTAAGCGCCTCAATTCTCTAGTGATCTCCTGACTGGAATAACCATTTCTGTAGTGAGCCTGGCTACCGGTGTTGGAGCAAGGCAGGTATAGTCGATCTATGCCCTCGGATGTCGATCAACCAATAGGTGAAAAGTTGACCCCATGACACACCTTGAATGACAGCCCCCTCAGTTGCATAAGATGAAATGCATGTAAAAATGTAAAAAATGAAGAAACACATGAGGAAATGTAAATAGAAGAGGAAAGGCATAAAGAAATGTCAAAAGAAATGTATATTATTTTTTGAGTCATTTATTTATTTCTTTATTTTTGATTTTGGCAGCTTTCGTCCTCTATACCCTCCAAATAGTTCCCCAATAAATTAATTTCTCTAAATGAGTAAAAACATTATTTGTAGTCGTGTCACAACAAACGGCAAAATTAGAATAAAAGTTTAATTTGAGAACGGAATATTGTTCTCCCTGATCACGTTTTATGAGCGTGCCACTCACTGTTGCCAACTTAGCAATTTTGTCGCTAGATTTAGGGACTTTTCAGACCCCTTTAGCGACTTTTTTTCAAAAAAGCACCTAGTGACAAATCTAGCAACTTTTTTGAACAAACCTTAACTACTTTCCATAGAAGAGAGTTGCCAGTACTGCCCCACAAGTAAGAGGCACACCTCTTTCTGTGTCTACTCTGTTTAGTGAGTGGCAGAGAGGTGGTGCAACACATTCAGTCCGCACGGCAGCTTTGCTCCTCCATTGTTTTAATTTAAACAATTTAATTTGATCATTTTGACCATCATCACTGTCTTATCACTCACTATCACCCAGGGGTTTAGTTCATTCCCGTTTCTGAACTCTGTGAATTCAGATCATTTATTTAGACGAGTCTGTACATTGTACATTATTCAAACACATAATAATAAACTTTAAACTTTATTAAACTTATAAACACATACTACAAATACAAATAATCTGTTGCTTCTAACTTTCTCTCTGACTGATTATTTTACATGTAAATATAGCCGAAATCACAGCACAGCCTTTGTCTTTAAATTATGTGTATGGTGATTTTGTCAAACAACGTCATGGTTATAAAATCAGAATTTTAGCAGTGCCGAGCAGCAGCTTAGAAATGACTTGGAAGTGACTGCTGATTAACATGTAGTCTTAATGGGCCACGTTTCAGTCACTATTTCATACTCGTCCCGTTGTCTGACAACAGAAACAGAAAAATATGTAAATGAGAACAGCTTTATTGTGAATTTGGCTGCATTAAAATACAGTATATGTGAGCACAGAGAGTAGGAGAGAAGCAACCAGATCAAAGGGGCTGAAACCATCTGACGCTAGGCAGATGACATCACAAATGTGCAAATTAGTGCATGACGTCATATAGTGACATTTAGCAACTTTTCAAGCAGGCTTTAGCTACTTTCCATTGAAAGTAGTTGGCAACACTTGTGCCACTTTTACTGACCGGATCATTATCAAAAAAACATGTAAGCACAATCAGCTTGAACCTAAGCTTTAAACATGCACCAGCTCCCCGGGAAAAGAAAAAGAAAACAGACGTTAGACTAAGACTAAGTATGGTAGTTGATAGTGATAGGCATGTGTGGATTTATTTAGCGACCAGTTTCACGTTATTCATCTTCTGAATAATTTGGCAACAGCGACTGTAGCCTAGGCTATTAGCTAGCTAGTTTCTGTACTGTTGAAACTACTGTACATTAAATAAAATTTGATTTCAGGATACACTGAATTCATGTTAAATGACGACCTCAAGCACATTAAACAGGATTTTATTTTCGAAGATAACTCAGGGCTTCCGCTCGTTGACATAGCAGATTAACTGGGATGACACAGCTAGCTACAACAGTCATTTAAAAAGCACGGGGCTAAAAAACATTGAGTTCACGAGGTAACCGCCTTTGCAAATTCAAGGAAGTGTTCTGGGCTACCCTCCGCACGCTATTTTCGGAAATCAAATTCTCTATAGCCTATTACTGAACAGTATTCTGCTTGAGTATGTCGTAAATTTTCATATATAACGTTAGCTTGTTACTTATTTTGCTGATCGTTAATGAACAAACTAACATTAGCTAGCCAGCAGTTTTGTCACTGACATAGGCTTATTACTAAGGTAAAGTTAGTATCAGCTAGCTAGCTAGTAATACTGGTGGGAGAATTATGTGACCAACTTTATCAAGAAAACTTCACCACAGTATTCGGTTGACATTTTACGTTTTAGAAACTGCAGACGAATAAATGTTTTAATTAAGTTAAACCAAAAAAAAAAAAACGTACACACAGTATCTACTGTACTTCCATGCTTTCCTGTTGTTCAAGGCAACAGATTTTCTTCAACATTGCACCTGTTTTCCCTGGCTATACAGTGAGGGAAAACCTGTCTGCTGTGTGTAGTCCATATACTGTATGGCAGTCTTCTGCTGTGATTGGATGGCATGCACCATTCATTACATCCAAGTGTGACATTTGGTTATGTGGATTAGTGTCATACACTTTCCATCTCCACAAGGAAGATAACTTGTCTTATATACAGGCCTAATGAGACACATCCTAATGTTGGGTGACACACCTTCATGTTGGGCAAACTCTGATCCAGATGTGCATCTCCTATGTCCAGATGAACTTAGTAGTATCAGAGGTTTGCAGCTCTTCTTGAAAGCACTTAAGTGGTGTTTACACGCACATACCTTCTTATTTCAAGCCATCCTGATATTGTTTTATTCTTCAATCAAGATATACATGCCTTTAAGGACTGGGATTACGTATACAGACATAAAATTCATAGCAGGCTGTGTCCCCTCAATATCAAACTCTCTTGCCCTTGGTCTATACTGGTCAAAATGCAGAGCCCCCTAGAAGAACATTGCCCGTAGGAGGTGGGTAGGCCTACCACTTACTGACCGATTTTAGTAAGCACACTGGCAGTGACAGTGCAGCCTGTCAGGTAATTAATTGGATAAGCAATACAACCATACAATAAAAGAAAACAATGTTTGAGTTACATACGTATATATTTATATACTCCACACTTTAGTGGAGACATATCCCCATTCATTGCACAACCTGTAATTTCAATTTCAATCCATTTCCAATTAATCAATCATATCAGATCTCTCTAAATTTTAACAATTCTTTGGGTTTTAGTTATACTACATCAAATATGGCTGTAGTGTCATTATTGTTAAATTAAATGAAAATATTTCTTTTAGAAAATATGAAAATATTTTGAAATATGAATATACTTGAAAATATTTCTTTTTAAAATTTCATCTGGCATGAGATTTCTTAAGGGTGCACGATAGCCTGAGAATGAAGCTGAAAGTGTGTGACTGTCTGTAGGTTCAGGTTCTGAACATTCTGTCCATGTTAGTCTGGAGGAATAAGCTACAGTGGTGCTACAGTGGTGGTCAACCTTCAACTAAACTCCATGCATAAAATAATAATAATTTGGCTTTGACATATATCATTTATGAGTGTCTCTATGACAACTGACACTCTGTAGGCTAAGAAGTACCTTACTCTCAGACATTAGTTTTCATGATGTGATGTCTTTTTTCTTGTGATACTGATGCCCATTCTTTCAGCTCCATTTTGTTGAATTGGTCTATATTAAGACTCAAGAAAGCAGTGTTTTTCAGCAGCAGAAAAGTTTTGCATCCATGTGAAGTGATGTCTGAGCACTTATCTGCCTTCCCCAAAATATTTTACATTCAAGCATGTAACTGCAGGTGAGCCCAAACATATTAGAATTAGAATCAGAATCAGATTTATTGGCCAAGTATGTTAGCACACACAAGGAATTTGGTTCCAGCCATTGGTGTCTCTCAGTAGTACAGACAATATACAGAGACAATGTACATCTTATTTACAGCCAAAATACACAATATACAAGCAACATACAGATCATTTAAAAGACAAAAAATATACATAAAGTGCAAGTGTGGTGGTGTAAGCAACAATAATGGCATAGCAGATGATACTGCTCAGCTGTTTATGAGAGTGATAGCGTGAGGAAAGACACTGCTCCTGTGTCTGGTGGTTTTGGTGTACATGGTTCTGTAGCGCCTGCCGGGGGGGAGGAGTTGAAAAAGGTTGTGTCCAGGGTGTGAGGAATCTGTAATGATTTTCCCTGCCTGTTTCCTCGTTCTTGAAGAGTACAAGTCCTGGAGGGTGGGCAGGGGAGCACCAATGATTTTTTTCTGCTGTCCTTACTGTTCGCTGCAGTCTGTTCCTGTCCTGATTTGTGGCTGCTCCAAACCAGACCGTGATGGATGTTCACAGAACGGATTCAATGATGGAGGTGTAGAACTGGCTCAGCAGCTTCTGTGGCAGTCCATACTTCCTCAGTTGCCGCAGAAAGTACATCCTTTGCTGGGCCTTTCTGAGGATGGAGTTGATGTTGATCTCCCACTTCAGGTCTTGGGAAATGGTAGTTCCTAGAAACCTGAGGGTCTCCATGGTTGACACTAGGGCTGTACTGAAAAATTCGAAGCTTCAAAGCTTCCTTCATTTAACTGGCATTCGATTGTGAAATTAAGCATTCGATTATTAGGATGGGTGCTCAGTTGCAGTTTTAAGGTTATTGCTACTGTAATATAAGAAATTTAGCCAATAAATTTCTGGGGCGTCAAGTGTAACACCTTTTTTCGTAGACAGAATGCCTTCTCTGCTATGAAACGCATTAATACATTATGAGACCATGTAACACCGTAACACGTTTTGTCCACAAAAAACACAAATGCGTTAGCATTGTGTCCATGAAATATTGAAGAGAGCACAATACTTTCGTGCACAGAAAACAAAACGGGTGATTCCAGTCGTGCACTGAATTGACCGTTGTCAAAAAACTCATTTTGTAGACAAAAGTAATTCTATCCACGTAAACACCGACCAGGATGAAGGGCAAAATGGCTTGCAGTTTATGAAAAATGCCCCCAAGTTCGGGCTGCAGCATTTACTTAGCATGTACATCAACCTTCCTTTATGTAGAAGAAAAGTCTGCCACCTTTCGTTTTCCCCGATAGCTCCGTTAAGCAATCCGCTCAGTGTAGATGGAAGCCCAGCAGATGTAATCCACTGTTTAGGTTGGATCCGCTGAGCCAGGTTTCAGTGAAACAAAGGGCAGCAGACCATGCAAAGTCCTTGTTTGTCCCGTTGCAGAGAAGCAGCTTGTCCATTTTGTTGGGCAAAGAGCGGAGATTCACCAGGTGAATCGATGGTAACGCAGTTCAAAATCCCCGTTGTCGTAGCTTCACTAGCACACCGGCGCGCTTCCTCCATCTGCATCTCCTCCATGCACCACAGAGAACTGCCGTTCCTCCAACTAAGGGTGTTGGTCCCTTTCAGTCCTCAAACTGAACTCAGAGTGATTAGTCAGCATTTTTTGCGCATATGTGAACACTCCAAATGAACTCAGACCCCTCTGAAACAAACCGAACTAAAACCACCTCAGGAGGTGGTCTCAGTTCGGTTTGCTTCAAGTCCACCTTGCAGTTCGCTTAACCTGTGCATTGTGAACACAAAGCGCTCCAGGTTTGCGTCGCCTTTTGCCATTGTACTTTAGCCCTCTAGGCTTGCTGTAGACAGATCACATGCTATTGCACTGGAATGCTCGTAAAAACAAACAGAACTAGGGCTGCTTGATTATGGCAAAAATCATAATTATAATTGTAATTATAAATATAATTATAATCATGATTATTTTGATCAGTATTGAGATCATAATTATTTAACACGATTACTCATTGACTTTGGAAACACCATGCATTTATCAAACTTGTGTTTTTAACAGTGGATTTTCTTGCATACGGTCACGCCGGTGTGATTTGCTGTTTAGCACGTATGCTAAAACCGGTACGATTAGAATACTAGATTGGAAAAATTCTGGCTAATTTAAGCTTTGAGGAAACAGTGATTTAATGTTAAAAATATAGCAGATGCTAACTGAAAACTATGAGAAGCTTAATAACGCTAATGAAAACATAATGAA